>NC_141689.1:1889588602-1890232329 GCF_964263255.1 Lissotriton vulgaris | reverse complement strand
CAATAAGTGTGGGTGCAAGTTTAAAAATAAAATTAAAATTAAGTGAATGTGTGGTTAGACTAAGTGTCGCACTCACTAAGGTGCTATTAGTGCGTGAGGGGGATTCCCTCACCAAGCATACCTGTACATACAACATGTATGACAGAACAAAACATACAGGGATAGAGTCTTTTAGCATTTTGCTTAGGTTCACAATGATCATAATAAATGCCGATTTTTAAGTGCAGGGTGGATGACTCAAAAACGGCAAAAGTGTGACAGTACTGTGGTACTGTTCAAGTGGTGGTTTATCGATATAATTTGTAAGCGTGGTGAGGCCAGAGAGCGAGCATTACACACACTCTGTGATAGAAGCATAAAGTAGAAGAGCGTTTTGCTGCGAATACTCCCTGGAGTCGCTCACTGTTTTCACCAGGGTCTGGATGTTTGTTCGAAGTTCAGGGGTTGGATGGGTGGACCGCCTGAGGACAAATATAGAGGGACTGAATGACGAGGTACCATGGCATCAATTTGCAAAGTAGATCCAATCATTTAGCCACATTTGATAGATTATAAAAATGAAAACAACAGTATAATCTTCATGCGCCACCTTAATAGGTGTAGCAATGTGAACAATCTAAGTTTAGTCACATAAAGACTAATAACTAATGAAATGAGCGATACGTCTATAACCGTATACACCAACCCCATGAGTGAGGACCAACATTAAATGTCCCTCTTAGACCCAGAGACCTTATAAATCAATGTATTGGTCTAACGAATGATGATACGAAGAATGTCTATTGGAATAGATGCGGATCCGAATAATAGATTTACAAGAACTAAATTAATAACAGTATACATGAGTTCTTTATGTGTATCTATAACCGCGAGTTGCGGTTAATAATAATAAATAAGGATGACAAGTTGAGATCCCCGTCTCCACGAAACACTGTACCGGGAGAATCGTCACCATTTGTTATTAGACCACTTGGTCCTTTAACTATTTGTATGACCGTATACAACAAACGTGGTACTTTACTATTGAGTCTGTTAACTATCTCTATGACCCCAGTTTCAGGTAAAAAGAGCAACCAGGAAGTAGCCCCTACTTCCGGGGGCAGAGCCAGCACAAGGAGGCGAAATGCTAGTAGCGGGTAAGATTCACTCGTCGGGACCAAGGGCTTCGACTATGTATTTTAGCGGGATTTATTAATAGTTGTTTGTTTCATCTGCAACAGCTCTGGAATAACTTCCCACTGAGCACCGATAAAGCACGCTTAAAAAGCCCGAGAGGTAATTTGTTATTTTATGATCTTTTTCGGGACAGTCTAGTTAGGACCTAGCAAGCCCAGTACGCCCCATAAATCGAGAATGGCCAGAACATTGCACAAATTTGAAATATTTTTCCGGAGATAATCGGTGCATCACGATTAATGATACCGCACTCTGAATAACCACATTTTGATCACCAGTGTAATTAAGATGATGCAGACCTTTTTATTGGAAGTCACTTGCCGTGTAGCAAACTGTAGTCACATATATAGTTAGTTGCGCTAACTATATATCGCGCACCCGCAACCCACTGCTGATGATGTCACATATTACATCATTCATGACATGGTCAGTGACATCACTGATGACATCACTGATGACAACTCAAATGACATCACTGATGACATCACTGATGACATTATCCAGTGACTGTATGTTTCTGTAAAGTTAAAATATGTATTACATATTGAAGAATGAGTGGATGTATAAGTGTCTGGATGAAGGATTTAGTAGGTGCATGACTGACTGTATAAGTGAGTGATTAAATGTGTCTCACTGAGTGCATGGGTTAGTGACTAAACTGTCTTAATTTGTGCATCATTATGTCTGTTGTTCTGTAAACTGCTGCATGTGTTGATCAGTAGCTATATGAGTAACTATATGGGTTATTGATTGGTTGCCCAAGTATTTGTATGGGAGACTGAGTGTGTGTGGGGGTGGCTGGGAGGTGTATGACTCTGTGCATAGATGTGTGAGCAGTTGATTCACTAGATGTATGGGTTCAAAAGTGCATGTGGAAACAGCTGCATGGGCGGTTGACTGTGTGCATGAGTGTATTGGTGAGTGAATGGATATCTCAGTGCTACATGTCAAAGTAAGTACATATGTAAAACACAGTACATGTGAGAGTTGACATATATAAATAACTGTGCATAAGAGCCAGTGAATGTGTGAGTGGCTGTATGGATCATTGTGAACTTGTATCAGGGATTGTATAAGGGAGTAAATATGTGTTAGTATATGTTTGAATAAGTAAGATGTGTATAACTGTATAGTTGAGGAAATGGAGGTGTGATTGATTCTTTGCATGACTGACTAGGTGTGTGAGTAACTCCATGGATGAGTGACAGTCTGTGAGTGTCTGTTTACACTGAGTGTATCTAAGGTTATATCAGAGTCTGAAGAGGTTCATCGTATAATCACATGAATGATGTCATCAGAGATGTGATCAGTAATGTCAAATGAGATGTCATCAGTGATGTCATCAGTGATGTCATTTAAGATGTCATCATTGATGTCATCAGTGATGTCATTTGAGATGTCATCAGTGATGTCATCAGTGATGTCACTGACCATGTCATGAATGATGTAATATGTGACATCATCAGCAGTGGATTGCGGGTGCGCGATATATAGTTAGCGCAACTAACTATATATGCGAATTTCAATGGTTTTATGCGAGTAAAATAAGGTTTTGTAAATGCTAATCCCTAACTATATATGGTCTATAACCTATGGTTTTTTCAGTGAATATATATATATATATATATATATATATATATTAAGTCAATTTGGTTTTCCACTAACGCTGAAAAACGCCGCCTTGACACGACCTCTTTCGATGTGGGCTCGTGCTGGGTGGCGAGCCCTGCAATGCTTTCGTGATTCCACACGCTCCTCTCCGTATGAAAAGACACGAGCCCAATTGCATCCAAAAGTGTTTATTTTAGCAAAATGACAAAAGAGAAACTCAACGCGTTTCGGGAATTCTCCCTTGTTCACGAGTCAAGCTGTGTAAGTTTGGTTCAGGAATTTAAACACCATGTGACTTCTAAACATAAACAAAAGACTTCCGCGATTTTAATAAACAAAGCGGTAGCAAGGGGAATGTTTTCTTTCTTAATACAAATGCATACTATTTTAGACATTGGCTGATTTAGCAAGGTATTCACTTTAAATAAACTGATTATAATAATCCAAACATAAGGTTACAACTTTGTAAAACCATCTGCAGGTAAGTGTTGCGCTCTAATTATAAACATAACTCATATTATTAACCCCTTGCTTTACGCAGGATACTATATATGTGCTGCCTCCTAGGCAATTATATGTATGGGGTTATTTTCATGTTATGTAATACCCTAGCGTAGCACTGTCAAATAAGAATACAGCCCCTGTGGGCAATTACAAAACGTTAATGGACCTTGTTTAACCATGTCAGCAAAATAATGTTACCTATCCTGGTGACCCCAACATAATATAAGCTCATGCTTAAATCACAGTGACTACCAAGATGCTAGAATTCAGCCCCAGTGGGCTTAAACTTTCATTCAACCAATAACTGTCTGTAGAGATTGCCTCTTTCTCAAAAAATTCCGCATTCCCTGTAAAATACAAAAAACTAAATTAAAACCACACACAAACAAGATATTATTACAATTCTTAAAAGAGTTATCATTTGAGAGCACATGTATATACATCAACCTATAGGGTTATTTCAAGACAGGCAATGGGGCACCTGGGTACAGCAAAACCCTGTTACTAAGTTATTCTCTACTAAGTGTAAAAAGGTTAACCCAAATGTACTTCCATCTCCTCGTCATTATTATGCCCAAGGGGTGTCATGGTCTTATACCTGATTATAAACTTTGATTCGAGTCTTCTCAAACACTGTAGTCTATTGCCACCTCTTTCGTTGTGCTTCACTGTGTCCAAGACACAGAAGCTCAGCAGATCTGCATTCTGGTTATGATGACTTTGGAAATGTCTCGCTATGGGGTAAGTTTTGTCCATGTTTTTAATCGCCCGCAAATGCTCTAGTACTCGCAGCTTGGCTTTCTTAATTGTACTGCCAATATAGGCTTTTTTGCATGGGCAGAACAGCGCGTATATAGCAAAATCAGTATTGCACGACGTGTGTTCGTGAATTACAAAAGGTTCTGCCTCAGAAGACAAAACTGCTATTTTTACATTCTTACTAATCCTGCAGGCCTTACAATTTCTACATGTATAAAACCCCTGTACAGTTGGTGATGTTGGTTTACTGGGTTCAATTGCTTTACATAATTGGTCTTTCAAAGATTTAGCTCTTCTAAAAGTTACCTGCGGGGATGCTTCTACACAGGTAGCTATATCTGGGTCGGAGTGTAACACAGGCCAGAATTTGTTCAAGCTTTTCCGCACTAAAAAAGCTTTGCTGTTGTAAGTTGTGACAAACCTGGTTTTAGTTTCTTGCTCCACTATCTCTGGCTGTTGGGCAGTTTGGTGCTGCCAAAAAGGTGAATGAAACCAGTAGAGCAAGAAGACAAAAAATGCTTGTGTGTGTGTGCTGTGTGCTCACAAAACAAATAATAATCTTGAGAAAGGGCAAAACATTAGAACCTTTCTTCTCATATGGCATCTTCTTGAAAGGGTACACTTTCAAATTGAGCGCTATGATTTATTATTGGAAAAAAAAAATTAAAAATAGAAGCTCATTCTCATTTTACAAAAGCAAAATTTCGCAAAAGTATTTCATACATGCTTGCTTTTTTTAAAAAACAAATTGATTTCCATGAAAGGGAAGTAAGTGTAATCATGATCATTTTAAAGTATAGGCCTATTTGCACATTTCTATCAAGAGGGAAAAAGTCTTCTAGTAGAGTGAGCGGTGAAAGGAATCATGTCAATAGTTATAATTTCAATACAGTGTACCCGATGTGGCCCCATTTTATTCCACTCTACTCTTTGATCTGATTTGAGTAAGTTTCATTTATAAGTTCAGAAAGAAGTCAATATAGATTTGTCTCAATATAATTGTATAAAAATACAAAAAGGTCAGAGTAAGTCCAAATCACAAGAGAGTAACCCTTTATAGTACAAAGCAAATGACAAATTCTAAGATAACAACACAGGTAATCAGAAAGAACAAATGAAGGTTACATTTCACCAGAAAATTCTCTTTAACAAGCACGAGTAACCTAACTTTCCCTACACTACCCAAGAGGGCAACCCTAAACAAAAAAAATTGGAATAAGGATATAATCAAGTTAGAAAATAAGAAAGGTGTCAGCCATCAGTCTTCTATAGAAAAGCTCCGATAATGGGATAAGTAGATTAAACTGGCGCGAGCAGTAGCTTAGGTCTGCTCCATAAGGAAACCCAAGATGGACTCTCTCCCTAACCAAACACAGCACCTAATATTGCCTACAGTGGATATAACACCCTCATGTGGCTCTTCCTTGGTAAATTTCCACAGCTCGGGCACAAAAACCTTGAGTACCTTCCCTAGTCAGATAACGCATTATCTCTTCTAGTCCTTGGCCATTCCTTTCACATGAGAACTCCTCTCCCCACTTGTTACCACAATTCCTTCGGTCGACTCCTCCTTCTCATGCTTTTATATCTATTGACGCAAGACTACTTTATTCTAAAAAATGTAGCTTATCCCCCTGTCATAGAAGCTACTCCGCAACATACATTCCATAATGAGGGTTATATGTGAATTCCATTTCAAATCTTAATGTGAGCAGCATCTAAAAAAAATGTCTTCTCGAGGCCTGGTTTTACTATGTTGAAATGTGCACCGAGTGAAAGAATACATGCACCCTTTTACAAACAAATAAATGTCACTGCTTAGAACATGAATATGTGAAATGAATTAGAAGCATTTCAGAGTAAATGCATCTGCACTGGATTAGTTCAAATTAAACATTAAAAAAAATTTGCACAGCTCCTAATTAAGTATCTTAATATATAAAATATATGTTATTTTCTCCTGTCGCGTTAGTAACTAACTTGTCATGTAACAATATTAATCACGTACTAGAATACTTGTATTTCAAACCAAACATTCTTTAGCATATCATACCCTCCTCCCTTTAGTGCATTAGTCACAACAGAGTATATTTGATTGCTGACTATGCGTGAGTATAGTGTACGCCTACATTATCGTCAGATAGAACCAAGATTACACTTCTTAAATCATGATGAGCACTCTGCAGGAAAAGCTGAAAGAGCTGTAGGCATGAGGGGCATAGTAAGGCATTTTTGTGCACCACACTAACAAAAATGATGGGGCAGAACAGCTGCCAGGACTCTGTGTGCCTATTCAAGTGCTGACAAGTAGAAGCAGGGATCTCGTTGAACCCAGTGAAACACTGCCAAACAAAGGGCACTCATGTTGTAGAGGTTGCAGATATAATTTGCCCATGTTAATAGGTAACTTGCTCCATACTGTATGTTAAAGTGGGCAGAAGAAAAATGCGAATGACACAGACTAATAAATGAAGAGAGCTAGCAGTATATAATATATATAATTTTTGAAAAATCTAAATGTTGTGGCTTACACCAGGCACTGCAAAATCAGGGCCCAGCTCTTAGTAGAGGGCAAACATTTGTGCACTGAATAGAGATCCTAGGTTAAGAAAAATGTTTAGCTGTCAGCCTTAAAATGGGATTAACTGTTCCTTCATTTATTATTGGGGAACCAATGGCCATCAATAATCATATTTGCGTATCAAGTAAGAGAGAGAGGACTAGATAGCTAGTCTGTATCCCCAAGGATTTATATGTAATCAAGAAGGACTAACTATATGTGAACGTATTACATGACTCAGAGCTGTATTTTCAATGGAAACCCATTAGGTTTTGTCATGAAGGCCTCACCCACCAACCTGGCTGGTGGCATGCTTCATCATCGGGCCCACCCAGTGACAACGAATGTGTCGCGGGTGTGCGTCGACGCCTGATTACAGCGGAGCAGGTATGTTACTGAGAGTGCAGTGTAGTGGTATGAAAAGTGAAAAGTTAAAATGCTATACAGTGGTCCCAGTACCGGAGGGTAAATTAAATTTTAATAACTGGGCCTCTGTTAGCGTTTAAAAGCAAGGCTGGTGGATGTTATGGTGGTAAAATTAAGATCTCCTACATCCAAATATGGTCTACATGTTTCAGCCAGTGCCTTAGGTTAAGCTGGATTTCCTCAGGACCGTCAATAAGTGTGGGTGCAAGTTTAAAAATAAAATTAAAATTAAGTGAATGTGTGGTTAGACTAATTGTCGCACTCACTAAGGTGCTATTAGTGCGCGAGGGGAATTCCCTCACGAAGCATACCTGTACATACAACATGTATGACAGAACAAAACATACAGGGATAGAGTCTTTTAGCATTTTGCTTAGGTTCACAATGATCATAATAAATGCCGATTTTTAAATGCAGGGTGGATGACTCAAAAACGGCAAAAGTGTGACAGTACTGGTAGTACTGTTCAAGTGGTGGTTTATCGATATAATTTGTAAGCGTGGTGAGGCCAGAGAGCGAGCATTACACACACTCTGTGATAGAAGCATAAAGTAGAAGAGCGTTTTGCCGCGAATACTCCCTGGAGTCGCTCACTGTTTTCACCAGGGTCTGGATGTTTGTTCGAAGTTCAGGGGTTGGATGGGTGGACCGCCTGAGGACAAATATAGAGGGACTGAATGACGAGGTACCATGGCATCAATTTGCAAAGTAGATCCAATCATTTAGCCACATTTGATAGATTATAAAAATGAAAACAACAGTATAATCTTCATGCGCCACCTTAATAGGTGTAGCAATGTGAACAATCTAAGTTTAGTCACATAAAGACTAATAACTAATGAAATGAGCGATACGTCTATAACCGTATACACCAACCCCATGAGTGAGGACCAACATTAAATGTCCCTCTTAGACCCAGAGACCTTATAAATCAATGTATTGGTCTAACGAATGATGATACGAAGAATGTTTATTGGAATAGATGCGGATCCGAATAATAGATTTACAAGAACTAAATTAATAACAGTATACATGAGTTCTTTATGTGTATCTATAACCGCGAGTTGCGGTTAATAATAATAAATAAGGATGACAAGTTGAGATCCCCGTCTCCACGAAACACTGTACCGGGAGAATCGTCACCATTTGTTATTAGACCACTTGGTCCTTTAACTATTTGTATGACCGTATACAACAAACGTGGTACTTTACTATTGAGTCTGTTAACTATCTCTATGACCCCAGTTTCAGGTAAAAAGAGCAACCAGGAAGTAGCCCCTACTTCCGGGGGCAGAGCCAGCACAAGGAGGCGAAATGCTAGTAGCGGGTAAGATTCACTCGTCGGGACCAAGGGCTTCGACTATGTATTTTAGCGGGATTTATTAATAGTTGTTTGTTTCATCTGCAACAGCTCTGGAATAACTTCCCACTGAGCACCGATAAAGCACGCTTAAAAAGCCCGAGAGGTAATTTGTTATTTTATGATCTTTTTCGGGACAGTCTAGTTAGGACCTAGCAAGCCCAGTACGCCCCATAAATCGAGAATGGCCAGAACATTGCACAAATTTGAAATATTTTTCCGGAGATAATCGGTGCATCACGATTAATGATACCGCACTCTGAATAACCACATTTTGATCACCAGTGTAATTAAGATGATGCAGATCTTTTTATTGGAAGTCACTTGCCGTGTAGCAAACTGTAGTCACATATATAGTTAGTTGCGCTAACTATATATCGCGCACCCGCAATCCACTGCTGATGATGTCACATATTACATCATTCATGACATGGTCAGTGACATCACTGATGACATCACTGATGACAACTCAAATGACATCACTGATGACATCACTGATGACATTATCCAGTGACTGTATGTTTCTGTAAAGTTAAAATATGTATTACATATTGAAGAATGAGTGGATGTATAAGTGTCTGGATGAAGGATTTAGTAGGTGCATGACTGACTGTATAAGTGAGTGATTAAATGTGTCTCACTGAGTGCATGGGTTAGTGACTAAACTGTCTTAATTTGTGCATCATTATGTCTGTTGTTCTGTAAACTGCTGCATGTGTTGATCAGTAGCTATATGAGTAACTATATGGGTTATTGATTGGTTGCCCAAGTATTTGTATGGGAGACTGAGTGTGTGTGGGGGTGGCTGGGAGGTGTATGACTCTGTGCATAGATGTGTGAGCAGTTGATTCACTAGATGTATGGGTTCAAAAGTGCATGTGGAAACAGCTGCATGGGCGGTTGACTGTGTGCATGAGTGTATTGGTGAGTGAATGGATATCTCAGTGCTACATGTCAAAGTAAGTACATATGTAAAACACAGTACATGTGAGAGTTGACATATATAAATAACTGTGCATAAGAGCCAGTGAATGTGTGAGTGGCTGTATGGATCATTGTGAACTTGTATCAGGGATTGTATAAGGGAGTAAATATGTGTTAGTATATGTTTGAATAAGTAAGATGTGTATAACTGTATAGTTGAGGAAATGGAGGTGTGATTGATTCTTTGCATGACTGACTAGGTGTGTGAGTAACTCCATGGATGAGTGACAGTCTGTGAGTGTCTGTTTACACTGAGTGTATCTAAGGTTATATCAGAGTCTGAAGAGGTTCATCGTATAATCACATGAATGATGTCATCAGTGATGTGATCAGTAATGTCAAATGAGATGTCATCAGTGATGTCATCAGTGATGTCATTTAAGATGTCATCATTGATGTCATCAGTGATGTCATTTGAGATGTCATCAGTGATGTCATCAGTGATGTAATTTGAGATGTCATCAGTGATGTCACTGACCATGTCATGAATGATGTAATATGTGACATCATCAGCAGTGGATTGCGGGTGCGCGATATATAGTTAGCGCAACTAACTATATATGCGAATTTCAATGGTTTTATGCGAGTAAAATAAGGTTTTGTAAATGCTAATCCCTAACTATATATGGTCTATAACCTATGGTTTTTTCAGTGAATATATATATATATATATATATATATATATATATATATATATATATATATATATATATATATATATATATATATTATTTTTGTCTTGATTAGAAATTGGACTTTACTTGTCTTCATCTGATTTGACTGATTATCATCTGGAATCACCAAATCTTATGTGGTCCATTCATTATGCTATTTGGTGAGGAGCAATTCTTGCCTAAATGTGTATATATATTTGGCCATTTGAGAAAACTTCATCTCCTCTTCTCTTTTGTGTTTCTTCCATTTTTTTCCTTCCCCTTTCTCTATTTTTTCCTTCCCCTTTCTCTCTTTTTTACTAATAGTTAGTAGTAGTATTAACTGAATGTATATTGGGAATATAAATGTGTTAATCAGCCATTCATGTAGGTTTATGTGCACAAAATGTATGTAATTGTGATATGTTGTTGGTGTCCATGCGTAATTGTAGAGAATATATATATTTTTCTGTGGTAAGTGTCAGGGTCTTTTATCTATGTATATTGTGTTTATGTATGTGTTATTGGTCTTGTAAATATTTTTATATATATGTTTATTTATATGTCGTTTTGCATTGTTTGCAGCCCTGATGAAGTTCTTATAATGGTAACAAAATGTGTTGGCTGTTGTCCAATTTCCTAAATACAAAGAAGAATAAAGAATTTTGATAAAGGTCACATTTGGCTGTTTTGTGATTTCATCCCTGATGCTACCTCCATGTTTTTTGAAATCTTGACAAGGTTGTCTATGAATAATGTGATGATGGGAGTAGGGAAAGTGCCCACTTCTTTTTCTGCCGTTGGAGAGAGAGCATCTGAGAGCAAGCTCTGTCTCTGTAGTCTTATGCTACCTGACCCATTGATGGTGGAGAGACTTCTTAGGAAGACTCCACATTCTAACACCTGTTTTCCTTCTTCCTGACAATGCTTAAGCAGGGATGTCACTTTTGAGTTAGTGTAGGTATCGATTTAATGCTTTTCCCTAACCAACCCTCGATGCAAGGGAACTTGGACTCATGCTTTCTGATCCCCTGCATCCTGCTTCTTGAAATAATTGTATAATTTATGCTACATCATCTTAATTAGATGCGCAGATTTGGCTTTATGCTAATTTCGTTGTATTTCTACACTCTCATTTTGAGGTGTCTTTATGTTCAGTTATTTTTGGTTTGTAATAAATCAAACTAACTTTACGTAGTTGTCTATGGTCACTATGTGTCTAAAAGGATTCTTGGTCAATTCATTGGTTTAATGACAAATGTTCTCCCCTCAACACTTCCATGCTGCTAAAAAGATCCATTGGATTAGATTTCAAGAACAGGCCCAGAAGTTATGGGCCCTCCCTTTCAGAATCCATCCTGGGAGACCATGAAATGCTGAGGAGCCCAAGTCACTGCTTTTAAGTTTGCGTTGGTCCTCTCTCCTACAGTGGGTTGGAGATCCTCATATTCTCTCCTCTACCCCCATCTACTCCTTAACCACTCTCCTACTTTGGGGAGCCCTATGAGACTTGGATTCCCAAGACCTCATCTACAATGCAGGTGCCCGACACTGCCCATGCTATTGGGTCCCCTCCTTAGTCCCACTGAGCTCCAGTCCCTTTCCTATGTTGTATTGTTTGGGGGTAGGAGGGATAAATATCTTCGTTAACTTATACAGGGCATCCTTTCAGCTCTGAGGCATGCAGCCAATCTAGACTTCTTACTTTTCCAGAGCCTTTTCTCCTGCTGGTACATATACCACACATAGATATTGAGATATGTACATGTAATTACCTGAAATGTTGGCTTATTTATTAAAATCCCATTAAAGATGGTTTTTCAGAATACACACTGGTTGAAGTACAAAGGCAGTGGCAGTTTTGCCGTAGAAAATCAGCCAAAAAAGCCAAACTACTCTTCTTTAGGTACACGCTTTCTGTTTACAAAATGCACTTTGTTGTACAGCACGGCCAATACTGTAAAATGTGTCATTCATTAAATACAGCGCACACTTAATATATGTAGCTGCAGTTATAACATGGTTAAAATAGAAGTAACTTGAATACTCCCATATGTGACAGCTTCACCAGAATTTATGGAGCAGAATTACATTAAGCATTAGGCAAACAACCTCAAAATGAGCACTACAGTCGAGCGGGCTACACCACTTTTTCGGCATTATTAAATGCGGACGACGAGAGCCTCTGCAGTCAGCTTAATCATATTACATGCTTTGAAAATAGCAAGCTTCACATCCAAAGCAAACATTTGGGCTAATTTAACAGACAAGAACAAGAAGGGAATCACACCGTGTCTGAGGGCAGTGCTCATAGAACAAACGATGCAGTAGTTCAGTCTACAGAAAACCCTACACAACGATACAAACCACTGTAAAAAAAAATGCACACAAAGGAGGTTGTAGCATGAGACCAGGAGAGCAGGGCTGGACTGGGAACCAGAAGCAGTTTGACTAAATTGTTGAAATCAGCCCTGCTCCTTTACTCCTCTCATTTCCGATTATCTGTTTGTCTTTTCCCCTCTCTTTCATTTGTCTCACATTTAGCATCAGCTGTGTCGGCTGCCATGAACCGCAGGGAGCTGATGGAACTAGTAGAGGTGCCAGCCGCGGC
Source organism: Lissotriton vulgaris (assembly GCF_964263255.1). NCBI lineage: Eukaryota > Metazoa > Chordata > Amphibia > Caudata > Salamandridae > Lissotriton > Lissotriton vulgaris. Next base: position 1,890,219,685 of record NC_141689.1, on the reverse strand, counting down.
TCCCTGCCTTAAAAAATCTGCCTCCAAGGATTCCACCATGGGGCAGGTGCACAATGGAAACAAGCACTGGCAAAGCCAGTAGGTCTCTCCCATGTGAAAGCTATAAGAGTTGCTAATGTCTTTTACCCATGTTGTACAACAGCGTGGCTGCTGTTCAGCATTTCTGAAAGTTAAAGGCGTGGCATAGAGGAGAGTGAAGTGTATAGTAGAGTGGCCTACAGTATAGTGGCATAGACCAGAGTGGCACAGAGTGGAGTGGTATAGAGTAGAGTGGAGTAGAGTTTATTAGAGGGACATTGTGTACAGTGGTGTACAGTGACGTTGCTTAGAGTAAAGTGGCCTTGGATTAGATACGGGTAGAATGGTGTAGAGTAGAGTGGCATAGAGTAGAATGGCATAGAGTGGAGTGGCATAGATTGGAGTAGAGTGGAGTAGACTGGTGTATTGTAGAGTATCATAGAGTGGAAAAAGTAGGGTGGTGTAGAGTAGACTGCATAGAGTGGAGTGGAATAGACTGGAGTGGCATAGAGTAGAGTGGCATAGAGTAGGGGGGAATGGAGTGGGGCAGCACGGAGTAGAGTGGCATATTGTAGTGTAGCATAGAGTGGAGAACTAGAGTGGTGTAGAGTAGAATGGCATAGAGTAGAGTGGAGTAGAGTGATGTAGAGTGAAGTGGCATAGAGCAGAGTGGCATTGTGTGGAGTACAGTGGCATAAAGTAAAGTGAAATGGTGTAGATTAGAGTGGCGTAGGGTAGAGTGGCATAGAGTAGAGTGGTGTTGTATGGGATGGAGTAGAGCAGAGTGGTTTGACATAGAGTGGCATGGAGTGGCATAGAGTGGAGTGGCAAAGAGGAGAGTGCCATAGAGTACAGTGGCATAGTGTACTGTAGAGTGGCATTTTCTGGAATTGATTGGCATAGAGTAAGGTGGCATTGGATGGAGTGGAGTGTACTAGTGCAAGGTGGTGTAGAATATAGTGGTGTAGAGTGGAGTGGCATAGAGTGGAGTGGAGTAGAGTAGAGTGGTGCAGAGTAGTACATTTTTGGTGTCAGTAACTAAAATGTCAATAGAGCTGGCAGATAGAGAAAAAGCATTATAAATAAAAAGCTGTATGCCTGTGTTAAAAGCAGGAAAGCACATTGCATGTCCAGAAATAAAACTGAAATGCCTTATAAAATATCAGAAATATCAAAGATGAGGAAGAACACATGTACTTGGTCCATGCTGCAGGAAGGAGCTAACACAAGAAAGGAAGGGAAGCTTACAATAGTTAAGCAATCGAAAGATTGCAAATGAGAGCGACAAGGAAAACAACTAATGGTATGCTGTGGGCAAGTTGTTAGCCCACTGAATTATAAACTATACGTCATTGCAGCACAATGCATGCTCTGTGTAAGCAAGGTCCAAAAATTGGGCAGTTTGGTGCTGCCAAAAAGGTGAATGAAACCAGTAGAGCAAGAAGACAAAAAATGCTTGTGTGTGTGTGCTGTGTGCTCACAAAACAAATAATAATCTTGAGAAAGGGCAAAACATTAGAACCTTTCTTCTCATATGGCATCTTCTTGAAAGGGTACACTTTCAAATTGAGCGATATGATTTATTATTGGAAAAAAAAAAATTAAAAATAGAAGCTCATTCTCATTTTACAAAAGCAAAATTTCGCAAAAGTATTTCATACATGCTTGCTTTTTTTAAAAAACAAATTGATTTCCATGAAAGGGAAGTAAGTGTAATCATGATCATTTTAAAGTATAGGCCTATTTGCACATTTCTATCAAGAGGGAAAAAGTCTTCTAGTAGAGTGAGCGGTGAAAGGAATCATGTCAATAGTTATAATTTCAATACAGTGTACCCGATGTGGCCCCATTTTATTCCACTCTACTCTTTGATCTGATTTTAGTAAGTTTCATTTATAAGTTCAGAAAGAAGTCAATATAGATTTGTCTCAATATAATTGTATAAAAATACAAAAAGGTCAGAGTAAGTCCAAATCACAAGAGAGTAACCCTTTATAGTACAAAGCAAATGACAAATTCTAAGATAACAACACAGGTAATCAGAAAGAACAAATGAAGGTTACATTTCACCAGAAAATTCTCTTTAACAAGCACGAGTAACCTAACTTTCCCTACACTACCCAAGAGGGCAACCCTAAACAAAAAAAATTGGAATAAGGATATAATCAAGTTAGAAAATAAGAAAGGTGTCAGCCATCAGTCTTCTATAGAAAAGCTCCGATAATGGGATAAGTAGATTAAACTGGCGCGAGCAGTAGCTTAGGTCTGCTCCATAAGGAAACCCAAGATGGACTCTCTCCCTAACCAAACACAGCACCTAATATTGCCTACAGTGGATATAACACCCTCATGTGGCTCTTCCTTGGTAAATTTCCACAGCTCGGGCACAAAAACCTTGAGTACCTTCCCTAGTCAGATAACGCATTATCTCTTCTAGTCCTTGGCCATTCCTTTCACATGAGAACTCCTCTCCCCACTTGTTACCACAATTCCTTCGGTCGACTCCTCCTTCTCATGCTTTTATATCTATTGACGCAAGACTACTTTATTCTAAAAAATGTAGCTTATCCCCCTGTCATAGAAGCTACTCCGCAACATACATTCCATAATGAGGGTTATATGTGAATTCCATTTCAAATCTTAATGTGAGCAGCATCTAAAAAAAATGTCTTCTCGAGGCCTGGTTTTACTATGTTGAAATGTGCACCGAGTGAAAGAATACATGCACCCTTTTACAAACAAATAAATGTCACTGCTTAGAACATGAATATGTGAAATGAATTAGAAGCATTTCAGAGTAAATGCATCTGCACTGGATTAGTTCAAATTAAACATTAAAAAAAATTTGCACAGCTCCTAATTAAGTATCTTAATATATAAAATATATGTTATTTTCTCCTGTCGCGTTAGTAACTAACTTGTCATGTAACAATATTAATCACGTACTAGAATACTTGTATTTCAAACCAAACATTCTTTAGCATATCATACCCTCCTCCCTTTAGTGCATTAGTCACAACAGAGTATATTTGATTGCTGACTATGCGTGAGTATAGTGTACGCCTACATTATCGTCAGATAGAACCAAGATTACACTTCTTGAATCATGATGAGCACTCTGCAGGAAAAGCTGAAAGAGCTGTAGGCATGAGGGGCATAGTAAGGCATTTTTGTGCACCACACTAACAAAAATGATGGGGCAGAACAGCTGCCAGGACTCTGTGTGCCTATTCAAGTGCTGACAAGTAGAAGCAGGGATCTCGTTGAACCCAGTGAAACACTGCCAAACAAAGGGCACTCATGTTGTAGAGGTTGCAGATATAATTTGCCCATGTTAATAGGTAACTTGCTCCATACTGTATGTTAAAGTGGGCAGAAGAAAAATGCGAATGACACAGACTAATAAATGAAGAGAGCTAGCAGTATATAATATATATAATTTTTGAAAAATCTAAATGTTGTGGCTTACACCAGGCACTGCAAAATCAGGGCCCAGCTCTTAGTAGAGGGCAAACATTTGTGCACTGAATAGAGATCCTAGGTTAAGAAAAATGTTTAGCTGTCAGCCTTAAAATGGGATTAACTGTTCCTTCATTTATTATTGGGGAACCAATGGCCATCAATAATCATATTTGCGTATCAAGTAAGAGAGAGAGGACTAGATAGCTAGTCTGTATCCCCAAGGATTTATATGTAATCAAGAAGGACTAACTATATGTGAACGTATTACATGACTCAGAGCTGTATTTTCAATGGAAACCCATTAGGTTTTGTCATGAAGGCCTCACCCACCAACCTGGCTGGTGGCATGCTTCATCATCGGGCCCACCCAGTGACAACGAATGTGTCGCGGGTGTGTGTCGACGCCTGATTACAGCGGAGCAGGTATGTTACTGAGAGTGCAGTGTAGTGGTATGAAAAGTGAAAAGTTAAAATGCTATACAGTGGTCCCAGTACCGGAGGGTAAATTAAATTTTAATAACTGGGCCTCTGTTAGCGTTTAAAAGCAAGGCTGGTGGATGTTATGGTGGTAAAATTAAGATCTCCTACATCCAAATATGGTCTACATGTTTCAGCCAGTGCCTTAGGTTAAGCTGGATTTCCTCAGGACCGTCAATAAGTGTGGGTGCAAGTTTAAAAATAAAATTAAAATTAAGTGAATGTGTGGTTAGACTAATTGTCGCACTCACTAAGGTGCTATTAGTGCGCGAGGGGGATTCCCTCACGAAGCATACCTGTACATACAACATGTATGACAGAACAAAACATACAGGGATAGAGTCTTTTAGCATTTTGCTTAGGTTCACAATGATCATAATAAATGCCGATTTTTAAATGCAGGGTGGATGACTCAAAAACGGCAAAAGTGTGACAGTACTGGTAGTACTGTTCAAGTGGTGGTTTATCGATATAATTTGTAAGCGTGGTGAGGCCAGAGAGCGAGCATTACACACACTCTGTGATAGAAGCATAAAGTAGAAGAGCGTTTTGCCGCGAATACTCCCTGGAGTCGCTCACTGTTTTCACCAGGGTCTGGATGTTTGTTCGAAGTTCAGGGGTTGGATGGGTGGACCGCCTGAGGACAAATATAGAGGGACTGAATGACGAGGTACCATGGCATCAATTTGCAAAGTAGATCCAATCATTTAGCCACATTTGATAGATTATAAAAATGAAAACAACAGTATAATCTTCATGCGCCACCTTAATAGGTGTAGCAATGTGAACAATCTAAGTTTAGTCACATAAAGACTAATAACTAATGAAATGAGCGATACGTCTATAACCGTATACACCAACCCCATGAGTGAGGACCAACATTAAATGTCCCTCTTAGACCCAGAGACCTTATAAATCAATGTATTGGTCTAACGAATGATGATACGAAGAATGTCTATTGGAATAGATGCGGATCCGAATAATAGATTTACAAGAACTAAATTAATAACAGTATACATGAGTTCTTTATGTGTATCTATAACCGCGAGTTGCGGTTAATAATAATAAATAAGGATGACAAGTTGAGATCCCCGTCTCCACGAAACACTGTACCGGGAGAATCGTCACCATTTGTTATTAGACCACTTGGTCCTTTAACTATTTGTATGACCGTATACAACAAACGTGGTACTTTACTATTGAGTCTGTTAACTATCTCTATGACCCCAGTTTCAGGTAAAAAGAGCAACCAGGAAGTAGCCCCTACTTCCGGGGGCAGAGCCAGCACTAGGAGGCGAAATGCTAGTAGCGGGTAAGATTCACTCGTCGGGACCAAGGGCTTCGACTATGTATTTTAGCGGGATTTATTAATAGTTGTTTGTTTCATCTGCAACAGCTCTGGAATAACTTCCCACTGAGCACCGATAAAGCACGCTTAAAAAGCCCGAGAGGTAATTTGTTATTTTATGATCTTTTTCGGGACAGTCTAGTTAGGACCTAGCAAGCCCAGTACGCCCCATAAATCGAGAATGGCCAGAACATTGCACAAATTTGAAATATTTTTCCGGAGATAATCGGTGCATCACGATTAATGATACCGCACTCTGAATAACCACATTTTGATCACCAGTGTAATTAAGATGATGCAGATCTTTTTATTGGAAGTCACTTGCCGTGTAGCAAGCTGTAGTCACATATATAGTTAGTTGCGCTAACTATATATCGCGCACCCGCAATCCACTACTGATGATGTCACATATTACATCATTCATGACATGGTCAGTGACATCACTGATGACATCACTGATGACAACTCAAATGACATCACTGATGACATCACTGATGACATTATCCAGTGACTGTATGTTTCTGTAAAGTTAAAATATGTATTACATATTGAAGAATGAGTGGATGTATAAGTGTCTGGATGAAGGATTTAGTAGGTGCATGACTGACTGTATAAGTGAGTGATTAAATGTGTCTCACTGAGTGCATGGGTTAGTGACTAAACTGTCTTAATTTGTGCATCATTATGTCTGTTGTTCTGTAAACTGCTGCATGTGTTGATCAGTAGCTATATGAGTAACTATATGGGTTATTGATTGGTTGCCCAAGTATTTGTATGGGAGACTGAGTGTGTGTGGGGGTGGCTGGGAGGTGTATGACTCTGTGCATAGATGTGTGAGCAGTTGATTCACTAGATGTATGGGTTCAAAAGTGCATGTGGAAACAGCTGCATGGGCGGTTGACTGTGTGCATGAGTGTATTGGTGAGTGAATGGATATCTCAGTGCTACATGTCAAAGTAAGTACATATGTAAAACACAGTACATGTGAGAGTTGACATATATAAATAACTGTGCATAAGAGCCAGTGAATGTGTGAGTGGCTGTATGGATCATTGTGAACTTGTATCAGGGATTGTATAAGGGAGTAAATATGTGTTAGTATATGTTTGAATAAGTAAGATGTGTATAACTGTATAGTTGAGGAAATGGAGGTGTGATTGATTCTTTGCATGACTGACTAGGTGTGTGAGTAACTCCATGGATGAGTGACAGTCTGTGAGTGTCTGTTTACACTGAGTGTATCTAAGGTTATATCAGAGTCTGAAGAGGTTCATCGTATAATCACATGAATGATGTCATCAGTGATGTGATCAGTAATGTCAAATGAGATGTCATCAGTGATGTCATCAGTGATGTCATTTAAGATGTCATCATTGATGTCATCAGTGATGTCATTTGAGATGTCATCAGTGATGTCATCAGTGATGTAATTTGAGATGTCATCAGTGATGTCATCAGTGATGTCACTGACCATGTCATGAATGATGTAATATGTGACATCATCAGCAGTGGATTGCGGGTGCGCGATATATAGTTAGCGCAACTATATATATGCGAATTTCAATGGTTTTATGCGAGTAAAATAAGGTTTTGTAAATGCTAATCCCTAACTATATATGGTCTATAACCTATGGTTTTTTCAGTGAATATATATATATATATATATATATATATATATATATATATATATATATATATATATATATATATATATATATATATATATATATTATTTTTGTCTTGATTAGAAATTGGACTTTACTTGTCTTCATCTGATTTGACTGATTATCATCTGGAATCACCAAATCTTATGTGGTCCATTCATTATGCTATTTGGTGAGGAGCAATTCTTGCCTAAATGTGTATATATATTTGGCCATTTGAGAAAACTTCATCTCCTCTTCTCTTTTGTGTTTCTTCCATTTTTTTCCTTCCCCTTTCTCTATTTTTTCCTTCCCCTTTCTCTCTTTTTTACTAATAGTTAGTAGTAGTATTAACTGAATGTATATTGGGAATATAAATGTGTTAATCAGCCATTCATGTAGGTTTATGTGCACAAAATGTATGTAATTGTGATATGTTGTTGGTGTCCATGCGTAATTGTAGAGAATATATATATTTTTCTGTGGTAAGTGTCAGGGTCTTTTATCTATGTATATTGTGTTTATGTATGTGTTATTGGTCTTGTAAATATTTTTATATATATGTTTATTTATATGTCGTTTTGCATTGTTTGCAGCCCTGATGAAGTTCTTATAATGGTAACAAAATGTGTTGGCTGTTGTCCAATTTCCTAAATACAAAGAAGAATAAAGAATTTTGATAAAGGTCACATTTGGCTGTTTTGTGATTTCATCCCTGATGCTACCTCCATGTTTTTTGAAATCTTGACAAGGTTGTCTATGAATAATGTGATGATGGGAGTAGGGAAAGTGCCCACTTCTTTTTCTGCCGTTGGAGAGAGAGCATCTGAGAGCAAGCTCTGTCTCTGTAGTCTTATGCTACCTGACCCATTGATGGTGGAGAGACTTCTTAGGAAGACTCCACATTCTAACACCTGTTTTCCTTCTTCCTGACAATGCTTAAGCAGGGATGTCACTTTTGAGTTAGTGTAGGTATCGATTTAATGCTTTTCCCTAACCAACCCTCGATGCAAGGGAACTTGGACTCATGCTTTCTGATCCCCTGCATCCTGCTTCTTGAAATAATTGTATAATTTATGCTACATCATCTTAATTAGATGCGCAGATTTGGCTTTATGCTAATTTCGTTGTATTTCTACACTCTCATTTTGAGGTGTCTTTATGTTCAGTTATTTTTGGTTTGTAATAAATCAAACTAACTTTACGTAGTTGTCTATGGTCACTATGTGTCTAAAAGGATTCTTGGTCAATTCATTGGTTTAATGACAAATGTTCTCCCCTCAACACTTCCATGCTGCTAAAAAGATCCATTGGATTAGATTTCAAGAACAGGCCCAGAAGTTATGGGCCCTCCCTTTCAGAATCCATCCTGGGAGACCATGAAATGCTGAGGAGCCCAAGTCACTGCTTTTAAGTTTGCGTTGGTCCTCTCTCCTACAGTGGGTTGGAGATCCTCATATTCTCTCCTCTACCCCCATCTACTCCTTAACCACTCTCCTACTTTGGGGAGCCCTATGAGACTTGGATTCCCAAGACCTCATCTACAATGCAGGTGCCCGACACTGCCCATGCTATTGGGTCCCCTCCTTAGTCCCACTGAGCTCCAGTCCCTTTCCTATGTTGTATTGTTTGGGGGTAGGAGGGATAAATATCTTCGTTAACTTATACAGGGCATCCTTTCAGCTCTGAGGCATGCAGCCAATCTAGACTTCTTACTTTTCCAGAGCCTTTTCTCCTGCTGGTACATATACCACACATAGATATTGAGATATGTACATGTAATTACCTGAAATGTTGGCTTATTTATTAAAATCCCATTAAAGATGGTTTTTCAGAATACACACTGGTTGAAGTACAAAGGCAGTGGCAGTTTTGCCGTAGAAAATCAGCCAAAAAAGCCAAACTACTCTTCTTTAGGTACACGCTTTCTGTTTACAAAATGCACTTTGTTGTACAGCACGGCCAATACTGTAAAATGTGTCATTCATTAAATACAGCGCACACTTAATATATGTAGCTGCAGTTATAACATGGTTAAAATAGAAGTAACTTGAATACTCCCATATGTGACAGCTTCACCAGAATTTATGGAGCAGAATTACATTAAGCATTAGGCAAACAACCTCAAAATGAGCACTACAGTCGAGCGGGCTACACCACTTTTTCGGCATTATTAAATGCGGACGACGAGAGCCTCTGCAGTCAGCTTAATCATATTACATGCTTTGAAAATAGCAAGCTTCACATCCAAAGCAAACATTTGGGCTAATTTAACAGACAAGAACAAGAAGGGAATCACACCGTGTCTGAGGGCAGTGCTCATAGAACAAACGATGCAGTAGTTCAGTCTACAGAAAACCCTACACAACGATACAAACCACTGTAAAAAAAAATGCACACAAAGGAGGTTGTAGCATGAGACCAGGAGAGCAGGGCTGGACTGGGAACCAGAAGCAGTTTGACTAAATTGTTGAAATCAGCCCTGCTCCTTTACTCCTCTCATTTCCGATTATCTGTTTGTCTTTTCCCCTCTCTTTCATTTGTCTCACATTTAGCATCAGCTGTGTCGGCTGCCATGAACCGCAGGGAGCTGATGGAACTAGTAGAGGTGCCAGCCGCGGCTCCCTGCCTTAAAAAATCTGCCTCCAAGGATTCCACCATGGGGCAGGTGCACAATGGAAACAAGCACTGGCAAAGCCAGTAGGTCTCTCCCATGTGAAAGCTATAAGAGTTGCTAATGTCTTTTACCCATGTTGTACAACAGCGTGGCTGCTGTTCAGCATTTCTGAAAGTTAAAGGCGTGGCATAGAGGAGAGTGAAGTGTATAGTAGAGTGGCCTACAGTATAGTGGCATAGACCAGAGTGGCACAGAGTGGAGTGGTATAGAGTAGAGTGGAGTAGAGTTTATTAGAGGGACATTGTGTACAGTGGTGTACAGTGACGTTGCTTAGAGTAAAGTGGCCTTGGATTAGATACGGGTAGAATGGTGTAGAGTAGAGTGGCATAGAGTAGAATGGCATAGAGTGGAGTGGCATAGATTGGAGTAGAGTGGAGTAGACTGGTGTATTGTAGAGTATCATAGAGTGGAAAAAGTAGGGTGGTGTAGAGTAGACTGCATAGAGTGGAGTGGAATAGACTGGAGTGGCATAGAGTAGAGTGGCATAGAGTAGGGGGGAATGGAGTGGGGCAGCACGGAGTAGAGTGGCATATTGTAGTGTAGCATAGAGTGGAGAACTAGAGTGGTGTAGAGTAGAATGGCATAGAGTAGAGTGGAGTAGAGTGATGTAGAGTGAAGTGGCATAGAGCAGAGTGGCATTGTGTGGAGTACAGTGGCATAAAGTAAAGTGAAATGGTGTAGATTAGAGTGGCGTAGGGTAGAGTGGCATAGAGTAGAGTGGTGTTGTATGGGATGGAGTAGAGCAGAGTGGTTTGACATAGAGTGGCATGGAGTGGCATAGAGTGGAGTGGCAAAGAGGAGAGTGCCATAGAGTACAGTGGCATAGTGTACTGTAGAGTGGCATTTTCTGGAATTGATTGGCATAGAGTAAGGTGGCATTGGATGGAGTGGAGTGTACTAGTGCAAGGTGGTGTAGAATATAGTGGTGTAGAGTGGAGTGGCATAGAGTGGAGTGGAGTAGAGTAGAGTGGTGCAGAGTAGTACATTTTTGGTGTCAGTAACTAAAATGTCAATAGAGCTGGCAGATAGAGAAAAAGCATTATAAATAAAAAGCTGTATGCCTGTGTTAAAAGCAGGAAAGCACATTGCATGTCCAGAAATAAAACTGAAATGCCTTATAAAATATCAGAAATATCAAAGATGAGGAAGAACACATGTACTTGGTCCATGCTGCAGGAAGGAGCTAACACAAGAAAGGAAGGGAAGCTTACAATAGTTAAGCAATCGAAAGATTGCAAATGAGAGCGACAAGGAAAACAACTAATGGTATGCTGTGGGCAAGTTGTTAGCCCACTGAATTATAAACTATACGTCATTGCAGCACAATGCATGCTCTGTGTAAGCAAGGTCCAAAAATTGGGCAGTTTGGTGCTGCCAAAAAGGTGAATGAAACCAGTAGAGCAAGAAGACAAAAAATGCTTGTGTGTGTGTGCTGTGTGCTCACAAAACAAATAATAATCTTGAGAAAGGGCAAAACATTAGAACCTTTCTTCTCATATGGCATCTTCTTGAAAGGGTACACTTTCAAATTGAGCGATATGATTTATTATTGGAAAAAAAAAAATTAAAAATAGAAGCTCATTCTCATTTTACAAAAGCAAAATTTCGCAAAAGTATTTCATACATGCTTGCTTTTTTTAAAAAACAAATTGATTTCCATGAAAGGGAAGTAAGTGTAATCATGATCATTTTAAAGTATAGGCCTATTTGCACATTTCTATCAAGAGGGAAAAAGTCTTCTAGTAGAGTGAGCGGTGAAAGGAATCATGTCAATAGTTATAATTTCAATACAGTGTACCCGATGTGGCCCCATTTTATTCCACTCTACTCTTTGATCTGATTTTAGTAAGTTTCATTTATAAGTTCAGAAAGAAGTCAATATAGATTTGTCTCAATATAATTGTATAAAAATACAAAAAGGTCAGAGTAAGTCCAAATCACAAGAGAGTAACCCTTTATAGTACAAAGCAAATGACAAATTCTAAGATAACAACACAGGTAATCAGAAAGAACAAATGAAGGTTACATTTCACCAGAAAATTCTCTTTAACAAGCACGAGTAACCTAACTTTCCCTACACTACCCAAGAGGGCAACCCTAAACAAAAAAAATTGGAATAAGGATATAATCAAGTTAGAAAATAAGAAAGGTGTCAGCCATCAGTCTTCTATAGAAAAGCTCCGATAATGGGATAAGTAGATTAAACTGGCGCGAGCAGTAGCTTAGGTCTGCTCCATAAGGAAACCCAAGATGGACTCTCTCCCTAACCAAACACAGCACCTAATATTGCCTACAGTGGATATAACACCCTCATGTGGCTCTTCCTTGGTAAATTTCCACAGCTTGGGCACAAAAACCTTGAGTACCTTCCCTAGTCAGATAACGCATTATCTCTTCTAGTCCTTGGCCATTCCTTTCACATGAGAACTCCTCTCCCCACTTGTTACCACAATTCCTTCGGTCGACTCCTCCTTCTCATGCTTTTATATCTATTGACGCAAGACTACTTTATTCTAAAAAATGTAGCTTATCCCCCTGTCATAGAAGCTACTCTGCAACATACATTCCATAATGAGGGTTATATGTGAATTCCATTTCAAATCTTAATGTGAGCAGCATCTAAAAAAAATGTCTTCTCGAGGCCTGGTTTTACTATGTTGAAATGTGCACCGAGTTAAAGAATACATGCACCCTTTTACAAACAAATAAATGTCACTGCTTAGAACATGAATATGTGAATTGAATTAGAAGCATTTCAGAGTAAATGCATCTGCACTGGATTAGTTCAAATTAAACATTAAAAAAAATTTGCACAGCTCCTAATTAAGTATCTTAATATATAAAATATATGTTATTTTCTCCTGTCGCGTTAGTAACTAACTTGTCATGTAACAATATTAATCACGTACTAGAATACTTGTATTTCAAACCAAACATTCTTTAGCATATCATACCCTCCTCCCTTTAGTGCATTAGTCACAACAGAGTATATTTGATTGCTGACTATGCGTGAGTATAGTGTACGCCTACATTATCGTCAGATAGAACCAAGATTACACTTCTTGAATCATTATGAGCACTCTGCAGGAAAAGCTGAAAGAGCTGTAGGCATGAGGGGCATAGTAAGGCATTTTTGTGCACCACACTAACAAAAATGATGGGGCAGAACAGCTGCCAGGACTCTGTGTGCCTATTCAAGTGCTGACAAGTAGAAGCAGGGATCTCGTTGAACCCAGTGAAACACTGCCAAACAAAGGGCTCTCATGTTGTAGAGGTTGCAGATATAATTTGCCCATGTTAATAGGTAACTTGCTCCATACTGTATGCTAAAGTGGGCAGAAGAAAAATGCGAATGACACAGACTAATAAATGAAGAGAGCTAGCAGTATATAATATATATAATTTTTGAAAAATCTAAATGTTGTGGCTTACACCAGGCACTGCAAAATCAGGGCCCAGCTCTTAGTAGAGGGCAAACATTTGTGCACTGAATAGAGATCCTAGGTTAAGAAAAATGTTTAGCTGTCAGCCTTAAAATGGGATTAACTGTTCCTTCATTTATTATTGGGGAACCAATGGCCATCAATAATCATATTTGCGTATCAAGTAAGAGAGAGAGGACTAGATAGCTAGTCTGTATCCCCAAGGATTTATATGTAATCAAGAAGGACTAACTATATGTGAACGTATTACATGACTCAGAGCTGTATTTTCAATGGAAACCCATTAGGTTTTGTCATGAAGGCCTCACCCACCAACCTGGCTGGTGGCATGCTTCATCATCGGGCCCACCCAGTGACAACGAATGTGTCGCGGGTGTGCGTCGACGCCTGATTACAGCGGAGCAGGTATGTTACTGAGAGTGCAGTGTAGTGGTATGAAAAGTGAAAAGTTAAAATGCTATACAGTGGTCCCAGTACCGGAGGGTAAATTAAATTTTAATAACTGGGCCTCTGCTAGCGTTTAAAAGTAAGGCTGGTGGATGTTATGGTGGTAAAATTAAGATCTCCTACATCCAAATATGGTCTACATGTTTCAGCCAGTGCCTTAGGTTAAGCTGGATTTCCTCAGGACCGTCAATAAGTGTGGGTGCAAGTTTAAAAATAAAATTAAAATTAAGTGAATGTGTGGTTGGACTAATTGTCGCACTCACTAAGGTGCTATTAGTGCGCAAGGGGGATTCCCTCACGAAGCATACCTGTACATACAACATGTTTGACAGAACAAAACATACAGGGATACAGTCTTTTAGCATTTTGCTTAGGTTCACAATGATCATAATAAATGCCGATTTTTAAGTGCAGGGTGGATGACTAAAAAACGGCAAAAGTGTGACAGTACTGGTGGTACTGTTCAAGTGGTGGTTTATCGATATAATTTGTAAGCGTGGTGAGGCCAGAGAGCGAGCATTACACACACTCTGTGATAGAAGCATAAAGTAGAAGAGCGTTTTGCCGCGAATACTCCCTGGAGTCGCTCACTGTTTTCACCAGGGTCTGGATGTTTGTTCGAAGTTCAGGGGTTGGATGGGTGGACCGCCTGAGGACAAATATAGAGGGACTGAATGACGAGGTACCATGGCATCAATTTGCAAAGTAGATCCAATCATTTAGCCACATTTGATAGATTATAAAAATGAAAACAACAGTATAATCTTCATGCGCCACCTTAATAGGTGTAGCAATGTGAACAATCTAAGTTTAGTCACATAAAGACTAATAACTAATGAAATGAGCGATACGTCTATAACCGTATACACCAACCCCATGAGTGAGGACCAACATTAAATGTCCCTCTTAGACCCAGAGACCTTATAAATCAATGTATTGGTCTAACGAATGATGATACGAAGAATGTCTATTGGAATAGATGCGGATCAGAATAATAGATTTACAAGAACTAAATTAATAACAGTATACATGAGTTCTTTATGTGTATCTATAACCGCGAGTTGCGGTTAATAATAATAAATAAGGATGACAAGTTGAGATCCCCGTCTCCACGAAACACTGTACCGGGAGAATCGTCACCATTTGTTATTAGACCACTTGGTCCTTTAACTATTTGTATGACCGTATACAACAAACGTGGTACTTTACTATTGAGTCTGTTAACTATCTCTATGACCCCAGTTTCAGGTAAAAAGAGCAACCAGGAAGTAGCCCCTACTTCCGGGGGCAGAGCCAGCACAAGGAGGCGAAATGCTAGTAGCGGGTAAGATTCACTCGTCGGGACCAAGGGCTTCGACTATGTATTTTAGCGGGATTTATTAATAGTTGTTTGTTTCATCTGCAACAGCTCTGGAATAACTTCCCACTGAGCACCGATAAAGCACGCTTAAAAAGCCCGAGAGGTAATTTGTTATTTTATGATCTTTTTCGGGACAGTCTAGTTAGGACCTAGCAAGCCCAGTACGCCCCATAAATCGAGAATGGCCAGAACATTGCACAAATTTGAAATATTTTTCCGGAGATAATCGGTGCATCACGATTAATGATACCGCACTCTGAATAACCACATTTTGATCACCAGTGTAATTAAGATGATGCAGATCTTTTTATTGGAAGTCACTTGACGTGTAGCAAACTGTAGTCACCTTCTCATTTTATCACGTCCCAGATAAACGATAGGCGTAGTATAGCCTATATGTACAATGCTTAATTGGAGCTTATAATATTCATGTGTGTTGTATGAGTATGTATACATTATGTGTATGTTTCAAAAATTATAGGTGCAACATAACCTCAACTGAAAACACAGTGGCAACAAGAGAGTCCACTATTGTAGCTGCACAAATCGTGTGAGTACAACTGTTCATGTCCTGATGAATGCCCCATAGACCCGGCTGGGCACAGTGGGGCAGAAACATGTCGACCTAACTGAATATAGGGTATAGTGGATCCAGTTACACGCTCCAACTGTATACCCAATAGATAATTTTAATAACCTCTCCCATCCACGTCTTAATTAAAGCTCCCTTTTTATGGATGTGGGAACGTTTTTTAATTTTGACCACTCCATGTGTAAGTGAGACTGACCATCAATCACTGGACACTACTGCGTTCTCAAGTGGTTGCCTCAGGCTTGAGGCTTGCATACAACACAACTGAACCCAATAATGATGCAATGACGCATATTTGAAGGCGGAGAACCAAGATATACTGCCACCGTTTCAATCAATGCGTATATGAGGATTTTTAATGTGAAAACGTGATAACGCAGTTACAAGCTGTCCATTCCCCCCCTTTTTTGATTTTTGTAGTATTTCTTTTTTGGGTCATACCCCTCTGCCGAATCACTCCAGGGAGCATTCGCGGCAATACGCTGGCGTGAGAATACTCTTCTACTTTATGCTCCTATCACAGAGTGTGTGTGATGCTCGCTCTCTAGCCTCACCTCGCTTACAAATTATATCGATAAACCACCACTTGAACAGTACCACCAGTACTGTCACATTTTTGCCGTTTTTTAGTCATCCCCCAGAGCTTAAAAATCGGCATTTATTATGATCATTGTGAACCTAAGCAACATGCTAAAAGACTTTATCCCTGTATGTTTTGTTCTGTCATACATGTTGTATGTCCAGGTATGCTTGGTGAGGGAATCTCCCTTGCGCACTTATAGCACCTTAGTGAGTGCAACACATAGCCACACACTTAATTTAAATTTCATTTTTAAACTTGCACCCCTTATTGACGGTCCTGGGGAAAGCCAGCTTAACCTAAGGCACTGGCTGAAACATGTAGACCAAATTTGGATGTAGTAGGTCTAACTTTTACCACCATAACATCCACCAGCCTTGTTTTTAAACGCTAACAGAGGCCCACTTATTAAAATGTCATTTACCCTCGGGTACTGGGACCACTATATAGCATTTTAACTTTTCACTTTTCACACCACTACACTGCACTCTCAGTAACATACCTGCTCCGCTGTAATCAGGCGTCGAAGCACACCCGGGACACATTCAGTGTCACTGGGTAGGCCCGATGATGAAGCATGCCACTAACCAGGTTGGTGAGTGAGGGCTTCATGACAAAACCTAATGGGTTTCCATTGACAATACAGCTCTGAGTCCTGTAATACGTTCACATAGAGTTAGTCCTTCTTGATTACACATCAATAATCATAAACAGTGACAGGTTGAACTTAGAAAAGTTAGGATTCATGCATGATGACCATTACCTGTGTGGGTCACCTAGGATGCATGACCCTAATCTTTACAGGAGCCCGAAGTTGCCATTTGATCTTTTGGGTAAAGTGAACCATGGTAATTCAGAGGCAGGGCAGTGTTTGCAAGATAGGAGGGGGCCACAACCAGACAGAACCTCTGTTTCCGGTTCTACCCAACAATGTAGTTGAAGAAGCAGGTTAGCCCTGAAGTCTGACTTTTGAATCTGTGCAGTAGCTAGACAAATTATAGACGAGTCAATGGAGAAACACTGCTCAAAAAAAAAAGGCCCTGGTTGCAATCAAAGCAATTTATTGAGTGTGGAGATGACACAAAGGTCTGACGTAGCCCTCGCTGATACAAATCTGTACAGAAAACCTTGAGGTAGACAATCTAATGTATGCAAATGATTCACTCAATGCATTTCTATGAATAAAAATTTAATTTATGAGGAGCAAGAAAATCAAAGAGACATTTTCAAACTGCAGAATGAAGAACCCAGAAGTGTTAACACCGATATGGCCACTGTGTGGGTCAATGTATACAGCTATCAGAATAGGTGTAGTATTTGAGCTATGGGAGGAGGGTTTGGAAGTGCCATGGTGCAGTAACGACCAATCCATTTAAGCATTGGTTTACACGTCACTCCTGCATGCAAGTTCAATGAAAGACAACATTACCGCAGGAAATATATGCATATCTTGAACAATCATATTTGAAAAAACAGATGTAAAATAAAGTTTTTTCACAGTTGATGCAAGCATGGATAGTTGAATCTAGGGGGCTTATTTATGAGAAGCTTGCACAGCCGAAGTGTCACTTTTTGTGGTGCTCCGGCAGTGCAAGACACTCAATCATATCCATGAAGTGACGCAAAGCCACTCTGTGCGACTTTGCATGGCATCTTAGATATGGAGTAAGACAAAGCCTTGTCTTACTCACTGTTAAGGAGGCATTTGCACTACTCTGTGTTAAGGAGGCATTTGCCTTACTCTGTGTTAAGGAGGCGTTTGCCTTACTGTGCATTAAGGAAGCTTTCCATGGGCATTGCAGTGGGTTTTTCCACACAACACCCTCGGATTTTTATGCTGCCCCAGACTTACTTAATCATGCAAGCCTGGGGCAGCTTCAAAACCTTACGCCTCCCCAGAGCAGGCGTAACGAGGAGAAATTTCCTTCTCTTTTCATGTGTCCTGCAATGTGCAGCACACATAGAAAGAGGAAACCCGTCTCAGGATTATTTTTGTGCAGGAAGGAGCCCCTACCAGCACAAAAACAATCCTCTCTCCAATTAAGGGGGTCTACATTGGCGGTAGGCAGCAAATGGTGCACCAGCACAGGGGAAAGGACAGCAATGCTCTGTATTTCATAAATATGGTGCATCCCTGCCCTTTCACATTGTCATAGGACAGCACAGCAAGAATACTTGCAGCGCTGCCCTACGCCAATTCCTCATAATGAGGCCCTTGGTTTGTGTAAATGGAAGATGAATCTAAGAATGTAATGAATAAGAAAAATGTTGTATGTAATGATTTAATTTGAAGTAATGCATTCACATTGTGTTAGTATTTCCGACAATTAAAAAAGGGAGAAAAACATTCTAAATAGGTCATGTAATCAAGTGCCCTCTCCAAAATGGACAGTGATAATATTGATGGAACACTTGCTGGAGACCTGGGCATTCCAATACCTCAGGAGTGTTTAGATAATGCACAAAGGGGTAGGTGAGTTTGATGTGGTTCCTGAATATCAAGTCCAGGATATTGTGGGACACTAATATCGTAAACAAAACATCAGAAGGTAAGAATATATAGATTGTCAATACCTAACTACACACATCGTTTCTTTGACGATACATATTGTCAAGGTACATAGATGTGGTGCTAAGAATAGTGAATCTATGCTACCCTCTGTGCCCTTACCTTGTGATATGTTGTCCCTTTAAATTGTGTTCCTACTTGTAGTATGTCATGATAATCTTGCACTTGATATTGGAAAGTGCAATCAGTGGGTTGGGAGCAGTGTCAGACCCTACTGCCAACTCCTGTAGTACATGACCAAAGGCAAACCTCGCTCTCAGCCCACCCACCGAACCCTCCAACACCGACGTCGCTGCCCACAACCTCAGACGCTGGATCAAGGACTGCGCCAACACCCTCGCCCCGCTGAGTAACCCCCCAAAGAGACACCAGCAAGAGGACCAGCTGGTTCACCCCAGAACTCCTAGATTCCAAGCAAGCCTGCCGGAAACTAGAGAAGAAATGGCACAGTGAACAAACTCCGGACAGCCACGCAGCACACAAGGACGCCGTCCGCAACCCCCACCACCATTCAGGGCTGCCAAGAAGACCTCCTTCAAAGACCGCCTCGACAACAACGCACACGGCAGCGAGGAGCTCTTCAACGTCGTGAAGGAACTCTCCAACCCAAGCTCCAACACCAACTACATCCCGCACTTGCAAGCCCTGTGCGACTCCCTCGCCACATTCTTTCACCGCAAGATAGCAGACATCCACGACAGCTTCAACACCCAGACAGCCCCAACAGACAGCAACACAACAGACCCTCCGCACTCTATCGACCACGTCCCCTTGCTAGCCTGGACCAGCGTGAGCGTCGATGACACCATCAAGACAATGAGCACAATCCACTCCAGCTCTCCGTCAGACCCATTTCCACACCACGTCTTCAACAAAGCAAGCAGCTCCATCGCACCCCACCTACGCAACATCATCAATCTCTCCCTTGTGACTGCAACCTTCCCAGAGAGTTGGAAACACACCGAGATCAACGCCCTACTCAAAGAACCCAAGGCAGACCCAAGAGACCTCAAGAACTTCCTACCTATCTCTCTAATCCCCTTCAAGGCCAAGGTCATCGAGAAAATCGTTAACAGACAGCTAACCCGATACCTCAAACAGAACAGAATCCTGGACCCTTCCCAGTCAGGGTTCCGCAGCAACCACAGCACCGAGACGGCCCTCATCTTCATCACCGACGACATCAGGACCCTGCTAGACAACGGGGAGACTGCAGCACTCATCCTCCTAGACCTCTCCGCCACCTTCCCCAATGTCTGCCACCCCACACTACGCGCAAGCCTCCATGCCGCAGGGATCCGAAACAAGGCTCTGGAATAAGTATGGGCGAATTTTGCGAATCTCGCGTTCGCGAATTTTGCGGATTTGCGAACTCGCAATCCGCAAAATCCGCGAATTCCTGCGAATTTGCGAATTTTTTTTTTTTTGTGTTCGCAAGTGTTTCTGCCAGTTCGCGAGGATTTGGTAGTAGTTCGCAATTGCGAACTTACTTATCGGCTCGCAACGGTCGCGACTATGTTGTTTCTACGTCTGGTTCATCATCACAGCCTCCCAGCACCCTCTGTTTCACCACTGCCACCCTCTCTTTGACCCATGCCGCCCTCTGTTACATCAATGCCACCCTCTGGTACATCATCACTGTAGAAGATGGGGGGGAAAAGCAAGCACACCTGCCCTGCTTCAACTGACATGAATTATTTGGGGTTAGTTTATTAACAACACCTGCCCTGCCCCAACTGACAATAATGAATTAGGGGCTGATTAATGTGTCACCGAATTTGAAGTTCCAGCCTGGCACCTGCTTGTCTGCTCTGTAAGCTGTAAATCAGGAGTCAGGACCTTTGTGGCATACAGTTAAGGTCATAGCAGGGTCACACAATTGTTGCAAGCAGGCAACCGAATTCTGGAGGGCCCCCTCAGGAAGCACAACAGGGAATCGTTACAAATCATGAGATTGACCTTTTGCACCTGCTCATTTGTTTTGCTTTTGCAAAAATCGTTCTTCGGTAATTTCGCGCTATTTGCGAGGCTCGGCGTCGTGCGAAACCGATCGCGGAAGCCGCCAATTCGTGCGAATGAGCTTTATATTTTTTTTGCCGCATGTTATTTCGCGAGTTTTTTTGCAGTATTCGCGAGCCGTTTGCAGCGCAACACGCGAATTTACCCCAAGGTCGAGTACGGGCGCGGCCATTTTGTTTGCGTGACGTATTTCCGTTTCCGCCCGCTACGTATAATCTCGCGAGGTAAGCGCATTGCGAGTACAAGTTCGCACGAGATCGCGAGGAAAATTGCGTGCGAACTTACTTTCGCGCTCGTGAACGGGCGGCCATCTTGTTTTTCATTCATTTCCTGTGTCTGGGCATGGTGTTTATCCTCTTGCTATCTTTGCCATCCTTTGCTTGTTTTCAGTTTTTTTTCAAACGATTTTGCTTCTTATCTATCCCTCTCTTTTCCTAGCTGTATATTTTTGTCTTTTCTGCTATTTTTGTTTACTTTTAAACTACTTTATAAACTCTTTTCTTTTCTTCTTCCCTATCCTATTCCTTCTTAATTTTCTACTTCCTACCTTACCTGCCCAGACCATGGTGAAGCCAGGCGCCGTGAAGCTGCCCAGGCACTTGAGGGACGCAGCAGCGGCGGGGAGGAGGAGTCCTGGACCCCGTGCCAGGACAGCATGCGGGCGATTGAGGGGGGAGCAGGTGACCCGACGGGAGATCTTCAGCCCGGAGGAAGTGGGCGCGCTGGTCTACTTCGTCCAGCGCCGCCTGCCCAGGACCATCGCGGGAGGCGGCAGGATCGTGGCCGCTACAACATCCAGGAGCGCCGGAAGCGGTGGGAGAAGGTGTGCTGGGCCATGTCCCAACTCTCCGGGGTCCAGCGCACCTACAGCCAGGTCACCCACCGCTGGACGGACGTCCTGGACAGGGAGCGCGACCTGCTGGACCAGCTCGGCTTGGAGATCCCCGGGCTTGGTGAGTAGTAGTAGCTATTTCATCACTCACTACTATGTTTTCTCCTGCTCTGTGTTGTTGTATTGCAAATATTTGTTTTTTACATGGAGCAAGCCAATAATGCTGCTGACAATTACATTGTAGTTAAATTATATTTCAAAATCTTCTGTGCATTTCAGGTGCACTGCTCTCCTTATCGGTGGCGTTGCTACTATGCTTATTTGTTTTCTATTTTGTGATCTCATTGGCCTGAGTAACAATTATGTATGAGTGTACTTTACAGAACTGCGTAATGCTAGACACTAGGGGGCAGATTACATTTACAAGCCCCTTGCGCCACGTTTACGTTGCCTTGCGTGACGCAACAGCGGCGTAAACGTGGCGCATCCCTGCGAGTCATTTACAGCGTGACGCATCTAGGGGGATGGGTCACGTTATAAAGCCATGGGCCTGCGCCACAATGGGTGCGTTCCTAGTATTCAGGGTGGCCGGTCCTGCGGCTGTGCAC
Organism: Lissotriton vulgaris; assembly: GCF_964263255.1. Classification (NCBI taxonomy): domain Eukaryota; kingdom Metazoa; phylum Chordata; class Amphibia; order Caudata; family Salamandridae; genus Lissotriton; species Lissotriton vulgaris. The sequence continues at coordinate 1,890,197,610 of NC_141689.1, read as the reverse complement.
CTCGCAAAAGGGCCTGCGTGAAATCTACAAGATTTAACGCAGGCACTTCTGCGACGCTGCTACGTCAATTCAATTCCTTATGCCTGCTTGAAGCAGGCGTAAGGACTGACACAGCATGTTAAGTATTGGGTGGCCCTGAGCATTACTGGAGTTGCATTGCGTTGGCGACGTGACTCCAGCGATGCGCCGCTCTTACGTGACGAGACCGCGTCATGCAAGTGCCTACCCTTGCGCCAGGGCGCGCCGCATTGTAAATGATGCGCATCTGCCGTGTCGCAAGGGTAGTTTTGCGTGACGCATTTGATCTGGCGCATCTCTGGAGATGCGCCAGAACGCGTAAGTAAGTATGCCCCTAAGGGGCAGAATTGCAATTACCGTCGCATCCCTGCAAAGTAGCAGGGATGCGCCAGTAATTGTGCGGCCCGCTTCCACCACCAAACATGGTCCGCCGTATTTGCAATGCGGCGCACCATGGGCCCAAAACGTCACCAAAGCTTTACTGCTGGAGTTGCGTCGCAACGATGGCGCAGCTCCAGCAATGCTTTGGGGTACCCTATCTCCCCAATGCTGGGTCAAGCCGTACGTCTGCTTCAAGCAGGTGCAGGGTTTGTGTGACGCATCATTGTCCTAAAGGTGACTGATTGAAATTTTGTAGATTTCCCTCAGCCACTTTTAGGATGTGTTCCAGCGCAGGAATGCCCTCCCTTGCGCCGGAACACCCCCTGATGGCGCAGGGCTTTATAACGGGATGCATCTCCCAAATGCGTCACGTTGTTATAATATTATACGCCGCACCATGGCGCCTCTTTTGTTTAGCTGCTGCGTCACAAAAGTCACGCAAGAACGGAGCAAAAGAGCGGCAAGGGGCTTAAATCTGTCCCTTCCTTTGTACCCCTGACAATAAGAAAAATAGTGGCGGTGGATTGATAGTTTGACTATTTAAATGACTGGTTATGTAGAAGGCAACTGTTAGTGTTGTCACTGATCTGACTGAAATCACAAAGGAGTTTGTCTGTCACTTTGCGTCTTGCCTGCGGACTGCTGCCTGCCAGTCCTAGGTGAACCTTTCAGTACTTTGTTTAGTGAGTTACGTGACTTTCGAAGTCGCAGGTCAGCAAATCAATGAAAACTAACCCTAATCAATATAATTTAGCGGAAATATTTTGTTATTGTTGTTTTGAAATGTTTGATTTGGTTGACATTGACAAGCAACAATCATCCATGTTTTCTGTTCTTTCTTTCATGTTGTACGTCAGCTCCCCCCAGCGGCGAGGGGACACAGGAGCAGCAGGAGGCGGATGCTGTTGAACAGGGCCAGGATCGGGCAGGCGAGGGCTCCTTTGCTGGCCCCAGTAAGTTTTCATTTTAGACTACTACCTATTTTTCCTAGTGTTCCTCATTTGATTTTTTCAAAATCGTCTTTGATCTTCTTGTAGACTGTATCTAAATTCTTATCCTGCCTCTACTATGACTCCCTGTGGTATTACTAGATTATTCTTATTAGTCTGTCTGTGTAGCTAACTAAGATTGCACGGTTAGCGAAACTCCCATTCTAGTCAGCAATAGCGCTATCAACTTAGTGCAGTGCAGTCCTCTGGGATTGTCCATAATGTCTTTTGAAGTGTTCTATCTGCTTTGAAAATTCCCAACTATAAAATGTGAATGACCACCAAGAAAGAATAAGATACTACCTTTTGGTTTGGATAGGAGGACAATCCATACCACTACTGTTGAGGGGACAATTCTTCTGCAGAAACAACTATGGACAATAAATAGTGCATTGCTTATCAATTATAATAGGCGCTGTTAGAGTTTCCACATACCTCTGTGATAACAGACTATGAACCCCCAATGTCCTTACTGAGTGACTACATAGTGTGGCACAGTCATTTACCTCCCGAATTCAACCATGATTGATCCCCAATGATGATTATCCAACGTAGCTCAAGAGTATGGAGTCAGAGTCAAGAAGTGTCAGAGGCACGGACTTATGCTTGTAAAAATCGCAAAACCTTTCGCTCAGTCACTCTAGTCTGGACCAAAAAACACAGAGTCTATTTAAGTTTAAAAGCTTTATTAAAAGTAAACACATTTATTAAAATGAAGTCATAATAAAAAAACTAAACGTTTAACTGAGACTGGAAAAGTGGTTAGTGCTGACGATTAATTGAAGACATTTCTTGTGGTCGAGCCGAGCTCTCACCTTGTTTCAACTTGATCTTGTTGTTAGAAGTCCATCTTCTGTCTGTGTGGAGAAAAATGGTGTGTGTTAAAAAGCCAGCCTTCATCAGTTGTGCCAAAAAGTGCAGCAAGACAACACCCTTCCCTGGAAAAAGGGACATTTTTTTTTACTTTAGAGTACACAGTCACAAATTACATTGTTTTCACATGTCTTCATTCCTAGACCAAATACTAGTGAGTGGTTTATTCTAACATTCTTAAATGTACTTTGTAGGTGGAACATCTGGTGGCGGGGCCAACGCGGAGGTGGTGGTGCTCGACACGGAGGCGGAGGGCAATTCCTCAGGGGAGGATGCGGCGGTTCCAGTGCCGGCTGTGAGAGTTCAGACGGTGGTGGTGGCGGGCAGAGGTAAGCTCTTATATATTCCTTACTTATTGAGATTGAAGACGTGGCTGGGAAGGAAAGAATATGAGATGCATGGCTGGGTGAATGATGAAGCAATGATTGGTGGAAGGACAACAGCCTGGGTGGGTGACACAGAAACTGTATGTGTCCATAATATACCTGGATCATGCTACTATCTGACTCTTAGATAGCATATGTGTATCTAGAGCAGGGGTACTCATAGTACGGCCCGCGGGCCGGTGGCGGCCCGGCAAGCCTTCCTTGGCGGTGCGCAGACCTTGCAGACAATCACTGCTCCCCCGGCCCCCACAGAGCAGAGGCTTTGTTGTATTTCACCTGTTAGCGCCCCTGCATCTCCACTCTGACAATCACTGCTCCCCCGGCCCCCACAGAGCAGAGTGGAGATGCAGGGCTACAAAGAGGTGAAATAGAACAAAGCCTCTGCTCTGTGGGGCAGGGCAAGCAGTGATTGTCAGGGTGGAGATGCAGGGGCGCTACAACAAACAAAGCCTCAATAATATGTTAATGGTCTTTTAAAGACCTGTTAAGTACTTTGGTGTGGCTGTCTGTGTGTGCGCGTTGAGGAAGCTGTCTCAGCCCGGACTGAAGGCTGACACAGACAGACACACACACAGTGAGATAACAGAGGGGGAGGGAGAGGGAGGGCAGGAGGGAGAGAGAGATGGAGAGGGAGGGCAGGAGGGAGAGCAGGAGGGAGAGAGATGTATGTAAATGCTGGGTCTGGTGGCTCAGTGGATGAAGGCATCTGCTGCAGGGACCTGTGCGCAACCTCATGGTCACAAGTTTTCGTTTTGCTTTAGCCCCGCACCCTCTGACTCCGCCCCCACCAGTGCGGCCCTCGGCCACAAACTACACTGTAAATTTAGCCCCTGAGAGAAGGTTTGTGAGTACCCATGATCTAGAGAGAGTAGACGGTTAGTGGATGAACTAAGTGTAACTTTGAAGAGCATGTAACACAGCACCCGCACGTCCGTTCCAGTGTAGGAAAGGCAAGGAAAAGAAGTTGTAATTTTGTCCAAATACTACCATCAATAGTAGCAGTAGTTTGTATTGCAAGCACAGCATAGATCCGGTTATTACGGTGGCCACTCCCTACCTCTCTTAATAAGTTTAGTAGTACTCAGTCATTCATGTGTGGATGTATCACTGGTCACTCAATAAAAAGCAAAGCACCTAAAGTCATCCCATATGTAAGCAAAAACATCCCATGTGAAGTGATAGATAATCAGATTATTTATCTTCTTCATTTTTCCATTTCTAGTACTCATTTGCACTGTAGGGTGAAAGTTAAATTAATTAAGCAGTAGCCCTTGTAACAGAGTATTCTCAGTGCCACCCGTAATAGAAAAGTAAAAGCTTCACCACCTGCATGTACTGGACTGGTACAGTAACGCAAGTCTAGGTCACTCATCATGGCGTGCGTCTCTTTTTCTCGGGTGCAAGTTCACTGCGCTGGCATTATGCCGGCTTGCAGAAGATAACGTACCAATTTTCCTAAACAAGAGACAAGAAGAAGAATAAGACTGGTGTACTTTCATAGTCGACTCCAATGGAAGTCCATAGTGCTCGTAGAATTTGTTCCTTAAACTCCCACTAATGTTAGAGCAAGGATGAAGAAGTGGGAGGTTAGATAGATACTGGCCTCAATAGTTATGTAATGCGCTTGCAAGTTGCTAGTTGTACTTCAACACAAATTTCTGCTGAATGATTGAGTTAATCTTAAAGAGCATTGGTTACAGACTATGTCTTTCTTTCTTCATATAGATGCTCCTTCCAAACAAACAAGGAGGAAGGAGCTGGCTAGAGCGGCCCGCCAACGGAGGATCGCTGCCACTGTTGCAGAATATCGGCGGCTGGTGGCCCTGGAGGACGACGAAAGTGTGCAGTCGACCACAACAACAACGTCGTCTGCATCGGCCTCTGTGCCCCCACGGGCTGCCACCCAGCACAGTGCTCCAGCCAGACTGAGCCGGGCTGCCAAAGCCAAACGCCACCGCCGAGCAGCAAGGACAACAGCTGCCTCTCACAGCCATTGTAACTGCAAGGCACGCCTGCGCCGCAGTACCCTGAGGGTGTCCCGCCTTCAGCAGGAGCTCCACCACTTCACAAACGTGTTGGAGGGGCTCCGCGTAGAGCACGCCTTGCTCCGCCAGGAGTATGATGCCCTGGCCCAAAAAGTAAACAGCATCCACCCATAGTGTCCCTTGCCCCTTTTTTAGAGACTTTTGGGGGGTGGGAATCGGGAGTTGGGTTTGGGACTTTTAAAGGACAACCGTTGGGGTTAGGGAGGGTCTTGCGGGAGATTATTTTGTTAGGGATATAAATATACTTTTTCAAACTTTATCTGAGCATACCTGTTTTTTACTGCTTGCCTGGTGGGTGGGGGTTTAACAGTAACTTTGTTTTCCTGAAAGTTTAGTTCCATTTTCTTCCTTTAAGTGTAAATGCCTAAATGTTTTCAACACTAAGTGCCTCTCACAGAGTAAGTGAAGTGAATTCAAGAGTCCTAGGACTTTAGTAGTACTACCGTCAGTCTCTCGTCTCTCCTAATACTCCATTGTACTCCCTCCCACCAAACGCTTATCTTACTTGTAATTTGTGTTTTAAAGTAGGGCTAGACCCAGGGCTGGCTCCAGGGGAAACAGCGAATAAGGTTGGCGATCCTGGGCGGATAAAATTTCCTCATAGCGGTGGTACTAGTGGTGTGACACAGTGGCAGTTGCATGCCTATGAAAAAAAAGAAAATGAAATATGGTTTGTCCTCCTGAGCAATACAACGGTACAATAGAGAATATAGCAGGTGACAGTACACTAGAACAGTGCCACATTGTAGCCTAACAAATGGTAAAGTATAACTACTAATTCGGTTGAAGTTCTTTGACATTAGCCATGGGTCTTTGTCAAGCAGAGTAAGAATATATCCTCGGATTTCTTCACCAGCCTGTTGCTATCACCTTATCCTCCCCAGCAAGTGTGTGGATTTATTGCTGTAATTTAGTCACACATCAATCAAAACCACAGAGCCCGGGGGAAGAGGGTTAGGGTTTGAAAAATGGATGGGTACGGGGGTTTTTGGGAAAGGTTTTGGGAGACAAGAAAAAATAGCACAGCATGGACAAACAATTGTGAACATAAACAAATCTTTGGGTACAAACCTATCCATCAATCTTTGAAAGTGCATGCACTACTGCATGCATGTCAGTGAAAAGTAAGTAGTACTTTCGACAACTGTGGAAGAAAGAATGCGACAGTACAGGGCGTGTGAGGAAATATTGATAACTATATTCAACATAAGGTCTCTGTTGCCAGATACCTGAGAGCCTTGCTGGTCACTATAAATCCATTCACAACACTCAATGGGGTTGGTCTGGAAGGTGTAGTAGATAGAAAAGGAGAAATTGCTCTTTTTCTAGGTGTCCCCTCACTCACCAGGGTTGCCCCTTGGTGACATGCTTCATCATTGGGGCCATCCCAGTCCTCTACAGGCTGGGGCGTGCTGCGACTTGCGAATTACGTAGGAGCACTTACAAATGACTATGTGTGGTGCAGATGTGATATTGGAGTGGACTAAGTGATGTGTTAAAGGATCAATTTAGAAGCAGAGAGAGATCCAAGAAATGCAGTCACAGTCCTAGAAAAACACAATGGATACTGTATCTGTATGTTGTTGTAGTTGTCCTGTTGAATTTGGTAAGTAAGTTGCATGCAGAAAAAAAATCCTCTTATTAGCGGCACTCCTCCATTCCATCTGACGCTTCGTCCATCAATGTTGGTGACCAGAAGACACCCGGTCCACTCCCTGCCTGGCGGATGCTGAATTGCGGCTCGCTAATGTGAAGCCTGACTCCATCCTTTTTTCCCCATTGTACAGACTGAAACCCGGCGATATAATATTACAACACTACTAATAAATAAATATAACGTATGTAGGCTGTGGAGTGCAAAAACTCACACTTTGATTTTCCTAGTAGACAGTACAATATTTTTGACAGTGCGTACTCTGTCTGAGTCACCTTTTGAAGGATAAATAAGTATGGGCAAATTAATGTAGCGGATCTTTCCCCTCAAGCTAGGTGTACTGTAAACTGTGTTTTAGAACAAAATTATATCTTCCCAGCAGTGCTCCCACCCAGACCCTTACTAAAGCCAGTCGCAAAAATGTAGAAGACCCCCAATCAAATCGCAAAAAACGAGGCCTAGCAGAAAACTGGTGACAAAACGTACTTTGAAAGTAAAAGTAGGCCCAAATACCCCCTTACCCACCGTGGATTGCATTCAAACCACTTGCAAGCAACCAAGCAAAAGTATCCATAGCCAGCATCGCTCCAAGACTCGAAAACCCCCCACCCAAACACATGCAATCGAAATACTGCTAACCCTAACGAACCCTAAGTTAAGAATAGTGGCAAAGGCTTTCTTTAACTATGCCAAATCCCCCCTTCCCCACTATGGATTTTCTTCAAATGACTTGCAACCAAAATTACACATTCTCACGAGTGCTCTAAGACCCCAGAACTCAGTTGCAAAAATGTAGAACACCCCGAAACACATGCAATCCTGCTGCTAGGGCTAACAAACCCTGAGTTACAAAAAGTGCCAAAAGGCTTTTCGGCGTGGATTTTGTCCCAACAACTTCCACCCGGTATTAGCACTTCCCAGGAATGGCCCAAGACCCGCCAACCCACCCGCCAAAAAGCATAACACCCCCAAACAGGCCAAAAGCAACATCTCCTACTTACAATATTTCTCGGCCTTCGGTCCAAACGCGCTGCGTAGCTAGGCCATAAGTCCGGTTTGCCACCACGGATTTCCTGAAAAGCAAATGCAATCAAGATTAGAGTGTCCCAGCAGTGCTCACGGACCCCAAAACTCACCCACAAACAGACGGAACCCCCCCTAAGAGCACCTCAAAGGCAAGCAAGTCATCAAAAACACACAAAAAATTCCGCCTGGGATTTGGTCCAAACCACTTTTATCCGGTATTAGAGCTTCCCAGCAATGGCCCCAGAGCCGTCAACCCAGGAGAAAACGAGTAGAAGACCCCCAAACAGCCAAAGAGCAAAAGTACAAAAATGAGGACCCAGTCATTTTTTTCCAAATTTCCCAAATCACTCCGTGCGCGCTCTGCAGCTAGGCCCTAACTCCCCTCTGCCACCATGGATTTGCTTCAAACCTCTTGCAAAGTAAAGTATCCATAGCCAGCAGTGCTCCCAGACCCCGAAACCCACCACAAACACCAGGAAGCCCCCCAAACAGGCCCCCGAAAACGCTACATTGAGCAAAATGTCAGAGATAGCAACAAAAAAAATTGGCGTGGATTTTGTCCCAACCACTTCTACCCGGTATTAGACCTTCCCAGGAATGGCCCAAGACCCGCCAACCCACCCGCCAAAAAGCATAACACCCCCAAACAGGCCAAAAGCAACATCTACTTACAATATTTCTCGGCCTACGGTCCAAACGCGCTGCGTAGCTAGGCCATAAGTCCGGTTTGCCACCACGGATTTCCTGAAAAGCAAAGGCAATCAAGATTAGAGTGTCCCAGCAGTGCTCACGGACCCCGAAACTCACCCACAAACAGATGGAACCCCCCCTAAGAGCACCTCAAAGGCAAGCAAGTCATCAAAAACACAAAAAAAATTCTGCCTGGGATTTGGTCCAAACCACTTTTATCCGGTATTAGAGCTTCCCAGCAATGGCCCTAGAGCCGTCAACCCAGGAGAAAACGAGTAGAAGACCCCCAAACAGCCAAAGAGCAAAAGTACAAAAATGGGGACTTAGTCATTTTTTTTCCAAATTTCCCAAATCACTCCGCGCGCGCTCTGCAGCTAGGCCCTAACTCCCCTCTGCCACCATGGATTTGCTTCAAACCTCTTGCAAAGTAAAGTATCCATAGCCAGCAGTGCTCCCAGACCCCGAAACCCACCCACAAACACCAGGAAGCCCCCCAAACAGGCCCTCGAAAACGCTACATTGAGCAAAATGTCAGAAATAGCAACAAAAAAAATCGGCGTGGATTTTGTCCCAACCACTTCTACCCGGTATTAGACCTTCCCAGGAATGGCCAAAGACCCGCCAACCCACCCGCCAAAAAGCATAACACCCCCAAACAGGCCAAAAGCAACATCTACTTACAATATTTCTCGGCCTTCGGTCCAAACGCGCTGCGTAGCTAGGCCATAAGTCCGGCTTGCCACCACGGATTTCCTGAAAAGCAAATGCAATCAAGATAAGAGTGTCCCAGCAGTGCTCACGGACCCCGAAACTCACCCACAAACAGACGGAACCCCCCCTAAGAGCACCTCAAAGGCAAGCAAGTCATCAAAAACACAAAAAAAATTCCGCCTGGGATTTGGTCCAAACCACTTTTATCCGGTATTAGAGCTTCCCAGCAATGGCCCTAGAGCCGTCAACCCAGGAGAAAACGAGTAGAAGACCCCCAAACAGCCAAAGAGCAAAAGTACAAAAATGGGGACTTAGTCATTTTTTTTTCCAAATTTCCCAAATCACTCCGCGCGCGCTCTGCAGCTAGGCCCTAACTCCCCTCTGCCACCATGGATTTGCTTCAAACCTCTTGCAAAGTAAAGTATCCATAGCCAGCAGTGCTCCCAGACCGCAAAACCCACCCACAAACACCAGGAAGCCCCCCAAACAGGCCCCCAAAAACGCTACATTGAGCAAAATGTCAGAAATAGCACAAAATAAATTGGCGTGGATTTTGTCCCAACCACTTCTACCCGGTATTAGACCTTCCCAGGAATGGCCCAAGACCCGCCAACCCACCCGCCAAAAAGGATAACACCCCCAAACAGGCCAAAAGCAACATCTCCTACTTACAATATTTCTCGGCCTTCGGTCCAAACGCGCTGCGTAGCTAGGCCATAAGTCCGGTTTGCCACCACGGATTTCCTGAAAAGCAAATGCAATCAAGATTAGAGTGTCCCAGCAGTGCTCACGGACCCCGAAACTCACCCACAAACAGACGGAACCCCCCCTAAGAGCACCTCAAAGGCAAGCAAGTCATCAAAAACACAAAAAAAATTCCGCCTGGGATTTGGTCCAAACCACTTTTATCCGGTATTAGAGCTTCCCAGCAATGGCCCCAGAGCCGTCAACCCAGGAGAAAACGAGTAGAAGACCCCCAAACAGCCAAAGAGCAAAAGTACAAAAATGGGGACTTAGTCATTTTTTTCCAAATTTCCCAAATCACTCCGCGCGCGCTCTGCAGCTAGGCCCTAACTCCCCTCTGCCACCATGGATTTGCTTCAAACCTCTTGCAAAGTAAAGTATCCATAGCCAGCAGTGCTCCCAGACCCCGAAACCCACCCACAAACACCAGGAAGCCCCCCAAACAGGCCCCCGAAAACGCTACATTGAGCAAAATGTCAGAAATAGCAACAAAAAAATCGGCGTGGATTTTGTCCCAACCACTTCTACCCGGTATTAGACCTTCCCAGGAATGGCCCAAGACCCGCCAACCCACCCGCCAAAAAGCATAACACCCCCAAACAGGCCAAAAGCAACATCTACTTACAATATTTCTCGGCCTTCGGTCCAAACGCGCTGCGTAGCTAGGCCATAAGTCCGGTTTGCCACCACGGATTTCCTGAAAAGCAAATGCAATCAAGATTAGAGTGTCCCAGCAGTGTTCACGGACCCCGAAACTCACCCACAAACAGACGGAACCCCCCCTAAGAGCACCTCAAAGGCAAGCAAGTCATCAAAAACACAACAAAATTTCCGCTGGGATTTGGTCCAAACCACTTTTATCCGGTATTAGAGCTTCCCAGCAATGGCCCCAGAGCCGTCAACCCAGGAGAAAATGAGTAGAAGACCCCCAAACAGCCAAAGAGCAAAAGTACAAAAATGGGGACTTAGTCATTTTTTCCAAATTTCCCAAATCACTCCGCGCGCGCTCTGCAGCTAGGCCCTAACTCCCCTCTGCCACCATGGATTTGCTTCAAACCTCTTGCAAAGTAAAGTATCCATAGCCAGCAGTGCTCCCAGACCCCGTAACCCACCCACAAACACCAGGAAGCCCCCGAAACAGGCCCCCGAAAACGCTACATTGAGCAAAATGTCAGAAAAAAATCAGTGTGGATTTTGTCCCAACCACTTCTACCCGGTATTAGACCTTCCCAGGAATGGCCCAAGACCCGCCAACCCACCCGCCAAAAAGCATAACACCCCCAAACAGGCCAAAAGCAACATCTCCTACTTACAATATTTCTCGGCCTTCGGTCCAAACGCGCTGCGTAGCTAGGCCATAAGTCCGGTTTGCCACCACGGATTTCCTGAAAAGCAAATGCAATCAAGATTAGAGTGTCCCAGCAGTGCTCACGGACCCCGAAACTCACCCACAAACAGACGGAACCCCCCCTAAGAGCACCTCAAAGGCAAGCAAGTCATCAAAAACACAAAGAAATTTCCGCCTGGGATTTGGTCCAAACCACTTTTATCCGGTATTAGAGCTTCCCAGCAATGGCCCCAGAGCCGTCAACCCAGGAGAAAACGAGTAGAAGACTCCAAACAGCCAGAGAGCAAAAGTACAAAAATGGGGACTTAGTCATTTTTTTCCAAATTTCCCAAATCACTCCGCGCGCGCTCTGCAGCTAGGCCCTAACTCCCCTCTGCCACCATGGATTTGCTTCAAACCTCTTGCAAAGTAAAGTATCCATAGCCATCAGTGCTCCCAGACCCCGAAACCCACCCACAAACACCAGGAAGCCCCCCAAACAGGCCCCCGAAAACGCTACATTGAGCAAAATGTCAGAAATAGCAACAAAAAAATCGGCGTGGATTTTGTCCCAACCACTTCTACCCGGTATTAGACCTTCCCAGGAATGGCCCAAGACCCGCCAACCCACCCGCCAAAAAGCATAACACCCCCAAACAGACCAAAAGCAACATCTCCTACTTACAATATTTCTCGGCCTTCGGTCCAAACGCGCTGCGTAGCTAGGCCATAAGTCCAGTTTGCCACCACGGATTTCCTGAAAAGCAAATGCAATCAAGATTAGAGTGTCCCAGCAGTGTCCACGGACCCCGAAACTCACCCACAAACAGACGGAACCCCCCCTAAGACCACCTCAAAGGCAAGCAAGTCATCAAAAACACAAAAAAATTTCCGCCTGGGATTTGGTCCAAACCACTTTTATCCGGTATTAGAGCTTCCCAGCAATGGCCCCAGAGCCGTCAACTCAGGAGAAAACGAGTAGAAGATCCCCAAACAGCCAGAGAGCAAAAGTACAAAAATGGGGACTTAGTCATTTTTTTCCAAATTTCCCAAATCACTCCGCGCGCGCTCTGCAGCTAGGCCCTAACTCCCCTCTGCCACCATGGATTTGCTTCAAACCTCTTGCAAAGTAAAGTATCCATAGCCAGCAGTGCTCCCAGACCCCGAAACCCACCCACAAACACCAGGAAGCCCCCCAAACAGACCCCCGAAAACGCTACATTGAGCAAAATGTCAGATATAGCAAAAAAAAAATCGGCGTGGATTTTGTCCCAACCACTTCTACCCGGTATTAGACCTTCCCAGGAATGGCCCAAGACCCGCCAACCCACCCGCCAAAAAGCATAACACCCCCAAACAGGCCAAAAGCAACATCTACTTACAATATTTCTCGGCCTTCGGTCCAAACGCGCTGCGTAGCTAGGCCATAAGTCCGGTTTGCCACCACGGATTTCCTGAAAAGCAAATGCAATCAAGATTAGAGTGTCCCAGCAGTGCTCACGGACCCCGAAACTCACCCACAAACAGACGGAACCCCCCCTAAGAGCACCTCAAAGGCAAGCAAGTCATCAAAAACACAAAGAAATTTCCGCCTGGGATTTGGTCCAAACCACTTTTATCCGGTATTAGAGCTTCCCAGCAATGGCCCCAGAGCCGTCAACCCAGGAGAAAACGAGTAGAAGACTCCAAACAGCCAGAGAGCAAAAGTACAAAAATGGGGACTTAGTCATTTTTTTCCAAATTTCCCAAATCACTCCGCGCGCGCTCTGCAGCTAGGCCCTAACTCCCCTCTGCCACCATGGATTTGCTTCAAACCTCTTGCAAAGTAAAGTATCCATAGCCATCAGTGCTCCCAGACCCCGAAACCCACCCACAAACACCAGGAAGCCCCCCAAACAGGCCCCCGAAAACGCTACATTGAGCAAAATGTCAGAAATAGCAACAAAAAAATCGGCGTGGATTTTGTCCCAACCACTTCTACCCGGTATTAGACCTTCCCAGGAATGGCCCAAGACCCGCCAACCCACCCGCCAAAAAGCATAACACCCCCAAACAGACCAAAAGCAACATCTCCTACTTACAATATTTCTCGGCCTTCGGTCCAAACGCGCTGCGTAGCTAGGCCATAAGTCCGGTTTGCCACCACGGATTTCCTGAAAAGCAAATGCAATCAAGATTAGAGTGTCCCAGCAGTGCTCACGGACCCCGAAACTCACCCACAAACAGACGGAACCCCCCCTAAGAGCACCTCAAAGGCAAGCAAGTCATCAAAAACACAAAGAAATTTCCGCCTGGGATTTGGTCCAAACCACTTTTATCCGGTATTAGAGCTTCCCAGCAATGGCCCCAGAGCCGTCAACCCAGGAGAAAACGAGTAGAAGACTCCAAACAGCCAGAGAGCAAAAGTACAAAAATGGGGACTTAGTCATTTTTTTCCAAATTTCCCAAATCACTCCGCGCGCGCTCTGCAGCTAGGCCCTAACTCCCCTCTGCCACCATGGATTTGCTTCAAACCTCTTGCAAAGTAAAGTATCCATAGCCATCAGTGCTCCCAGACCCCGAAACCCACCCACAAACACCAGGAAGCCCCCCAAACAGGCCCCCGAAAACGCTACATTGAGCAAAATGTCAGAAATAGCAACAAAAAAATCGGCGTGGATTTTGTCCCAACCACTTCTACCCGGTATTAGACCTTCCCAGGAATGGCCCAAGACCCGCCAACCCACCCGCCAAAAAGCATAACACCCCCAAACAGACCAAAAGCAACATCTCCTACTTACAATATTTCTCGGCCTTCGGTCCAAACGCGCTGCGTAGCTAGGCCATAAGTCCAGTTTGCCACCACGGATTTCCTGAAAAGCAAATGCAATCAAGATTAGAGTGTCCCAGCAGTGTCCACGGACCCCGAAACTCACCCACAAACAGACGGAACCCCCCCTAAGACCACCTCAAAGGCAAGCAAGTCATCAAAAACACAAAAAAATTTCCGCCTGGGATTTGGTCCAAACCACTTTTATCCGGTATTAGAACTTCCCAGCAATGGCCCCAGAGCCGTCAACTCAGGAGAAAACGAGTAGAAGACCCCCAAACAGCCAGAGAGCAAAAGTACAAAAATGGGGACTTAGTCATTTTTTTCCAAATTTCCCAAATCACTCCGCGCGCGCTCTGCAGCTAGGCCCTAACTCCCCTCTGCCACCATGGATTTGCTTCAAACCTCTTGCAAAGTAAAGTATCCATAGCCAGCAGTGCTCCCAGACCCCGAAACCCACCCACAAACACCAGGAAGCCCCCCAAACAGACCCCCGAAAACGCTACATTGAGCAAAATGTCAGATATAGCAAAAAAAAAATCGGCGTGGATTTTGTCCCAACCACTTCTACCCGGTATTAGACCTTCCCAGGAATGGCCCAAGACCCGCCAACCCACCCGCCAAAAAGCATAACACCCCCAAACAGGCCAAAAGCAACATCTACTTACAATATTTCTCGGCCTTCGGTCCAAACGCGCTGCGTAGCTAGGCCATAAGTCCGGTTTGCCACCACGGATTTCCTGAAAAGCAAATGCAATCAAGATTAGAGTGTCCCAGCAGTGCTCACGGACCCCGAAACTCACCCACAAACAGACGGAACCCCCCCTAAGAGCACCTCAAAGGCAAGCAAGTCATCAAAAACACAAAAAAAATTCAGCTGGGATTTGGTCCAAACCACTTTTATCCGGTATTAGAGCTTCCCAGCAATGGCCCCAGAGCCGTCAACCCAGGAGAACACGAGTAGAAGACCCCCAAACAGCCAAAGAGCAAAAGTACAAAAATGGGGACAGTCATTTTTTTCCAAATTTCCCAAATCACTCCGCGCGCGCTCTGCAGCTAGGCCCTAACTCCCCTCTGCCACCATGGATTTGCTTCAAACCTCTTGCAAAGTAAAGTATCCATAGCCAGCAGTGCTCCCAGACCCCGTAACCCACCCACAAACACCAGGAAGCCCCCCAAACAGTTCCCCGAAAACGCTACATTGAGCAAAATGTCAGAAAAAAATCAGTGTGGATTTTGTCCCAACCACTTCTACCCGGTAATAGACCTTCCCAGGAATGGCCCAAGACCCGCCAACCCACCCGCCAAAAAGCATAACACCCCCAAACAGGCCAAAAGCAACATCTCCTACTTACAATATTTCTCGGCCTTCGGTCCAAACGCGCTGCGTAGCTAGGCCATAAGTCCGGTTTGCCACCACGGATTTCCTGAAAAGCAAATGCAATCAAGATTAGAGTGTCCCAGCAGTGCTCATGGACCCCGAAACTCACCCACAAACAGACGGACCCCCCCTAAGAGCACCTCAAAGGCAAGCAAGTCATCAAAAACACAAAGAAATTTCCGCCTGGGATTTGGTCCAAACCACTTTTATCCGGTATTAGAGCTTCCCAGCAATGGCCCCAGAGCCATCAACCCAGGAGAAAACGAGTAGAAGACTCCAAACAGCCAGAGAGCAAAAGTACAAAAATGGGGACTTAGTCATTTTTTTCCAAATTTCCCAAATCACTCAGCGCGTGCTCTGCAGCTAGGCCCTAACTCCCCTCTGCCACCATGGATTTGCTTCAAACCTCTTGCAAAGTAAAGTATCCATAGCCAGCAGTGCTCCCAGACCCCGAAACCCACCCACAAACACCAGGAAGCCCCCCAAACAGGCCCCCGAAAACGCTACATTGATCAAAATGTCAGAAATAGCAACAAAATAATCGGCGTGGATTTTGTCCCAACCACTTCTACCCGGTATTAGACCTTCCCAGGAATGGCCCAAGACCCACCAACCCACCCGCCAAAAAGCATAACACCCCCAAACAGGCCAAAAGCAACATCTCCTACTTACAATATTTCTCGGCCTTCGGTCCAAACGCGCTGCGTAGCTAGGCCATAAGTCCGGTTTGCCACCACGGATTTCCTGAAAAGCAAATGCAATCAAGATTAGAGTGTCCCAGCAGTGCTCACGGACCCCGAAACGCACCCACAAACAGACGGAACCCCCCCTAAGAGCACCTCAAAGGCAAGCAAGTCATCAAAAACACAAAAAAAATTCCGCCTGGGATTTGGTCCAAACCACTTTTATCCGGTATTAGAGCTTCCCAGCAATGGCCCCAGAGCCGTCAACTCACCTGCAAAGAGGTAGAACAACACCCCCACAAGTGCTGAGTCTTTCTTCATTGGGCGTAAACCAGCCCTCTGCTTTGATGGAAATAGGAGTCTGGAGGAGGACGATAGAGGAGCATGTTCTTCTGAACTTGTGAACCTGAGGAATGCAGACTGCGGCACCTTCAAATCAATTAGCAAACAAGTGAAGACAGTTCTGCTGATGGGCTTGTTTTTGTGATTATCTGATTAAAGTTTGAATTATATTAACTGTGCACAACAAAGAAAGACAGACACACAGGAATAAAAGTGAATAAGGACGAAAAAGAAAGTTAGTGATTCGTTGTCTCATTTTCAGGGCTCGGTATCACGGTCCATGAATAAGAATAAGGCTTCGTCATCATACTCTGCGAATTCAGGCAGGGTGAGGTCAGTGTCACCTGACAGAGTAGAAATTCCCTCATCTATGTTGCTGTCCACCTCGTCTTCATCCGGCGCGCTTTCTCGCACTCTGAAATCTGGTGGTATGAGGTGCTGATTCATCTTGATCATTGTTAACCTCTCCACATTTTTGGGCGAGAGGCGGCACCGTTTGGAAGTTACAATGCCACCAGCAGCACTGAAAACACGTTCAGAAGACACGCTTGCGAGTGGCCAAGACAAGTAGTTTAAAGCCAGGTTGGTGAGCTGTGGCCACAATTCTTTTTTCCCATGCCAATACGCCAATGGGTCAGCATTAACATAGACCTCTGTTGAGTCATTCAGATAGTCCTTGACCATCGAATCAAGGTTCTCCTCCAAGGTTCCTCCTCTTTGCTTAGCTGTTGCTGTGACCTTTTGAGAACCAAACCCAAGCCGAGCTAGCCAATCCTCTTCAGCCTCCAATGTTACTGTTGTGTCTGGTGGTGCAGATGATCTGGTTGCCGGTCTCTTTAATGGCTGAGAGGTCACTTGTGCCGCAGCCACAGGTGCAGAAGAGGATTGTTGTGACTGGGGATGGCCTGCTGATGCTGATGTACTGCCTTCTCCTTCAATTTGCTGCCGTTCTCTTTCAAACCTCTTGGCTGAGGAGGCTATCCACTGTTTGTACTTTGTAACATCTTCATCAGCAAAAGGAAAAAATGCTTGGCCTGCCAGCGCCTTTTCGTAGCGTGGATCCAGAATAGTAGCACAAATGTAATGCTGGTTTGAGTGGATCATTTTAAGACGTTCATCACCTTGTAGGTGCTCTAATAATTTCTCAGCCAGAACAAAAGAGTCTTGGTTTTTTTCATCTTTTTCAAACACAGAACACACCTCCTTCAGTTGGTGCTCCAGCATGTACAACAATGGGATAGCTTTCCCAAATTACAGTCCTCCTTGCTGACTGTATGCGTGAAGAACTCAAAAGGACGAAGCATGCGTGTCAGGCTTTTAACTATGTTCTATTGCGCCGCACCCATCCTCAGGTCCTCCTTCTGAGCTGTACCCTGTGTTAAGAAATAGTGATCGAGTACCGTATACTGCTCATACAGACGCTCAAGCATGTAGAAGGTTGAGTTCCAACGTGTTACCACCTCCTGGATGAGTGCTTTCACTGGCATTTGACGTTCATATAGCAGGCTCCTCAGCTGCTTCCGGGCCTTAAAAGAATGGCTGAAATGGTTGCACATTTTTCGGCAGGTGTCCACTACTCTGTACGCTGCACTGTCTTTATTACCCAAGAATTTTTGGACAACCAGGTTTATACAGTGCGCCAAACACGGCACTCTGAAATAGTCACCCAGCTTCATGGCCTTAACTATATTGGCGCCATTGTCCGTGGAAACATAACCAACCTGGCGTTTTTTTGGGGACTGCCAGTTAAGGACCTTTGTGTTAAAGACATCCAAAATGTTTTCTGCTGTGTGACGTTTCTCCAAACCAAACATGGCTAGTGTTGCATGTTTCCGAGCAGCTTTAAAAACAATGTCCGGGTCAACACCTGTGTTTAGCTTTGCTTTAGCCCCTGAAAAAGAGACCCAGTGTGCAGTGATGCACATGTAATCAGCGCCTGCGCCACTGGTCCACATGTCTGTTGTCAGATGTATAGTGTGAACAGCACTCTTCTGCAAAGCTGCCTAAATCACCTTCAGAACATCTTCATGTAGTGCTGGAACCGCAACTCGGGCAAAATAGAACCGGCTAGGAACCTTCCATTTAGGGCAGAGCGCTGCCACTAATTCTAGAAAACCAACCCCTTCTACAAAAGAAAAAGGGAGAAGGTCCAGAGCTAGCATTTTAGCCAGCTTAGTGTTATACAGACGCGTCAGTGGGTGGTTGCGTTCATACTGCGCTTCTGTAAACAACATCTTTTTAATGTTGCCCTGGACCAAGGATTTACGGGATGATGATGATATCTTCGACCCAGTTACGCTCGCTGATGAACTTTTTCGCATTGATGTCTCACTCTCTCCCACACTCTTAGTGTGGCTCACATGGGGTGTGCTGCTGACAGGGGTACTGGGTGTAAGTGAAGTGTTTGAATCGTCTTCTTCCTCCTCCTCATCATCAGATGAAAAATCAACGTTTTCATTACGTGCAATTCGGGCTTCCTTGACCGCATCTAGGTGCGCAAGCCATTGGACAGCGTGCGTTCTCTTAAGATGACCTCTCTGGCCTCCGGTACCATAGTTGGTACCAAACTTACCACGACTAACTCGAAGCTTACAAATGCTACAAATGGCTACGTTTTCCTTTTTTGGGCAAACACTAAAGAAGTCCCAAACTGGAGACTTGAAATGTCTTTGGGGGCCGGAGGAGGCGGCGATACTGGTGGTGGTGGTCCTGCTGCTAATGCCAGATGAAGTGGAGGATGTGGATTGCCGAACTTCAGTACGTTTTGCACTTTCACCACCACTAATTGAGGTCGAGGTGGATGGAGGTCCCTTCTTGCGAGGAAGAAATATGGAAGCGGTAGGTGTTGGTGTACTAGTTAACTCCAAATCCAATGATTGATGTGTTTCCATTGCCTCCTCGTCGACATCATCATCACGCTCAGCAGCTTCTCGGGATAGGGTCAAAATGTCTCTTTGCTGCATGCCCGCTGGGGCTGCAGTGACCATTATGATGACTGGCTCGTCGTCATCGTGAGAGGCTTCATCAGCAGCAGTATCCCTCACTTCTTGTTGAGCCTCATCACACTCCATAGCTATGAGTTTTTCGATGACCTCCCTTTTACGCTTAGGTACCTTTGTCAGATCATGGTGTGCCTCACTCTCAGACGGCCGTGGTGGTTCCCAATTTTCATCCAGTTCATCAGAAGTAGGTGGGCTTGAAGAAGATGTAGACACCCCCCTTGATCTTTTCCTTGCTAGGGATGTGGAAGACAATGAATGATCATCAGGAGGAGTGGCTTCCAATGATACCTCGGCTTGATTGTCGATTTCCTGATGTGCCCCTACTTCGGGAGGAACAACTATTGTGGGCATTTGTGACCCTCCATGCACCTCTGCTTGCGCATCTCCTTGCGCTGCCTCTCCTTCCACATGTACTTGGGCTTGTACTTGCACATGGTGTTGTTGTTGCGGCTGTGGTTGTTCAACACTTGTCAGATGAGTTACAACAACCTGTGTTGATTCAGGGACATTGCTGCTACTTTCTTGCGATGAGCCAACATCACTGGTCGATGGTGATTGGAGAAGTACACTGACTGCCTCTGAAGCACTCAAGGGCTTTGACTTAAGTTGGCGTGGTGGTGGAGGCACTGAACCCAATGGAGCGGGGGTGCTGCTCCCAGCTTGGTCCCCAGCAGATCCTGCTGCTGCTGCAGGCGTACTTTTTTTTTTGCTCCCAAAAAACGCGGCGGCCGGCACACCAGCCTCCTTGGTAACTTGCTTCTTCTGCTCCTTACTAGCAACTTTCTTGCTAGAGGAGCTACGGAGACCTTTTTTTGGGGCCATCTTCTTCAGAGCAGGTCAGACAGCAGGCCGCAGTTGCACGAATTGTAGAGTTGTCTGAGGCCAGACGTGACGTCGCGTGACGTTATGCTGCACACACACACCGCTGCAGGACTTCTTCCTGGCACTGGTGGTTCTCTTGAGTCTTGTGCACCTAAAAACAATGGAAGACAGAGGAACATCAGTTCAGTTATACACCCCAAAAAAATCGGAAAAAAACAGAAAAATCAGCACAATCCCATGCCCTCCATGATGCTTAAATTCAAGACACCCCACAGAAAGACTAGGCACATGCAACACTCACTAGTCACTACCCCTGGTGAAAAGGCCACTACAACAGGCCAAAAAACGAAAATCACAGAAAAATCAGCACAATCCCATGCCATGATGTTTAAATTCAAGACAACCCACAGAAAGACTAGGCACATCCACCACTCACTACCCCTGGGCCCTGGGCATAATGGATGAAAGCTAGGCAAAATGGGTGCAGGCCTGAGAACACTCCCTGCATTCAAAATGGCCCCCTCCATCACAGCACATGGCCAGGGCCTGTAGCAGCACTTAAAATGGCCCCCAACCACATGGCCTGTCCATCCACAACTGGCCCAAAAAAAGAAAATCACAGAAAAATCAGCAAAATCCCATGCCATGATGTTTAAATTCAAGACAACCCACAGAAAGACTAGGCACATGCACCACTCACTACCCCTGGGCCCTGGGCATATTGGATGAAAGCTAGGCAAAATGGGTGCAGGCCTGAGAACACTCCCTGCATTCAAAATGGCCCCCTCCATCACAGCACATGGCCAGGGCCTGTAGCAGCACTCAAAATGGCCCCCAACCACATGGCCTGTCCATCCACAACAGGCCCAAAAAACGAAAATCACAGAAAAATCAGCACAATCCCATGCCATGATGTTTAAATTCAAGACAACCCACAGAAAGACTAGGCACATGCACCACTCACTACCCCTGGGCCCTGGGCATAATGGATGAAACCTAGGCAAAATGGGTGCAGGCCTGAGAACACTCCCTGCATTCAAAATGGCCGACTCCATCACAGCACATGGCCAGGGCCTGTAGCAGCACTCAAAATGGCCCCCAACCACATGGCCTGTCCATCCACAACAGGCCCAAAAAACAAAAATCACAGAAAAATCAGCAAAATCCCATGCCATGATGTTTAAATTCAAGACAACCCACAGAAAGACTAGGCACATGCACCACTCACTACCCCTGGGCCCTGGGCATATTGGATGAAAGCTAGGCAAAATGGGTGCAGGCCTGAGAACACTCCCTGCATTCAAAATGGCCCCCTCCATCACAGCACATGGCCAGGGCCTGTAGCAGCACTCAAAATGGCCCCCAACCACATGGCCTGTCCATCCACAACAGGCCCAAAAAACGAAAATCACAGAAAAATCAGCACAATCCCATGCCATGATGTTTAAATTCAAGACAACCCACAGAAAGACTAGGCACATGCACCACTCACTACCCCTGGGTCCTGGGCATAATGGATAAAAGCTAGGCAAAATAGGTGCAGGCCTGAGAACACTCCCTGCATTCAAAATGGCCCCCTCCATCACAGCACATTGGCAGGGCCTGTAGCAGCACTCAAAATGGCCCCCAACCACATGGCCTGTCCATCCACAACAGGCCCAAAAAACGAAAATCACAGAAAAATCAGCTCAATCCCATGCCATGATGTTTAAATTCAAGACAACCCACAGAAAGACTAGGCACATGTACCACTCACTACCCCTGGGCCCTGGGCATATTGGATGAAAGCTAGGCAAAATGGGTGCAGGCCTGAGAACA
Source organism: Lissotriton vulgaris (assembly GCF_964263255.1). Taxonomy (NCBI): domain Eukaryota; kingdom Metazoa; phylum Chordata; class Amphibia; order Caudata; family Salamandridae; genus Lissotriton; species Lissotriton vulgaris. The sequence continues at coordinate 1,890,175,909 of NC_141689.1, read as the reverse complement.
CTCCCTGCATTCAAAATGGCCCCCTCCATCGCAGCACATGGCCAGGGCCTGTAGCAGCACTCAAAATGGCCCCCAACCACATGGCCTGTCCATCCACAACAGGCCCAAAAAACGAAAATCACTGAAAAATCACCAGAATCCCATGCCATGATGTTTATATTCAAGACAACCCACAGAAAGACTAGGCACATGCACCACTCACTACCCCTGGGCCCTGGGCATAATGGATGAAAGCTAGGCAAAATGGGTGCAGGCCTGAGAACACTCCCTGCATTCAAAATGGCCCCCTCCATCACAGCACATGGCCAGGGCCTGTAGCAGCACTCAAAATGGCCCCCAACCACATGGCCTGTCCATCCACAACAGGCCCAAAAAACGAAATCACTGAAAAATCACCAGAATCCCATGCCATGATGTTTATATTCAAGACAACCCACAGAAAGACTAGGCACATGCACCACTCACTACCCCTGGGCCCTGGGCATAATGGATGAAAGCTAGGCAAAATGGGTGCAGGCCTGAGAACACTCCCTGCATTCAAAATGGCCCCCTCCAGCACAGCACATGGCCAGGGCCTGTAGCAGCACTCAAAATGGCCCCCAACCACATGGCCTGTCCATCCACAACAGGCCCAAAAAACGAAAATCACCACAATCCCATGCCATGATGTTTAAATCCAAGAAAACCCACAGAAAGACTAGGCACATGCACCACTCACTACCCCTGGGCCCTGGGCATAATGGATGAAAGCTAGGCAAAATGGGTGCAGACCTGAGAACACTCCCTACATTCAAAATGGCCCCCTCCATCACAGCAAAAGGCCAGGGCCTGTAGCAGCACTCAAAATGGCCCCCAACCACATAGCCTGTCCATCCACAACAGGCCCAAAAAACGAAAATCACAGAAAAATCAGCACAATCCCATGCCATGATCCAGCCCCTCCATGATGTTTAAATTCAAGACACTCCACAGAAAGACTAGGCACATGCACCACTCACTACCCCGGGTGAAAAGGCCACAACAGGCCAAAAAAACGAACATCACAGAAAAATCAGCACAATCCCAAGCCACCCAGCCCCTCCATGATGTTTAAATTCAAAACACCCCACAGAAAGACTTATTGCACCCACCACTGAGTACCCCTGGGCAAAAGGCCCCAAAACAGCCCAAAAATTGAAAATTCCAAAATTGTACTTGCAGCAACTGTAATGCCCCAAACAAACAGCCTGATTCATCAACAAACCGTTTTGCGAGTCTCTAATAGAGAATCATAAGGAATCTCTATTAGAGACTCGCAAAACGGTATTCATGTAGGAATCGCAAAAGAAAATGCGATTCCTACAATTCCTTATTTGCGATTAGCAAATTGCTAATCGCAAATAAGGAAAAACTCCCCATTCATTCCTATGGGCCAAAAGGCCCATAGGAATGCATGGGGAGTCATTCCTTATTTGCGATTAGCAATTAGCTAATCGCAAATGAGATTGCGATTTCAAGGGTGCAGGGGTGTCCAACGGACACCCTGTAACACCCCTGAAATGTTAAATTACACAGATGTTACACACACACATGTCCAAAGGACATGTGTGTGTGTAACATGCAACTTAGAAAAATGCTTTTAAAAGCATTTGTCTAAGTTTTTGCTATTTACCACGAGGTTTGACCTCGCGGTAAATAGCGGCCGAAATTTGCGAATTCGCAACTTTAAAATGTTTCAAGAATAGCATTTAAGGAATCTCTAATAGAGATTCCTTAAATGCTATTCCTCGCAAATTTGCGAGTCTCTAAATAGCGATTTTTGCATTTGGGATGATGAATCCCAAATGCAAAATTTGCACTCGCAAAGGGCCAGATTCTCAGAATATGGCCCTTTGCGAGCGCAAAAAAGATTGATGAATCAGGCGGAAACTTACTTGTGAAATTTCTAATCCAAAAGTGATCCAAAGAAAGTCAAAAAGGCCTCAAATCCAAATATCCAGCAGCATCCACAAAAAGTAATCCTTCCAGCTCTAGATCCAAATGAAAAGTGACCAGGAGATGGACAAAGCACTGGGAGGAGCCTGCTGGACAGGAACAGGAAGTTGAAGACTGTGGGGCACTTCCTTCCTCCCACCCCCCCTCCCCAAAATGGACTCCTCGCAAAAAAAGTGCAGGCAAATGTCAACCTAAGGAGTTATTCAGATAAAAATCAGCATTTCAAGAAGGTTTATGCTGCTTGCTGGTGGATTTCTTGTGCAGAATTGCAAATTTAATATTTTCGCGTGTGCGAGATTGTTGCTGCTCGCCGCATCTCAAAGCTCGCAATTGCGAAGTACCGCGATACGTGATCACGGCGTACTCGCGTTGACAAACGCTCGCTGTAAAAGTTGGCAAGCCGCGATTACGTAATCGCGCTTGCCAAATTCCCGCGGGATCCCGCAGCAAGATCCAAAATGGCGCAGCACTCGCAAAATATCAAGAAAAGTAACTCGGCAAACGATGATAAACGCCGCGCGCCGCAAAATTGTATCACCAAGAAAAAAAAAATCAGCTGCGTGCGAATTTGCGGATTTTGCAGGAAATTCGCAAATCTCGCGGATTGCGAATTTACGGAAAATCCGCAAAATCCGCGAGCGTAACGAATTCTCCCCCCATACTTACTCTGGAATGGACCACCTCCTTCCTCTCTGGCAGAACCCAGAGTGTCCGCCTCCCCCGTACCATTCCAAAGCCTACAAGACCATCTGCGGTGTACCCCAAGGATCCTCCCTCAGCCCAACACTGTTCAACATTTACATGGCCCCGCTCGCACACATCGCCCAACAGCACGGCCTCAACATAATCTCCTACGCCAATGACACTCAACTGATCCTCCCCCTCACCAAGGACCCCATCACCACCAAAGCCAACCTCCATGAAGGAATGAAGGCAGTCGCCGACTAGATGAAGTTAGCCGTCTGAAGCAGAACTCGAACAAGACGGAGGTCCTCATCCTCAGCTCCAACCCGTCAGCCTGGGACGACTCCTGGTGGGCAACAGCACTGGGGGAAGCCCCGACCCCCACGACCATGCCCGCAACCTGGGAATCATCCACGACTCAACGCTCTCAATGACCTCCAACTCTTCTAGGGAAACTTATCGCATCATCAGAACATTGATGAAAGCCCCAGACCCACAACCCGCCAATGATCCCTCAGGCCAAAGATGCAACGAACTAGCAGAATTATTTTCCACCAAGATCCTTAACATCCTAAAAACCCTCCTGACTCCCAACCAGCCCCTAGACCCACCCCCTCAGTCCCCTCATCCAATACCCCTCGCCTTGACTCCTTCTCCCAATTGACAAAGGAGACACTCCCCACAATCCTAAAGTCCATCAAGGGTGGCTCCCCTGCGGACCCTGCACCCCTCAATAAACTAAAACTTGTGACTCCCACTGTGACCGCTCTCATTATCAATCTAATAAACTCCTCCCTAGGAAAAGGCATCGTCCCCCCCAACTGGAAAAGGGCCACTGTTAGAGCGCTGCTAAAAAAATCCCACCTCGACCCCTCAGATCTGGCCAATTATCGACCAATCTCCCTCCTACCCGGAATCAGCAAGGTGGCGGAGAAATTTGTTAATCAGCAGCTCTCCACCTTCCTTGAATCCAACAACCTCCTCCGCCTCTCCCAGACAGGATTCAGGACAGGACAGGGCACCGACACCGCCCTCATAGCAGTGGTCGAAGAAGCAAGATCTATCCTGGACGCAGGGGGATTGGCAGCAATGATTCTCCTGGACCTCAGCGCCTCCTTCGATAAGGTTGACCATGCCTTTCTTGTCCTCCGACTAAGCAGAGTTGGAGTCACTGGCCTTGCCCTGGCCTGGCCCAAATCCTTCTTAGAGCATAGAATCTTTGAGGTCGCCAATGGACAAACTCGATCCAGAGCTCTCCCTCTCCAATGCGGGGTCCCCCAGGGCTTCTCCTTAAGCCCCACACTTTATAACCTTATATGTCAATTTTGGAGGAAATCGTAGCACCTTTCGGCATCAAGGTAGTCATGTATGCCAACGACACCCAACTGGTTGTCTCCCTAAACCAGTCAGCCCAGTGTCAGGAAAACCTATCTGCCTGCCTCACTAACATCTCTAAGTGGATGAGCGATTCTCTCCTCAAACTAAATGGGGAGAAATCAGAGATCCTATTGTTAGGCAATCCATCCAAACTCCCCACCAATCTTTTGTGGCCACCCTGCCATGGAACAATCCCCATCCCAAAAAAAGAAATAAAGAGCCTAGGTGTCTGGCTCGACCAGGACCTCAACTTCCACACACAAGCCAGAAAAACCGCTGGAACCTGCTTCGGCCTCCTACGCACTGCACGCAGAATCCTCCCCCTCATACCCCCTCAATCCAGGAAACTCCTCATCCAGGGCCTCATTATGTCGAGGCTGGACTACGGGAACGCTCTATACCTTGGCGCTCCAAAATCGGTCATCACCAAATTCCAACATGTCCAGAACGCAGCAGCCAGGCTGCTTACAGGCACAAAACACCGATGCTCTGCAAAGCCCGCCCCTAACTCCCTACACTGGCTTCCAATCTCTGAAAGAATCACTTTTAAAACCCTTTGCATCACTCACAAAATCCTTCAAAACAAGGGACCCCCTATCTTGAGACCTCTGGTCAAACCACACAAAACCGACAGGAAGCTAAGATCTGACCTCCTCTCTCTGGCAAGCGTCCCCAGAATCAAAAGAGCACGATCAGGGGGACGTCTCTTTTCATATAATGCCCCTAGGCTGTGGAACTCCCTACCCCTCAACATCCGGAGGGAAACCAATCTACTAGCTTTCCGCAAACTATTGAAAACTTGGCTGCTCCCCTAGGCCACTCTGATCACAGATACAATCTGACGAGTCCAGCGCTTGGACGCCCACGGGTAGCTACGCGCTCTAGAAATCCACTTTCAATTCAATTTCAATTCAATTTCAAGCAAGTCAAGGCCGTCTCCTCCTCCTGCTTCAGCACCCTCCTCCTGCTCCGCAAGATCTACAGATGGATCCCAACAGATACAAGAAAGACGGTCACCCAGGCCCTCATCAGCAGCAGACTCGACTACGGAAACACCCTCTACGCGGGAACCTGACCAAGCTCATCAAAACGCCTCAGCACGACTGATCCTCGATGTATCACGACACGGCCACATCACCCCCCACCTGAGAAACCTGCACTGGCTCCCCGTTAACAAGAGGATATCCTTAAAGCTCCTTTTCCACACACACTTGGCACTCCACAAGACCGACCCAGACTACCTCACCAGACAGCTCTCCTACACCCCCAACCGCCAGCTACGCTCCGCTGACCTATCACTTGCCACCGTCCCATGCATCCGGAGAACAATCACCGGTGGGAGATCCTTCTCCCACCTCGCCGCCAAGACATGGAACACCCTCCCACTGAGCTTATGACAGACCCAAGTCCTGCTGACCTTCTGGAGGATACTAAAGACCTAACTGTTCGATCAGTAGTGGCCCCCACCTCCCCCCCCCATCGCCTTGAGACCCTCTCGGGTATATAGTGCGCTTAACAAATGATTGATTGATTGAAAGGCTGTATGCAGCAGGGGAGATTTGCCCAGGGCTGTTTGGAGACAAGGCCTCGGCAAAGGACATGAACTGGGCCCAACCCATGCTCTGTATTGTTATGTGCCATGTGCAGTGCAAATTGTCCATTGGCATGTGCAGTGGGGATTGACCATTAGCAGTGGGTTTTCAACCAGGCACTGCACCCAACCCGTAGTGGGTGGTCAAACCATTCTGTGCCTAGCTAAAGGGCATGTCCCGATCCTCCTGTAAATGAATATTTTTTTAAACATGTTTTTGCTTTGGTGTTTGTAGACTCGGGGACTGTATTTGCATTCCCCATAACTGCCTCTGAGATCTCTAAATCCTGACCTAAGACTGAAAACCTGGTACAAGGTCCATGGACGGGGACTGCAAACCCTAGTAAGCCTCATAGGCTGGTGCTGGTCCTCACTCGGGCTCCACAGATCTAAAGCCAGGTCAACAGACCACACAGGAGGATCAACACATGACCATAAATGTCGCCACTGGTTTGTGGTCAATATCCATAAAGCCCACCGGCCACCGTGGGTTCATGCACCCTACAACAGAATCCACAAGCTCTAAAAAAAATGTTAAAGAAAAAAGAGGACTTTGCCGGACGGGGGGGGGGGGGGGGGGCTGGGTAGCCAGCCGCAGCAGGTTGGGTGCAGGGTTTGACTGCAAGCAGGCCCTTTGGTCAACCCCTTCTGTACACTACCTTTGACTGTGAACAACTGGGTTTGCCACTCACGGTGAGTTGGGCAGAGGAGCTTAGCTGCACATGGCAGTTAAGGCAAAAGTCCATGCCCCGTGTCCAGCTCCTGCTGCACAAAGCCAACTGAAGCAGGGATTGAATGTAAATAAAACACAATGACACACATCAAAAGTGCTTCAATTCTGAAATATTCATTTTTTGCACATATTGAAAGCCTACAGATAAGATTATAAGAGTTCCACCACCAATTTAGGCTGTTGTAATACTCCTTATTCACAAAGTTTATAGCACATTGTTAGAATTATTGTTTAGTCTCATTAGTAATTTCAACAATAATGCTATTTAAAGAAAATCAGTGTTGTCAAAAATGATGCAATTTAATATCATGGGTGACGGAACATGTGAATCCATAAGCAGTGGATGATGAGACCACAAGTTATAGTTAGTTTACTAAATTCAAATAGGCTTATTTGAATAACTTTCGGATTTTTAACTTTACTCGTGCCTCTTTTCCACACCTAAACATATCAGTTATTTTCGTCACTGAATACACACACACACGTGCCCCCACACACGCGCACACACACACACACACACACACACATTCAGACAGACATATTTACGAGCCACCGCTTTTTTCAGTCTTCCCCCCAAAAAAACTCTTAATGTGCAGGTAATTTGCAGTTGAATGATACAGGATGACATTTCTGTTACAGGTGTTATTTAAGGAATTTGCCATGGGCTTGATAATGTTGAAATAACCACATTTGATTTATGGTACATGTTAAATATTTGAATTTATGAATGCTGGAAATGATGAATGGCCATTACAGCAAGTCGTGAATACTATTCACTTTTGGCTACAGCAATGAAGCTTTGATAAAATACTTGCTAAATCATCAACTTATTTAAGAAAGGTAATCAATTCTAAATATACTTTAAAAAAATCTATCTTAGTATTCCTATGTTTACTCTAACGTACTTATTAAAGAAAATATGTTAGCATTCTTTTGTTTTTGCTAAGGTTATGAAATCAGCCCGTTGGAGTATGTTTGTTACCAGCACTGCTATTATTTAACATTCTACGAGCAGTTCACGAGGGAGCTGACATTCAGTTTTCCATAATTTGAAAGGAAACAAATGAGATTCCAGAGCCCGAAGTTCAGTTTGTGTTAATGTAACCGCACTGTGATTTGCTTGGGGCATCTGTAAGCTATCACCCAAAAGTCGGAGCTGCATGTGACACGTTTGGTAGTAAACATCAACCTACAAGCTACTTCAGATATGGCACAGTACAAATTCCATTTCAATTTTGCTGTTCCTTACTGTGAGCGTATGTGTTGAGTTAAGCACTTTGGGGCATATCATCAAGGGCTGCAGATATAGTTATCGCCGCTTTAGCGTCCGTTCTGAGTGAAAAGCGGTGATAATTATATCGCATTATTTGCAAGGACACGCTAGCACGTGTTTCCTTGATTCAGCTCCCGTTTTGGTAACGACTCGCTTTGCATCTCTAATGAGATGTAAAGGAGGCATGCCTGACAAAACACCATGAGAAAATATTGCTACCCCAGCTTCGTGATATCATCAAAGAGGGGTAGCAATATTTTAAATCCCGTTAAGTATGCCTTAACGCAGGAATTTTACATCTGTTAAATTCCTGACTAAGGGCCATATGTATCAAGGCCAAATGGGTTCGCAATTTCGGCGTTTGCGAACCCATTTTCGCAAAATGGTATGTATGAAAGAATTTGGGTGCAAAATAAGGAATCACAAAATTTGCCATTCCTTATTTTGCGATTGCATTTAAGGAATCGCAAATTTTGCGATTCCTTAAATGCAATGTATGAAGCAAAAAAAAAATCCAAAATGCCCTTAAGGAATCGCAAATTACTACCAATTTGTAGTTGGTGGTAATTTGCGATTTTTTTTACAAATGCACTTTATGCAATTTATAAAGGTGCCATGTGACGCTCATACATGCCCTTAGGGCATGTATATGCGCCATATGCGCACACATGTCATTTTCAGGGGTGCAGCAGGGTGTTCTTGAGACACCCCTGCACCCTTGAAATTATTCTCAATTTGAGATTAGCAAATTGCGAATCGCAAATTGAGAATCATTTCACATTCATTCCTATGGGCCTCCTGGCCCATAGAAATGAATGGGAAATTATTCCTTAATTGCGATTAGCAATTTGCTAATCGCAATTAAGGAATTTTAAGAAATCGCAAAAAAAAGCGAATTTCTACATACATACCATTTTGCGATTTCTAAATAGCGATTCCTTAAAAATCACTATTTAGGAATCGCAAAAGGGAATGTTGATACATCTGGCCCTAAGGCATAGCTAACATGGAAGGTGGATTATGGTGATACGACCACAGGGTCGTATCACCAAGGCTATCTCCGTTTTGGGTGCAACATCACTGGTTTTCCAGCGATGTTGGCCCATTTCCCTGGAATATTATTGCCCTGGAGTAACGTTTTGTTAATAACACATTACCAGGGCGATAAATGCCACCGATAGACGGCGATAAATACACAAGCGCTAAGCTCGCTTTGCGTTTCTTTATCGCCGTCCTAGTAAATATGCCCCTTTATCTGATAGGGAAACTGCTTAAAATGAGCTATTTAATTTTCATTGGTTCTGTATTTAAAAGGGCTGATATAGTTGCTTGTGCTTGTATTTTCAACTACGTATTCTTTTTGGTTCCACATATAAACCATACCACACATTACTGCATGCACAACCTCTCATTCAAGGCCAGTGACTAGCCTCGTGGAATCACTGATGCACACCTTTTCACCCTGGCCTTTCCTTCTTTTCCCTCTCCGGGACTAATTCACAAATAATATAGTAAATCTATGCTCTTAGATTTACGCATACATCCACGTGAAAATCCACGTATTTCAAACAAAATTCTAGGAATCAGTAAGGAAAGATGCCTCAGACACAGGTTGCCAGGCTGATTACTGGGAAGGTCTTGTGGTGTTCCCTTTGGGATTACAATCCTGTTGTGCGCAGTTCTCCATGTTTGAGAACTCCACAAAGGGGAAATATGATTCTTTGTACTACTAGGCGATTCATTCCCATTCCCAGTGGAGAAGTGTGGCTCAATGGTTAGAGTGGCGGACCCTGATGCAGAGGTCTGGCCTGGGACCAGGGTTCAATTCCCGCCTCGGCGAGTCTTGGGCTCAATTTCCTCGGACCTGATAATTTTCGCCTCAGTGCCTAGTCCAATCATGGGTCCCACTCTGCAACTCTGGGCAATAGCTTGCTTAATCTCCACAACGGCCCCAACAGTGCTGGGATGCCTGGCTTCACCTTGGGGGTGCTCAGGAGTGGACATTTCACAGGGAAAAGCCAGGAAGGGTTCCACAGCGGTATGTGTTACAGTGCCAGGACACCCCAGTTGGGGTATTAGTGCGCTTTACAAGTACAAATAACATTTACAATTACATTACATTTCCATTCTGGAAAGGGATTTACGCGAGCAGCGTTTTTGAGCAAAAAACCAACCCTCTCCAGGCTGGAAAGCAGGATGTGAGTAGTGAGTGAATGCCCATGAATATAGTGGATTATGGGTTTTCCCAAACTTCCAATAGTAACCACTACATGGACTGCCATGGAACACTCATAATACCACAACTGGTGTGGAATTTACCAGTGCACAGAACTAGTATGCACCTGCAATTGGACCTACACCTGAATACCTTTCAGGTTTAAGCAGGGTATATTCAATCGAAAAATATTTCTCACCACATTTACTTGAATAAACGGTCCAAATATGTTTGCCTGCCTTTTCAGAGCTGAATTGGAAAGAAGGTGCACACATAGAAAAATATACCCTGACCCCACTTCACCAAGCATATAACTGTGGCACCACCCTCTGTGGGGTGGTGGGTGAGGGTTGTTGTGGACTTCTCTCCCATGGGAAATTGGAACATGTAGAGCAAAGTCTGATTTACAGCAGAGTTTTTTAAAGTATGGGTTAATAAACTCAGATTATACAGGCTGATAAGAAGAGAAACTAATGGCACTAAAGTATTTCAGAGACTTCCAGGCCCCTGTAAGCATTATTTTTCAATAGTAATAAAGTATACTTGTGCTTGTGAGAACTTTGTGCATCTGATACCAAGCACAGAGGGCAGAACATGCAAATACATTTGTGCCATTGAAAAAGCAGTGACACTGTGCATATATATAATGTACCGTACAAAAATGATTTATGCCTCAAACAATAATATCAATTATGAATAGTGGACCAGAGCTATAAGTCCATTAATGTACCTGTGTCAATGTGTAGCCTAAAAAACGTTTTGTTCCAGAAAAAATAAAATATCACCAAAATGTATGCTATTAATTGCAGGACTGCTGCCATCCTATCAGAATGTATCAAGATGATATACAAGTGTTTCAAATGTAATTCTGTGGTATACATGCTAATATTTAAATAACACCCCGACAATTGGCTGGAAGCCATACTCACACCACCAAAATTTCTGTTTTATTTGGGCTGTTACTGCTGGCACTGTGATCCCAAAAATATCAGATGTGACATGGGATGGACCTCATTTGCATATGCCACACCACCATCCAAATGAGCTTTACAATGTGCAAGTGTATATTATCGACCACCAAGAGACTGCTGACAGTAGAAGTCACTGCCCATCAACACTGAGCATTATCAGATCGGATCTACCCCCAGGGGAATGAATTCTCCTGCTTGGCCAGCAGGTGCTGGACATTAATGTTAGGAGGAACAAGAACTCTACAATCAAACATGCAAATACATACTTGCATCTATTAAGGAATCTGCATGTGTTCATAGGTTTATTTTGACCCTAGTTTAGACTGATTAATTTCTGCAAAATTTGCTCGTAGTATTCTAGATAGATGTCTACTTCTTTTTTAAATTAATTATGCAATATCATCAGAATGAGAATATTGCCCAGCTGGTGCCAAACATTGAAATCTTTATACACTCATTCTTCTACTGCTAAACCCATGTTGGGTAAACCGCTTTATTTATATGCGACACAAGTGAATATTGACAACACTTTTACTCAATATTTCTACAGGAGGACTCAAATAAAATGAAAGGGTGGCATGTATCAGACTCATGAGTAGAGAAAATGATTCTTTCCATGTAGTGTTGAATAGCGGTGGGGGAAGAATCTTAATAAATAATGGCTTTTAAAGATTGCCTAGAAGTGAACAAGCTGCCTCTCCTCTGCAGGTGGCATAACTTTGGGACCAGCCAGAAAGATCAAATGAAAGAGTTTACCGCGTTAATGAGCAACACCCGAGAAAATGCAGCTGGAAGGAAAATATCAAATTCATAACATCTCCATCTGTTTCGGTTGGTCCCACCACTATTTATCTCAGTATCAGGAATTCTAGGTAAGTCACGTGGACGAAAGTAGTACATGGACTGGAAAGTGAGTTCACATTTAAGAATATCCACACAATATTAGGGGCATATTATTCATTCATTCATTCATTCATTCATTTAATCTTTATTTCGGTATATTAGAACCATAAAACATACATAAAAACCTCCGTTAATATTGTTACAAAGTCCAAGTAAAAGTACAAGCGAGCAATTTATATAAACGAATGCACGGATGTCTAATCTTTACATGTTAAAACATTAATTTAGGTAGATTAAAAAGGCATCAAGAATATAAAAGTACATGTGGTATTCGAGGTTAGAATTCGTAGCTAATCAAAAAAGAAAAAAGCCCCAATATTATTAGAACATTGACAATTAATATATATACTCTTAATAATTCATGAAACAATATAATTAACAATTTCATGTCATTGGGGCTACTGTATTGTTCTAATCAATTGCATTACAATACAATAATTATCTAAAGTTTCAGGTCCACTTTTGCTCGTACGAAATTAGTTGCTAACAAAAACCTGCTGATACCAAAGACAATAACCTGTCTGGTGTCAGATTTTAAAATAATTTCTGCCACTCCTAGATGTAAACAGAGCGGTTTGATCCATCTTTTCCTAGCTACGGCATAGGTTGGACAAAAGAAAAGGATATGCGACTCCTCTTCTTTGGCTTTATCTAGGCATAAGGTGAATAAGTTGTCTGTATTTTCTATGTAATTATTTGACCACCTTGCTACAATGGTGTTTATATTATTCAATATACCATATCTGTATTTCATGTATAATGTTTAAGCAAGTGGGGGGTATACCTCGTCCAAAAACTGCTCAAAGTAAGCACTATCTTAGAACAGAAGGAACCCGTTTGTTAAAGTTCCACTCACTCTTTCGTTTAGCAGAATATATTCAATTTATGCCCTAAATGAAGACTTCAATACTTTTTTTTGAGTCTTGTGTTAGTATGGATGGATCATCCCAACACTGTGATAGGCCAATCCTTTTCACCCTTGGCCAACATGTTTTAGCCATGTGATGCTGTTGTTCTGGTCCAATTCCATTATTTCTATTAAGCCAGCCTTGTGATCTAGAAGCTTCGATGTCGACCAAAATCTTACCCAAAATGTCAATGGTCTCAGGATCGCATGATGATCAGTAGGTTTCATGTTCAAATCGAGAATCATTGGAATTAATGGTTTACGTACTGGCAATCTTAACAATGCTCTATAAAATGTATTTTCGCCAACCTCAAAGACTTTTTTGCACGAGGTTCCCCATAATTCAGCTCCATATAGCGCTGCAGATTAGGCTTTGTACTTAAATACCGCTAGTGCTAGGGAAACTGCCTTACCAAGACTGTTCCCATGTCTTTTCATAATTGGTACTGTGTTTTGTATTAGAGTCATTTTACTTTTCTCTATTTGGGCTTTCCATGATAATTTGGTATCCAGTGAGACACCCAAATAACTGAAGCTCTGTACGTGTTTCAGCTTCTGGCCATTTAAGACCAAATTTTCCTGACAAGTTTTAGAAGGATTTATCGCCATGTATTTGGTCTTGTTAGTATTGATCTGAAGGGCCTCATTGTTGAAATATGTTTGGAACAAATTTAATAAATACTGTAGTCCCTTGGGCGTTTGGGATATTAATATAGTGTTGTCAGCGAAAAGGAGAGCCGGTATCCTTTCACCCTTTAGTTTTGTTGCATAATTTTTATAGCCCTCCAAAAAAGATGGAATATCGTTGATGAATAGTGAAAATAACGTGGGTGCCAATACACAGCCTTGGCGAACCCCCCTCTTTATGGGGATCGGTTCTGTTAGCTCGCCCCTCGGGCCCCACCTAACTTTTGCGTAGTTATTTTTATGCAATCTCATGATCTGTTCCAAAACATTGAATGGGAGCCCTTGACATCTCAGTGATCCCCATAACAAATCTCTTGGAATAAGATCAAACTCAGCCTTTAGATCTAGAAACGCAACATATAAGTGCCCCTTTCTTATATCTACGTACTTCCAGCATAAGCAACAAAATCTAAAGACCTGATCAATGGTGCTTATTTTGGGTCTAAACCCTGCCTGGTACTTTGTAAGGATTGTGCTTTCCTCAGTCCATAATTTCACACGATTTAAAATGTGCCTTGAATAAATCTTTTCTAAAATATCAATTAAACTAATTATGTGATAGTTTGCTGGATCGCACCTATTACCCTTTTTAAAAATTGTAACGATTTCCGCCCCCCTCCATGTCTCAGGAAAATCTGCGCCCGCTGCTACGACGTTGCATAAATAGTTAATATAGGGGCCCCAGACACTAATTTCATGCTTGTATAAGTCTCCCGGGATTTTGTCCAGTCCGGGCGCTTTCCCATTTTTAACTAAGTTAATAGCCGATATTGTTTCATATAAATCAAAATTTAGTTTATCCTTGGGCTTGATAGTAACCCATCTTTTAGTGGGACCCTACCATTCTCTGGTGCATCATATAAGTTTGTGAAGTGCTCAACCCAAGTAGCTTCATCAAGGTACACATCCTTTGTTTCTTTGCCTGTATTATTTCCTTTAGCTAAAAGTCTCCAAAAGCCCATTTGGTCCTTATTCTTAGCAGCAATAAGCAATTCTAACCATTTGCCATCATCCCATGATGTTTTAGACTTCTCTTGTGTTTTCGTATATTTGGATCTAGCATCTTTTATATTAAGCATGTTATCATTTTTTGTGGCTTGTAGTAATTCAGCCTTAGCTTTGCGACATTCCTTATTAAACCAGGGGTTCCTTTCATTGGAATTTTTGTATCCCCACCAGTCTTTTTTGGCATTTTAGTTACCCACGGAACCAGTGCTGTATGGAATCGCTTATGTAAATCTAAGAATATATTTTCCTCCAGTGGTGTAGTCATATATCTATCAAAAATATTGGCAAATGTATTATAAATACTTGCCAATACTGTGCCATGCTCCAACATTTGTGCCCATTTTAGGAGGCGACGTTTATTGCTGACTACAAAATCATGAGAGCTTACATGAGCTATCTCATTGCTCTTAGTTGTTCTAGGAAATAGTTGATTATGGAGCGACAACTGGAGCGGGCAATGATCGCTCTATATTCTAGGCATAATCTTTAGGTCTACTACAAATGTCTAAATATCAAGAGATACCATTATATAATCAATTTTACTCTGGGAATTACCTCTGCGGAATGTGTGGGCCTTTGGTATGTCTGATTGTAACCGACCATTACATGCTCTCAGCCCGTGCCCAGCTGCTAGCCTCATAATTTGAACCGCTAACATGGTGCACGGAACCGGTTTAGTATTGTACAGTGTAGGGATGTTGTTAGCGCTGTCTTCATCCTCAAAAATGTTTTCAAGCCCTAAAATAGGTTCGTAATTACAATTTAAGTCACCACCTATTATTATACTTGTCTTTATGTCTAATGAATTTAGGATGGAGTCCATTTGTTCTAATATCAAAGACTCTCTTGAAGCTGGGCCTGGTCTATTATAAACATTGAATAGGTGCAGCACCCTTCTATCCTTTGTCGTTATTTGTATTCCGAGTATATCACATGAACTTATATTCAATTGGGTGACTTTGATATCAAGGGTTACTTTCACCCATATTGGAAGGCCCCCGAGGGCCTCCCTCTTGCTGATGGGACTGCATCTACATAAAATGTTTTGTAACCTACTCTATGTGGGACCTTTAGCGCCCAGGTCTCCTGTAAGAGGCAAATCTCGCTTATTTCAATGTACTCGTTCCACTCAGGATCACTATCATTCCTTCCAAGTCCATGAAATCAAATTTAATCCCATTGGGTTGTTAACCCTTATGGATATCATGGGTTCATCTGTCGGCATAAGACTTGTATTAATGATCTCTTTTGCAAATGGGCGCTCTCCTACCTCACTTGATGTTAGTGTTTGGGTAATTGATACATTCCCACACCCATCCTGCTCTTTATCTTCTTCCTGTTCCTCGTTGGGCACAGTAATTGAGGCATTGATTTTCTCCTCTAACTCCCTTTCTATGAATATTACCGATATTTCCTCCATTGGGACATCTATAGAATGTAGTCAATAAACAGCCTCCGAGGAGGATAATTCTTGATAGCTGTTGAGAGTGGGGTAAATAAAATATTATTGTGGTTGTAATTTTTTCCCATACTGCCAGGTCTGTAAAAATAACCCATGGGTAGGGCGTGGATACTAGTGCCCTGTGTCGATGTTTCCTTTTCTGCTCTTAACAAGTTATGAACCATGTGGGGACGTCTAAAGTTTATGACAATGCAGTCACCATGTATGTCCTTTGGAGAGTCCCCCACCCACCCTGCCCTACGTACCATTAAGAAGTCATTCATTTTGTGAAGGTTAAACTTTTTAAATTTAGAAAGCCAATCTGTAGCCTTATTTCTGAGATTATACCATGTTTCAATTTGTTCCCTTATCAGGGCTGGTACGCCAGCTAATTCTAGGACGTAAGGACACGCAGCAGGGGGTAATTTTAAGTTATCAGAATTAAGAATTAGATCAGTCCCTTTTGGGCTATACACTGTAGTACTAGAGTTGTTCTTCTTGAAGTGGTCTATTCTATCTTCTGTCCAGGTGTTGTTAACTCTGTGTACCACCCTGTCCCCATTAGCCTCCACTCTCCCACCCACAGTCCCGCCACTTTTTGCGGTTTCAATTCTCATTTGTCTTGGGATTTGCCCATCATGACTAACTTCCTTGCTTTCTGTGTATATAGTCTTAAAATCGGCTAATTATTTTGCCCCTTCTTCAACAGTTCTATTTCCGTCCCCAATTATGGTACTTAGATGGTCTATGGCCAATTTTAGCTGGTCAATTTTACTATCCATAGCCCTCATTTTAGTGCCCATACAACCGTTAATTTGACTATGCATGGAGTTTTAGGTGGTTTTAAGAAGGTCGACCACAGTCTGCTCTACTGCCTCAACCACTTCATTTTCTTGGCCTGGACAAAATGAGTAGTCTATCTCGGTCTGTGTTCCTACGGTCCTGCATTGGATCTCCTCATGTTCTAACTCTTTTGTGTTTCCTTTGTGTGTTCTCCCTGTTCCCCCATATTTACCTTTCTTTTCACCTACTCTTTTCCCCCTTTGTGCATTCTTAGATTTTACTTTTATTGCTCCCGCCTGTTTTAGGGCTCGAAGCCTTGTCGATATTCCGGGGGTCGTGGTTTCATCCACCTTTGGGGACCCTTGAGCACTCAGTATTGAATTTGGGACAGGGTTATTGGGATGAGGAGGGGGGGTTACAATGCAACTACTTGCATTTAGTTGTCTTGCATTGGGTGGCGTTTGTAGACTAGGTTTCCTATATGTTAGTAACTTTGATGGATGAAGTGACAACCTTCTTTCAGCTAATTCAATTTCATGAGTTAAGAGAGATTCCCACTGGAAGAATTTAATTTTCAGGCCCAGGGTACATGTAGTATAATTAATAAGGAACTTAAAAGTAAAGTAAATGTGTCAATTGGGTGTGCACCATTTCACCATGTTTAAAAGTGAGAGCACAAGCACCTTGCCAATGGTTAGCCAGGGGAAGTGCAAAGAGTCCTAATGCCAGCGAAACAGGGGAGTGAAGACAAAAGGTTTAGGGAATACCACGCTAAGGATGTCAGATGTAACAAACCCTATCTCAGCAGTTGTTTGGGTTGGAGAGCGACTTTTAAATCTGACCTCTCCAGAATATAGCATTTTCTCTATAGTTCTTCAGTCTGGATTGGGAATATTACATTTTACCTCTCCAGTGTCCAACACTTTCACTACTGCTAAAATTGGAGAGGAAATAGTTAAACTAGCCCCCTCAATAGTTCAATCCTTTCCCTACAGGTGCCTAGGTTGGAGTTGGAATAAGAAGTCTGAGTTTTCTATATCCAATGCTTTTCCTACTTTTACTTAAGTTGGAGCGGGAATAGTAAATCTGACAGCTCTAAAGTCCAGTACTTTTACGAATGTTGCTTATGTTGGAGTGGGAATAATAAATCTGGCCCCACCTAAAGCCTAATGCTTTTCCGACTGTTGCTTAGATTTGAGTGGGAATATTAAATCTGACCTCTCCAAAAGTCAATGCATTCCCTACTGTTGCTTCGGTTGGAGTGGGAATAGTAAATCTGACTCTTCCAATGTCCATTGCTTTCCCAATAGCTGCTTAGATTGGAGTGGAAATAGTACATTTGGGTCTACCAAATTACAATGCTTTTCCTTTTGTAGCTAAGGTAGAGGTCTGAGTAGTAATTTTTTTAAAAAAATGCAATACTTTCCCTATTGTTTTTCGGAGAAAACAGCCCTAACCACGCAGCATGAACTCCGTGGGCTGAACCACGCAGACGGTAACACGCACATCTAAATCACGAATATGCCCTAACCACGCATATACACGGTCTAGTTGCTGCTGCTGCTGGCCGAAGAGCTGGAAGCAGGAAGAGGAAGGATTGGGACGAGGCGGAGAGGTAAATCGGGTTTTGAGGGGGTGGGGGTAGTTTGTAGGGGTTGTGTGGTAGTTTACAGGCCTAGGAGGGGGGTCTAGGTAGTTTACAAGGACAGCGGGGTCAGGAATTTTAGGACTCAGGGCAGAGGAGGGAGGTGGGGGTAGGTTTTTTGGGTTGGTGGCAGTTTTGGGGGTGGGGGTCGGTGTCGTTTTCAGGGCTGGGGGTCGGGAGTTTTAGGGCTCAGGATAGGAGTTTGGAAAAGGGCAGTTTTAAGGCTGAGGGGCAGTTGGGCTGGGGCTGGGGTAGGTAGGATTAGGTTTTATGGATTGGGGCTTGTTTTAGGGATCAGGGAGGGTGCTGGGCTCAGAGTAGTTTTTAGGGGTCTGAGTTCTAGGGATAAAGGCAGGGGAGAGGATAGGATTAATTGTGTTGGGGTAGTTTTGGGGTGAGGGGGTCGGGTAGCTTTCGGGGCTGGGAGGGTCAGGAGTTTTAGGGCTCAGGACAGGGGACAGGAAAGCAGCAGTTTTAAGGCTGAAAGGGAAATTGGGCTGGGGCAGGGGTAGGTGGGGTTAGGTTTTAAGGAGTAGGGGCTTGTTGTAAGGCTCAGGGAGGGGGCTGGGGTTGGAGTAGTTTTAAGAGGTCTAAGTTGTAGGGCTCAGGGTAGGGGACAGGATAGGATAGTTTTAAGGTCGAGGGGGAAAATGGGTCGAAGTAGAGGGGAGGCAGGGATTTTAGGTTTAGGGTTGTTTTAGAGTTTAGGGCAGAGGGGCAGGAGTGTGATCCTTACCACACATGCCCATCTACCAAACATGTATTTACCATGAAATTGCGTGAAAAAGGCATGCGTGGTAAAGGCATGCATGGTAAGACGCCATTGGGGTTTAGATCGCTTGGTTAAGGCATGCCTTTTCCATCACAAAACCGTTTTTAGGTTGTAGCAGTAGTGGTAAATGTGATTTTTCTAAATATTACATTTGTAGTTTTTTTTGTGTTGAATTTAAAATCTTCCTTTTTGCTTTGTGGATGTTTTAACTTTTATTTAACCCCTTCGCTGCTAGGCATCCCCCATCTGTTAAACCTTTTTTTTGCTATTTGTGATAGGTCACGTTTAGGCCACCATAACTTTTTGTCCACATAAGGTTTTTACATCAAATTTGCGTCCTTTCTTTTCAACATCCTGCGGATTCTAAAGGCACTTATGGTTTGCGGCTTCCCCAGGAAAGGACTGAGAAATTAGCCACAATTCAGCTACATTTTGGTACAAATGGAAAAAAAATGTTGCAGAAGAAATCGTCTGTTTTTTTTGCTGCAAATAGTATCAATGAAGGGTTTACGGTGTTGAAAGCACCATCTATACAGCTTTTAGGAAAAGGCACACTTTTGTCAGAAAACCTCAATTTTCTACGCAGTTTTGGCATTTTACTAAGACAGCCTATTTTTCAAATTTTTGGGGCTTTTAACCTCCTTCCAGTTAGTGGCAGAAATGGGTAGGAAACCAATAATTGATCCATGAAATCTAGACATTTCTGAAACGTAGACAACATTCTAAGTACAGCAAGGGGTAATTTGTGTAGATCCTTCAAGGTTTCAGTATTGAAATTAACAGTTGAAATAAAATCATTGAAATTGAGTTGAAATAGCAGCCATTTGTGCCTATGTTTTCACCTGCAACTTCTAACTATTATATCCGCTGGACCCTTCTGATTTGCAATGATATATAGGGCCTCAAGGTTCACTAAGATCCTGAGGTATCCAGAGCCAACAACTGAGCTGCACCTTGCAATGGTTTTTCATTGTGCACCCGGTATTAGCAATTCATTTGGTAAAATATAAAGATCGAAAAATAGGTATCAAGGAAACCTACGTAATTCCTAAATGGGAACACAATATGAAGTTTAGAAGCAGTGGTTATTTGCACATCTCTGAATTTGTGGGTATGCAGGCTAGCATGTAAATAAGAAGGAATTTTTCAAAATGACTTCTTTTTTACACACTGCCTTATTTTTGGAAGACAGAAATACAGAAAAAGACAACTGGTGATGACACCTGCTCTACTATTCTGTGTTCCCCTAAGTCTCCCAATATAAATGGTAACTTACTTGTGTGGTTAGGTCTAGTTACCACAACAGGAAATGGCCCAAAACACAATATTGACACATCACAATTTCCCACTCAAAACTGAGCTTTTTTCTAATGTGCCTAGCTGTGGATTTTGGGCCCTAGCTCAGCCGACACCTAGGGAAATCTGGCAAACGGGTACATTTATGAACAATAGACAGCCAGGGAAATCCATAATGGTGTGACTTGTGTGGCTCGCACCAGGTTCTGTTACCCAGAATCCCTTGCAAATCTCATAAGGTGTCTAAAAACATTTTCCTCATATTTCTATCATGGAACATTCTGAAATCTTTGGGGAGCCACAAACTTCCTTCCACACAACATTCCCCCAAGTGTTACGTTAAAAATAGTATCTCACGTCTGTCGGTAGGCCTATTGCCCATGACAGGAAATAGCCTAAATTGCAACATGGTCACATTACATTTTTCCAATGTGGATTTTGGGCCCCAGCTCAGCCGGCACCTAGAGAAACCTAGCAAAAGAGTAAATTTTCAAAAACTAGACATCCTGGGAAATTCATGATAGGGTAACTTGTGGGGTTCTCACCAGGGTTTTCTACCCGGAATCCCTTACAAACCTCAACATTTGTCTAAAAAAAACCACACTTTCTCACATTTCTGTGATGAAAAGTTCTGGAATCTGCGGGGAGCCACACATTTCCTTCCAGCCAACATTACCCCAAGTCTCTTGATAAAAATGGCACCTCACTTGTGTGGGTAAGCTTAGTGCCCTCAACAGGAAATGGCCCAAAACACAAGATGGACAAATCACATTTTTCCCATGAAAACTGACCCTTTTTTGGAATGTGCCTAGCTGTGGATTTTGGGTCCTAGTTCAAACGGTACCTAGGGAAATCTAGCAAACCTGTACAATTTTGAAAACTAGACACCCAGAGAAATCCAAGATGGGGTGACTTGTGTGGCTCTCACTTGTGATTGAAAGTTTGGAGTCTGCAGGGAGCCACAAACTTCCTTTCACCCAAGGCTCCCCCAAGTCTCCTGATAAAAATGTCACCTCACTTTTGTGGGTAGGCCTAGTGTCTGTAACCAGAAACAGCACCATATTTATTCTGGAGACATCAAAATTCTCCATCAGAAAACGACCTGGTTTTGCAAGGGGGTAACCTGCGATTTTGGTCCCGGGCTCAGCAGCGATCTAGGAAAACCTACCAAACACAGACGTTTTTAATACTTAGACACCTGCAGGAGACCAGCGAGGTGTGGTGTACATAGATCCCCCAAGGGATTCTTTTGTTTTTTTTTTCCCTCTTTTTTTTTTGTCCTCATTCTCCACCCTGGTCGCTCCATTAAATCCTAGAGAGAGCGACACACTGCCTCAGTACACTGGATAAATAGGCATATAGAAAGGTGACCTTTGCCTATCAGTGATGTCAGAACCTCTAGGAATTTTTATTACGAGCCTTTAGGGGGCTGCCTTATTGGGCATATATCCAAGCAAGCACACCAGGGCGCAACCTGATGTGTCAGAATATGCCTGGTAGAAAGGATGGGCAGCGTAATCATTATACAGGGGGAAAAAAAAGACCCCCATCCGTCGTCTCACTGTTGTCCCCACTTCAAAAGATTCCAAAAGGATCTTTTATTTTGGTTGCCCGTTCTTATTAGGTCTAGCCTGTAAACCTGCAATACTGATGCCTGCCAATCAAGAAAGGAGGGTGGTGTAGAGTCCTCCCATTTTTTGCAGATTTCTCTCCTAGCCAGGAGGTTGGTATAGAAAAGAAGATATTTAGCAGGGCCTATAACACCCTCCTTCACACCAAATATTGCTAATGCGGGATTGATTGTAATGGGGCGGCCAAGCGAAATTGACAATAGTCTGCTTATAGAGTCCCAAAAGGGAGACAGAGATGGACAATCAAAAAACGTATGTAGATCTGAAGCAGCTATTGCCCCACACCTCATACATGATACTGGCAAGTCGTTTGAGAATTTTGAGAGCCTCTGTGGTGAATAATTGGCCCTGTGCAGGTTGAAGAGGTGATTCCTTCGGAGCCATGCTGGTTTGACAATGTCCCACAGTGTCTTAAAGGAGTTAAGCCAAAGGCTTCCCCCATCCTGGTCCAAGAAGGAACTCCCCCAAAGCTTATCGGCCAGCTGAAATTCACCATCAATCTCATCTAGAATTGCATGGTACCAAAAAGAGATTTCCTTTTTTGCCGGGATTGTATTAATGAGCTGAAACTCAAGATGGTTACCTCCCCCTACTGGGAATCTACACTTGGTGGTAGTCTGTGACTGAGCCCAGCTAGCCATCTGTAGGTATTTAAACCTGGAGAGATTTGAACCAACCCTCTCCCTGAGGGATTCCCATGAAACAAGAACTCCACCTACAAACAAATCACCCCAAACCTCCACACCTGCCTCGCTCAAGGGCAAAACCAGACTGTCCTTAAGCCATCCCGGAGCCCCAGGTGAATCCCACAGAGGTGCTATACTAGAGAAATACCCAAGCATTACAGAACTACGCAACTTGGCCCATGTTCTAGCTATGCCCTGTAAGACCTTTAGTTTTATTTATTTTTTTAATTTGGGATCCTCCAAATTTAAACAAAAATCCCTCCTGTGATAGATTTGCCCCACTAAGCATAGTCACAAAAATACAGCCAACCCCTATGTTAGTAGGCATTTTCAGTAGCATGCGAGAATGGGTAAGTTGGAATGCCCATGCATACAACTGAAGAGCCGGAGCGGCTAGACCTCCCTTTTCTCTTCGGCGCCTAAGTTTTTTCCAGGCAATCCTGGGTATATGGTAAGCCCAAATAAATGAATTGATGTCGCTCTGCAACTTAAATAGAGAAGAAGGTTCGAAATAAAGCGGAATAGTATTAAAACCAAAAGTGAATATAGGTAAGATAGACAATTTTATTAGATTTACCCTTCCCAAAATGGACAAAGGTAATGAAGACCATGATCTCATAAGTTTTCGACATTGCTTTGCTACTACGAAAAGATTGGTTTTGGCTATTTTACTGACATCCTGGACGATTCTAATACCAATATACCTCATTTTTAAACTAGGCTGCACCCCTACCAAAGACTCTTTGATGCTCCAAGCCATGATCTCTGTTTTAGAGGCATTAATTTCATATCCGGAGATTGCACCAAAATCCTGAGCCAATTTAATCACAGACGGAAGGGCTGTATGCAATTCTGAAGAAAAGATCAAAATGTCGTCCGCGTAAAGGCCCACCTTCTTCTCCCACTCCCTGTACCTAAACGGCTTGATGTTAAAATCATCCCTCAGCCGTTGGGCAAAGGGTTCGATATATAGATCAAACAGGAGAGGGGAGAGTGGGCAGCCCTGACCAGTTCCCCTTGTGATGTTAAACGAGTCCGACAGAGATCCATTCACCAAAAAGCAAGCCGAGGGATTCTGGTATAACAATCTCACCGCTCAACAAAATTTATCTCCGATATTAAACTTACCTAAGACAACCGACAGGTATGATCAATTAACCCTGTCGAAGGCCTTAGTAGCGTCGAGCGTAAGGACAGCCAGGGGAAGGGAATCAGTGGATGCAATATCAATAGCCCCTATCAAGTCATAGGTCAGTTAAAAAAGCTGTCGACCCTTAACGAAGCCCCTCTGGTCTTGGTGCTAGATGTCACCTGCTACCAGCCCCAGTTTATTGGCCATAGGTAAAGATTTTATAATCAACGTTAAGGATAGAAACCGGCCTGTAAGACCCACAATTTGATTCAGTTTTCCCAGGTTTTAAAATCAGGGTTATGGATGCATTATCCCACGAGGCTGGGGGAGATACTCCTTCCTGGAGGATCTGGTTGAATAAGATAGTTAAGAATGGAACACTTGCTTTCCCCAAAACCCTATAGATTTCAGCGGGAAGACCATCAGGGCCTGCCGACTTCCACTTCTTACTACTCATAATGGCTGCATTGACCTCATCCTGCGAGATCACCCAATCCAGACAGGCACGTTGTTTCAAGGTCAACGAGGGCAATGATATCTCACTCAACCAGTCCTCAATCCTATCCGACTCAATGCATTTATCCTCCTTATAGATGTCCTGAAAAAACAGCATAAAAGTCCTCCGAATATCCTCATCCGATGTTTATACCACGCTATCCCGAGTAATTGAGCCAATATTATTTCGTACCTGATCAGTCTTGGCTTTCCAAGATAGAAGTCTACCTGCTCCCTCCCCATACTCAAAATGAGCGATGTTACTCGCTTCCCACCTGTCAAGTACACGAGTATTCAACACTGAATCCAACTGCCCCTTCACTCGCATTAACTTGATCTGTAACTCCTGTAAAGTATCAGCCGAGGCATCTGAATGTAAATCTATTTCACCTTGTAATTTTACAATTTCCGCCTCAATAGTGGATACCTTCTCTCTATATAGTTTCCTCTTATAGGTAACCCTGCTGGTTATTTGGCCCCTTAAAAAGGCCTTATAGGAGTCTCAAACGCAACCTAATGAGGATGAGCCAATGTTCACTTTCATGAACCACTCAGTCTCACTCACCAAAGAGGAGATCTCCTCATCTTCAAAGAGAAGCGAGAGATCAAACGACCAAATTCTGGGGAAGCTTGGGCAATACCTTCCATTTCCAACCATTCAGCGGAATGGTCCGACAGGTGTGAGGGAAGGTAGGAGATGTTCTTTACTGCGCTCTTCAGAGTCTGACTGATCAAGATAAAATCAATCCTTGGTTAATGATGATATTTATAGTTGCGAAATGACACGCCTAGCTGTTGCCCTGACCTTAGTCTCCATATATCTCAATAGGCGTACTGTTTCATAGCATCTAATAAGAAGGCCCTGGTTTTAGAAGGGACTGAGGCCCGGCCATTTGGTGATTTATCAAGGAAGGGGTCTAAAACTATATTAAAGTCTCCGGCCAAAACAATAGGTTCTGAATACAATAATAAGTGAGAAAAAATGGATTTAAGAACTGAGGGGTCATCATGGTTCAGACCATAGTATCCGACAATTGTGATTTGTGCACCTAAAAATATTTACTGTTACGATAACCCATCTGCCACCTGGGTCTATTAACTTAGATATGAGATGAGCCTTTGCTGATTTCTTAAAGAGTATTGTGACCCCCCTAATGTTCATAGTCTGGGTTGCAGAAATACAAAAATCAATCCATTTATTCTCTTTAGCCAGTGAAAGCATCTCAAGTTCTGTCAAATGCGTCTCCTGAAGAACAATGACCTGCGCACCAGAATCACGGAGATATTGCAGGATCTTGTCCCTTCTGGGTCTGGTGCGAAGACCATTAATATTCCAGGAGAGAATCTGTAGACTATTCATAGGTAACGTTGCCTCCCCCTACCATATGGCCAAATTTCCAACCAGAACGCCCTAGACCTATCTAAAACCACCATATTTATGCCAGAAATCACTCTATAAAAAAAACACTACAGAGAAGAGAATGAGAAAATGTTTTAAATTTGTTACCTTGCAACACCCACCCACCTTCCCCGTGCCCTAATCCCACCCACCCATGGGAAACCCTTGCCCTATCTATCCGGACCAGGTCCAGAAAGTAGCGCCCCACAGATACAAGAAAAGCGAATAAGATGCCAAGCTATTAAAGCCTTACAGACATAAGAATTGTTTTTTATTTTATGTCTTTTAAAATGGCATCCCAATGCTCCGTGTAGAGTGAATGTAAAATGTAAAACTACCCTAAAAAAGCTAAGCTATCCCAATTCCGAGTTCAATAACCGGAGAAAAAAGCTCTACTGAAACCCAGGACCAACTCCAAACTAAGCTGATGGGCCTTCATCTTTACCCAAGTCCAGCAGCAATTCATCTGCGGCCTGTACTGATCTAATGTTATACATTTTATTGTTGTACATTATCCTTAGTGCAGCTGGGAACTTAAGTTGTGCTACCGCCCCTAACTTCCTGAAGGCCTCTAACCTCCTCCGCAGCTCCCATTGCTTGTCCAGGGTCGCCCTGGACAGGTCTGACCTTATTTGAAAAGTAAACCCCTTACCACTCAAGGATTTCTGTTTTAGAGCTTGGTTAAGAATAGACTCTTTAAGGGCTAGGTGTGAAAATGAACTAGGATCTTCCTAGGCTTGGATCTCTGTGGGTTCCTCCTAAAGGGATCCCTATGAATTCTTTGTATGTCAGTGCCTAGATCTTCTACTGACTGCTCGAGCCCTAAAGAATCCTTTAGAAGCGTGTTGACATATTGTTTTTATATCGGTACCCTCACTCCCCTCAGGAATATTAAGAATTCGGAGGCTATTGCGTCAAGCGTTATTCTCCAAAACCTCCATTCTGTTGCAGAGGGCGAGATCATCTTTTTTGAGATTGATGATATCAGCTTTGGCCTTATCAAGATGGAGAGAAAGGCCTGCCACAGTATCCTCTAGAGCCACCGTCCTAGCATTGAGTCCATTTATTTTACTCTCCAAGGATTCACAGAAATTTCTAATTTCTGTCTGGTTAGCTGTAGACACTTTGAATCCCTTTTTTATGTCCAACGACAGAGATGAAAATATAGATTCCAAGGAGACTGCTGCCAGTCCTCCCTCAACCTGAGAGCTGCTTATCATTGAGGCAGTAACCTCCTGCTGAGCCACATCTTGTTCCAATGTCTCTGTTATCTGCTGTAATTTCCGGAGCAGGCTCATCCGATATACCGTATCCCCCATCTCTTCGATGGTAACCTCTACAACCCCTGCAGCGCCCAGGACCCCACAACTGATGTCACGATTGTGTGCCCCTAATGAGGACCCTGCCAGATCAAGGGTGCAGAAAGGGAAGGAGGTTTGCCCAGGGGTGCTCTACAAGAGGCTCCCTCTTTCGCTACGTCTAAGACTTGTAGCACAACTTTAAAGAATGATCTTAAAGAGGGCATTACTCTTGTACCAGGGGCCACAGCAGATTTAACAGCCTTAGCAGATCTGCGCCCTTTTGCGCGTTTGGCCTTCACTTCTCCACACAAAAAAGGTAGATATATTATTTTTATTACTATCGGTGGGGAGACTGCGACTTGGAATCTGACCCCTTGTGCCTCTATTTATCTCCGGCGAGAGGTCCTCTTCTCCTCTCACCTCTCTCCTGTTGTTTTATGTTTTGGACCCACGCTTTTTTCCTTTTTTCGTAGCGCCAGGCCCTAACACGACCACTTTCTCCTGCGCAAGCGGCGAGCTAGCTGAAGAGTCTATCAATGGTTCCTCGCTCACCTGAATTCGGCTTGGCTCTCCCAACTGCTCCTTACCCTGACGGGTGCTCGTGGATTCCACCTCCGTCTTGCCTGGGACGCCTCCACCCTCGGAGGACCCGGAACCACCAGTACTGCTGCTGCCCCAAGCGCCCCGGAGGAGGCTCCGAATCTTGCGTCCTCTGCGAAGCTCCAGTGCGGCCGACCACCACCGCAATAGGCCAGGCGCAGGGAGGGCTGCCGCGACGAAGCACATAGGCGGCGAGGAACTCAAAGAATTACGAGACGGGCCGGAACGCTGACACGCCAAAGTAGGAGTTATATTTTTATTGCCAATTCTCGATGTTGTCTAACTCGCAGCAAAACACCCCCACAAGTAGCAGCAATTTGCTTATACACCAAAGTTTTCCGGCATCAATTAGAAAGAAGAGAGGACATTACGGGAGCCCTGGACGGGAGAGCTGCGGCGGCTCAACTAGCTGCTGCCATGTTTCCCCAAGGAATTCTTACCCATAATCCCTTGCAAAACAAAAAATGTAGCTAATAAAAACATACTTTCATCATATTTCTGTGTTGGACAGTTGAGGGAACACGGTGCCGGCGCAAATTTTCTCCCGCCCAGTATTCCCCCAGGTCTGCCGATAATAAATGCTACCTCACTTGTGTGGGCGGTCCAAGTGTCCCTGACAGGGAAGGGACCAAAATGTATTGTGGGCACATCAAAAATATCTATTACAAAACAATCTGGTTTTGCAAGGGGGGCATCTGTGTTTTTGGTGCTGGGTACGGTGGCCATCAAGGGAAACCTACATGAAAATTTGATTTTCTTTAGCTAAATTTGAGGTTTGCAGGGAATTCTTGGTAAGAAAATGCTGGGGGATCCACACAAGCCACACCTCCCTGGACTCCCCCTGGTGTCTAGTTTTCAGGAATATCTCGGTTTCCGTATATGGCTGCTATGACCGGTACCAAAACGCAGAAGCTCCCTTTGCAAAAATACGGAGCATCCGGAATTTTGTTTCCGAGCCACAAAAACACAGCCAGCCAAGCACCACTCCACGCACACTGGCAGCCAAGCACCAGTCCATGCACATCGGCAGGCAAGCGCCAGTCTACACACACCACCCCCAAGAACTAGTCCACACACACCATCAGCCTAGTGCAAGTCTACACACACAGCAAAATGCCAGTACACACACAGCCAGCCAAACTCCAGTACATACAGACGGCAAACCTAACTCCAGTTCACACACACACAGACACTCTCCCTGGTATGTAGTGGTTTTCTGTCCCATTTGGGGCAGGTGAGACTAAAAACATTTATGATCAACCCAATCAATGGTGGCAGAAACAGCTCAAATGTGTGCCTAAAAAAAGGGGAGTGACCCTTAACTATGGGGATGCTCCCTGACATGCCTATATACATAGCCCTAGGGTAGATCAGATGCGTAACTAATGGGACTTAAGGTCCTTTACACAATTAAGGGCTGAGTGCCCTACGTCCCCAATGTATGCAACTACCCACAGCAGGTTGTTATTCGAAACATTGGCAGTCCTTGTTTGACCAAAATAACTCAGTTATCATAACTGTTATTTACAAGAGCATTTCTAATTTTCCTTAATTGTGTAAAGGACCTTAAGTTCCATTAGTTACGCATCAGAATCAATTCTCATGTACATTGAGTTTTGATTATACACGCACGTGAGGATCACGAGCGTCATAAAGCGACATTATCCTCGTAAACAGTGGGAACGCTTTAACATGCTGTAACTCAAATAATCGCCCCAATGTCTAGCAAAAACCCACAGACTATAATGTAATTCATGTGGCAAAACAGCAAATAAAACTACATGTCCCAGCATGCCCTAGGCAAACATAGGGTGTGTTTACAGGCCAATGTATAGAAATAGCAGAGGGACCAATCACCTAAGCTTCCGTGAACAGGAACTACGGTTTGAAACGCGTAGGGTGTTTTTCACGTTTGAAAAATAAAGTAACTGCTGAAGCATCAAGGAGTGTGCAGCGATTTCTTCTTTGGTATTGAATATATATATATATATGTATATATATATATATATATTACCTACTGGCGGTCGCCAGTAGGTAGTTATAGTTAGGATCTACTTTCCATAGGAAATCCGCAACATTCTATTGGGAATAACTTTGGCGCAGGTGGACGAATCTTCGCGAATTTCTCAAAGTTCGTGGCCCACTCCGCTCCGCTCCTTCCCTGAAAATGTGGGGGGATTCGTCAAGCGGGGGCCGAGATAAAAGGGGGGTCCCAAAACGTGTTTTCTCCATGTTAATTTCCATTGGGCGGTCGAACTCACTTTTAGCCCGAACGGCTGAATGGATTTGCACCAAACTTGGCAAAATTGTAGGGACTGGTAGCCCGATGTGCCTTTGCTATGTCTCAAGATATGTGCTCCAGTGGTTTTTGAGTAATTTAGGTTAAAAAAAATATATATATCTATAGGCGCGCCCCGGTACGCGCACCGGGGAGCGCACCGGTCGCGCTACGCGACTTGCGCACGGAAAGCTGATTGGCTCTCGGGTGTCTGTAAACATTCGAAACAGTCCAGAGCGGCCGCCATCTTGTGTCTCGGTAGGATCGAGACACAAGAGGTGGCAAAAACAAAGGGGGAAATGACCATAAGGGGGCAGGGTAGACCCCCCTGACGCCCTAGGTTTGATGTGGGGGCTATAAAAGGGCCCCGCGGGGCAAAAAAAAAAATTGTGCACGGGGGGAGCGCCCGGTACGCGCACCGGGGAGCGGACCGGGGAGCGTAGCATGGGGAAAACCCAGTTTATTCACTGCGTCACCTCTGCGACCCTTTCTTGCGTCAATACGTGAAAGGGCCTGCATCAGTCTTACGCCTGCTGTGAAACAGGCGCAAGATTTGGACGCAACAGCGTCATAAAAGTGACGCAGTGATATCTCATAGATTTCACTGCGTCACCTCTACGACCCTTTCTTGCGTCAATACGTCCCTTTTGCATACATACAGATACGTCAGTATTTCTGTAAGCGCAAAAGTGATGCATTGCTGGAGTGTGTCACAAAAATGACGCAACTCCAGCAATGCATCTTTTCTTACCCTTCCACACCCCCGTTCCTTTTCAATATTTTCTTTAAATATCCACATTCCCCATGTTCACTCTCCTTCTCTTTACTTTCCTTCCCAACACTCACCTTCTTTCAGTCCCCCTACTTCACTTCCTTTCTCCTCTCACACCTTTTTGTTCTTTCTTACTCATTTTCCTTTCCATTATCAATGCACTCCACTTCACTTACTCTTTTTCATTTTTTTAAGAATATAGCCCTTTGATGAGAATTGGAGGTAGTTCTGAAAAGAACTTGTTTTTCTTCTTTTTTCTTTTTTTAGAACAGAAACAAAAACAGGGAATGAAAACTGCTCAACAGGAGCAAAAAAAACAAAATAAATTAGGGCTGGGAATGGCAGCGATGGTTCTCCAATGCTCGAACCATGAGCAGGACACTTTGCTCCCCAAAAGGTAAGTAGTTGATCGCAGTATCTGCATTTCAGGACACCTTTGTTGAATGCAGGCTGAATGTTTGGAACCAGATCCTGCGATCGCCCCCTCACAGAAGTAGTTGCTCCTCCGGTGGATGTAGAGGCCCCATCACTGGGAGCCTCTTGTGCCAGAGCCCTGACACTTTCCCGGGCAAAATTCTGGGGGTGCTTCCTCTCCACATGGCGAAGCATTGTAGAGTTCCCAAAAGAATATTTTTTTTTGGGGTCACCCCGTGACAGGACTGTATGGCAGATCCTGCACTCCACTTTTGGAGCATTCACCTTTTTCTGGTCATCTGGTATGGAAAAAATTTTCCAGATGAAATGCTCTTTCACCTTTGGCTGAGGAGGCTCTTCATTGATGAATTCAGGCTCATCTTCACTGCTGGATGGTCTGGCAGCCATGATTAACCAAGCAAGATCGAAGAGAAAAAAGGCAGGTCTTTCAGTCACAAAAGTGAAAGAAGAAGTGAAGGAAATGGGTGGGGATTTCATTCTTTGTAAAAAAACTGTTAGCAACCAATGAAAAGTGTTATTTTAAGGTCACATGACTTGACGCGCTGACGCTGCGCGCACCGGAGCGCTTCCGGGGGCGCATACGCGGCGCGAACGTAGGCGCTTCCAGGGGCGCATACGCGGGGCGAACGTAGGCGCTTCCGGGGGCGCTTACGCGGCACGCCGAAGTGACGTTTTGATAGTTTCACGGAAATGCAAAATTATTTTCATTTCCTTATTCAAAAAAACTGCTTTTATACGTATGGTACTAAATGTCTTGCGTTATTATTTACTTTTCATTCATATTTTTTTACACGAACGCAAGTAGCGCTCTGGGTGCGCTCTCCGGAGAGCTTACCGGTGCGCGGACCCAGAGCGCCCCAAGAAAAACTAGTTAAAAAAATATATATATATATTATTATTAAAAAAAATATTACTAATTAATACTCACACAAAACAGCATATTAAAAAAAAATCGTAGGTTACAAACTCTATATAGAAAGGAATTAGCATTTAAAAAACCTATTAAATTCACTGAAAAAAACATAGGTTTTACACCAGTTATAGTTAACTGGAAATTTTACTGACATAAAACCATTGAAATTCCACGTTATAGTTAGTTGGACTCACTATAACGTGCGCCTGCAATGCACTGCTGATGACGTCACATATTACATCACTCATGACATGGTCAGTAACATCACTCATGACATCACTGATTACACCATCCTTGTGACAGAGTGACAGACCTCCTTTTAGTGTAATGTAGCCCTTGAAACACATATTCAAAAATAGAAACTAACATTTTCAAAAAAATGGATATACCCATACCAGTTACAACAACCAATTCAGTAATTCCACCATCTATATACACATCTACTCATTCACCAACACTTCTATATAGTCACTCATACATATACTCACTCATCATATGTAGTGATACACCTATACATCCTGTTCCGTCTGACAGTCATCCAAAAGTTACTCACACATGCAAATAAAGTATTGAACATCCATTTATTTGCATATACAACTTTACACACACTACCACCTTACTTCTAAGGAAACTTACACATACTTCCTCTCTTAAACAATCACTTATAGAAACACATACTTATTTAAACAGGAACTCTTACAATCTCTCACTCTCACATATACTGACTTATATACATCAATACTCACATATACTAGATTAAAACATATCTTATTACTGATAAAGACACTAGTGAGACAGCCATTCACTCACTAACACACACATATATACACTCATCCACCCATACAGTCCTGCACATATGCTGTATTCAAAACACATACAAACAGTGAGTCAGTCACCAACCCATGCAGCCACTTATACACAAAGTGAAACACTGATACATATATTTAAATATTTAAACTTTACTCGCTAATATATGTATTCACTAAGATACACTTAATAAGCCAGTTAACCAATCATTTTTTTTTTAAAAACATCCATTTAGACACTTACTTAAACATTTATTCTTCCATCGTCCTTTTTCATATACATATATAAAACATATTTATTTTTCAGAAAGACACACATTCACTGGATGGTGTCATCAGTGATGTAATGAGTGACGTCACTGACCATGTCATGAGTGATGTAATATGTGACGTCATCAGCAGTGCATTGCAGGCGCGCAAGTTATAGTGAGTCCAACTAACTATAACGTGGAATTTCAATGGTTTTATGTCAGTAAAATTTCCAGTTAACTATAACTGGTGTGAAACCTATGCTTTTTTCAGTGAATTTAATAGGTTTTTTAAATGCTAATTCCTAACTATAACTGGTGTGAAACCTATGTTTTTTTCAGTGAATATATATATATATATATATATATATATATATATATATATATATATATATATATATATATATATATATATATATATATATATATATACTACTATAATAAAGGAAGAACTTTGAGGCTTTGAGGCGGGTAAACTCGGGAACCACAGCGCCAATCCACACACCCGATACACCATTATAATCGTCAGGGTGTGCAGATGGTTATAGGCTATATACATTTTTTAAAAAAAGTTTTAAAAAATAGTCCCTCCGAAGTAGCGCCGGCGGTGACGTGCGTGCTCACGTCAGGAGCGCGGGGAGGAGCGGCGTCCAGGAGCGCGACGAGGAGTGGCGGACATGGCGCGGGGGAGGAGCGGTGACGTGAGGAGCAGCGGCGGCGGTGAGGTGACAAGCAGCGGACAGGCGGGAGGAGCGGTGAGGTGACAAGCAGCGGACAGCGGCGGTGAGGAGCAAGGAGCTGCGGTCCGGTAAACTGAGGAGCGCGGGGGAGGAGCGGCAGATGAGGTAAGGGGACCCACGGACAATGTTGGGGCAGGTGGGGGTCGGGGCAGGCGGAGGTCAGGGCAGGCGGGAGACAGGCCGGGCGGGGGCCCGGGCTTCTGGACAATGTTGGGGCGGGCGCGGGGCGGGGAAGCCTGATTGTAACTGAGGAGCGCGGGGGAGGAGCGGCGGATGAGGTAAGGGCAGGCGGGGCAGGCGCGGGTCAGGGCAGGCGGGGGACGGGCCGGGCGGGGACCCGGGCTTCTGGACAATGTCGGGGCGGGCGGGGGGCGGGGAAGCCTGATTGCTCCCGGACAAGGTCGGGACGGGCTGCTAGTATATATATATATATGTATGTATATATATATATATATATATATATAAAATATATGTATTTATTACTAAACCCTCTCTAGCAATTTCTTTATGAGATTACAGAGCAAAGTACACACTTTAAGCAAAATAGAACTTCAGTAAATAGCACAATATACACTGGACCCAGGGGTGGGGGACCAAACCATATATTAAGAAAGTGGTATGTGAACCACGACCTGACTAGACACAAGGCCTAGAGCCTGTAGAATTGCTGGGACCTCAAGGAACCACCCAAGGTAGTGACACAGGGGACCCACGGGGGACGAGTGCAGTGTGAGAACACAGCCGCGAGCGCCATTAGCTCCAATGGGGAAAGTTTGGGTTGGAATTTTAAAGATAAAGGACACTTAGGTGAGGACTTTGAGCAAACTCCTTTAGACTTAAAGGGTTCAAGGGCCAGCACCCACGGGAGCACCGGAGTACTCGAGTTACCTCACCCAGGGAAGTCGGGTGCATAGGTGTCAAATGGTGTCAGGAATCATCGTTGTTTTCGATGGCGACCTGCTGCAAAGTGCTGCTGCAGTGGAGAAGAAAAGTGTATGATGTGATCCAAGCCTGGATTGAAGATGTGGGGAACCTGAAAGCAGAGAGGACAGAGTCTGGGTCACTTGCCAGTGACCAGGGGCATGATAGACAAATGCCCACCGATGTTGGGTGTTTCAGGTGTGAAGAGTGAAGAGTGAAGATTGGCTCTGCAGCCACGAGTACCAGGAGGCATCGACAATGACCAGGAGCTGGATTCGAGCTGTCTCACAAAGGATGTCGAGTGCTGCGGTGTTGGTGCTCGGATTTAACACAACAAGCCATGGCAACAGCAACCCACGCAGGAATAGAAAAGATGCTCGGTGTGGACCAGCAAGGTCCAGTGGACTTCCCAAGCAATGGAGAGTCAGGGCTTGTTTTGAGCAACCAGGGAAGCCCAAGGAAAGTTAAATTTGCCTTCTCAGGGACCCACCTGTCGACGGACCTGGGATTGCGAAGGTACCTCAAGAGAAAACACAAATGCTGGCTCACGGAACACTTGTGGAGTGTAGGCCAGCAATCTTTGGTAGAAATGCTGCTCGGGTCTAGGCTACAAGTAACCCAATGCACAGCCTCAAGGATCGTCGAGAAGCAAATGCACTTGCAAATGTGCATGGTGTCCAGGGGTTCCGGTTCCACGGTACCCACGAGGGCTACGGGTCTCAATTTTGCTGGGGACTCGGGTCGGCCTCTGAGAAGTCTGGAAATGCACCTCCTGTGGTGAAAATTCTTCAGAGTCTGGCTGGAGATCTTCGGAGATGCCAACCGGTCAGATGCGTCTTTGGTGCCTGCCACGCAGGGGAGTAACTTCTTTACTCCAAGGGAGATTTTTCAGTCATCCAGTATCATGCAGATCATCAAAGTTCCAGGATTCAGTATCAGAGTTTTGTCCAGGTAAAATCTAAAATCCTGTTGCCAGGGGTTCCTATCTTATACCCAAGGAAGGGGTGGGACAAACTCTGGGGACCCACCTATGGGAGGGTTTGGAAAGAGGGGTGGCTATAACCCTTTCCTTTGTCCAGTTTCGCACCAGAGCAGGGGCTGATTGCCCCTGCAACCGGTTTGAACTGGGCTATGCACAGGGACATCAAATGTGCCCCCAGTGCTGACTTCAAAGTACTCTTGGAGTGCACCCATGTAGCCCCAATACACTAAAGCCTGTGTGGGAGGTGGTGACACCTTCCTGTGACAGGAAACCTATTGTCCAGGCCTCCCCTGCCAGTGTTTCTTCCAGCAGCAGGAGGCCAGACTCATGTCTGCAGCATCCATTTTGTGATGCCAGGGTTCTATTAAGCTGGTACCGGATCTACCGGTGTGGCCATGTTTCTCCCTCTAGAAGGGTGGAATAATACCCCCGCCACCAGGACTGACGGGGGGAGTATGATCCAAGCCATTCCAAAGTTACCATTTACCGCGAGATTATAATGCACTTAAGAGTATATGGTTTGGCTGCATCACAGAACAACACCGGAGAATAGATTTTGAGGGCTGCAGAGGGGCCAGCTCATTCATGGGCACCCTCTCACACAAAACCCAGCGACCCTGCCTTCAGGATTGATAAGGCCTGCCATAGGGTTGACTGATAGGTTTGTATGTGTAGTGATATAAGGTAGATATAGGGAACCTATATCCAGGTAAGGGGAGCATACACCACCTTAGACAGGCTGCTGTAGAAGACCTGTTGTGTTATTTTGGAAGGCTGCCCTGGGGTGGCATAAAACATGCTTCCGCCCATGGTAGGTCTCTGGGGTACCTATGCACTGGGTACACAGTATACCATATACTAGGGACTTATATGGGTACCCCAGAATCCAATCTGGAGTGTACCTAAAGTACATGGAATCAATTTATAAGAGAAAGCAGATAGGCTGGGGACTTGAATAGCAGGTTCCCAGCCAAACTAAGTCAAAAAACATCAAAACACTAGGAAAAAGTGGGGGCAACCATGTAGCCAGATTCCACCTTCCTACAGTGGCATAGTAGTGAGCAACGGAACAATTGATTAAACCCAGATCTCTTGACTGGTGATGAGTGGTTGAAAAGTTTCAGCACTTTGTCCATCATCTTGTTGTGTTTGCAATAATGGCTGTGAGCCCAAAAGACAAGCTTCGAGCGAGAATTCACTTTCGAAATTGTGATCACATGAGAAAAGGGCTGCTATTTTGTTTAGGTAGACAGGCTGACATCTAGAGCAGAGAGGGAGACACAATTGTCAAACTGTTTTTTCAAGGGGAGTGTTGGCCCCAGGTAGCCACACATCTGGGTGGGTCTAGGGAGCTCCACCCTCTCAGAGAAGGGTTCTGCCATATTGTGAGTGAGCAGAATAGTGCATTCTGGGCTAGCTAAATGGTGCACTTGGCAGGAAGTAATTACTAGGTGAGAGGAGACCAAGTAGCCCATTGGCAAATGGTCATCACATCCCTTGAGGGCAAGACCTGGAGCCCAGATTTCAGGGCATATCTGAACTGGATAAAGGTCTGAAGAGGCACTGCCCTGTTGTTCCCT
Organism: Lissotriton vulgaris; assembly: GCF_964263255.1. Taxonomy (NCBI): domain Eukaryota; kingdom Metazoa; phylum Chordata; class Amphibia; order Caudata; family Salamandridae; genus Lissotriton; species Lissotriton vulgaris. Next base: position 1,890,138,730 of record NC_141689.1, on the reverse strand, counting down.
AGATTGAGCAAAGAGAGGCTGGACCAAATACTGGACAACACCTGCTGAACCTTGGGCTAGGAAAGGAAGGACTATCGGGCACATGCATCAACGATATTTGCATTCGCAAACGGTGCGATCGCTAAATTCGGCCGTTTGCGAATGCAAAATCATGTTTTGGGATGCATCTTTTTTTTAGGAAATTCGCAATTTTAGGAATCGCAGATACGTTTTGCGAATTCCTTAAAAATTCGCATTTTTTAAGGAATCGCATTTCAAGGTGCAAAACTGCATGCATCAAAAATCGCAATTTGCAAATCCTTAAGAAATCGCAAATTGCATTACTTATATTTAGAAGCCCTCTGACCAGGTGGTAATTTTTTTCACATTTTGAAAATCAGGTGAAACTCATTTCTACTGTATAAAAGGTGTGTGGTAATGTAGTTCAGACTTTTCCACAATGGCTGCTGTCATTGCATTTGCACGTCGGAGGAGGTTGAGAGCTGCTGCAAGGGAAAGAATGATGATCAATGAGAGGATTTTTAGAGTGCGCATTACTTTGTTTGGGCAGACTGAGGCAGAAATTTATGACAAATACAGGCTTAATGGGGATTCCATTTTAGAGCTAATAGGAGATTTGGACCCTTTTCTGCAAAGACAAACCCTTAGAACCCAAGCCATTCCCACTAATGTCCAAGTACTGTGTGCCCTTCACCTTCTTGCCTCAGGGTCTTTTCAGGGTGTCATTGCTATTGCTGGTGGAGTGTCGCAGAGTGCCCCATCTAGATTTTTCAGTAACTTTTTAAATGCCATGCTACATAGGATCAGACATTACATCTCTTTTCCAAATACACAACATGAAATACTGCTAACTAAGTTAGACTTCTACAATATTGCTAACTTTCCTCATGTAATTGGCTGTATACATGGCACACATATCCCTATATGCCCACCCTCAGAAAATGAGTATATATTTTGCAACAGGAAATGCTACCATTCCATGAACATACAAGCAGTGTGTAATGCCAAAACAATATTCACATATATAGTGGCTAGCTACCCTGGTAGTGCCCATGACTCTTATATTTTCAGACATAGTGCCATCCATAGGCGACTGCTAGCTGGAGAGTTTCATGATGGTTATTTGCTTGGTAAGTAACATAACATTTTTGTAAATAAAAATCAGAACATGCTACTATAAGGGTCATAATCATGCATTTTCTTTCCTTTTCCTTAAACCCAAAGGTGACAGTGCATATGGAGTGAGATCATTCATACTTACACCCTTTCTAAATCCATCTACCTGCAAAGAGCAGCATTATAACATGAAATCCAGATTTCGAATTCTGCATAAAACAGGAGGAGCATTGCAATATAGGCCAGATGTATGTTGTAAAATTGTTGCAACTTGTGCCATGCTTCACAATGTAGCCACCAAGAGAGGCCTGGAACTTGATATAGAGGAGGATTTCCCCAACAATGACAATCAACCTCAGCAACCTCTAGCAAGAGCAAATGGACCAGACGCAGCAGAGGGAAGGAGGAGGAGGGCGGAGATCACTCAACATTACTTTTAAAAGAGGTATGACGCAGCAAATGTTTATAGTGTGCTAACATGTTTTGTTTATTAAGTTCATAAACACAAGTGTACTTTGAAAAATTAAGACATTTGTTTCTCCACAAACTAAATTATAAAGAATTACTTTTCAAATTGTCAAGAAATCTTTACTTCTCAATAAGTAATTGAATGAACTGGAGAGGTCAGACATTTAATTTTTTTCTTCCACGCACCCCTAAAGCCTTAGCTGATGTAGTAGCTGTGCCAATGTCTTCACCAACTGCAGATTCACATTTTCTTTTGCTACGGCGTTCCCCAACTTTACTGCTACTTCCTTCAGCAATATTACTTGCAGTAACGTCAATTAGAGACCCTTCCTTGCACAATGTTTTTGAAGTACTGTTTTGCATCTCATTTGCAATGGTTTCAAGTACATTCATCCCTCTGGAGATGTCCCCACAGCACTGTGAGACATCCTTCTGCATGTCCAGGATTGCTTTAATGAGCTGAGCATTGGTGCAGCACATCATATCCATTGACCTACAAGAAGTCTGATTACTTAACATTGACCTAATACATCTTTGGGTATTTGCAATTTGCTGAATCTGCATTGTGCTGCACATAGCTTCCATGGCATGTGCCATGCGGTCCAGTTTGTCTGATGACACAGATTGGGCTTTTTCAAATACCTTAGTCATGTGAGTGAGAGTAGTGCTAATGGCACTGATGTCCTGAGTGACCTGATTAAATTTACCCTTTATCACCCTCAGGTCTTTCCCCTGCAGACACTGAACTTTGAGCAGCTTCAGTTCAACTGCACTGGCACTTGTGTCTCCATCTGTGGCTATACTGCGCATTGAAGGGTGTGCCCTCCGCCTCACAAATGGCTGGATCCTCTGTCGCCTGCCTAGTTGACTTGGTCCCGGACCTGGGGTTTCTGACAAGTTTGGAACTTTAACTGTGACATTAGCATCCTCATCACTATCTGACTGTTGTATATGACACACTCTGCGCTGTGAAGTTGTAGGCTGCAGTGTGGGTGAAGCTGATCCTGAATTCATTCCAGCAGAGTTCAGTAGATTCTCAGTAAATGACTCAGCATAGTCAATGAAGTCAGTCTCCACTTCAGCATCTAAGATTGAAAAGAGTTGAATTTTTTTACATTTCTAAAGTGTACCACATGTGTTGTCATTTGAAATTAAAAACCTTTCAGAAACATACTCTTGTGTCAAGCCTAATTATTCTCCACAAATAAATCATGTCTGGGTAATGTTTGTAAAGTTTCTGAAAAAGCATTTCAGTCAGCTTACTGTGAATGAAACTACAACTTCCATGATGCACTGCTTTTCCCACTGAAGTACTCATTAAATTAACAGACTTCCTGATAAAAGCACAACTATAGCACAGTCACACCAGAACATGTGTGTCACACTAACAACAACTACACATTAAAAAATGGCAAGTTCCTACCTTGAGATAGTCCTGGTTGATCTGAAGTATCAATGTCAATTACACCAATGACCGCTTCTGTAGAAAGGGTCCCTTCAACAAGGTCCTCCAGAGGGGTGTTTGGCCTGTCCCTGGGAGTCCCTCCGCCAGTTTGCTTTGCAGACTTGGTGCATGTCGCAATTTTCTCCCTGGCCCGACTATGCAGGTCATACCATCTCTTTTGAAGGGTGTTAATGTCCCTGTGCGCTACACCAACAGCATTAACTTTGGATTGCATTCCAAGCCAAATTTTCCTTTTTACCCCTTCAGGCACCTTCAGGGAAAGCTTTCCAAAAAGCTGATCATTGTGTGCAGTCACCTCTTCAATCAGAATCTCCAGCTCCTGATCGCTAAATTTTACTTTTCTTTTCCTGCCATGTGGCTCCTCTGAAAGATTTTCTGCCATTTCAAAATCCACAAAACACACAGAGAGCCTCTTACTGCTCCAGCAGGCTGAGGTCCAACTGACAAATGCCTCTCCAGCAGTTCAAACTGGGCCTCAGGTGGGTCTAATTGGTCTCAGAGCTTGCAGGCTGTGATTTGAATGAGATTTGAATGAGATGCATCATGTGCGTAAAATCGCAATTTGCGAAATCGCAATCTGCGAATTCGCAATTAAGAATTTGCATTTTTCCTGCGATTCGGTAAAAATTGCGAATTACTTGATGCATAGCTTTTTGCGAGTCAGTATTTGCGATTCCCTATTTTTCGCAAATACCGATTCGCAAAAACTAACATTGATGCATGTGGGTGTTAGCCTTGGTGCTCCACTCATGCGTAAGTCATCCATGAGCTCTAGACAGAGATGGTGACCCAAAGATTCAGTGAGCTGTCTACCTGTTCCTAATTGCTACTACCACCAAAGTGCAGCCCGGCTAGACAGATTGCTGATCCTCAAAAGTTGTACCCAAGTCTGCTGGACTTGGGAGAGTCATCAGAGTGCAGTTTAGTTCCCAGAATGTAACATTAAAGGGAACTACTGGTTTAGCTGTAACAAGAGACCAGTAGTCCAGTGGCATCTGGTTTTGTGCTGAACGTCAAGAAGACTTTGTGGGACACTGACCCCTGAGACTAAAGTCATGCCCCCCATCTAGGACTTCAGGGCAGCTGCAGAAAGAACCCCAACACCAGCTCAGCATCTTCAGCATTCTGTATCCCTTGCATTAGGACCACTACATTGATTCCTATGGCTGTTTTCACATAGATCCTGGACCTGGAATGGAGACTGCTTTTTTTCCAAGGTAACTTTTCAACCCGACCTTTTTGCTCCCTGTGACTAGCTCTCTGCCAGAGGTGGCACCTTAAAGTGCGCATTTGTAGTAGTTTCCAACTTGTTAAAGTGGGATCATCGCAGTACATTACAATGGGATGGTTTATTGCATCTGAGTGAAATGCATTGATTTATTGTGTCTTTGAAAATTCATGTCACCATAATCCTCTAGTGGATTGTGTTTGTTTAAGTGTCTATTTAAAGAATGCAGCTTATTTTTATAAATCAGTGTAGGATTTTTATGGAGTCTTGTTTCTTTCTTAGACAGCTGTTTTGGTACTTCTTAATGCTTTTCACATGTTACTTAGATAAAACCTCACTGCTCTGGGCCACAGCTACCCAGGACTGAGCTAAAATTGCACACAAAAAACTGGCTGAACCTGGTGAAGACGTTTGCCATGATTATACAATGAGGTTGCACAGCCACACCATATAACTATCCTCATTCTCAGTGTGTACTTACATGAAAGCTGCTCTGCGTATGTGCTATGCCCCTTAAAAATGTTTAATATTGGCTTCCTCCTAATTGGCGTACTTAACTTTCCAGTAAAACCATAGTACATGGTGTAGGAACAAACACCAATGGCCTGGAAAAGATGTCACCTGTGGATGGCAGCAAATGTGCCATCACTAGCCTCACAAAGAAAACATGGCATCCGGCCTACCTATGTAGCCTGAGTCTTGCAGCTTTTAAACATGCAGGTACATCTCTTAAAATAATCAATTTTGACATGAAAAACACTACTTTTAAATATTAAATGAGTCACCTCTAAGTCTATACCTTCTAGCCCACAAGGTAGGGTGCCTAGATTTCAAAAGTGGTGCAAACACAAATTTAGGGTTGTCATGTACCCATGGTGACTAGCCCCCAAAAGCTATTTTCCTTGTGATGTGCTCTAGCTGTCCTGTAAGAAAACTAAAGTTCAGATGAAAATCATACCTCTGCTTACTTTGATTTGGGAAAAGCTACAGGAATAATTCCAGCACGATTTTAATTGTTCAATAAAATCCAATTCAGTGGTGAAGTTGGCTGGATTTTATCAAATATTTAGGAGGACTTTTAGACTCTGTCTGTCTGAACCTCCAGTAAACTTGTAAGGATTAGCCGACCAGCAGCTGACCTGGCTGTGCTTCCCCATAATGAGGTGTAAAAACTCCTCTATTGCAGCAACAATGGGGTAGGCCTTTTATCAAGAAGACGGTATGTGCGGTATGTGACATAAATGAACTCAGAAAGGGTATCAGTGGATAGTTCAGGAACTTCATGAACTTGAAAGGGACCGAGCTAAGGCCCACCCATTCATAGTTAAGTCTAAGGGTGACCTGGGAAAGAAACGCCTTTTGTTTCCTGGTGTTTCTATAGTCAGTTTGACACAACCCCAGTGGGAGGGATAGCTGGTCTCAGAACCAGTTTTGTGTAGCTGGAGAGTAGGGGACTGCTTAGTTATTTTACCTAACATACCACTAACTGGCACAGAATCCACCTCTAAGTGCAGAAAGGACTGTGCCATCTTGGATTTTGCTTAGAGTAGTGCAATGTGGGCTAGTTTGCAGAAAGGCAAGCAGGTTGTGCTTTGGAACCTTTTCCTCATTTGTTGGGAGTGTCCAGGAATCACCCCCAACCACTGGCTAGTGAATCCTAAAAAGGTTCATCATAACACTCTCTGAACCTGTAGAGAAACAAAAGAAGAGTGGATTTGCTGTTTGAGACTTGTGTGGACACTTGAAGGGCTCGGTCTGCTCCACCTTGTAGCCAAGACTAAGAAGTGGACTCCAAGGGTCAGTTAGGCGGCTGACCTCCTGTGTGGCTACAGGGACACCACACCAAGCTGCAAAAGGTCTCTTTCCTGAAGTGGTCAAAAGACTGGTAGCAACTGGACCAGCACTGGACCCTGCTACTGGCATCTGCTGGAGTGAGTCCTGCCCCATAAGTGATATTCCAGATATACTAGGAGCCCTGGAATTGAACAAGAGCAGCTGCTACAGAAAGTGTGAAAAGCTGGTACTCAGTACTTTTATGGACTTCTAACAGATTCAGAGGGCTAGCAGAATCTTGCTGAAAAAGTGTCTGATTTCAAGTAGACTTCATTGGATACATCTACAGGCTAGAGGATTTTGAGCTCCATAAAAAGGCTAAGGATCGGATTGTGAGTATGGCAGTATGGAAGTGGACCGCCACGCCACCGCCCTGCTCCCACACTGCCAAACCTCACCGCTGGTCACCTGCCAGATTACAAGTTATCTCGTGGTTTGGCGGGCCGTTCTTTGTTGTTCCCAGGGCAGTGCCTATTAAAAAGGCACCACAATGGAAGCTCCAAAGCCCGTTTCTGCATGGCATGTTATCTTATAAGGAACTTCTAAAGCAGATGGTCACCAAAAGGTTTCATGGCGCTGGGAGCACTACCAACAGGCCTGAGATATGGCTTCATCATAGGCTTGTTTGAAGAGCCATGTTTTTTGCAGGGTTCTTAATTGCTCATAGGGGGTTGCTGCTAAAATTGTGGAGGGGAAACAGGCCCAAATGCAAGGATCCCACACAGCAAACCTAGCTCACCCTAGCCTCTTCCTGTTGAATTTGAGGACCTCTAGGAGATCGAGATGAGCCGATGTGAGGTTGCGCCTAGAAGTATAATTCCATATTCTAAAGGAGACAAAAATGGGGCTTTTACTATGACGGAGTTCTTTGTGCAATTGGGAGCCAGTGCACTTTTTATTAGTAGGGGTGTGCTGGGGTTGTTGATAGCCGTATTTTGTTGCATGATTCTTGATCAGCTGCAATCTTTGGCTCAGACTCTTTGGGAGGCCTAGGTGAAGGGTGTTAGCATAGTTGTTGTGGGACATCACTAGTGAACATATAATCTCAATGATGGCTTTAACTGAGAAATGCTTTCCAATAAAGTAAAGTCCATGCATTGCAGAAAAGGAGGTACATGCAGACAGAGAGACACACCATTGCCCCCTGCATGCATCCTATGGCAAGAAGGGAGCAGGGAGCCCTGTAGGGCCCCCTAAGTTTCCTCACCACCACCCTTTTCATGACGGGCTCACCGCCATGAAAAGGGTGGATGTGAGAAAACTCATAATATGCCAGCATATTGCAGCCCTCCGACCCCCACTACCTAAATCGCCGATTCCTGCCGGTTGCAGAGGTCCTCTTGCGATCCGACTGCAGTACTCATAATATGGCAGTCGTACCACTGGTGCAGTGGTCCACGACAGCCACCGCACACCCACTATGTGTTTGTGCTATGGACCACCAAACTTTTAATCGGGTCCTAATTCCGAAGGTAAAAATTGTGACCTGGAAAAGGTGAGAAAAGTATACACAATTGGACGCCAATCCCTCCTCTGCTTCCAATTACCGCCCCATTTCACTTCTTCCCTACCTTGCAAAGGTTCTCGAAACCCACATCACTTCCACGCTGAGCACTCACATTGAGGCAAACCATTGCCTCTCCCCTTGCCAAGCTGGTTTCCGCCCCCTGCATTCTACCGAAAAAGTGGTCATCTCAGTCATGGACAAGCTGCGTGAAGGCATTGACATCAACCTTCCGCAAGCCCTGATTCTCCTTGACTTATCCGCCGCTTTTGACACGGTGGATCATACCATCCTCCTTAACCGTGTCAAGGCGGCGGGTATAGAGGGCCTAGCCTTCTCTTGGCTGGAGTCCTTTCTTGCAGGGAGAACACAAGGTGTCCATTTGGCTGGTTTTGCGGCGGCCTCTCGTAAGGTAGAATGCGGGGTCCCCCAGGGTTCATCACTTTCCCCTCTTTTGTTTAACCTCTATATCTTCCCCCTCATTTTTATGTTACAGCAACTGGAGGTCACCGTGTTCAACTACGCGGATGACCTCCAGCTAATCTTCAATTTGTCCCACTCACCTTCATCTGCCCTGAATGATTGGATGAACTGCAGCCACCTCAAACTCAATCCGGACAAGACCGAGCTGGTCCTGACCGGAGGTGGCTGCAGTCCCTGGTCTTCTTCCTTCTGGCCCCCCTCCCTTGGTGCCCCTCCACTCCCGGTCCCTAAAGTGAAAACCCTGGGAATCTTTCTTAACCCCCAGCTTACTGTTCTCCCACAAGTCAACTCCGTTGTCTCCTCATCCTTCTTCTCTCTCAGAGTAATTAGGAAAGTTTCCCGTTTCTTTTCCCCCCTTGCTCTAAAAATCATCATGCTGGCCATGGTACTGTCCCGTATAGACTATGGTAACATAGTCTATAACGGAGCCCCTGCATACATGATCCACCGATTACAACTGGTGCAGAATCAGGCGGCCCGCCTGATCCACGGCCTTCCCAGATATCATCGGGTCACCCCATTACTCAAAACCCTGCACTGGCTCCCCATAAGAGAGCGTGCCCTGTTTAAACTCGGCTGTCTCACTTATCAAGCCAGAGCGCGCACTGCTCCAGAGTTCATCTCTTCCCTCATCAAACCATACTGCCCAGGCAGAGAACTTCGCTCGGCCCATTTGGCCCTCCTTACCATCCCTCGCTTTAAAAAACAGAGGGCAGGCGGAGCGAGATTCGCTGTCCTGGCTCCAACCTTTTGGAACTCCCTCCCGATTGCTCTGCGCACCTCACCTTCTTACCCCCTGTTCCGAAAAAATCTCAAAACTTTTCTGTTCACGCAAGCCTACCCTTAAATCTTTCTGCTGCTGCCATCCACTGATCTCCACTAGCGCCATGAAACCGCTGGGTATGCGAGCGCTGTACAAATGTTTTTAAATTCAAATTCAAATTCAAATACAAGTTGAGCTTGTGGCTGTACTAGATCTTCTGGGATTTGTATCCTTTTGAAGTACATGTGTAAGACTGTCTCTCTACTTTTCTGGATGTCATTGTGAGAATTACTCTATAACTTTTGCATTTTCGACAAACTGTGGATAAACAAATATAGGTGAAACAAGGCTTGTATCAGATATCATAATTCCTACATGTTCGGGTATCATTAGGTTATATACTGTACGATTAGTGCCACCATCACCAACAGCTAACCTGTATATAAGTAGATCAATTAGGAGAATAAAGGATATACACACCTGAAATAGTGTGAACAATGACGGTTGTGGATAACATAGAGTACATGCTACTTTCCCTTTGTTGAAAGAAGTGAGCAATGTAAATAATGCCATTTACATTCAACGTATCTCAATAGATTTAGATGCACAGGAGGATCGAATAAAAAGAGCAAACAAAACAGGTGATGGACAGAATGTGGATCAATGTCACACATTCACCCCAGTCCAAAGATCTGGGCCCAAATCCATCGTTTTTTTGCACTCCACACCACCCTGGGTTAGACAATGGCGATATGCAAATCAGCTCTGACCCTGTGCCCCATGGGAACAGTCCAGTCCGAACTACAAAAGCCATGTCCTTCCCAGAACGGAATCAAGCATCCGAGGACCGGACCGGTTTCGAGTTAACACCTCTCATCAGCCCGGCTAGCTTGACTCCAGTGGTGTGGAGTGCCTGGGACCCACGTCTGAGCATCCCTAGCGCACTTAGGGCGGAATTTGCAAACAAAACAGGTGATGGACAGAATGTGGATCTATGTCACACATTCACCCCAGTCCAAAGATCTGGGCCCAAATCCATCGTTCCAAAGAGCAACATTGTAAAGATTTTCTTTTTACATGAATAAATATTTTGTGAAAATATATTTTATTTTATAGTTAATACAAATACATTTGTATACTTTAATGTAATGTTTATACAACGTTGAATATTTTCTTTTGTATAAACCCTTTTTTTATATTTCAAAGACAAAAAATAATGTATTTTGTTAATTTTTTTAATATTTATATTTAAAAAATATATATTTGTTCACCCATGTCAACATAGCTTTCAAAACTCAAAGTTAGTTTCAAAGTATATTTTTCCAAATATAAATTCACTTTTAATATATTTATCATCCAAGAGCTCTTTGTGGCTTTTGACACTGATTCACATATAGTTCTTTATGTTACATTGGTAATTAAATAATCGATAAGAATCAATTTGCTTGCAGCATTTCAAACCAGTACAGTTCTGAATGTTAATTTAATCCCATATCAATTAACAATATGTTACTTACAGCATAAACCGTCTTTAAAGCTGACCATATACTTAACATTGATATCTCATTATTATCCATCTTTGCATGTTCCTTTGTTTTCAACACTATTTTATCACATACAACAAGAATTATAATTTGTTTTGCTTAGTGATAATACACAATTAAACTTTACAATTTACATGATGGTCAAGTGGATGAGACACCTTTTTAAAATTTCTATGACAGTCATTTTTAGGAAATTATATTAGTAAGATCGGTACGATTTTAGCATCACACGCCCTTGTAAACGGTAGGTTTGTTCTCATAATTTTCAATAATTAGGCATCAAGATTTAATTACCTTACCATATATTAGTTTGTACAAATGTTTGCAGGGGCCTTTCATTCTTGCTCACATTTATGAATTTGCAGTTCTTCTTTAACATCTTTAGCATATTTCACACACAGAGAGGGGCATATTTATTAAATTGCTTTCCAACATAGGGCAGAAAACAAAGTTGCAGATGTATCAATAAATATGTGAGGGTGCAAGGCCACCAAATTTTACAATATTGACTCCAAGCCTTGTGTTTTTAATTAATACAAGAAACTTAAATTGTAATTTGTAAAGACCAGTCAACTTGCATTTTTTTAAAGGAGAGAATGAAGACATTATCACATATCATAGAGTTAAATGTATTAAATTAAATTAGCAGTACATCATTTTTATTATATCAATCACAGCGATTACAATAAATAAAAAGTAGTTCTTCCACACTCATGAAAGTGAAAGTTTAGACCAAGATGAAACACTCCATTAGTTAAAGATACTTAAATATGATCATGTAACATTATATAAGTTAATTTGAAGTCCTCACTTTGCTGAACGCTTCAACTGTACTGGGAGTCATTGTAAAACACACACCAGACCCCATCACTGCTCAGCCCTTCTTATCCTTAGTTAGTCAGAAGTTGGCTGGAGCTAGCATCTGGTGTTGTTAGTCACCATCTCTGTGCATCTCTTCAATGCTTCTCATTCACTCTGAGGAGGTTTATCTGGACTTCCCCTCTAGATGTTGTTGGCCTGGCTTCCTTTTCTTGCCTAACATGGGCATTCCTTTTCAGTGAACAAACAGATCATGTAGTTGGCTGTGGATTTGCATCCCCAGACTTGGGAGGCACTTGCTGACATGCCTGGCAAGCTCCCTATCGCCCTGCTACTTGCTTCTTAGAAGAGCTCCTCTTCTCTTCCCTGGACTTTGCGTTTGGTGCAGCAGGGGCTGCAGATACAGAAGCTGATACTCTAAAGGCTGCTAAGAAATAGGGCACCACCAGGAGGAAGAAGGACATAGCTTCAGTAATAGCTGTGCTGAAGTCACAACCTCATCTCCCTCCTACCATTCAAGTAATGCTTGTCTTGGAAGCTTCATATTAATTAACAGGCACTGTTTCTTTGAAGCCTCCCTCTATCACTGCAGATGTGTCCCTGGCAAACAAGTCAAGCTCTTTGAATGAGTCTGGTGCTTTATCTGCTGCTATGTCCAAAAATACATAATGTGTAAAAAGGCGGTTTGTATTTCTGGCTTTATTGAATCAAGAAGATAATTCTCGTGGGCCATAGAAGAATGCTTCAACGGGTGCCATGTTAAGAGATTGCTCTGGTTAAGAAGTGGACAATTGTATCCATCCTTTTTCTTTGTAACTTCTTGAACCTCACTATGGTGGCTATCAAAGGGCACTAGCAGGGCATGGTACTCACCCAAAAATGGGACTGATATTCAAGACTGAACTGGCACCTACAATCGCTCCAGAGGATAATTGCATTTTTAAAAAGAACCCTGTGACTTTGTCAGACCCTACCTTGGTTGCTGGACTTTGGGCTCCTGTGCACATCCTGTTGTTGTTTCTACCACCGGGAGGTAATCTCCGAGCCCTGGTCACCACCGCCATACGCTGGTGGGACTCACAGTTCCAGGGTACATCACTGAGCCCTAATCCACAACAGCTGCCGCTGGGGGGCGGCGTGGTCATCGCCCTATAAAGTGCTGCCTCGACCCCGCGGTGCGGGACGTGCCTAGGCGAAGCCCAGGCCAAGGACGGGCCCGTCTGAACCCGTCCAAAACTGACATAGGCTGGGCTGGGCCACCCTATGTACATTTGTATTTTTTACATTTGCTATTTGGTAAGGGTACTTCGCAACCTTATTTGATCCGGGGTCATGCCTCCTGTGGGGAAAGGTTCCTCTTGTAAGCGCAAGTCAGGGGTGAGGGGAGGGGGGGATTGGGGGGACGCTTGATGCTTTTATGACTAGGGCGGAATCCGCATTGATCCACGAGATTCAATTGACTGAACGTAGGCTATCCTTAGAACCCTCATTGTCACCCGCAAATGGTAGGGTGATTCCCCACACCGAGCTAACACACCTAGATACACCTCCCACCCCTTCTCTAACAGCCCTAAGACAGCATACCTTGGGCTCAAATATTTCACCCGACTCTTCCCCTGACACTAATCCATGCCCACCAATGGTTACAACAAGGGGTAAGAAAGCAATGTAGGCTAGTAAAGGAGGGCCCCCCTTGAGGAAAAAGAAAGGTCGGTGTCCATCTAAGGCAATTTCCCAACCTACAGCTGGGGTTAAACTGAAGGCATCTCAGAGGGGGCACAAAGGTTATAGCCAGTCTATTTCGGCTAGTGCTGCAATTACTAGTCCCCCTATATCAACCGAGGAATCCCTTTACACACGGATAATGCAGGGAATCTCTAACCTCCTTGACCCCCTGATCCACAAACTGAGCCTGATAGAGGGCAGATTAAATAAACTAGAACAGATCCTATCACATGCCACCTCGACTCCAGCTGCAGCCCAGACGGTTGGTGGGTGCTGTGCATCCCAAGGGGTGGTGGAGATCGGGTAGTAAAAGCGGTTGTTTTCAACGTATCAAACCCCACTGAATTAGCTCCCAATGCTAGACATCCAACTTCCACGTCATAGGGGGACCCTACTTTATTGGGTTTGTAACCTGCTTTGAGTGTAATTCGGACATGTTCTCCTAACCGACCATGCCCGGCAGGTGCCCAGAATGTTCCTACTTTTTTACACCTTCCCCCGGAAGCTACCTCCTACACTATAGTTTTAGGCAATGTTCCTAGGGTAGCGCCACAGGTATCTGAGGATTGACCAACATTGAGAAATAAGATTTTACACTTATTGAATCTAATGACGGGGATAAAAAAACAATTGTTTAGTGAATTCAAAATGGTACGTAGAGTACCATGGATGGGAAGTCCCCCAAGTCTCTTAGGGGTGATTGTGTGGTCTAAGTTTGGATCCCCTGGCTTGGATCAACAAATCATGGAGAGGGCGGGGGATCTTGTTGCTAGAGACAACATCTCTGTCCTTCCTCTGGGGAATTTCTATCGCCCTATGGCCACATCTAGTTATGCTGGAAGGAGATGGCCTCTTCAAACATACGGCCAATCTAACTACCCTGTCCCCCTAATAATCAAATAAATGCCCTGGCCTCACTCGAAGCTATCGACTGACTCACACCCTCTGATCGTACTGTCACCTCTGGGTTTAGTATTCTTGGGGTCCCAGAGGTTTACGGTAATGGTTCCCCCTCTTGTATTACACCTGACCTCCCCAATAGAACCAGAGCCATTTCCACAGAGGGGGACGTACCATGTAACAAACTTGGTCACCTCGAGGGAGTCTATCCTATTCAAGTGAGACAGAGAAGGGAGGTGCAGACAGATATGGCCAATGTACACCTACTGGGCCCTATTATACATCACTGCCCTCAGGGTCTTGGTACACAGGTAGAGGAGACAGCCCCCCCTCCCTCTTCTCCAGGAAGTGCACCACAAGGTGATCATAAGTCCGTCATGACAGTAGGTTCCTGGAACATCGCAGGACTTCTACCCAAAACTGCATCAGGTGACTGGGCAGTGTTTGTTGAACAGCTTGACCTCCTGGCTTTCCAGGAGACCTGGTTTATTGACCAGGTCTACCATCCTGGGTTTTTTAATTTTTTTAAACATGCACTAGGGGGGCGGAAAGGTAGACCCTCTGGCGGTCTCACTTGTTGGGTGAAACAGCAAATCGGTTTAAGGGTTTAGGAGGTCTCTATCGACAGTCCAGATATCGTGGTATTACAGCTTCGGGTGAATCACGCTCCTTATACATTGGTAAATATTGTTTATGCCAGAGGACAACCAGGCGGGAGGCGATCCGAGACTGTTAACCTCCTTGACAGTTTTTTAGATAACCAGAGTGATGGGTGCAACTTGCTAATTATGGGGAATTTCAACTGCACCTTTGAACCATTGGACTTAGAGGTTGGTAATTTAAGTGCAGATGAGGATATGCAGTGGATCATTCCGACCCTAGATTTGTGCCCAATCAAAAAATGGACAGAAGCTGCCTTGCAACTCAAGGGGCTGTGTTTGGGAATTGGTGTGCGAGGAACGAATGGGAGGTCCCACTCGGATAGGAAGGGTGTGCATACTTTTAACAATGGCATTAGGAGTAGCCGTATTGATTTTATTCTTCTTAATGTTGAATCATGGCATTCCCTAATTGATATGAGGGTCCAGGAATGTGCGGAAAGTGATCATGACCCGTTGATTTTGACAAATAAGGCCCTGACTCCACAGAACCCCTCTGAAAAGTTGGCAGGTGAACTCCCTCCCGTAGCATCACTTTCAAATGACATGAGGAGAGTACGATGGACCAGGCTTATTGAGAATGAAGAGGATTTGGATGCAATGAAGGCCCTGGTTGTCCACTCAATATCTTGCCTTCAATGCTGCGCCACACAGGCAAATATTGATCTAATGGCCCCACAGGTCCACCGAGATCTGTTTTCTAATCTTAAATCCTTTTTCATCAAGACTAGTAAAAAGAAGGCAGAGAGGCGTGTCACTTATTGTCAATGGCCATTAGATTCAAAGACATGGGAGAAGTTAAACATGCAAGGGCGAACTATAAAGCAACCCAACTTAAAGCCAAAAAGGAGTGGGTTGACACCCGATGGTACGACCTTCTCCTAGCTAGTAAAGAGAGGAGTATGACAAATTTCGGGCAGCTAGTCACATGGGGCAGGGACGGGACACCTTTGAAACCAATTAACACTGACACGCCGGAACAGTGGACCCTGTATTTTACTGCCCAGTTCTCTATCATTGATAACATTCTGGACGAATTAAAAATACCCACCCCGATTCCTATTTTATTATTTAGCAACTCTGAGGTTGAGACAGTCCTCTCCTTCATTCCGAGAGGTTGGGCCCGCACCCTGATTGTGTGCCAGCGGACTTATTTGCTCACGACATGGCCAACTGGGTGGTTTATATCAACTATCTGGCCAATTCTATTGCCAGTGGTGCGTGTATCCCTGACACGTGGTCCGGTGCAGTCATTAAATCGGTTTATAAAAAGGGGGATTGAGCACTTCCTGGCAACTATAGGCCTATTAGCCTCAAAGATTCTCTTCAGAAAATAGTTGCCAGGTAGGGTTCAAGTCGAATCCAACTGTGGATAGAGGATTTTAAGATATTATCACCCCTGCAGGCAGGTTTCCGCCCCCATACCAGCACAATTGAACAGGTGCTCAGGTTTGTGATGATTTACTGGAGGGTTGTTATCGTAGGTGGGGGCACGTTATACGCAGCTTTTATTGATTTAAAGTCTGCTATCCACTTGGTTACCCGAAACAAAATGTGGAGAGCTTTTTTAGAAGTGGGGATGCCTTTGGAGCTGCTAGCAATGTTAGTTAGATTGCATGACTCAAACCACGCTCAGGTTTAGATGGGGTACATATGGAGAGGTCACAGACAAATTTCCGGTGACAAAGGGGGTGTGCCAAGGTTGCGTGCTCGTGCCTTCCTTGTTTTCCTTATTCATCGACAGGGTAGTGCAATATTATTCCACATGTATCACTGATGCACCAACTCTTGGGGGCCTGAAATTTCCCCTACTCATGTTCGCGAATGACACCTTAATTTTATCTAAGACTCAATCTGGGCTACAGGTGGCTCTGTCCCGCTTTGAGGAGTTCTGCTGCGATCATGAATTGGCGGTCAATGTGGATAAGACAACATTTATGGTTCTCAATAAATCTAAAGCTACTATGGGCAAAGTCTATATGAATGATGTTGCACTAGAGCAGACTAACGTGTTTACCAACCTGGGAATAACCTTAAACAGGAAGCCGCATTGGAAGCCACAGATCGACATGCTTGCATTGGAACATGTGCAGTTGGCTGGGGCCCTCCTAAAAGAACATAGCCTTTCACTCACCTAACCTATAGCCCCTGCCCTTAAACTATACAACACTAAAGTTGTAAGCGCTATCTTATATGGCGTGGAATTATGGATCCACGAGGACACCACACCCCTGGTTAACGCCCAAAATAAATTTATGAGAGCGTTAATAGGTTTGCCGCAATCTATTCCATTGGTGCCCTTATATTTGGATCTGGGATGTCATCATACTGAGGACCTAGCTCGATTCAGGCCTATAGCTCTTTGGAGAAGGCTATGGGCCACCTCTGAGCTTTTACTGTATGACAACGCCCTTTTGGAGTTTAGGAGGGTGGGGACCCTAAGTAAGATCAGATGGCTTCAATATATAAAAGAAACCTTGATAGAGATGGGGATGAGTAACTTGTGGGAGAATCCGGAATTTACCTCCTTCCCCTCAAAAAAAGAGCTTAAGGCTGTCTACATGGATCTGGTGAAGATGAAGCGCTTCTCCTATATTACAGGACCTAGCTTGACCAGGGATTTCATATTGTTAAAGCACGAGCCAGGGTTTGACCCCTACTGGGACTTCATTTTAAAACCAATGGACAGGAAGCTCTACCACCAGTTTAGGGTAGGCTCTTTGCCGATTAGAGCTTTCACCAGTAGATGGCACAAGCCCATGACAGAATTGTGCCCCTCGTGCCTGGTACATTCAGAATTCATCCCCCATATACTATTTGTTTGCCCGGCTTACAGCTCACCAAGGAGGATTTGGCTCAAACCTATTTGTACTAATCTTGGCACTAGAGTTGCCATTGAAGCCTTGAGGATTCTACAAACATGCACACAGGAATCTATTGTCATTGCTATTGCTAAATTCCTGAGTTGGGTATGGATGATTTGGTCTAATAAGCTTAGGGCACACTGACCTGATTTGTCTAAATTGCATGTGGTTGTGGGGTAGCTTGATTCCGTCATATTTCTGTACAATGGGGTAGATGCCGTACAGCTTCTCCTATTTTAATTTTTATATTCTTCTTATAATAATTGTTTTATATATAAGAGTCGCTTAATTGTGGCTTAATACTTATTTTAACTGTATCATCGTGTCTGCTATATTAACGCCATGATTCAATTATTAACAAAGTATCTTTTAACCAGTACATTTTTACTCAATTGTAATGTCTTTTATGGTTTTATAATCGAAATAAAGACTCTATGATGATGATGATCATGATGATGATGATGATGATGATTATGATAATGATTCCTCTGGTTTAGAAGTAGACAATTGTATCCATCCTTTTTCTTTGTAACTTCTTGAACCCCACCATGGTGGCTCCCACAGGGCACTAGCAGGGTATGGTACTCACCCAAAAACGGGACTGATATTCAAGACTGGACTGGCACCTAAAATCACTTCACTGAGCTATTCCTAAGTTGTGGCAGCTCAAATGGAACACAGGGTTGCATTAATATGGAATTCCATTCAGAAGTGGAAACCTGCTAAAACAAAAATAAACATGGAAATGTGGTGCAGTGTTGTGAATCGTCTGGAACTTTTAGGGTGTCTGTGCAGCATGCAGAATGGTATTAGTTCTATTTCGATTATTATTAGTTCTATTTTGGGTAATTAGGGACCAAATCCTCTTCAGAATTTCATGTCTAGTTTCTGAATGCATGAAGTGAACTGCTTAACAATCTTTGATCAAGCAGTCTATGCCATCTGCTTCTCCTCGTCTGATATTTCAGATACCAAATCTGATTCCAGTTTGGAAGGGCTGTATGGTGCACTATTGGAGCCTTCAGATGAACATCCAGATAAACTCTGCAGAAATCTCTCTACTAATAAAGTAACTCCTGTTGTACTACTATAAGTAATACGAGCCGCTCATAGGCGTGGAGACTTTTGCATCCTTATATCCCTCTGCCTCATGGACATTTGACATCGGAACTCTGCCTCATTGACTGGAACCTTTTGATCGGGGTTGTGAAATCCCCCTGTGCGTGCCGGGTCGGGACTGCGAGCTCCAGCGGGCCCTGCGGTGTGGGAATTGGCTGCAGCTGGAGACTCTTCCCGTTCCCCGCCCTCTTCACTTAATAACGCCTCGTGGCCCCTGCTTCGCGGGGGCCGCTCGTAGGCGTGGAGACTTTTGCATCCTTATATCCCTCTGCCTCATGGACATTTGACATCAGAACTCTGCCTCATTGACTGGAACCTTTTGATCGGGGTTGTGAAATCCCCCTGTGTGTGCCGGGTCGGGACTGTGAGCTCCAGCGGGCCCTGCGGTGTGGGAATTGGCCGCAGCTGAAGACTCTTCCCGTTCCCCGCCCTCTTCACTTCATAACGCCTCGCGGCCCCCGCTTCGCGGGAGGCGCTTGTAGGCGTGGAGACTTTTGCATCCTTATATCCCTCTGTCTCATGGACATTTGACATCGGAACTCTGCCTCATTGACTGGAACCTTTTGATCGGGGTTGTGAAATCCCCCTGTGTGTGCCGGGTAGGCACTGCGAGCTTCAGCGGGCCCTGCGATGTGGGAATTGGCCGCAGCTGGAGACTCTTCCCGTTCCCCACCCTCTTCACTTCATAACGCCTCGCGGCCCCCACTTCGCGGGAGCCGCTAGTAGGCGTGGAGATTTTTGCATCCTTATATCCCTCTGCCTCATGGACATTTGACATCGGAACTCTGCCTCATTCACTGGAACCTTTTGATCAGGGTTGTGAAATCCCCCTGTGTGTGCCGGGTCGGGACTGCGAGCTCCAGCGGGCCCTGCGGTGTGGGAATTGGCCGCAGCTGGAGACTCTTCCCGTTCCCCGCCCTCTTCACTTCATAATGCCTTGCGGCCCCCGCTTTGCGGGAGCCGCTCGTAGGCGTGGAGACTTTTGCATCCCTATATCCCTCTGCCTCATGGACATTTATCATCGGAACTCTGCCTCATTGACTGGAACCTTTTGATCGGGGTTGTGAAATCCCCCTGTGTGTGCCGGTTCGAGACTGCGAGCTCCAGCAGGCCCTGCCGAGTGGGAATTGGCCGCAGCTGGAGACTCTTCCCGTTCCACGCCCTTAATCTAATCAATTTAAGTTACGCCCATTGACGCGCTAGCGGGACGCGCGCGGGTCGAAGACCGGGGCGAAGCCCGGGCAAAGGGCGGGCCCCCTAAGGACGTCCGAGGCCGATAGAGGTCGGGTTGGGTCACCCCTCTTTCATGTGAGTCTTGGACTCTATTGTATTGATACATGTTATAGTGGGGTTTGTTGAGATTCCCTATCATAATTAATATATTTGGGTTTGTTGTAATTGCTTCCCATACTGGTTGTATCTCTGCGGTTGGTTTTTAGTTTGAGTTGGTTTGTAATAATGCCTTTACGATCTGGTAAAGAAAGACTGGTACAAGTCTCGACATCAAATGGGGTGTTTACCGGCACTATTGATCACTTTTTTAAACAAACAACATGTATTTTGGAAAAGGAAATTGCCCTAGCCGAAAAACGCCCATCTATCGACCTTGTAACTAGGAAGCGGTCATCGATGGGGAAAATAGGGCAGGCAGCATCTCCAGTTCCACTAAGCCAAGTTGATCTTAGTGTTAACACATGTATAAGCCCAGATTTGGTGCCAGTGGATCCGGAGTCTGATGTAGCCATTCATGCCCTGGAGATATCAACGAACAGTTCCCTTCTTAACGACTTACTGAAGATTGATGATCGCTCTGTAATATCCAGTTCAATATCTAGTCTTGAGGATAAAAGCCCAATTACGGAAGAACCGCATAGACCTAAATCTAGTAAGAGGAAAAGGGCAGAGAAATTTCAGAAGGGGGGAATTGTGAAGTTATCTAAAAACAAGTGTACAATACAATCTACACAAGATCCAATTATACCCCCCACTAATATCTCTGCCCCTATAAATACCATCGATCATCCCCCATCCAATAATACTGACGACATCCTCTTGGGCAAGATAGAAATTTTGGTCAAGTCTTTAATGTTGCCTTTATTAGAGCGGTCAAGGTTGTTAAATGACAAAATGGACCAGATGGAGATGTTAGTTAGAGAAAACACAGTCACTTTTAAAAAGCTAGCAAAAGCTCCTGTAACTATAGGAGATATCCAATCAGGTAGTCAGAAACAGCCTAAAAATGATACCCTAGGGTCAGGGCCAACTGCCAAACCAGTATCCTTGCTGCCACAACAAGAACAAAAAAGGCAGGGGAAAAGCAGGGACGTTAATAAACTCAACAGGGATAAAATTCCAAAAGAAGGTGCGGCATCTAAAACACAGCCTGCCCCTAGTAGGTTAGTTGATGCAACCCGGCCATTGGGACAAGGTCACTTGGACACAAAGTCAGCTCATCCTAAGCCGCCGTGTGTCAACCTGCCACCTGAATCAGCACCTTATACTATTATTTTAACGGGAGTTGTTCCTTTGGAGGAGGGGAAAGTGGAATCTTATAGGGAACTACATAATAAAGTTAAATTCTGGCTCAATAAGAATAGAACTCTTCCACCCATGTCCACAACAGAGATCCTTAATGTCAGAAGAGTAAATTGGGTGGGCTATTGCCAAAAAGATTTAGAGGGGGATTGCATTGTAGTTAGCTTCAGGGAGCCTTGGGTGGTGGACTTTATTCGTAGAAAACCAAGATTTGGTAAAGTGGGTGAAGTTCAATCGCTATCCCTGCACTATTTCTATCCCCAAAGAGGCAGATTTAGTGGCCAATCTTACCAAATACCACAGCACCAAAACAGCATACCTAGAGGAAGGCATCCCTTTGATTTGATAACATATTCCCCGTTCTATCCCCAACTTTTGAATCGGTACGAACCGCTCTGTGGTCTGGAGGGGGTTGATTGACCTTTGTGCAAGTCAGCTGATAATAACTGTGCGGGTAATACAGCTAGTAGTCCAGAGGATCCTCATTCATCTCCTGCCACGGTGGAGGAATGCAGTGCCCTAGGACTGAGTAGTAAAGCTGAGGTGGCAGTAAAGTCCCTGGGGGGGATACAGTGGGGATGACCGCAAAGGTAGCATTGTGGCAGATGATTCTGCAGGTAGATTGTTGATGGGTGGGGAAGGGAGATCAAGCAGAATTCCTTTGGAGGGTCACTGACCAAGGCCACTTAAGTGTACCGATAAATCAGGAACCAACGATCAAATTAGCTTCATGGAATATTGCAGGATTGAAGGGGAAATTAGATGGGGCTGAATGGGGTGAGTTTATAGACTAGCACAATATTTTAATTTTCCAAAAAAGTTGGGCACTCGACCCAATTTTTCGTATAGGCTATATTAACTTTTATAAACCAGCTATCAGGGGGCAAAAGGGTAGACCATCCGGCGGACTGATAATTTGGATTAGACAATCCCTTGGCTATAGGCCACAGGAATTTATAGTCCAAAACATGGACATCCTGGGACTAAAACTTAGCAGGGAAAACCAACAGGATATATTCATAATTAATATCAATGCAAGGGGCTTACCAGGAGGGCGGAGCCCAGAAATCATTGATGACCTCGACCTTTTGATGGATTCTATTGGGAGGGATAAGTTCATTATAGTGGCAGGGGACTTAAACTGCACCTTCGAACCCCTACCTAGTGAGGGAGAAGACAGCTATGGAAAGGTTGACCAGTTATGGAACGTCCCACACCTTGCCCTAAATTCTATTAAAAGGGTTACTAAGGCAGCTCTACATTGGCTGGGCTTATGCCTGGAGTGGGGCCTAAGAGCAGCCAACGGACGAGCAAACTCGGATAAAATTGGGCAGGCAACATTCGATAATGGAACTAGTACTAGTAGAATTGATTATTTTTTAATCAAATTAGAGTTCTGGCCAGTTTTAGATGATATGGTAATCACTGCCCGGCCAGAGAGTGACCATAATCCTCTGATACTAAGTCTGAAAATTGATGGGGGGCTTGGCAGAACCAACGCTACTAATTGTATTACAGCTGAGGCCATCTTAACAAACGATTGTCGTAGGGTTCGTTGGTGCAGGGCCCTGGATGACCCAGTCACCCTTGATAAAATATCCCATGAAGTTTCATCTTCTGTAAATATAGCCAAGACAGTGATTGTAAATTCAGGTCCACTCGAGCAGATTTGCACTCTACGAGAGCAACTGTTTGACAAACTGAAAACCCTTTTCACGAAGCCAGGTACATCTGGGAAAGCTGGGGGAGGTTTTTCTAGTACCAAATGGTACGATAAAACCTGTCGTCAGGCCCATAGCTCCCTGATCAATGCTATCAAATCCAGGGTGACATCTGATATTAAAGCAGAAAGGTTAAATTATAAGAAGGTCCAAAGGAAGGCGAAGCAAACATGGGACGATCGTCGCTGGCAGGACCTGTACGAAGCCTGCTTGTCTTCTAATCAGATAAAATTCTGGCAGGTTGTGAAATGGGGAGGGACCCAGGATTCGCAAACACCAGTTAATTATGTTTCTGCTGAGGATTGGGTGGTCCATTACTCATCCCAGTTTAGCGGTTTGGTGGCGGTACCAAAGGAAGCACAGAAAGACTTGTCGACCTTGCCTATAACTCCATGTTCGCCATTAGTGTTTGAAATTAGTGAGGCTGAGAAGGCATTAAGTCTGGTCCAAGCGGGCAAAGCTCCCGGTATGGACTGCATTCCGGCTGATCTTTTCAAGTATGACCAGTATAATTGAGTGTCATATATTACGATTTTAGCTAATGCCATTGCTAATGGGGCTAGGGTTCCAGATTCATGGAGAGGGGCAGACATTCTACCTGTTTTTAAAAAAGGAGATCGATCATCACCAGGGAACTACCGCCCAATTAGCCTTATAGACGCCCTGTAGAAAGTCATAGCAAGAATGGTTTTGACAAAAATTCAGGCATGGATGAGTAAGGAAAATATACAATCCCCGATGCAAGCGAGCTTCAGGTCATGCACTAGCACAATCGACCAAGTGTTAAGACTTATTCTGATATATTGGAAGGTTGTGTTCTTAGGCGGGGGCACTATCTACGCAGCGTTTGTGGACCTCAAATCCGCATTTGACCTTGTTTCGAGAGAGAAGTTGTGGGTTGCCTTGGGCAAAATGGGAATGCCACCAGAACTTTTGGAGCTAACTGCAAGATTGCATGAGAATAACTTTGCTAGAGTTAGATGGGGCAGGCAGGGACAGGTGACTGAGCCTTTCCCCGTTACCCGTGGTGTAAGGCAGGGCTGTGTCCTTGCACCTACACTGTTTTTACTATTTATTATTCAAGTAGTGCAGTTCCTAGAAGACACCCCTACTGATGCGCCAGTTCTGGGCGGCAGAAAGTTTCCTCTGCTCATCTTTGCAGATGATACGTTGATTTTGGCAAAAACCCAGACGGGGCTACAGACCGCTATAAACAAGTTTGTGGACTTCTGTAAAATTAATGACCTTGAGATAAATGTGTCCAAAATTAAATTTATGGACTTAACCAAAAATAAACCGCAATGGAGCCATGTTAGTATGAATGGCATTGACCTAGAACAGGTGGATGTTATGACTTATTTGGGGTGGTTTTAGATCATAGGCTGCGATGGAAGCAACAGATCGAGGGCCTCTGCTTAAAATTTGCCCGCTTAACGGGGTGCCCAGTAAAGGAGCATCGATGCTCACAAACCAGAAGGATATTGCCAGCATTCAAAATTTACCATGCAAAAATAATTTCTGCAATCCTTTACGGAGCAGATCTATGGGGTTTTGTGGATCTTGCCCCTTTGGACAAAATTCAAAATAAGTTTTTGCGCAGCTTGGTTAGTTAGTCTCCCACAATCTACACCGATACAACCCCTTCTATTAGATAGGGGCTGTCATTCTATTAAAGATCTAGCTCGATTTAGGATGGTGGCTCTGTGGAGACGCATATTGTCCACACCAGAACTGGTTTTATTTGCTAAGGAAATCTTAGACTTAAGATCAATTATAGGGTCAGGTAACCTCCCGTGGTTCCGAGTTGTGAAGTCCACATTGCAAAACATGGGCTTAAGTTTACAGTGGTCAGATCCGGGAAACAATGCTTTTACGTCTAAGAAAGAATTTAAACTATTATATTGAGCGACTGTAAAAGAACAATATGTCACGTTATCACAGTCTGCAAACTTGACAGGCTTGTTTTTGAGTCATAAGGTAGACTACCGCTTAGAGCCCTATTGGGATAGCATCACCAGAAGTTTGGATAGAAAACTCTATCATCAGTTTAGAGTTGGCTCGCTACCTGTAAGGAGGTTCACATACAAATGGCGTCGACAGCAAACAAAGTCCTGCCCCTGGTGTAGTGGCCAAAGGGAATCCATTGGTCACATCTTCTTCGCCTGTCCAGCATATACCGGCGCAAATGGCTTAAACCCATTTGCAGGAGGATAAAGTCACGGGAATGCATAGAAGCTCTCTGGGTTTTAAGATCTAACACCTCTGAGTGCGTGAATATAGGAGTGGCAAAATGTTTAGGGTGGGCATGGGTCATTAGAGCTAGGCATCCATTAGTCATATGATTAGGTGATACTTCTTATTTTTATTACGAATGAATTTCTGTACGTCTTTAGAGTCAATTTAATTAAGTTTTAATGGATTGATGATGTTTTTAGAGAATAATGTGAAAATTTTATAAATGTTAAACTGATTATGTATTGAATTTTATGAATTATGTATGTATTGTATATGATGTCTTTTATGGTCTAAAAATCGAAATAAAGACGTATGAAACTGAAACTACAAGTCTGCTTTGTAATCTGAATTTGTGGATCCAGGTTGAAGATTCACCACCTACTGTTGCCACTATATGTAGTCTGGTTTATTTACATTGAAAAAGACACATAATTATGCTGGTGTCTGGACCAAGAATTCATAATACCGAATTCCATTCACAAGCTGTCTCAAAAGTCCTCATGCTGACTAGTATTTTGGAAACTCAAACAGAGCAATTTTCAGATAACTGCTGTGAGACTTTGAATTATTAAATAGGGACAGGATACCCCCACCAACTTAATAAGACAGTATCGTGCTAGGTTAAAGCACAGATCATGGAGAAAATCCGGCTCAACATCTGGTAGCTATGGTACAAGCAGCTGGCTATTCCCCAGAAAAATGTGTGATAGCCTCAGCAGTAGCAAACAATACAAACTTAACAAACCATTCAAATACAATTCTGAAAAATGTAATAAGCAAAATGAGACCAACTGGTAAAAATGTATTAAGCGAAACAGCTATTGCCTTTTTAATGTTTAGGACAAAAAGCTACAGTGTACTATTTGAAGGCAAAAATTACCAAGAAGATATAAATGTCAATTAAAGTCAGTGGTTTTATGGGTCCCTGATCACCGGTGTGGTTTTGGCTGTCAGCAATGAAATATGGAATCGGTTAAGGTTTGTGAGTCACAATGGTCAACAGTTTTACCTTTGCAGCAGTGGCGGCCCGTGCAGGTAAGCACAGTGGGTAAGGGCAGGAATGGGGGGAGGTGGAAGTGACAAATGAAGGAATAGGAAAAATCAAATAAATAAAACCACTTACCTTGCACTCGCTGTATCGCCGAGTCTGTGATGCGACAAGGAAAGGTAAGTGGTTTTGTCTAATTATTTATTTTATTTTCCCTATTCTGTTGTTTGTCACTTCCACCACCCACCCCAGCCCCACCGCCTCAACGCACTTACCTGCACGAGCCACAGATCAAACTCCTCCAGCAGAGAACACTAGGTTTTTGTAGAAAATAAAGGGCTGTCAGAGTTGGATACTGTTAGGTTTCTAAATGAAACGTGACACTGTAAGTGTAGTTTATTGTAGTAGTTTATTAACTACAGTGAAGCCTTGAACCAGACATTGCCTCCTCTCATCCATCCACTCGCCAACTGTTTCATATAAAATGCCTAGTCCCCTTCTAAACATACATTCTATATGAGGCGTAACCATGAGCCAGACAGACGGGAGCACACAATCACTACAACATACTTGGATACAACACCTACTCTACCCATAAAACAAAACAAAAAACCCATCCTCTTACATTTCACCAAAATCTTTGAATCTGCTTGGTAACACACTTCTCCTATCAGACCTAACAACTCAGTCACTGACAATTTTCACTTTGTTTTGAACTGTATGGCGAGAAATATTCTTCGAGTTTGGACCATCCTGAACAGACATAATAAAAAATATTCTGTAAAAGGACGATGCTCAAGCCGCATTCCTTTAATTTATCCCACTTAAATTAATATGTGTGCTTGAGTCGCAGCGATGGTTATAACCTCATTTAAGTTCCCCTAACCTTTGTTTTTCAAACATGAAGAATTCTTTCCTACCCTTTCCACAAGAAAGGGTTTCTAAAACTTGGATATACCTTTGGCTACAAAATGAATTTATTGTATTAACATCCAATCACCCACTTGAATATTTTTCTCTTTCACATTACATTTCTTGCCATAATACACCTTTCTCTTAGACTCATATTCCTTAACAGGTTTCCTGAACTCAAAAATGTCCTTAACATCATGTATTTCTCTTAGGTAACAATTCAAAAGGTGTTGCCCTAGTCATAGATTGATGTGTATTATGATAGCTTTACATTTTACACACTCAAATACTCATTTATATTTAAACTAGAGAGATAGCAGTTTGAACACCCTTTTTGATTATCCCATTAGCCCTTTCCACCAAATCCTTAGAATGTGGAGAATACAGAGCTAATGTCTTATGATTGATGTCATTTTCTTTAAGAAAAGTACACACTTATTGTCACCACCAATTGTGTGCCATTGTCTGACACCAAAATGTTAGGTACACATTCTAAAGACATCACATCTTTCAAGAATTCAATTGTCAAATCAGTTGTGATTTCTGCAACAGTCTTAAAATGAATCCAGCTGGAAAAGTAATCAATTAGGACTATAAAATACCTCTGATCAAAAGGAAGGCAATTGAATGGTCCTAAAAAAATCAATCACTACCTTATCCCAAGGTCGCTCTGGCATCTCCACATGAATCAATGGGATTTTATTCAGATGCCAAATCTTGTCTGACAAAAATCACTCCTGACAAACCTGTATGTAGTTATCCACCATTTTGTCCATTCCTGACCGCCAATAGGGATTTTGTACAATCTTTTTTTTTTTGTGTCATAATTTTTTCTTGGATAGAGCTTATACCAAGATGACCTTCATAAGCCTTTGTGGTAAGCCTTCTCTTAAGTGTTTCAGGTGGCACAAACAAATGCCCTCTCAGAACAATACCATACTCAAAACTTAATTCAGACAACACATGGAAAAAAATGTGATGTTACCCAAAAGGCTTCTGGGCAGTCTAGCATCCTCACTACTGATGTGTCTAATACGATCTTGATATAGGTCATGCACTCATTGTGCCACTCCTAAGGAGAAATAGCTGAGTTGCAACACTCAACAGCATCAATTGCAGCAACAAACACTTATCCAACATCAAGTCTTCACCTCTGTCGCCACACTGTACAGGATAATGAGATAAACAATGAGCCCGCACATTCAAACTCCCCGGTACCTAGGAAATTTCAAAGTCAAATTCTTGCAATTACATGATCAATCTGACCAGTCTGGATGATAATGCCTTGTCAACTCCTTAGTCACCCATAAGATAAACCAACTGCTTATGATCTGTAAATATCCTAAACCTCTGACCCCGCAATACGTCTTAAATTTGTTTATAGTTCAAACAAAGGCCAGATTTCTCTCTCTGTTAGACCTTGCATCTTTTGGCGTGTTTCCCCTATCTTTTTGCTTTCTGACCTCCTGTGTTTGATGGTTTGCTGGACTTCGTTTTTGCTGATCTGGTGTTACAGCGCACCTTTTCACTGCTATTCAGTGACACGGTGCAAGTGCTCCTACTGTAAATTGTGTTATGATTGTTTTTCCTTGATTGACATATTTGATATTCTGGTAAGTGCCTCATAAAATGCACTGCATGTTGCCAGGGCCTGTAAATCAAATACTACTAATGGACCTGCAGCATTGGTTTTGCCACCCACACAAGCAACCTTTCAAATATGTCTCACACCTTCTACTGCAGTGTCTGTGAATGCAACTTTAAACTGCCATGTCGACCTGGCAAGTGCACCCACATATGTTTATCAACAAGGACTAGTTAGCGTGTGACCATATTATAGGACTCTGAACTGTATTGTCAGAAGGCACCTATTAGGTTTTTTATGAAGCCCTCAACCACCAACCTAGTGGTGGCATGCTTCATCATCGGACCCACCCAGTGACACCTAATGTGTCGCGGGTGTGCTACGACGCCTGATTACAGCGGAGCAGGTATTTTTCTGAGAGTGCAGTGTGGTGAATGGTGCAGTGAAGTTAAAACGGCTAAACGGTGGTCCCAGTACCTGAGGGTGAATTACATTTTAATAGCCTGGGCCTGCATCAGTGGTTAAAAACAAGGCAAGTGGATGTTGTGGTGGCAAGATTAAGACCTCCTACATCCAGTTTGGGTCGACATGTTTCAGCCAGTGCCTTTGATTATGCTGGCTTTCCTCAGGACCATAAATAGTGCAAATGTGGGTTAAAAACAATAAAGTGAGTGTTTTCAGACTATGTGTCGCACTCACTAAGGTGCTATAAGTGTAAGAGGGGGATTCCCTCCTCGAGCATACGCTAACGATTTGTTGTGAGTGCTCCCTGGAGTGATTCGGCAAGGGAAATGACTGGGATTCTCAGTCAAGGCCTGCGGTATACCTGTTGTGCCGTCATCAACCTCCACATGCCAGGTCTAACCCTTCCCTTTTATCACATACAAGCCACCCCTAAGGTAGGCCAAAGGTAGACCCGTGGGCAGAGTGCAGTGCATTTCAAAAATAGGACATGTAATGGTGTGTTTTTAAATGTCCTAATAGTGAAATACTGTACATTTTGTTTGTCACTATTGAATGGCTGTATATCCCAGAGGTGATCATTGGAGCTGTGTTGTAACATATTACAAGAGTAACTTTCAATTGGGACAAGATAGAAAATTGAATTTAGGTTCTCTGAGCTCAGAATTTAATAACACATCTTTTAGTGAAAATAGTTTTAAAATGTTTGTGTTTGAAAATGCTACTTTTAGAAAGTGAAGACACAAGGGGGTTTGGCTCTAGGGCTGTTGGGTAGGGCCAGAATAATGAAGTAACAAGGAGAGAACCCAACCGTCACTTTTCAGGTGCTGAAATGTATTTACCAGACTAGGATCTTTTGCTTATTCGAATGTCCGTGAGCATTTATTAGCTTCTCTTTTAAACGTTTTTTTAAATGATTCCTTTCATTTGTAAAGCATGTCTAACCATAGGACACACCACCTTCACAGTAATTTACATGTACTAAACAGATATTATATACATCCAACATAAATGAAAATTCATTCGATGTACACATAAAACATAAATGGAAATACAATAAGGTTAAATCCAGTCACTTTTGACTACAACAACCTAGTATTTAATTATACCTTACTACTTTTGTGTATCAAATCCAAAAGTTGGTGGCTACTGGGTATACATTATTAAACAACAAGGGCAATTGATTATGACTTGCTCCCTGCAGTGAATACATTTATAGTGATTATGTTAACCCGGCAGTAATGGACGCCAACACGTTTCGAGCCCCATCTTACTTTTGGGGTTCTCCTCAGGGCCTTTAGACCTGATTTAGTCTGGAAAGAAAGATCCAGAATATTGTATTTGTATTTAGTCTACTCTCCATTGGTTTTTCACACTACATGTCTTTTTTCTTTATTGGAGTGATTACCTGCAATCCTCCTGTATTGACTGCTCTTGCAGGTTTATTTTGAATCCTTATTTTTAAAGTGTTCAGCCTGTTGATAAGGCAATTCTAAACACAGGGGGCAAAACATGATTTAGCCTTTTGGTTGGCCTAACGATCGTTTGTTCAAGTCTGGATGTATTGCATCTTTTTTTACTCACAAACAAAACTTGCATAATACTTGCTCAGACCAATAAATGAGCATAAGCTGTCTGTGTCATTTGGAATAAGTGCTTCCTCAATCACTTTCAACAAATCCTGATACGTCATCACCCCAGCCACAGCCTCAAATAAACCATGCATACGTCTCTGTAAAATGCTGCCGGCTGATGCCAAACCAAACGGTAACATAAAATATATGAAAGCTCCATATGGTGTAATGAATGTCGTCAACAGGTGTGATTTATCTGCCAGCCTAATTTGGTGATATGCAGCCTTCAAATCAATTGTGCTGAAAATACATGCACCATTTATTTGTGGTAACATCTCTTGTATATTTGAAAGAGAATTGCACTCAAAAATGATGTTACTGTTAGGTGAGCAGAGATCAGCACACAACCTAATCTCAATGTTCTTCTTTCGTGCAATCACAATACTAGAACTACATTCCAAGCACTCCACAGGAGCAATAATCTCCACAAACATCTTGTCTAACAACACCTTGAACTCTTTGCGTACACTCAAAGGCACATTTCTAAGGTTGTGAACAGAAGGTACTTTCACTGAATGTCATTTGAAAATTCCTTCACACATCCAACCTCCTCTTTAGAGACAGTATTGTACACTTTTAGTAACAAATCAATAGCTCTACACAAGCTAAGTCAATTTTCATCACAGACAGTTTAGTGCTGATGAAATTGGTCTATGTAAATCCTCCTCAAGCCAATCCAGTTCCAATTGCACTGAAAGAGGAGATCCACGTTTAAGTATGATCAAAAGTCTAGCTTTGTCAATCTGGCCAAAGACAACCTTTCCATCTTCAGCAACATATACTTTAGTGACAATCTTCCTTCTCATAAATGACACGACATTCCCAAACCATCCTTACATTTTATTCTCAAACTGCCCAAACGCCTTTTGTGAAATGTCACACTCACTTAACTGTACATCATTCCAATTTTCCACGAAAGTAGACTAATCTAAAATAGTAATGTGGGAGGCAGAATATGCCATTACTGGTACCTTTGCTGTACTAATACCAATAAGGAACAATGGTCCCCTCATTGTGTTTTTAACATCCGAGGTGATTGTGAGAAAACATTCTTAAACTTATCCTGACATCCACTCAAACTGTTCTTCTCGTCAATTTGTATCATAGAGACACATATTCTTTTCTCACTTCCAATCATTCCACCACCTTTCAATCTACACAACTTCACAAAATAGCCTACTTTGCCTCATTTGAGACATTTAAATTTACAACTGGTCAATTGGGTGCATTGGCAAAATGTGTATGTGAGCCAAAACGATAGCAGTGACACGTTTTAGAACTATGTCGAATGTCACTTTCCTCTTTCTTCTCTTTCTTCACATCGAGACGCACAGCTCCCACATTTCATCTTTATTACTACCAGAAGATAACATTTTCAAAGAAATCATAGACCTCTCAACTCCTTTAGCTAATCAAACCAACTGAGACAATGAGGAATTGTATGTGCGCAAAGTCTTTCTTGGATTTTCTTTTTATAAACAAAAAAAAAAGATGCTGCTGCAATCCTAATATTTGCAATGAACTCATCAATTGATTTGTCACCACTCTTCTTTCTAATAATATTAGCCGGTTCACTGCCTTCCGCATGGTCTGCTGAAGGAGGGGTTGGGGGGGGCAGTTGGCACTCTTTTCCATCCCCATCGCCCAAGAAAAATGTCATCCGTCATCGGCCAGCAATCCACCCCCCGCACCGGGCAGCAAAGTTAGGAGCCACCCAGATGGCTACACCACTGACGCTCTGTAACATGAGGCTGACACAAGAAATACAAACTGACCAGCTTCCTCTTGCTCCAGACAGCCTTTAATTTTCTGTAAACTTCTTGAGTAGCACAATCCTCAACAGTCTCAATGTAAAAACAATACTCTGCAGTCTCGACGGATGGCCTCACCATCGATTAACGACCTTCAGCAACTGCTGATTTCATGACGGTTGCAGACAGTCATCACAGTGCAGTAAATGGCCAGGGATTCACACCCTTACCATCACGTTGCCCAACTCATTGCCAATATTTATGTTGGGTTCAAAACCAAGACGTGACACAGTAAGTGCAGAACAACGCAGTTTATTAACTACAGTGAAGCCACGAACTGGACATTGATTCCTCTCATCCATCCACTTGCCAACCATCTAGCATAGAATGCTTAGCCCATTCTAAGCATGCATTCTATATGAAATGCAACCTCAATCTAGGCAGATGCGAGATTGGAATTACTACAACACACTTGGATACAGCAGATACATTGAGTGTGTGCTCCTGTACAGCCCTTCAGTCACGAGGCCTCAATATTTAAGTTAACAAAACTGGATTCTGTATCCACTAAGCTTTCTTCACTACTGGGGTGACTTTGCTTCTTTGTTCTGGTCCGAAGTAAAAAAATGTTGGTTCTTAGAAAACTCAAGCTAGACCTGCGATGTTTGATTCCTTTCGGGTTTGGCGCAAGGAGTCCAAACAGAAAGAAATCAAACTCAAAAAGAACGAAGCTAAAATAATGCTTGTGAGTGTGATTCAGAAAGCCCAGAATCATGATAATCAGAGAATAGAAGAGGGTATAGTAATACAGGATAGATTAAATCGAATGCAGGTAGATGGATGTTACATTACAAAGAAGGTTCCCGAAAAAAAGGCCCGGGACAAGGAGGATGACCCTCTCATGTCCTCCATGTTGAAAACCCCTCCACCCTATACTCCCGCCATGTATCCGACCTTTAATCCAACCCAATTGACCCCCGCTACTGCTCCAGTTGCTGCCCCTGCCCATGCCCTGGTTTGTCCAATTCCTCAGCCACTTGTTCCTAACGCCCGACTGTTCAGGCCACTGTACCAATGCAAGTCCACCCTTTTTTCCTCTTGTTGCACCTTCCACTGGTCCCGTACCTGTCCAGCCTAATATGCCTTCAACTCCTGTTGCAACCAACCCATTTCTTGTTGACAGTCATCCGACACCTTCTTCCAGTGCAGGGCTATTAGCGAATGCCCGGTCAGTGGTCCGTGATTATATCCCTTATGTAACTCCGCATAGATCACCCACTCCCAGACGGCGCACCTTGCGCAGACTGGTAGGTAGTACACAGGAACAACTCACTATGAGTCAACAAGCTTGTGTATGGATGGGAAATAACACTATGTACACCGCTCAGGATATATGGATGACAATGGATCAGTGGACACGTATTCAACAGATTGACATTTTTTGTGAAATGTGTGACATACTGATCCAAATGTGGGGGGGATTTTGTAGAACCAGGTCCATCCCCAGATCTGTCTGACCTTAGCCCTAAGGTTGAAAAAGGGGATATACAGGGCCCAACACTATTATGCGATCTAATAATGTTGGTAGCCTACAGAGACTCCTTATCTGGTGTTACGTTAAATAAGGGTTTTCCGATGAGGGAGGTACAGCCTGTTTGGAGAGACCGCGTTGTTGCCATAGATGGCAACCCTGAAATACCGGCAGGTTTTAGGCAGATGTGGGTCCATGTCCCTTGGAAAAGGTCTGACGTCCTTCAACTTAAAAAACTTTGCCTGACCCGCGTAAAAATTCAGCAGGTTATTATAAGGAATTGACTTAGACACTCCAATCTTGCGTAATAACTTTAGCAGATATAGATATGTTAACGGGACAGGTAGTACCGACTGAAGTATGGTCCAAAATACGCCATAATGATCAGACAGAATTTGGCCATACGTGGAAGGAATTTGAGGAAGCTGACAGAGCTCGAACTGGTGGTGAGAAACGCGATCCCATGATCTTAGCCCTTCCAGCCCAGATACTTACTGCCATGAAAAAGATTTTAGTTTAGTATCAAATGGGGTCAACCCAGTATCCCTATGAACCTGGGCAGTTTAATTAGTATTATCTTTTACTGTCTCATAAACATATGTAGTATTCAAAATTAAAGAGATGTTTGAATACTACATATGTTTATGAGACAGTAAAAGAAATACTATGCACCCGAATGAACCAATTGTTGATAATACTAATGAAAAAGATGTTGACACCTCACCGTATCAATTGGGACAGATTAGCTGCTTGCAAACAGAAGAAAGATGAAAGTGTCTCTGACTTTTACACACGATTCGAAAGCACATTCAACGACTATAGTGGATAGGACATGACTTTAGAAGGGGGGCAGCGACTGTTTGTGGATGAATTTGTGTCCAATCTGTTACCAGAGCTTGGGACTAAACTAAAAATGTCAGAAAGTGCATGGCCTATCTCCACCCCGTCTGGTATTTTAACAATGACCCAGTACTAAGAGAATAGGGAGAATGAAGAGAGAGATAGAACGGATAAAAAGACTAAAGACTTAAAGACAAAGGTATTACTCCAACAAGCATACCCGACCCAGACCCAAAACAGAGGTGCCCCTAAGTTTCAACGAATAGCTCAGAGACCTGCCCCTGTGACTCCTCACCCACCGCTGGGACCCAACCAGTGCGCTTATTGTCGCCAGGAGGGTCATTGGCATGACGAGTGTCCCTTGTTGCCCCAGAACAACTCTGCCCCAACTGACCACTTCACAGGACAACGTCCCCAGAGAAGACAAGGACGAGGTGGACCTAGAATGCAGTCACAGGACAGGCGCCCCCTTATGCAAGAGAATAGATTTGATACCGCTAATTATGAGGACCGCAATTATTTTACTGAGGATTATGAGCCTGAAGAAGGGACGGGGTTCCTGTCCCACTAGGATTGCCAAGGACACAAGAAGGGACCCGTGCCTATCCCTGTTGACCAAAAGGGACCGTATGTTCATGTTACAACACTGGGCTCTATGGAAAAATTCTTGGTCAACACTGGTGCAACCAAAAGTTCTATTGCTAGGTCTAAAGTCCCTGGGGCCCTCTTGTCTGGTGCAAATAACATTTCTGTGGGGTTTCTGGAACCCCATTATTTAGCCCCATTTCACAACCACTGGAACTAACGATAGGACCCTACACAGTTGATTCCCCTTTGGTTTCGACTTCCACATGTGGCAAAAATTTGTTGGGTTTAGATCTATTAAAAAGATTACATGCAACCATATACTGTTCTCCTGATGGGGTTTATATCACTATGGGTCCCCCTACCACACACCCAGTATATTTGGCCTCCCCAGATCTCATTCCCCAGGAACTTCAGAATGTCCCTCCTGTTCTTTGGGCCCAAGGGGATACTGATGTTGGCCTTTTGTCTATACCCCCTTTTTCTGTTACCCTGAAGGAAAATGCTCGCCCTCCCCGACTTCCCCAATACAAAATACCCAAAGAAGGGGAAAGGGCATTACTCCAAATCATTTCTGAACTTGTTGAAGAGACAAAAGGAAATGTGTTCAATAGCCCAATTTTGCCTGTCCTAAAACGCACTGATCCTTCCAAGCCCCCTGTTTATCGTTTTGTCATTGATTTGCGCGAGATAAACAAAATAGCAGTACGCCAGTTTCCTGTGGTCCCAGATATCACCACCCTACTTACTATGGTTCCCCCGTCTGCATTTTTTTTCTCTGTCATCGACTTAAAAAAATGCCTTTTTTAGTATACCAGTCGATGAACAGAGTAGGGATCTTTTTGGATTCTCATTGGCAGGACGAAGTTTCCGGTTCTGCAGAGCTCCACAAGGATATACAGAGAGCCCCTCAATTTAAAGTCAGGCCCTCAAGGGCCAACTTGATTCCCTGACCCTACCCCAAGGTACCGCACTACTCCAGTACGTTGATGATTTGCTTATAGCGGCATACACAGAGGTGTTATGTAAAGAAGCTACAATGAAATTGCCCCTGCACCTGGCACAGTTCAATCACAAAGTTTCCTCTTCAAACACCAATATGGTCGACATGAGGTGACCTACTTATGTCATCTCCTGTTGAAGGAGGGATGCCGCCTCACCCCTGAACGAATACAAACAATCAGTAAGATGCCCCCACCAAAAACGCAGAAAGAGGTACGTGCTTTATTGGTATCACCTCCTACTGCCGCCAGTGGATACCCAATTTTTCTTTACTCGTTAAACCTTTATTGAGCCTCACACTTAAAGATGTTCCCCACCCACTCCCTTGGGACAAATGAGTGCCAGCATGCATTTGAAGAACTGAAAACAGCCTTGTATTTGGCCCCGGTGCTAGGCACCCTTAGTTATCAGAAACCCTTCACTCTTTTTGTACACGAGCATAATAGTTGCGCATTGTCAGTGCTAACACAGTGTTTTGGTGACAGACAATGCCCCTGTGCATATTTTTTTGCAGTTCTAGATCCCGTAGCCTGCGCACTACTCAGTTGCTTGAGAGCAGCAGCTGCAGCTGCAGCTGCCATATCCATTCGCCAGTCTGCTGGCCTGGTCCTTGACACTGCACTTACAGTTATGGTTCCTCACACAGTTGACACTTTATTAAATAGGACAAAAACCCAACACCTTACTAGTGCACGTTTGTCCGGATATGAATTGACTCTCTTAGCCAGTCATTTCACCATCCGCCGCTGCACTACGCTCAATCCAGCCACATTGAAACACTTTGTTGATGTTGACACTAGTTCTGATCCACATGATTGTGCCCTCTGGACAGAGGAAGAGACTAAAGGCAGTGTGGATTTGACTGACACACCCCTAACTGACCCTGATGGTACCCTGTACGTGGATGGTTCTTGCTTCAAACTTGCTGATGGTAGCACAACTGCTGCCTATGCCATCACCACGTTACAGACAGTAGTGGAGAGTGAAAGAATACCTTACCAATCAGCCCAGGCTGCTGAGTTAGTGGCACTGATCAGAGCTTGTGAACTAAGTAAAGGGATGGCCGTCAACATCTACACTGACAGCCACTACGCCTTTGGTGTGGCCCATAATTTTGGGCGACTATGGGCTGAGAGGGGATTTTTTACTTCTCACAGTACTAAGATACAGCATGGTCATCTGGTCAGCAGGCTGTTAGAAGCATTGACTCTTCTGGCAAAGATAGCTGTGGTCAAATGCAGCGCCCACAAGAAAGTAACTGATGACATTGGAAGGGGTAATGTATTTGCTGACCAGACTGCAAAGGCAACAGCTAAAGATGTCTCTGCCCATATGTATGTACCTGGCCCCTCAAACTGGGTACCGGAATAATGGATACATGAGGACAGTATTGAGAATGTGAAGGAAATGCAGGTAGAGGCGACTAGAGAGGAAAAGGCTCTCTGGGAAGAGCAAACGGGCCTATTAAATGAGAATGGCTGTTGGACGGATCTGTCTCAACAACCGCGATGGTTGTTACTCGATGCCTATGTTTTGCCAGTGGTCACTATGGCTCATGGCCCAGCTCACATTAGTGCAAAAGGTATTTGCAAATTGCTAGCTCCGGTATGGCAAAACAAACACATCCCAAAATATGCTGAGAGGTTAGTCAGGCATTGCATGATTTGTTTGATGCATAACCCCGGAAAAGGCACACCAACACCTGCTGGGAATTTTGCACCTCCATCTTACCCCTTCGAAGTGCTCCAAATATATTACATACAGATGGAAAGATGCAACAATCTCCGATATGTCCTGCTAGTTGTGTGTACCTTTAGTAAGTGGATCGAATCCTACCCCCTTAAGGACAACACTGCTATAAGCACTGCTAAAATACTGTTGAAGGAATTTTTTCCCAGATTTGGGATGCCCAGAATTATCTGGAGCGACAACGGAAGCCACTTTACAGGGGAAATAATGAAGAAAGTGTGTATAGGGATGGGGATCAGACAGAAATTCCATGCCGCCAATCACCCCCTGTCAGCAGGTTTGGTTGAGCGCCACAATGGAACACTGAAAATAAAAATGGCAAAGATCCAGGCTGACACAGGACTGTCTTGGCCGGGCGCCCTGCCCCTTGCCCTCCTATCAACTAGAGCCACGGCACATTCTCGTACCGGACTATCTCCGTACGAAATAGTGTTTGGTCGGCCAGCAAATGTTTGGGGAGTACCCCGCCCCAAGAAGTACTCTGACATTGAATACCCATTGTTGATTGATTATTTACATGAATTGACCACTAACCTACGTCTCATTCATCGGTACAAGATATCCTGCCACCCAACCAGAGGGCCCTGGTCACACCATCCAGCCCTGTGACTGGGTCTGCATCCGGAACTTCCAGAGAACAAAGAACTTGGAGCTGAGGTGGAAGCCGCCCCAGCAAGTGTTGCTGGCTACCAGGTCTGCAGTGAAGGTGGCAAGAAGCAAAAACTAGGTCCACAGAGTGCATTGCAAGAAAGTGCCTCCACCACTACCATACGACCGGTGGGTCAAGGAAGGCCTGGGAAACAACAAATGTGAAAGAGTCCCGCACTTTGTACCCTTGAGTGATGCCAACATTGCCTGGGCTTCATCTGAACGAGAGGACGATGACATCCTACAATCTGCCGTTCCTCCGCATCTGAGGTTGCGGGACACTCAACAGCCAGAGCCTTTGTTTCCTGATCAGAAAACGCCCAGGTCCACCCAGTACAACCTCCGACCCAGAAAAAAGGACTGAAGAGACAAGGGTCTCTGCCCTCTGCTTGACATGGTTCGACAAACCACTGCAGGGCTGTGATACACCGACGCATTTTTTTTAATTTTTCTCTTTTGACCGGAGCCGGTGCAGCGGACCGGAATGTGCCAATAGGGCCGACGGAATCAATGACCGGTGAAGCAACCACCAATCAAAGGCAGCAACTAGGGAAGAGCAAGTGAAGCAGCTGATGAACAAAATGAATACTGAAAGCTTGAAGAGCAAAGAAATAAAGAGACAAGAGTACATGAAGACAATACGTGTCTGGTACTCGATCTGTCTAATCGTATTAATGACTATTTCACTGGGGCTGCCTCGGATGGGTAATACACGCTGCCCTTGTAGCACCTGAGCCTCCTACCTCTAGAGAATCACCTCATCAATATGTGCCATTACCCACCCATGAGAAAAACAGAAGGACAGGTTTCTTTAACAACACTTTCATTCAAATGTTACACCAGCACCAGCTTGTGGTGAACACGACAAACTGTTGGGTATGTGGGCTGCTGCCCCACACTGCAAGCACTGGAATGTCTCTTATTCCTGCTCCTTACTCTTGAGCTGCTTCGGCCTACGGCTGGTACACTGTGTTCTTTGATGTATTCTATTCAGGTGATACATCCACACGATCCCTGGGGAAGATCAGTAGCAGACAAGCCTTTCGCCACATCATGGCTGCGGAGTGGCCAAGCATGGATAAAGATTCAGCAGAAAAGAACGAATATGAGAACAATCATGGGTCCTTTTATCCATCGAACATCTACAATGGTCGGGGAAAGAAAAGACTGCCATCTCTCAGGGATCTCCCTGACTACCCACATACCGGAAAATACTGCATGAAGAGCAGTGGAACAGTATGGGTGGGAGAAAGTGACTGTGCCTACACACTCCAGCTCAATTGTTTGACTCTCCCAGCTCTGGTGTCCTCACTGAATACGTACTTTGTGTGTGGGAACAAGGCCTACACCTGGCTGCCCAAGTCTTGGGCAGGCACCTGTTACATTGCTTG
Source organism: Lissotriton vulgaris (assembly GCF_964263255.1). Lineage (NCBI taxonomy): Eukaryota > Metazoa > Chordata > Amphibia > Caudata > Salamandridae > Lissotriton > Lissotriton vulgaris. The sequence goes on along the minus strand of NC_141689.1, from coordinate 1,890,098,671 downwards.
GTTGCTCCCCCCACCTACACAGCTGATGCAAAACACCACATCCAGAAGAGAGGTGTGGTTGATACTGAAGACACAGCTGGCCAAGAATTTGGTGACTTTGCTAAAAGGTTCCTCCCCCTTTGGGGCCCTATGGTCAATAGTCACAATCTCCGACATCTCACCAGGGTGGTAGAGGCCACCATCAAGGCAACTGCCGGTGCCCTCAGTAACATCACAGCTGAGCTTCAAGCGGACCGCCTCATGACTTTACAGAACAGAATGGCGCTTGACATAGTACTGGCGGACCGTGGAGGAGTCTGCACATTGATCAAAACAAGTTGCTGCATTTACATCCCCAACAATGCACCAACAGTTTATCAAGCAATCCAGAAGCTCCACAAGATTGTTTCCGACATTCATCAGGATGAGGGATCATGGTCCCTAACAGGCTGGTTTTGTAGCATTGTAACTCATTGGGGATGGAAGATAATGATTTTCATTGCAATCCTTGCAGCCGCATTGTTCTCTTGCTGCCTCTGTGTTCAATGCATGCCCACGCTGTGTGGGCTCTGTGCCACCTCTTTGGCACACAAACAAGTGAATCCACACCATCACAATGACATGATGATGATCGAGAAAGAGGTCCACGAGATAATGGACATTGACCTGGATGACGACTGATTGTTGCAGGCAAAAGGAGGGACTGTTGAACTGTATTTTAAAATGACCGGGGCGGAAAAGCGGCAGACGGTTTCGGGCAAACAGCCCTCATCAGCCAGGCTAGCTTGATTCCAGTGGCAAAGTGAGCAAGGGACCAACGTCTGGGCATGAATAGGTGGCTGATTCCTAGGAGGAGAAGAGTGGGTTGGTAGGGAATGGCTGTAGAGGGGAGGCTCCGTTGGGATTAGATTGATGAGGAGCTTGTGGTAGTGATGGACAGCACATCTGAAAAATGGCATCCATTGAAGAGGCAAAGTGAAAGAAACAATTCTGTACTATGGCTATTGTGAGGAAACACAGTTTGTTTGTGAAGAGGAAATTTAGGTCTATTGCAGAAGAGCTAAGGATATCGTGTTCTCATATTATCTATCTGCAATAGAAACATATTGCTTACCTGGACCATGTCACCCTTAGACAGTTAAGTATTAATTAACTGCTGCCTGTTTTTTGACTCCAAGCCCCAAGATACAGCGCTCTCCCAGGATGAAGGAGTGCGACACCACCACAAAGGCGCTGAAAAAGCCAGGGCCAAGGGCGGGTCCAACTGAGCCGGTCATAGCCCGGAAGAGGCTGGGCTGGGCCCCCCTTCTGACATTTGGGTATCGCTAATGATATAAGCTGCAGTGTGCAGGTACTGTTGCATATTATTAGTTCTTAATATAAAGAAATAGCATTTGTGTTGCATTGTGAGGTTTTTTGCAAAAATGAGTTGTTATCAAAGTCACACCATGAACACCATGACCAAGCGCAAAGGAGTAACTCGTAGCCTGGAAGCATTCATTGTCAGGGTGGAGTCATTATTGACTCATGAGATTGAAATAGCCGAATGCCGTCTTTCCTGATACCCATCCAAATTACAGAGACGTTCATCATTGGGCATTCCTAACTCCAATTTTGGAGATTCTGCACAAACGTGTTTGCCCGCAACACCTTCAAATGTGCCATTGATTTCCCCTGAGCCGATTCTGGATTCACCTTAAGTTGCATCCCCAGAAGCATCATGTATAGCTAGGAGAACATGGGTTTCCAAATCTTCTGATTCAAAGAAGGCGATAGAGCCATCAGTAAAACGAAAGCGGGCTCCTGGCGCTCAGAAAACAAGGAAAATATACGGATCCCAATCTGCTAATTGTGCAAATGACCATGGAGTATCAAAGACAAATTCTGTTGGTACACAGACTGATGTGGTTTCTTCTCTTTTTTTACCAAGACTTGATACTGTTGAGGGCAATACAATTGCTACTATTGCTACTGTTGAAGAATCTGCTTTGGGAACTGCGCTAGCTTGTATTCAATAACTGATCGGAATTTTTTTTACCCTCTAATACGAAACATTGGATCGCCTGGATACTGTTATAAATAGTTTAAGTGGTAGTAATATGATGCAACAATCTGATGTTATTGAGGGGGAGGGCTTGAAAACAGCAGAAGATGTTAATCCAGCTACAAACTCACAAAGTTTAGATGGTAAAGTTAAGAAACCTCCTATGTTGAGCCATAGCAACATGAAAGGAAAAACACATGAAGTATCCATGGGTTCTATAACGAAATGTTTGGGCTCGCACAATACTCATTCTGAATGCTTAGTTCCAGGCACCATACCAAGTACTTTGATAATACTGTAGACGGTTTAAAAAATAATTGCTTCAGGCCCAATACCGATGTGTTGAGTCTACCTCCAGCTACTTTTCCCTATGTTTTCGTTTTTGCTGGTGTCCGGGCCTTCAGGGAGGATCAGAGGGAGTTGTGGGTTGATTTACGTAACAAAACCGAGGACTGGTTAACTAAATATAAAAGATTCCACCCCTCTGCTATAAAAGAGATCTTAATGGTCAGCAGAGGTCGGTGGGTTGGCCAATCCCTTAAGAGTATTGATGGTGACTGCATTGTGATTGATTTTCGCAGGCCACGGATGGTCCGTTGTTTACTCCGTTTTTGCGAATTAACTTTTACCCAAAGTACTAGTATCTGTGCACTCCCTTTGGGTTTTTTTACAAGCCTTCATTTGGGTCCTGCCCCTACTCCTTTGTTTCATAGGTTTCAGGTTTTTTCAGATTTACACGCTTAAGACTGACAACTATCTCTATTAGAACATGAATTATACTTTTCCGATGATTATCAGGCTCCTGTATTTAATCTTCCAATTGATGTTCAAGATGGCCAATTAACTGCAGTCAAGATTAAGGAAGATACTGACTTGAGTACTTTGAATAGGACTGTAGGAGGACCTAAGCTGAGGATTGGTGACCAGGATTGGCTATGTTTGATAACGGAACAGGACACAGCCATGTCCCACGGAATCTTAGATGTACCATTAGTTCCCTTGTCTGACGAGTGTGTGGGCATAGCTGGGGTGAATCAGCCATCCATCACATAATAATGGAATGGGTTCTTTTGATCCTGTTAATAATAGTCTTGATGTTTCAGGAACAAGGAATTAGATGGGAATTGCACTCAATCAGAAAATCAGGGAGGAAAGGCAATTAGAAATACGGTTAACATCTTGGAATATCGCGGGGCTGAAAAGGAATTTAAGGGATGCAGAATGGCAGGAAGATATTGGACAAAGTGAATTATGTCTTTTACAAGAAACCTGGGCTTTGGAAATTCCCCATACAGTTGGGTTTAAAACACATAGGGCCTTATTAAGATGACGGGCGGACTTTGTCCGCCCGTCATCCCATCGTAAATCAGGACCACCCGCCATAAGGGCGGGGGTCCCGGGGGTGCTATTAGGATGTGCCCGCCACAGTGGCGGGCACATCCTGTATTTTCAGCATTGTAGCGGGCGGTGCTCTCTGCACCGCCCTCCACAATGCAGAAAATGCACTTTCACATTGTCATTTACAAAGCGGCAGGCACCGCGCGGTGCCTGCCACTTTGTAAATTACAATGAAGGGGGGTACCACAGGTACCCCCCATGTGCACCCCCTACCTGTACTTCACTCTGGGAGCCCGCCGTGGACCCCCCAGCCATCCTAATATGGCGGGGGGAAATCTGGTTATGATATCAGGCGGATTGCCTCCGCTAGGTTGGCGTGGCTACCGCCAGCCTGGCGGTGGCAATCCGCCTGATATCATAATGGACCCCTTAGTGTCAATGCCATACCCTCGGTTAGAGGTAGGTCCTTAGGAGCCCCCCCCCCCCCTGGAAAGTAGCCCGGTAGTACCCTGTACAGCTGCCATTGCGCAACTGATAAGATTGGTGTCAGGACATGGACTCGGAGCTTGTAATGGCCGACTACCTTCTGACAGTCCGAATGCTGCCGCATTTATTAGGGGCTACTGTAAGAGCCGATTGACTATATATTGGTATCTATCGGCTTCTGGCCAATTTTACTTGACTTGGTTGTTGAGGTCAGAACTGAGAGTGATCATTATCCCTGATATTTGGCACTAGCGGCTCATTTATTTCAATACCCTTCTTTGAACAATGGAGATACTAACTGTAGTGTCATTGAACCATTATTAAGTAATAATTGTAGAGCCTTAAAATGGCCATCTATAGTGGGAAATGACAAGACTATGAAGCAGATTTATTATATTTTTATAGATATTATTTATCCATATGTTGATCTGCCTGCTACAGAGTTCCCAATTATTAATATACACTGTGCATTGGTAGATGCACTGAAACCTATTTTGAATAGGATTCCAAAAGAAAGTAAAGGGGGAAAATCGAAGCAAGCAATTTAGATAATCAATGGTATAATAAAGAGTGCCGTGAGGCAAAAAAATAACTTATTTCTGGTACAAAAACTAAAAATGTTGTAGCCTTAAGGGAGAAAAGAGATTATTAGTACAAAGTAAGAAAAATTGGGATGACAATATCTGGACTGAATTGATCAGTGCAGCCAAAGCCAAAACCCATGCTGGTTTCTGACGATTGATATCTAAAGGTAATAAAGCGGCAAGATGTAGCAAGGACCTCTTTTTAGATTCAAAACCTTGGGTCAACCATTTTTCCCGGATTTATTCAACATATTTACGAGCGACACTACATTTAATTTGCAAGATTATGTAATAATCCCAAGGATAGCCCCTCTACGGTGTACAGTCATAATATCGAATAAAAAATATCGACTGGCCAAAATATCGAGTCAAAAATATAGAATGGACACAATATCGAATGGACAGAATATGGACTACAAAAATATCGAATAGAATAGCAAAATATGGAATAGAATAGCATTAATATCGAATCCAAAATATAGAATGGACAAAATATCGAATGGACAGAACATAGACAACAAAAATATCGAATTTGAGGTAAGTAAGTTAATATGAATTTTTTAAAGTGTTGTTTATGTTAATATATGTGTGAAAAGTGTATATTTATTTTATAATTCATTTTAATTATTAATTTAATTGTATTTAAATTTTTGCGTAATATAATTCTGTATCGGGTTGTGGGTTTATAGGGGAATAGGCTGGGAAGTCATTTAAATATAATTAATTAAATATGTTAATTTATTTATTGGTATTTATTTTGAATTAATTGTTAATTAATTAATAATTGGTAATTAATTAAAATATAATTGGTCAATACTTTTAATTAATTGATTAATTGATAATTATGTTAATTTTATTAATTTCTTTTCAGTAGTGGGTTGTGCTTTTATAGGGGAATAGTGTGGGAAGTAATTGAATTATAAATAATTAAATTTTTAAATGTATTTATTGCTTATTTTTGTTGTAATAATTCGTTTTTTATTAATTGTTAAATAATTTAGTGGTAATTGGTAAATCATTTGTATTAGTAGGTAATTTTGTTAATAATAAAATTTCATTTGTATTTTTAATTGATTAATTATTATATTATATAAAAATGTTAATTATTTTATATTATTTGTAATTGCTATTAATATTTAATTTAATTTAATTCATATATGAAGTATTTACTTTTCCTACTGTTGCACTCACTGGAGTGGGAATAGTAATTTGTACCTCTACGTTATCCAATGCTTTCCCTACTGTTGCACTCTCTGGATGGGAATAGTAATTTTTACCCTCCCGCTAACCAACGCTTTCCCTACTGTTGCACTCACTGGAGTGGGAATAGTAATTTTTACCCCTACGCTATCCAACGCTTTCTCTACTGTTGCACTCTCTGGAGTGGGAATAGTAATTTTTACCCCTACGCTATCCAACGCTTTCCGTACTGTTGCACTCTCTGGAGTGGGAATAGTAATTTTTACTCTCCTGCTATCCAATGCTTTCCCTACTGTTGCACTCATTGGAGTGGGAATAGTAATTTTTACCCTCCCTCTATCCAACGCTTTCCCTACTGTTGCACTCACTGGAGTGGGAATAGTAATTTTTACCCCTATGCTATCTAACGCTTTCCCTACTGTTGCACTCTCTGGAGTGGGAATAGTAATTTTTACTCTCCCGCTATCCAACGCTTTCCCTACTGTTGCACTCTCAGGAGTGGGAATAGTAATTTTTACCCCTACGCTATCCAACGCTTTAACTACTGTTGCACTCTCTGGAGTGGGAATAGGAATTTGTACCCCTACGCTATCCCAAGCTTTCCCTACTGTTGCACTCTCTGGAGTTGGAATAGTAATTTTCACCCTCCCCCTATCCAATGCTTTCCCTACTGTTGCACTCTCTGGAGTGGGAATAGTAATTTTTACCCCTACACTATCCAATGCTTTCCCTACTGTTGCACTCACTGGATTGGGAATAGTAATTTTTAATCTCCCGCTATCCAACGCTTTCCCTACTGTTGCACTCACTGGAGTGGGAATAGTAATTTTTACCCCTAAGCTATCCAATGATTTCCCTACTGTTGCACTCTCTGGAGTGGGAATAGTAATTTTTACCTCTACGCTATTAAATGCTTTCCCTACTGTTGCACTCTCTGGAGTGGGAATAGTCATTTTTACCCCTACGCTATCTAATATTTTCTCTACTGTTGCACTCACTGGAGTGGTATTAGTAAATGTAACCCTCTCGCTATCCTACGTAGAAAATATTGTATATGTTTTGTTAATAAAATGTATATATATATATATATATATATATATATATATATATATATATATATATATATATATATATTTATATATATATGTATTAAAAGGTATTATTTTTTTTAAGTTACATTAATTATTTATTAATTTTAAGTTTATTTAAGTATTTTAAGTATGTTTAAATTAATTATATTTATTATTATATTACTTTTAAATTACTTTTAAGACATTTAAAAAATTCTATATGTTGACTGTCTATATTTTTTACAACAATATTTTGGAGTCGATATTTTTGTACTTACCTGTTTGAAAATAGGAATTCGAAATTCTGGCATTCTATATTTTTTCCACGATATTTTGGCAGGTCGATATTTTGCTCACCGATATTCTGTCAGTGATCCCCCCTCTACAATTCCCTTTGGAAGATAATATTTCTTCAATAGTTTGAATGCAGACAAACAGGAACAGCTGCAAAAGTAGAATGGCTGGGCTGCGAAATTATGCAGGGAGTAAATCGGGTTTTATCAACAGCCACTGGCTGGTGTATTGGATAAAATGGAAACCAGCCACGAGTTCAGCAGAACACAACTGGACCAGCTAAGACTCGGGAATAGGGAGATTATGTCTGATCAGCTGTGAATATCACCAATATACCATTTCCACTGTACTCAGGGACTTGAAGTGCACTGCACAATCGACATCTCTTTTTTGGGCAAAATTATGGGGACCCTCTTGTAAGAACACTTTTGTGGTAGGAGAAAACAAATTTTTTAAGAAACGATTACGCCTTCCAATGCGTACACCTCTAATCTCTATTCTTATGGACCTAAATGTAAAACGTATAGATCACCAAATGATCTTAAGACCACTATAGTTTTGGGTGCAACTGTGGTCTACAGTAGAACTTGCCCATTATAAAGAAGTGCTAAAGGAAATTTTAAACTTGAATCACGGTATAGGTCTACAGTGGCTTAAGCATGTTCATTGCTGGTTCCATAAATTGGTGTTGAAACACTTTTGGGAGGAACCTGCCCAATTGACTATGGTTTCTAAGGAAATATTAAAATCTACCTTTTGGCATATATCCAAGACAGTGTGTCCCAAAGCTCAGCTGTTGGTACATTAACAACACAGTTCCTTCTTACGAAACCAACAGCGAGCTTTGAACCATTTCTAGATGAGGTGCAGCCACAGTTAGCAAAATCATTATATATGAAATTTCGATATGGTGTCTTGCAAACTAATTTGAGCACATCGAAATAGGTCTGCAAACAAGGGGATGATAATATTGAACGTTGTGTATTATGCTAATCCGGTACAAGAGAAAATTACCTGCACATACTATTATTCTGTCCTGCTTATGCTAAAACTAGGAAGAAATGGAATAAACCTATCTGTCGGAATTTGGGCATTAGGTCTTGCTGTGAGGCAGAAAGAATATTAAGAACTGATACTTCTCAAAAGGTTGTTTTTAGTGTCAGTAGGTACTTGTTTGATGTAGGTATAATAAGAGCAAGGGAAGGTTTGAAATTTTAGTGTATTGTACTTGGAATACTCTTATTGTATTAGCTATTGCACTTGCACTTAACAAAATTAATGAGTATAAGTGGAATGTTATACCAAGTATATACGTTGCACTTAACGCATTTGCACTTTTAACTTGACTCCTACCAGTAAGTTGTATTTAAAGGATGCCAGATAGCCACTTATAGTCCTTGGTTACTTACAATGTTATTTGATCATGAACTCCTCATAATGTTTTACTTATTTATTAAGCGTAACTATTTTAACCCTATTTATTTTGGGTTTTGTTTTTAAAAGAGAGAGAAAAAGGTCCTGTATTTAAAATATGAATTGTAATACTTATGCAAATGGTCTAGTGGCACCTCTGGAAAGGAGCTGTTTTTTTTATTATGATGTGTGACTTGTTATTGTATATCTTTTATGGTTTTCTAGACCGAAATAAAGGTGAATTGAATTGAATAATGAACTGGTTGATACAACTCAGGATGAGTCTGCCTACAGTGTAATGGCTGCCCTTAGGATCGATCAGTAGCTAATACTTCAGTTTGCCATTACCCCCCCCCCCCCCCCCACACCAATGGCTGATGATTTATCAATACACTGGTAGCTTAAGGTCCAAAGGGAGACCTCTTCTGCTTAGTTTGGTACCTGTATATTGTCCTAACAGAGATGAGCCTGCGATTGTATACACATATTTTGGAAGAGCTGAACTCAGTGGCCTGGTTAGCACTCAGTGCATAATCGTATCATCTTTAAATCAACATGTCTAGTTTTTGAATGCATGATCAAGTAGTCTATCCATCCGACTTGTTCCTAGATCAAAACTCCAATGCAAGGGATACCAAAGATGTGCAGTTCAAGGCCAAACGGCTTGAAACTCTTTTGCTTAAGCACTTCTAAGGAAAAAATGCTCTGCTATAATTTAGGGGGGAAAAACAAAACAGTTTTGTTTGAAAATGTACTAGCTACATTTCTCAGTAGCAGTAGCATACTGCTTCCTTAATTTCTTTTTAGTGGTACCTGTTATAGCCTAACACATTCTTTATTGATCCTGGTGCCTAGCAACAAATTAGCTTGTTGCTCTTGCTCTACGAATAAATAAATAAAAAGTAAATAAATACATACATTTTCCAAGCTCCTATATGGAGAAATGTGGTGGACATCCTGTGTACAGCAGGGGCATTTTAAGTCTGTTTACACCCTCTCCTTGATTCATCTTTGATGCAGGCTTTGCCTGCATGACATGGGCTCTGATTCACAAGCCTAAACTTATCCTTTTGTGTAAGTTTACGCTTTCTTGCAATTCACAAAAGAATTTTACCAGTGGTATCTTTACGATTGCTGAGTCTCTGCTCCCGTGCCGAGACTCGGGACAGACAAAGATAGGCAATCCTAAAGATACTACTTGTAAAATTCCTTTGTGAATTGAAAAAAATCTTAAACTAACACAAAAGTGTAAATTTATCTTTGTGAATCAGGCTCTAAATACCGACCAGTTCTTAGCTTACTACTTACTACATTCGCGCAACAGTATTGTTGGTGTTGCTACTTTATAGAGTATTTCCTCCTGCCTCGGTCCCTATTGTAGCCGAAGGGTTCTGACATATTGAGGCAAAGGTCGAGGTTACTCCATCATGCAAAAGGGCAGCCTGATCTTCGTGCATCATATCACCCGTACCTGTATCTCACTCGGGACACAGCACACCAGCGTCACTGGTACCAGGCCGCTTGCCACAAGGTGACGAGATGAAAAAACAGATATGTCGGGAAGTGTACGATGCATTTATTGATAGAAGACATGATGATAAACAGTCACACAAGGCGCCCAGTTCACCTGAAAGGCAGAACTGAAAGCTCCATCTCTGTGTATTCCGAGAGCAACCCAAGTTTTATGATGGTAAACACCGAGACCACACAGGCCTTCAGAGTAAACAACCATTGGACGCTGGGCAATTCCAGAAATAATATTCTCAAGCAACCGGACAACCACGCAGACTATACCGCACAGCAGATAAACTATGAAATATGGTTCAAAACTGTATTAAATGTCTAGGAATAAATACGATTGCTGAGTCCTCACTCAGGCTTCTTCTGTTTGCTTGCATCCAGCTGACAGCATGTGCATCACTTGATGTGAAGTTCACTCACACAAGCAGGACTGACAAACAGCGACAGCGAAACAGCGTTTTGTGACTCCTTTCAGAAATAATTGCTTCTCGTGGGTGGGAATCTCTGCACGTATGGTGCCTGAAAACCGTTTCTGCACGGATTTATTCTTCTGTAAACCGCACACTAAGGATACATTTACACAACAAATGCCTTCTGTCTTTTTAAAAAACGACAGACACGTCATAATATTAGCAGCGATGGAGTCTGATGCAGGATGAAATGGCTCTGTGGATGAAGATTGCTTGGAGTGAGCTAAACAGCACGTTTTAAACCTTACTTCAAGAGGCTTTAAAAAGAATATCCAATATAATATTTCCTTTATCAGAACATAAAACAATCAAGAGTACTCCTGGCGCGCCTGCATGTTCAGTTGATTTCAGAGTTACTTAGGGTGAAGAAAATGACATGACAAAAAAACCTATCCAGCAGAAGCAAGAGCGTGAAATTAAGTGTATCGTAGATGACGCCAGGGGATTGCATTATTATTCTGTGCATAGACCACATATGATAATGTGGCTCGGGCAGATACATTTTGATCAGCAGTTTCTGACTCGAACATATTTTACCTTTTGCTGCTAACCTACACGTTCTGCCTCTTGCTTCGCAAAATATTCAAATATAACAATGTGGTGAACACTTTGCCTTCTCGTGCATTACAGCCCCCATGGGAGCTATTGTTTAAATTGCAGTAAAGTGAGCGTAGCCTGCCCCAGAGTTTGATGAGATAATGTCCACACCCCCTCTGTTCTGCATGGCTTGCTTCCACTACAGGTAATCCATGTGAAAGATAGAAGAAAACTCAGTTGCCAACCCGCCATAACACTTCCTGGCTGACATTGTGGAAAATGATCTTTCTGTGTTTTTTCATGAAATTTCTAAAATATGGAAGTTTTTTACAGTTTTCGTAGCACAGTGTCATCTCAAGAGAATGAAAATATGGGCTAGGTGTAGGTTTTTTAGAGGGGTGAGGTCTATTCAGACGCTAAAGCAGGTTGAGGAGAGGTGATCTTTTTTGCTTGCAAAAACATTTTTATTGAGTACAACCAACATCATACATTGTGCAATTTAAAAGAAGGGAGCCTCTTGGCAGTGGCGTAGCAGAGGGGGGGTGAGTCGGCCCCGGGTGGAACGAGTTCTGGGGGTGGCAGCCTCCTCCAGTTCTTACCTGCCGGGGCGGCCAACGCAGAGGCGCCCAAATGGCTAACTTCCCCACAGCTTGTTGGCAAAATAATTACGTAATTACGTAATTTACCATATTATTCACACCCAGTGCCTCCCACTAATAACATGGTGCACCATTGTAGTGGATAGTTTATTTAGCCTATATGCAACATAAACACTCACAAGTCATCCCTCACTTTCTCTTCCCCCCACTAGGGCACCTGTTTCCATATCTGGTTATTCTCAGGTAATATGACTATGGTGTTGCTACCGTTCAGTGCAGATTATCCTTCTGCAGTCAGCCAAACTTCTGTAGAAGGCTACACCTGGGTGAATAAGATGTGTCTTCTTCCATAAACTTTGCAACACTGGTAGACACATTGCCAAAAAGTTGGCTCTGTCTTCTCTAACATGTGCTGATGTGGGAGCCCGAATCCCAATAATTCACTGAACCCCAATATTCTGATCAGCCTGAAATTCACCTCTGGCGGCTTGCCTTCAGCACCCTTGATCTAGCGATAAGAGTCACCACCCTCCAAGTCAACAAATCCAACAAAATTAGCAGAGTACAGCATAAGGAAGTTCCCATAACGTGAAGCACAAGGAAGTCCCCAAGAAGTGAAGCATGGGGAAACTTCCAATAAGTACAGCACCAGGAAGACCGAGGTGTCCCTGAGTCTTTCAAAACAGGAGGCAAGCATACACACGCCCTTGGAGACTCCTGACAAGCAGGATCCCACAGCAGGGCAAAAAGAGTCAGTCCTTTCTCTATGTCACAGACAGAAGCAGCAACTGCAAGCCAACCCACCCCTCACACAGAGAATCTAACACTCCTTGCACAGCTCTTTTGCTCTTCTTCTTGGCAGGGTCCTCTTGTTTCCAGACGTGATCTAAAGTAGTGGGGTTTGAGATCCAAAACTTACACCTCATTTACTCATTGTTGTCTTTGTGGCAAAGGTCTCTAAGCTCAGTTCAAACCAGTTCTAGTCTCCCTGGGCCAGCTTGAAAGCAGGAGATTGAGTCAGCAGGGTGCAAAGAAAGCACAGCCTATTCAGGTGCTAGTGAAACACCTCCAATCACTCTAAAGGCAGGACAGGTCCATTCAGCCTAGCAATCAGTCACCCAGGCAAGGCAGGGCACACCTCAACCCCCCTTGTTGCTGTCTAGAGTAAATGCCAATTCCCAACTCCAATCACCCCAAAACGAGACAGTGAATACAGAAATAGGAAGAGGCACACAGGATGGTTAAACTAAAAGTAGTATTTTCAAACACATAATTTAGAAACCACCTTTACTGAATGGTGTGTTATTAAATTCTGACTTCAGGGAGCCCAAACTCCTCTCTCTAGCTGTTCCCAATTGAAAGCTACACATGTAAAATGTTACAGTGCAGCTCCAAATATAGCCTGTGGGACAGCCAGCCTTTCAACAGTGAAAAACAAATACACAGTATTACACCATCTGGACAATTAAAACACACTATACAATACCTGTCCTACGTTTGACATACACTGCATCCCGCCCATGGGGGTACCTTGGGCCTACCTTAGGGGTGCCTTACATGTAAGAAAATGGAAGGTTAGGGCCTGGCAAGTGGGTGCCCTTGCCAGGTCGTCATGGCAGTTAAAAACTGTGCATGCAGACACTGCAGTAACAGGTCTGAGACACATTTACAGGGCTACTCAGGTGGATAGCACAACCAGTGCTGTAAGCCCACTAGTGGCATCTGGTTTACAGGCCCTCACACTGTACTAGGGACATACCAGAAAATACGATATGCCAATTATGGATAACCAATCATATTCTCCGTTTACACAGGGAGCACTTGAACTTTGACACCGATCAGCAGTGGCAAAGTGCCCAAAGCATCTAAACCAGCAAAAATGGAATCCAGTACACTATCAAAATGCAGGAGGTAGAGGCAAAAAGTCAAGGGATACCATACCAAGGATGCCAAGCCTGACAGTGGCCATCTGAATCGGAGGTCCTGAGTGCAGAGAAGCGACAGACTCATTATAAGTATGTGAACTCCTTCTCTTCCTACTAGAAAGAAAGGACACAGTATCCTAGACATCTGGAGACATTGTGAAGGCCACAACAAAATGATGGAGGTATGATTTTAGACTTTTTCTTACTGTCAGACTGTTTTGTCCTGACACAGCTTTGGTACGAGGCCACCATTTTGTCTGTCAAGATGATGCGCTCATCATTCAACAAACTCTTTGGAAACATTGATTTTCTTTCAAGAAAAAATGTTGCATGGCCCCTTGTTCCTCTTCTCATTTTGCTGGGTGAGTTGCATATTTGCGACTAAGGCTAAATTTTAATTTTATTCATTTACTGATGAGGTACCTCTGCATTCGGCTGCGCTGACTTTAACTTTCAGCTCCTACACTCCCAGAAGTCACTCAAGATTGTTTATCACTGCCTTCACTTCCAGTTATTTATAAAGTCTATGGGATGGACACCACAGTATAAACTGCATACTATATCTTCGGTGATGATAGCTGCCGCATTTGTTGATCCTCCTTAGTCTTCCACTGACATGACCAACACAAATATACATGATAAGATTCAGGCCTCTATTACCAGACTGGTGGTCCACGGACTGCCAGACTTGTTGTGGCGTAGTGATGGCGGTCTTCTGACCGCCCTATTACAATTAGGGCAGTCGGACTGCCATTGCCCTGCTGCAGTCGTCAGGGAACTGCTGTTCCCTGGTGGTGTTATGGCAGTCAGGAGGCTGCAATATACTTGGTGGGACTGCCGCAGTGCCACTAAGCATATTCCAAGTTTCCTCTCCTCCATGTTTTTCTGGCAGTTCCACCTCACGCCATGTGGATAAATGTAGGAGAGCACAACATGTGCCCCCCTGAATATGTGAACCCCAGTTTCAGCCCGGCATGAATTTCACAGTCCTTGGCGTGCAGGAACTGTTTTTGTAATTCTCATTACAGTTCCCATTTTTCGGGCACTGCCCTGCGAACGTAAAAAAAAGCCCGCCAGACACGGAAAATACTCGTAATCTGGCAAACGGCCAAACCATGGGTTTAGTGGTGCGATGATGGAGAGGACCCGGCGCCACACCACCAAACCTATAATCAGGCCCTTAGTGTGCAGTCAAATCCTCTAAAACAGTTGTGGCTACTAAAAAGCTAAAACAGGACCCTACTTCACCTGGAAAATCCTCTTCCACAATCAATATGGGAACTTTACTCTCTGAAATACAACCCCTTCATCCTCATACAGAAGAGACCAATAAAAAATTGCAGATTGAAGATGACAAGTGGTCCTTTCCTGATAAAAGGATTTCGGAGGGAGAACAGCGCATTAGTGATATCCAGGCTGCCACAGTAAAAATTGATTCTTTACACAAGAAATATCCAAGTTGGAAAAGACTGCTGAGGAGTTGGAAAACAGGAACAGCAGAAATAGTTTGTGAATGTATGGATTGCCTGAAGATGCTGAAGGAAGCAACATAATTGCATTCTTTGATTCTTTATTCATCAAACTATTGGCTATGCCAGAATCGACTACCCTTACTATTCAAAAACCCCATAGATTGGGGCCTAGAAATAAATCCTCATCATTCTTCCCTAAACCAAGAGAAGTTATTCTGTACTTCCTTTACTATCTTCATCTTATTAAAGTTGTTAATGCTGCATAATCCAAGAAACATTTGTCATGGCTGGATCATAAAGGTTTGATATCCCAGGATGTTTGTTCGTTTCGTTCCTTGTCGTCTTGAACGATTGCATCCCTCTACCGTCATACTCACAGCTTCATGTATGGACCATTTTCATTTTGTGCTGTTTCTACCCCTCACCCAATTATACCGTTATAGGTATATTTAATAGTCACTATTCTCTTGGTATGTACTGTCTGCTCTGTGTCTTTATTAAGTTTCTTTCTTTTTCTCTCAATTCTTCCCTGTGTTTCCTTCTCTGATTTATCTTTTTTTCTTTCACTATTCCCTTTTTTCGTACTTCCTTAATGAACACTGTAACTTTTATGTACTTTTGCTAGGGGTTAATTATTAGGCCAACCTTCCTATGTATAATGTATTTTTATGATTCTGAGTTATATTCTGCAATGTCAAAGGTTTAAACTATCCTATTAAAAGGCTGAGAGTCCTCTCCCACTTAGCCAAATATCAGCCAGACCTTGCATTTCCACAGGAACCCAATTAAACACTTAAATGTATTTGAAACTATTATTGACATATTTCAGGCAGTCTTTCTGCTAATTGGTCATGTTCTTCCATGGATATTAGACAAATAAATGTATTACTAGACATTGCATTTCAAATTATAACCACTAATTGAAAAAATTCACAAATTGTTTCCTTCATGGCTTGGTGCAATTTGGGACATTCATAGATTGGATAATGCATGTACAGTTCCATCACTGCTTATATCTGGAAAAGTATTATGGTCACCTCTTGTAGATATTTTTGATAAATATAGTGCTCCCTACAACAAATGGTTGAAAGATGGGTATAAACGTCTGTAGATCAGTATAACTCTCTGTTTTCATTCTAACATATCTCATACAATTACATCTTATACTGTAATCGATGCTTTAATATTAGTGCTGTATCGTATCTTTTAACACTATCATTGCTAGGAATATTGATGCCTATTGCAATCCCTCCACCCTCTCCTAATACCCCCTTTTTTTTCCCCTCTTCTATTGGCTTCTTTCATATATTAGCTTACTAACATATTGTAAGTATATGCATTTAACATCTGTTGATGTAATTCCTACTTGCACGCACTTTCACCCTCCTGAGGCGGAAGCCGGGAGGTCTCTTACCCTTTCTACATATTTTAATTGCTTTTAAAAATTAAAAATCGTGTATTTGTTTAATTGTTGCACCTGACCGGAATAGGTGTTTCATAACCCCCCTGTGACTTCCCTTGCGCTCAGTGGCGCCTCAGACCCCTGTTATCCCCGTTATCCTTGATCCGGACCTGCTCTCGGCCGAGTATTGACGCCGAGAGCAGAGCACCGGTTTTGGCGGCCATCTTGGGTCGGTCTCACTTCGTGACGCGATTCCCAGCACTATAAAAACGGGCAGGGATGACTCCGCACAGCGGACGCGGTCAGCGGGCGCGCCGGATCTGCGCCGGAGTCGTGCCAGAGTCTTGCCCGTTTGCGCCCGTTCGCGCACAGTCCGGCCCAGGGCCAAAATCTCTTGATGTTATCACCTTAGGTCCTATAACATACTCCCGCTTACAGCTACTTACGCTCAAGAGGACACTCCCATCATCTTGCAGCCATTCGATCGACCTTGGTCTCGGCCCCTTCTCCTGT
Organism: Lissotriton vulgaris; assembly: GCF_964263255.1. Classification (NCBI taxonomy): domain Eukaryota; kingdom Metazoa; phylum Chordata; class Amphibia; order Caudata; family Salamandridae; genus Lissotriton; species Lissotriton vulgaris. The sequence continues at coordinate 1,890,081,824 of NC_141689.1, read as the reverse complement.
AATAACTGCCCTTTCAGTATCACCGAGGACGTTACCAAAACTACGCCAGTACAAGATAGGAAGACAGCAGACACTGTTCTAAAGATGGCACTAGTGAATTGCCGTTCCTTACCAAGGCACGCCACAGAAATAGCTCTTCTGATCGAAGATCTAAACGTGGACGTTCTGTTTTTAACAGAAACGTGGCTTGGTCCGTCCTCCGGCCCCGATATCACACAGGCCCTACCCGCTGGATATCTGATCCAACATAAAGACCGAGAAATTAAAGTTGGCGGAGGGATCGCCATTTTGTACAGGGAACACCTAACCTGCCGCCTGACTAATACGACCATCCAAGATTGTGAGAGCACATTATTCTCTATTTCCTACTCTCCAGAACTATCTATCTCCGGTCTCTTAATCTATCGCCCCCCCGGCCTGATTGGCCAATTCATAGAAGGACTAATCGAAACTATTCTGGACTCGGCCACTAAGGTATCTAATTTTATAGTATTAGGAGATTTGAATCTTCATTTTAATAACCCTTCGGACACTATCGCCATGGAATTAACTAAAGACCTAGCCGCATGCCAACTCAACTTGATTGTTCAACACCCTACTCACTCTAAAGGCAATCTTTTGGACCCAATCTTCTCCAATGTCGCGAATTTTTCTACATCCGCACCTTATTCTATCCCCTGGTCAGACCATATGGTAGTACCATTCTTATGGAAAATTAACAGACCTTGTACCAATCAACCCCTTCATAAAATTCTAGGCAGGCGTTGGACAAAGTTAGAGCCTAACGATTGGATAGACTCGTTGAAACAGAACAAACCTAAAAATGGTCAAAATATCGACAAAGCCAACACAGATTTTAATCAATGGATAGAACAATCACTAGACAGTGTGCTTCCTAAGACACGCATTTCTAAGAAAAAAGGTCCGAATAAACAGCCCTGGTTCAATTCAGAGCTGAGACTCCTTAAACAGGAGTGTAAACGAGAAGAAAGACAATGGCGAAAACTTTTCGATGAGGAGAAAAAAATTAAGTACAAACTCACTATCAAGAAATACAAGAGGGCACTCAACACAGCCAAATCCACCTTCTATGCCGAAAAAGTTGAGAAATTCGCCAATGCTCCGAGAGAAATGTTTCAAATTGTAAAAACGTTGATTAAGGCCCCTGACCCCCCTACATCTGAACTTTCCCCGGAAGAATCCGGTGCTCGTTGCAATGAATTAGCAAATTTCTTTGCTACGAAAATCGAAAAAATTCTACTTTCCCTCCCCCCATCCCCAGAAGTAGAGCCCAATCCTCCATCAAGGGACGATATTAATTCCACCTCACCTCGTTTAGCATTTTTTCACCCCCTCAGTGACGAACTTTTCCCCTCCCTTTTCAACTCCATAAAGAGTGGTTCCCCTCTTGATCCCGCTCCTATGTCCATCTTGAAACTGGTCCTCCCCCATGTTAGTAGAAACATCATTGATCTTGTTAACATCTCCTTGGACTCTGGGATAGTCCCTCAAGATTAGAAACTAGCCATGGTAAAGGCCTTGTTAAAAAAACCAAACCTTAACCCTGAGGATTTCTCGAATTACCGTCCCATTTCCCTTCTCCCCGGTATTAGCAAGCTGGCTGAAAAGTGGGTCAACAAACAACTGGCATCATACTTGGAGTCTCAAAACCTGCTCCATCCCACACAAACAGGTTTCCGAAAAGGACAGGGAACTGGAACAGCCTTGCTGAGGGTGGTTGAGGTATCCAGGAGGATTCTGGACGCAGGTGGCAGCGCGGCCATTATCCTCCTGGACCTCAGCGCCGCCTTCGACGCGGTTAATCACCGTGTCTTACTCGCCCGCCTAGAGAGAATTGGAGTTACAGGCAAAGCTCTTGCATGGCTTGAATCTTTTCTCAGTAACAGATTCTTTAAAGTCTTCTCAGACACCAACTGCTCCCTCCCAATACCATTACAGTGTGGGGTGCCACAGGGTTCTTCCCTTAGCCCCACACTGTTTAATGTGTATATGGCCCCCTTGGCAGAGGTAGTAGCCCCATTCGGAATCCAATTGGTGAGCTACGCTGACGACACCCAGCTAGTAGTCTCCCTCACCCAGGCAGACTCCCCTCAAAACAATCTCTGTAGCTGCCTGGTTGAAGTCGCAGGATGGATGGATGCCTCCCAACTAAAACTGAATGGAGGAAAAACCGAGCTGATGTTGCTCGGAAGAAAGGCCTCCTTTAACACCCCCTCCATGTGGCCCTCCTGCATGGGACCCGGGCCCACCCCCAAAACGGAGATAAAAAGCCTAGGGTTCTGGCTCGACACGGAGCTCTCTTTCAAAACTCAGGCGAAAAAGACAGTGGCTACGTGCTTCGGTCTAATAAAAACCATCCGGAAAATTCTTCCCCAGTTGCCGGAAACTGCAAAGAAAACCATAGTCCAGTCCCTCATTCTATCTAGGCTGGACTATGGGAATGCTCTCTATTTAGGAGCCCCCACCTCAGTCATCCACCAACTGCAGATAGCTCAAAACTCTGCAGCAAGGCTACTTACCGGAACCAGCCGTCGTACCACCGCAGCCCCTGCATTAAGGGCTTTACACTGGCTCCCAATAAAGGAGCGAATCCATTTCAAGACTCTTTGTCTGGTTCATAAAACTCTCCATGGGAACGGCCCCCCCATTCTGAAGGATATGATCAGACCATACGTTCCATCGAGGCACCTTCGCTCTAACCACCAAAACCTCCTCATAACGCCCAGGACCAATAAAGTCCGGTCTGGGGACCGCCTTTTCGACCGAAACGCGGCGAAGCTATGGAACGCCCTACCACTATCACTTCGTCTAGAACCCAGCCTTCTGGTGTTCCGAAAACAATTAAAAACATCATTGTTTCCTAGGCCATAAATCAGTTTCCCTTTTTCCTAGTCTTTACATCAATTTCCATCCTCCTTCAAGCGCTGGGATGCTTCCGAGTAGCCATGCGCTATATAAGAACCTTCCAATTCCAATTCCAATTCCAATAATTCTACTTAATCTGATGATTTTTCATTTCATAGTTGTTGCTACTGTGTTTAGACTAAACCTGTGCAGAGTTCGAGGAGTTCTGCTACATGGAACTCCGCAAAGTGACAAAAAACTCTACTGCGCTACGCGGAGTTCCGTGAGCAGTGGAGTGCATTAGGGTCATGTCGTTCTATGTGATTTTGAGTGCCGGGTGTTTGTCTTGTGCTGTAAAATCATCGCGAACGGCACCATGCGCAGTGCAAGATGGCGCAAATTTCTTTCTGCTGCTGAGGTTGATTTACTCCTTGAGTGTCACCTTTCTCAATGCAAATGGAATGTTTCTTAATGTGAGTGGCCGCGACCTGCTACAGCGATTCATCGTTAATTTTTATCAGGGAATGGTGGTTGGTATTGTTGCATTTAATTCTGTATTATAATGGATAGATTCTTGCCAAATTCAGGTCATTTTATGCTGACTATGTGATTTCAATTGTGTATTTACTTATAAAAAGGAATTACTTTGGAGGTGAGCCATTGAATCATCTCTTGATTCTTAGAAGACTGACCCTTGCCACTGTGTCTCATGCTTAGGACTTAATATTTCTTATATTTTTCTGCATTTGACTGAGCCTTATGCTACATCCCTAAATGCATTATTGACATATTTTGAGACTGACTGATATTTTACATTTCGTAATAAAATTAACGTTTTGAATAATCCTTCATTGTGTTTTTTAACTTATACTTCGCCTCAGAAATGCTTATTCAATTGATTATGCTATTTGTGTTGCCGATAAAGTTGACTTTGTTAGGGGCATACCGAATACGTTTTTGAGGCTAACACCGCTCTCGATCCTGCAAAGGCACTTTATTTTCATATGTTATCAAATAATAAAAGATAGTGTCAACACATATAAGAGTCTAGGTATCAAAGACATTTTGATTAATTTTATGTAGCAAACCATGAGACGGGTGGGTGACTCTATGATCTCAGGTTTTCCTTTACTAGAATAATGTTGACATGATGAGCTATTACACCTAAATATCAGATTCCCGTCTGTGACAATATAAAGAGCACTCCACGCTTTGAGTTAGTTATATCTCCTCCCATACAATTAATTAGGAAAATCTCTGACTTGGTCACATTATCTTTGTACCTTGAGGCCAAGTCGTACTCTGCTAGTACCTTAAGCAGTGGTCGAATGGAAGCCATTGGGTCTTGGACAGAGACCAAGATGTTGTCTGTGAACGGGGGAGGGGTATCCCCTTCATGTATCATTCACATGCACTTCCATAGCAAGCGATGGATCACCAGCACAAAGAATGGAGAAAGCGGCCACACCGATCTAGTGCATCTTCCTAACCACAGTGTTCTCAAAGTCATCCAATCAATTAGGATCTTAGATTTTAGTCTCTAAACTAAGCAGCTAACACAGTGGGCTATATTAGATGTGAAGCACAATATTGACCAACATTTGGTCTCACAGGACTCCCTGCCTTGTTCTCACACTTTCACATCAAACTTCTCGCGCTCCAGGCTCTTCAATACGCAAAAGCACACAGCCCTACATCAAAGGTAATGGTATATAGGGTTTATACGAAATTACAGATGTGTCAAATATACTCGTCAATGTTAACGTACAGGTTTACATAATTATATAAGTTACACCAACAGAAAGGCCAACACAAACATAGGTTCTATGTTGGTAAACATGCCTATATGAATTCACAAGCTATATCAACATTTAGAGCTACATAATCATAATAAGTAGCATAAACATAAACAGGTATACATTCATGCATCAACATATAATCTTTGCAGTGGAGGCTCCTTCACTAAGGTGGAGGAGCGTTGCCCCACTGCTCTGCAAAAAAAGAAAAAGAAAAGAATAATAACATGATGTTATCATCATTTTATTTTTTGGTGCACACTCAGAGCCAGGTAAGGGTGGGACAGGGCTTGTCTCACCAAAGCACATGGAGGAGTGGTTTGCACTGCTTTAGTGTGCATGCCAGTTTGGCCGACTCTCTTGGGCCGGCCAAACCGTCATGCTCACTTTGCATGTTCTCCACCGGGCTGTAATGCACAGCCTGGGTTAAGAATATGTATAGGATCCCAGCCCCTGTCAGAGCACGGAACCATGGCGCTCAGACCAATCACAACGCTGCTGTAATGCAGCGTTGTGATTGGCTGGGAGAGTCTGAAGCCTGGGTGCTTCCATTCTGTGCTGCCAGTGCCAAGAGAAGAGGATGAAGGAGAGGCGGTGGCAGCATTCGCTGAAAAGTTTCTTTTCTTTTATTTTCACCTCCACCACCCCTGCTCCAAGGCAGCTGCCACAGAATCTTTGTGAAAAATTGGGTTGGTTGAGGGGGGTGTGAACCCTTCTAAAGCAACAGTCACAATCCTTGTCAGGGTGAACCACAAAAAGTCACTAAATTAACCTGTGCTTAACCCTCTGGTAGCTAGGCACAAATAAGTCAGGCTTAACTTAGAGGCAATGTGTAAAGTACTTAAGCAGCGCACAAAACTTATGAAGTGAAAACACAGCTCAAGAAAAATCATACACCAATTTACTAAAATGTAATACATTATTTGACACCAGCGCAAAAAAATTAGGTGATATAAAAACTTTTTTTAAATGTATTTGATATAGAATTTGTATTAATTTCTGTCCCATGTTATTTTAGGGGTCAACGAGTATCTATCCCCTATAGTCCTGAAGATGGTCTTGCTTATTGATTACTAAAGACCGAAACGTCGACTGACGCTTTTTCTTCCATAGCTGTATTTTTAAGAAGAAAAGCTTGTACCCTTGTTACAGAGAAGCTGATATAATCTGATTTTGTTCTTCATGTAACATTGTGTTTTGATATACTGTTATTTACACTATTTTATGAATATTTACAGATAAAATCTATTTTTCTATCTACACCTGCCTCTTTACTCTATTTTTGCCTATAGACTATTAGCACCTTTCCTTCTAGCACAATTTTTCTTAATATTTGACAAAGTTTGCCATTGATGCCTTAAGACTTCCATTAATATTGGGTCATTTAATTAAGTTTTCAAAAAACTAAAATATTTTATTTGATCTAAATCCCTTGACGGTACTTTTACCCTATCACATGATTAAAAGCAAGCACTTCACAGTGCAGTTGTTAACGCTTTGTACTACCACAAAAAAAGCAAATCTTTGTCACCACAAATTTTGTAACGATTCAAGGGTCCCAAGAACCCTTTACACGGGCAGATTAATTAACAGGGCGCATTTGCATTTCTTTCAGGAAACCAGGTACCCTGGCACGAAAAACTTTCACAGCACTGGAGACTCAGCTGGATTATTTTAACAATCAAAACTAGCCATCATTTTTCAAGACAAAAGCAAACGTTTTGGACTCCAGGCACAACTGAGGTTGGGGAATGTGAGACCCCCTTCCCAGGACTCCACAGTCCGTCTGGGGGTCGCGCCCCACAGAATGAAGACCTCTGTCCTAGGTCATAAACAGGGTGCATGCCAACTAGCCTTGGAGTACACTTTTCTATCCTGGGATTAAGTGGGAGCAGGTCCAGCCCTTGGGGTTTCTCTCCACAGGTAAACCAGTAGCCGTAGTCCTTTTGTTTAGCCGGTGTGCGCTCAACTTCCTCAGGTGCCAGCAACACTCAGGCTGGTAGCCACCATGCCAGTTTAGAGTTTATGGGTGGAGAGGACCTCTGAACAATTAAGAATCTTTCCACAGGTAGCCCTACCTAGCCATGCATCACTCGCTGGGGGATTAACACTAAAACTAATGTGCATCTGTCCAAAGTTAAGATATCAGAATCTTCCTCCCAAGGGGTCCGCATAAATTAACTTCCCCCCCAAAAAATTGTGACAGAGTTTCTCCCCTACTAGCTTTGCTGCCACTCTGGCTACTTACCACATGGTAAGAGTAACATCTGCCTTGACTGCGGCTTTTCATGGTAGTTGGGCACAGCCCCATCCCCCAGGCAGGGTCCTTTGTTCCTTTGCAATTTACATGTCCCAGCATTGTCTGAAAATGCTACAAGAGTATTTTCAAATCAGTTTCTTGTTGGTTTAAATTTTAACTTACTAATTGAGTCCATGAACCATGCATTTGCAATATTACTCATTATAAAGTGCCTATAACATAATTCAGTGCTTTTCTATGAGAATTACTCTAAAGTAAATATCACCGTCACGAAATGTAAAGCTTAAGCTGACATCTTTAAATAGCATGCACCAGCCATGTGACTGGTATAGGAAAGGTTTGGCCCTGGGAAAAAAATTCTGCCATGCTATATTTGCACTTAAAACGACGACATTGATAGTGCACTCTACATTTGGGAGCTGGAAGGAAGGAAAATTACAAGATGAACACTAGGTACAGGAGCAAAAAATTTAGTAGCCACGCTTAAAAATCCAATGCTTTGGCGCAGGGTCAGCTAAAACAACGTCTTTAATAATATCAGGCCACTCTGTCATTAATTTACCTATATGTCCCCGTGTCATGAAAATGTACCATGATAGTGCTTGCATTTAACCATAGCAATCCATCCTCCATAACGAGATGCTTACCCAACATGCAATCCCTTCAACATGAGCTCTCGTCCTGCAGCCTGGTGACCTGACTGGTCTTCATGAAGCTAGTCACATTCACTTTTCACATAAGTCCTTTGACGGTCACTTGTTTTCCCCACACAAAGAAACTTGCGTCCTATGGGCTTGATCAATCAGTTACCAGGCCATTTATTTGGCTTGTGCCAAAAGATGGCCAAGAATTTAAAGCTTGAGACAACTTCTGAACTCGGCAGCCAATCCCTTCTAAATGGGTAAAATCTAGAGCGCAAGTGCAAACAGGGAAGGAAAAGCAGGTGGTTTAACATTTGGACTGGTTAAGTTAAAGCTATGCATTTCTAACTTCACAAGCACCGTCAAAGGTCTACTCACAGGAAGTAGTAAAATCAGAAAGCACATGCTACTGATCAGCAAGTGGCAGGGAAGTCCAAGAAGCAAGATTAACTGAAAAAAACAAGAAGTCTTGGAACATTTACAAAAGTGCTCATCAAGATTTGCTTGGGCAGCTCCAGCATTCACTTTTCTCCCCTCCCCTTAGTAGACATAGACCACATTACATTAGCTTGTAATGATTCACGTACCCTTTACGCTTGCAGATTAACTAACAGGGAGCATTCGCATTTCTCTCGGGCGACAAATGCACCCTGGCACGAAAACTTTTCACTGAACAGGACACTCAGCTGGTGCATTTTAACAATCAAAATTAGCCATCTTTTTCACCAAGATGAAAACAAATGTTTTGGATTCTAGGCATCAAGTAAGGTTGGGGATGCCCAACCCCCTTCCCAGAACTCAACAGCCCCCATGGGGGTCGCGCCCCACAGATTGAAGATGCCTGCTGTAGAGTGAGAAGCAGGCTGGGTGTTAAAAATTGGGTCTCTATTTGGCAAAGGTGTGCACCCTTGGCCAAGTAGGGACCACAGTCCTAGTCAGGATAAGTCACAACAGGCCCTAAATTATCCTGTGGTCACCCTCTGGTAGATTGGCACAGAGCAGTCAGGCTTAACTTAAGTAGCAATGTGTAAACAATTTGTGCAATACTTAAACCAGTAACACAGTGAAAACAGCACAAAAAACTCCACACCAGGTTTGAAAAATAGATTATGATTGTATAAATAAAACAAGACCAAAACAACAACAAAACATCGGGTAGAAGTTGAGATATGAGTCTTAAAATATTAAATGCAAGTATAGGGCCTAGAAGCAAATAGCTCTCAAAGAGTTAATTGGTCATGCTAGACCGGGACAAAGTCAAGTGTTCAGGCCTCCCGCGATGCAGGCCTTATACAGGACCCATGCAGGCCTGCTGAGCAACAGTACCTTAATTGTGGTTGCAACAACGAGATGTTTTGTTGATCCCCATGCAGGTAAAGTGTTATGCCATAGTTCTCCGCGCAACTGCGGTATTGCATCAGGTCTGTTAGCAATGCCGGGTTCTGAAGTGCAGCAGTTTCGAATGATGGGGCTGAATGTGGATATTCTATGAATGTGGATATTCTATTAGCGGCGATGCTTTGGTTGCAGAGCGGTGGTAATGAGTGCGATGTGGCAGTTTCAAGTGTGATGTGCAACAGCGGCGATGCGTCAATTATGCTCTCTCAGCAGAGGAAGCATCAGTTCCACTCGAGCAAATCCCTCGGTCCACTTCCAAGGGTCCAGGGCTGGGATGAAACTACTTGGCAGGACGGACTCACAAGCAAATGAGCCCAAGGGTTAGAACAGGAGGGTTCAAAGTCTATGTCTGTTGTGTCCCAGAGACTTAGGCAACAAGAGGTAAGCAAGAAATCCTTTGGAATCGTTCTGGGCTCAGGTGATGCAGGCCCGGTCCTTCTCAAACAGGCAGGGGAACATCAGGCAGCAAGGCAGCTCATCAAGGCCAGAGCACAGAAAGGTAGAGTTCAGCAAAGCAATAGTCCAGCAGAGTGGCAGTCCTTTCAACAGCACAGCTATTAGTTTGCCTGGCAGAGTAATCACAGGCTCAGAAGTTCCCATCCCATGGTAGAAGACTGTGGGAGATTACTTTTCTGTAGCCTTACATGCCACATGTGAGAATTGACTGCAGGATTGTGATTTGTTACCTTGATGGACTTTGAGATTACTTAGTAACTTCCTAATGGGACGTTCGAATTGCATTCCATCTATAATTGACAACGGCGACTTGCTGTTACCCAGACTTTTTGATCTTTCTCTTTGCCTTACGATTGTGTGGAGAACCATTGACATACAAATACTGCCCTAATGAAACCTTTGTAAGGTGAAACATGGTGGCTGTGTGTTTACAGTGTGGTTGAATGCATTTGATTACAGAAGAATTATCTACCATATTGATCAGGATGTACAAGTTTTGATTCATGCTAATTCCTAATCCATACTCAACTGTATTTGTTGCCTCTCTTTTTTGTATAAATAGTCACAGGTCCAGAGGTATACTATGTTGAGGGTGTCAGGGGTCCAGTACTTATACAAGTACATCAGAAAATTACACCTTACATCACAGCCAGGACTTTGAGTTCATCGGCCCAACATTTGTTATTGGTGCCAAAATGCATCCGGACCAGGAAGGGTGGACGCTCCTTCCTGGTGGTAGTGGGAAAACTATGGAACTCGTTGCCTCTTACCCTCAGACAAGAACAAGAGCTTCTCAGCTTCAGACACCAACTTAAGATCTGGCTGTTCCATCAGTAATTGAAGTTGTGCAGGATTGTGAGTGCATACTGTCTCTCTTTTCAAGAGGAACCTCCCAGCACCGGGAAAATTCTTGGAGTATCCGTGCGCTTTACAAATTTCCCATAACCTAACATACTCACTTGTGCCTTTAAACTGGGGGAGACTTCAAAGCATTGAAGTGCACGGGGACCATGCTCTTCCTGCGCTGGCCCCAAAGTCACAACAGGGGGGTGTGCAGCTCTTTGTGCAGGGATAGGCACAGCCCTATTCAGGTACAAGTGTTAGCTCCTCCCACCCAGCTAGCTAAGGAAGACTCATCAGCCAGTTGGTGGGCCATGAGGATATCAATAGCCCATCAGGCACTACTATGCTCCCTTTGTGTGTGACTGTCTAGAGGGAATGCACAAAGCCCAGCTGTCACCCACCCCAACTTGCATTCAGAGACAGACAGAGCCACAGAATAGTTTAATTGAGAAAATGCCAGCTTTCTAAAAATGGCATTTTCAGACTTACAACTGAAAATACGACGTCACCCTAAGTTGTGATTTTAAATTGAGAAACCAGTGACACCAAACTCAAAATGTCTATCTTGTTCCAATTGGAAATTGCACTTATAAGATATAATAAGACAATCCCAATGCCACCCTATAGGATAGATAGGCCTTGCTACAGTGAGAAACACATTTTATAGTTTTTTTACTAGCAGGACATGTAAAACTTAAAAGTACATGTCCAACCTTTTAAATACCCTGCACCATGCCCTTAGGACAGTCCAGGGCCCACCTTAGGGGTGACTTATGTGTATTAAAAAGGAAGGCTTAGGCGTGACAAGAGGTTTTGCTTGCCCGGTCAACATGGCAGCGTAAAACTGCAAATACAGGCTCTGCAGTGGCAGACCTGAGACATAGTTAAGGGGTTACTTATGTAGGTGGCACAATCATTGCTGCAGGCCCACTGGTAGAATTTAATGTCATGGCCCTGGGCACATGCAGTTCACTTTACTAGGGACTTTTTGCAGCAGGAGCAACTCCAAGGGCCCAGAATTGGCGCCACTTGGCAAGTCAGAACTCTCAGAAGTGGAGTTCAGGGATGCTGCAAGTGAAGTCTTTGAAGGCCTTGAGACTTATTAACAGGAGGCAAGCACACACAAGCCCCTGGAGAAACTTCACAAGCAGGATACTCAGAAAATGTCAGTCCTGTTCCTCTCCAAAGTAGAAGTAGCAACTGCAGGCCAACCCAGCAAAGCAACACATAGCAAAGCTGCAGCACGTTTCCTTACAGCTTTTCAGCTCTTCTCCTTGGCAGATGCTCCTCTTGATCCAGAAGTGTTCTTAAAGTATGAGGTTTAGGTCCATACTTATACCCCTTTTGGCCTTTAAAGTAGACATTCCTCATTGGATTGACTTATAGTGTACATGTTCTTGTCCTGCCTGGTCTTGGCTCCAGCCACACATTCCAGGGGTGGAGACAACATTGTGAAAGACTAGGTACCACCCTATTCAGGTGTATATGGCAACTTCTCCCACCACTCTAGCTCAGGAAAGCCCATCAACCTGGTGAAGGGCCATCAGGATATGCAGGGCACACCTCAACTCCCTTTTTTGACTGTCTAAAGTTAATGGTCAAACACGCCCCTGTCAGTGTAAACCAGAAGTTGATTCAGCAGGCAGGCAGAGGCACCAGATGGTTAAACAAGAAAATGCCCACTTTTTAAAAGGGACATTTTCGAACACACAATTAAAAAAACATCTTTACTATAACATGTGTTTTTAAACTTTGAGGGCCTAAACTCCAAATCTCAAGCTGCTCCCAATTGATTGTTACACTTGTAAAATGTTGCCAGGCCGTTCCAATGATAGCCTATGGGAGAGCTAGTCCTTGCAATAGTGAAAAACAATATTGGGACAATTTCATTACAGGACATGTACAACACACAAGTACATGTCCTACCTTTCACAGACACTGCACCCTGCTGATTAGGGTGCGTTGCGTCTACCTTAGAGGTGAATTTAGAGGCAAGTGTCTTATATGTATTAAAAGGGAAAGTTAGGACATGTTTACAGGGCTACTCATGTGGGTGGCACAACCAGTGCTGAATGCCCACTAGTAGCATTTGATAGTGCACTTTACTAGGGACTTACCAGGAAAACAAATATGCCAATCATGAAGAACCAATCAAAATCATAATTTACACCGCAAGCACTTGCACATTAGCACTGATCATGAACCAGCAAAAACAAAGTCCAGCATAACATAAAAAATACAGGAGGTAGAGGCAAAAAACAGGGGAAACCACTTCAAGGAATCCAGGTCTAACACTGTATATAATAGCATTGAGTAATTAAATGTAAATAACTGCACCAATAAGATTAAACTCAAACTTTAGGATTATATCAACTGACAATGCTACAACAATGCAGAAGTGACTGTACACATGTAGGCTTACATCAAAGCATAGGCTTCTAACCGGCTGGCTTGATTCCATGTGCAGATCTCCAACAGGCATAAATCAAAACATATGTATGTAAATATAAAGGGCAGCAATAATGGAATGCCTGACTTAGCCCTACATCAATGAATTTAAAACTACGTCAATACATGGACCTAAATCAATGTGTTACTGTAGCGTGCTGATCCTCATTAATATATAGGTCTCGTCTTACGTATCAGACTTATTAGCCTATGTTTACAAACAGTTTTACATTAAACCATTAATTTACAACAATTGTCATGCCTAGATTAGAGCTTAGATCAACATAAAATTACAGCCTTCATCAATGCCTAGGCATTTATCAACATATTGGGCAATATCTATGCATAGGCATATCTCACTGTGGTATACCTACATCAATCCATAGGACTACATCAATATACAGACTGAGATCAGTGCATAAACCTGCAATAAAAGACCCTGGCCTAAAGCACTGCATTGTGCAGGGCGAGAGGGGTTTGCAGCAGCCATTGTGTGTGCAACAGAAATCAAAGTGGGTTATACCTGTACCTTGCTTGTTCCTCCTCTCCCCCTAGATGTTGAAGAGTTTCCATTCTTAAAAGAGGCTGAGCCATGACCCTATATCTGAAGATACATAAAAGAAAGACTACTTAAATTCACCAACAGGTTCTCTCTGTCCCCATGCTCTGTGGCACCAGTGTAGGGCTATACTTGTGTGCAGAGGAGACAGGTAGGGATGTGATGTGGGTTAACTGTGGACATCTTGGGTTTAACAGCCGAATTGAATCCCCAACCTGAAGCTCAATCTACCTTCTTTTTCTGCTGAGTGTGTATAAGAAAAACATGAGAACCATTAGCAAACATTGCAAGCAAGTCTGAGATGCCTTTTTAGGCGACTACCTAAAATGTGTCAAACAGCCCTGTCCATGTTAGGTATTATTGGTAATTTGCATCTTAATTTTGAAGACAGTACTAAATCAATCCTTCAGGGATGAGTTGTCCTTATTAAGGTCCCTAATAATGGGAGCAAATGCCATCTATGAAAGCTATATTTGCCCTTAGAGCGACTGAACATTATTAGGAGGGGTGGTGCTGTTTAATATTTGGAAGCAAGGCTGTCTACCCACGCAGTAAATGCCCTGGCTGGTGTAGAATCCAGGGAGCAGTCGTTCTGTTCAATATTTGGAAGCAGTGCCTTCTGCGTATGCTGTAATCGCCCTTCCTGGAGTTTAATTCAGGGAGAAGTGTGGTTTAAACGAGTTCTGAAAATATTTTGTCTTGATGTTGGAGAGTAGGAAGATTCGGATAAACAGGATGTCTTATCTGGACAGCCATCAACCTTTAATCGCAAATTTGGTAGTCAAAATAGTTCAGACAGTGATAGAGATGCCAGTGGGTGTGATGAATGGAATGCATCTGCTGGGATAAACGGTGGCATAGGGCATTAAAAAGCATCTTGACGGGTTATTAACGCAATACTTTCCTTCTCCCGGTAATTACATTTTCTTCGGTCATTCCAATGTGTTGAAGGTAATGGTCTGTGACCACGTGGAGCATTCGACGGCCCATACTGTTAAGCAACTGTCGCTAGTACGACCCCTTTCATATGTGGGCAGGGGGGTTGCCGCTCTGTGCTGTAAACTATTCTAGCCTCTATTTCATACTAGAAAGTAACTGCAAACCCAAAAACCATACGCACTGCGGCGCTGGGACCTCCACTTGAATATTTATGAGGAACGCAAGTTCAGTTTGTGTTGGTTAGTGGTGCGGTCAGTGGTTAATTAGTAAAAGAATAAGTGCCATAGTTTTGCTCTGACGCACATGTCCGGTGCTATCAAAAGGTCGTGGTGCCGAATACCAAGGCTGTGTATTCATGGTTCCATCTGGTAGCTCCTCTCATCCACCATTAGGCACTCTCTGCCTCTTTATAGGGCCTCATTTTGTGATGCACCAGTGGCGTAAAAAATGCGCCTTGTTGCGCCATATTTACAAAGTGACGCATCTAAGTAGATGGTTCACTTTGTAAACCCCTGCATCACATTATACCTGCACCAGGTATAATGTATGCAAGGGGGGCGTATTGACGCGAAAAAGGGTCGTAGAAGTGACGCAGTGAAATCTATGAGATTTCACTGCGTCACTTCTAGGACGCCGTTGCGTCAAAATCTTGCGCCTGCCTCACAGCAGGCGTAAGACTGACGCAGGCCCTTTCACATGGGGCTTTCCCCATGTGAAAGGACGCATTGCTGGAGTTGGGTCACTTTTGTGACACACAACAGCAATGCGTCATTTTTGCGCTTACAGATACGTCAGAAATACTGACGTATCTGTAACTCCTTGCGCAATGATGCGTCATAATGTAAATATGACGCATCATTGGTGTCGCAAGGAGGGCACAATGAAAAGTGACGCATCGCTGTTTTCACGCAACGATGCGTCACTTTTCATAAATGAGGCCCCCGTATTTCTTATGAAAGTTCTTTTTCGTTTGTGCTTTCTTAATTTGTAACTGTTTTCCGTTTTTCTCCTCCTTTTCCCCTTTTGTGTTTTTCTCTCTCTTACTCTGGGTCAAAGTATGTTGAGGGAAGCCATGTGTCTTCTCGTAAGCAACCCATATGACACAGTACATTAGAACGGGCTACTGCAGGCTGGGTTCATGTCTCTGTAATCTCCATGAGCATTCAGAGGCTGTGGCGCCGCTGTTACTCATTGAACACAGGGCTGGAGCATTTAATGAGGCGCTGAATTGCGATGAAATTTTGCCATTTGTATAAGCCACACAGATAAAGCTTACTCGTGCCTTAAATAGGCTTAACACCTATAATGTAACATTTGAAAGACGAAACAATGGTATCCTTGACCTACGTATACATCCTTAGGACAATAACTGTCTTATTAAAGTGTATAGAAAATCTGACAAAGAAACAATATAAAGCTCATCCTTGAAATACCCTGTCCAGGAACTTCTCAGCGTTCCCTTCCCAGCAGCTACAATATGCAGTGCCGCCAGGCATTACTCTCAGCTTCACCTTTCAATGCAAAACCTTTGTGCTGGCATAACGACCATTTATTGTGATGCTGTTAAGTGGGAACTTGAGCTCTCCCTGTCTTCATGTTGCAAGTTCAAACTCACGGTATGCTCTTTAATTGATCGAGTGGGAGTAGACACCAAAAAATTCGTTTGTTTTTGCAGAAGAATGAACAATCCGTTTGATCACTCAGTGAAGAATTTCATTTACAGGGGTAGATACAAGATAATAAAAAGGTTTAAAGAGCTTTTTAAAAATGTGCTCTGTGTGGACCTTAGGCATTTGATTTGTGCCTCCTCTTCCATTCAACTGCATGTTTAAGCTTGCAAGTGCTCATGATAAGAAAAGGCAGGCCCTTCAGTCAGCCTCCGAAATATTTTCACTCGGTCCCACTCAAGATAACTCATTTGCCCACATGCATCAAAGTCAATTGCATTCGCAAACGGTGCGAATCGCAATTTTCGGCCGTTTGCGAATGCAATTGACTAATTTGGAATGCATCATGTATTTCTCAATTTTAGGAATCGCAACCATGTTGCGATTTCTAAAATTGCGATAGCATTTAAGAAATCGCAATTTCAGATTTCTTAAATGCAATGCATGATTATTTTTAAATTGCGAATTCGCACTTTGGAAGGAGTAAATTAGCATGAAGTTGAACTTCATGCTAATTTACCGAAAACTTTCAAACATGCACTAGTTGCATATTTGAACGTTTTAATTTACACACACACGTGTCCTTGGTTCATGTGTGTGTGTGTAAATTGCACTTAAAGTTAAATTTCAGGGGTGCAGGGAGGGGTTCTTTAGACCCCCCCTGCACCCTTGAAATTGCATTCACATTTTGTGAATCGCAATTTGAAATTCTCAAAATGTGAATGCGTTCCCATTCATTCCTATGGGCCATTCTTCCCCACTTTTCATGCATTTCAAATGTATGCTCACATTTACTAACTCCTACAAAAACAGCATTATCATTTGGGACAGTATTATAAATATGGCACATTTTCCCCGATTGTGCCAGGTGCACCATTTAAAATGTGAGCCTGGCACAGTCAAAGAAATTGCACTGTATTAGGTTGAATGCGCTGCCCCATGGGCAGCCATAAACTCGTGCTGCCCTGGGGACAGCGCTTTCATGTGAAAAATGAAGTGACTGTAATTTTAAAGGGAATTAGTGATCCCCTTGCAGGTGGGTGGAGTGAGTGACTGTACCCGCTTGCAAGGGGATGTCTGGGGGGTCCATGGGACCCCCTTTCCCCCCTCCATAGACCTGCAATCAAGAGGCAAACTGTCAGTGCGTCTCCTGAGAACTTCTTTGCCTATGCACCTGCAATAATGTGCAGGTGCAGATGCAAAGGAATTTCCTCATTTGCATGGTGACACGCCCCCATACAAATGAGGGAACGCCCCATTTGAGGAAGTGCTGGCGCTGTATGTGCTCCAACACGTTTAGTATTACAGAAAGGGACGCACAAACATCTTGGCCCCTTCTGCAATACCAAAGTGCCCAGGGGTTTTACAACGCTGGCACAAATGCCTGTTGCTCCCCCGGGCACATCTATAATACAGCCCTTGATTTCTTTCTGTATATGCAGAGTTTAGTTTTGCTATGCAAACCTAAAGTTAATAAAGCCATTCCCTCAAAAATTTTGTTTTGTTCCTGTGGCAAACTCCAAGAAGTTAATTCAGGCAAAAGATTAATCTTATTTTTCTCCTAATTTCGTCTATTTTCTACTAAATCCATAACATTATTTTCGGTCCTTATTAGTTTAAATGCCAGCTTATTTCTAAGTGCATAAGCCATATCAAAAGATTATTTCGGTCTAAATATGTGACCCATAGTCTCAATGGTTGAGACTTCAGGATGCAGATTTACATGTCTAAGCACAGTAATTTCCCAGATCTCTGTACTGGGGTGAATGTATGACAGTGTTCTGCATTCTGTCCATCACCTGTGGTTTTTGTAAGTGTAGCTCCTGGGGATCCTCCCACCCACCCCGTCCCATAAACAATATAAAAGGGGCACCATGACATTGAATTAAATTAACTAACCAGAACAAACAATAAAAATGAGTGTGAAGAATCTCCCTCTTAGAGGGGAATCTCCTGAACAAGATGCACTCAGGGAATATTACCTTTCCCGATTCCCTTGCCCCTCTCTGAGCAAAGATCAAGGCATATGATTTTTAACAATATACAACTAATTATCAGTGAACATATAGGTAAAGACCTCTGTAAAAACAGTCCAATCAAAGAGTCCCAGCAGCACCGCAGGTGATCAGAAGAAATGCAAGTCCTCCGCAACCACCACCCTCCAATTGAATATCCCTTACCGCAGCGGAGATAGGACAGTCCCCTCATCCTCTCGCAACTGGCATTGTGCTCTCAAATGGCCCCAAAGACAGGGTCTGGGACCGGCTTGTCTTGTAAGGCCCAAGCATCTGGGCCCCCCACGGTGACAAAGCTTGCAAGTCTCCTCTATAACCAGCTCTCCATGGCTTTTTCTGGCCGTCCCCAAGGGAGGAGGCCTGGCACGAGCTTCTCAGTCAAGATCAATGCAAGTCCTTTGCTCCATCCAACCTCTAAGCGTCAACATACCAGTTCGGGTTCCGTCATTTCCTCAAAGATTTGTGAGGTACAGCATAGGGTTCATTAGCAGTAGCCAGTACCACACCGATTGGTGCAGAGTTCGGTCGTGAGACCATCCTGTTGCGTACCTATCTCAGTTAAGGTAAATGCAAGTCCTTCGCTCCATCTGGCCTCACATTGTCGACCTGCCATTTCGGGATATCTTTGCTCCACATGGGATTCGCGTTATGCAGCATAGGAGTCGTCTTTCATTGGATTCAATCTGTGGTTTGCTTATCTCCGGAGCCTATTATCTGTCATGGGCCCCCACCCTGTCCCCTGTGCCACTGTTCACCTTCTGTGTCTTGTGAACAGGTCTTGTCGGGTGAGGAGGAGATCCCGATTACCAATAAGTCTGCAGCTTCTTTCAACTCTGTGCAGTGTTGATATTTGTTGTCCCATTGGAAGGCTATTCTAAAGGGATATGTCCATCGATATCTGGTTCTATTTTCCCTTAGAAAATCGGTAACCGGGCGGAACTGCTGACACCTTAGGAGTGTGGCATGTACAACATCCTGGTAGAGTGCACATGTAGCATTTTGGAAGGTGACCTCGTCGGTAGCTCTCGCTTTTTGGCAAACCATTTCCTTGCTCTTGAAAGAGCTGAACTTCACCAGCACATCACAAGGCCTCCAATTCTTCCCTGGAATGTTTGGCCCCACTCTGTGGACTCTCTCTAGCTGAACCTCAGGGCCATCCACCTACAAAACCGAGGAGAACAAGCCCACCATGAACGCCTCCAGGTCCGAGCCGTAGCAATCTTCCTCCAGCCCTCTTGCTCAGATGTTGTCGCATCGAGAGCGATTTTCTAAATCCTCACATTTAAGCAAGGTGCCTCTCAGTTGGCCACCTGGGTCCGCCGAGCCTTCTTCCAAGGATGTGAGACGATCGGCCAGCTCTTGATATTTTGCCTCAAGGTCCAGTGTGCGGGAGCCCACCGAGTCCCCATCTGCCTGCAGGAATACCATTTTCTCCCTCATCTCTGCCCGTAATGACTCAAAGGAGGCCGCTATGTCAGCCTTGATGTCTTTCCGGTGTTCCTTTATGAATTCCCACAGGGAAGACAAGAGGGCTTCTCGAGTTAGCGCCATGGTCCCCATCGATGATGTCACCTTGTCGCCTGCCGCTCCGGTGCCTGTGGCGGCAAAGTAGTTGTAGACCTTGTTGTTGGGGGTCTTTTTAGGTGGCATAAGGGATTCCGCTTCCTGGTCAGCTTCTGGCCGCCGCTTCGGTCTTGCAGAACCAGTGCGGAGCGTCTGTGTCTACCAGGAGTCCCCAGGCAGCTACTCTTCCCTCGTAGGGGTCCTCTCCAGCCTTCAGCCCTGCTGTTCCGCAGTCCCAGTGGGTCTCCTGGGTGTCTTCGCTGTGCTCCCCGATCTAGTATAGCTCTGGGTTCGCCCTTGCAATGCTGGGTAAGAAGCGGGGTCCGCTTATTAGCCTTCGAGGTGCTGCCAGAGCACTTTAATGTAGTTCTTTCCCCATCTTGGTGGCCATGTTAGGGTCAGGCAACAGGCCTCCACAAAATCACTGTGCAGGGGGCCCCAGCAATTTCCTCCTTTTGACTACCTCCTGATCACGGAATCTCTTCTGCTAGCATACATCTACCCAAAACTTTGTGCTGTACTTGCCGTTTGAAGGCTAATGCATTGGTGACTCCAGGACCCGCTCTCCGTCAGCTCTGTCACCTGCAGCGTATGGGATATTCAGGCCCGCTGCACTTTGCAATCCGTGTGCTGCTTCATGATGTCTCACTGGGGGGGGCCTGTGGCCTGCATTCTGGTAGCCGACGCGTCTCCAGAGCAGGAGTTAGTGCCCTTGCCGATCGTTCCTTCTCCGCCTCACCAAGCTCACCATCTTGCAGATACGTGGCTCCCACAACAAGATCTCCTCCCGCTACCTCTACCGTGACTTTGAGGTGCAATCAGTTGTTTGGACTGCACAGTGAGCGCCATCACCTGCTTTTGTAAGCTGGTTTGGCCCTCCGCAGCAGTGTCAGGAGTCTCGAGGATTTAGGCGGAGCACCACTCAGAATCCTCTGTGGTGCAAGGCGCCATTTTCTCTGTAGGATCTTTGATTACCTGCAACTCTTCAACCCGACCTCTTTCTCTCAAAGGTATGCAACGGCGTTCCTGTGGCGATCATTGGCATCCCCTTGTCCAGGGGTGTTCAAGTATTCCTCCAGGGTGCTGCCGTTATGCCTTATTCTATAGAGATTTACGGGGCCAGGGACGGAGCCGATCAGAAACACGTCTGATCGGCCATAGTAGTTGGCCAAGCCCCCTCAAGCATCACTTTGACTCAACTGGATTCATTGGAATAGCTCTAGAATTAAATACCTAGGTTTATAGTTTCAAATTCCATTTTGGATTTGGTTAAAATAAACATAAAAGAAAGTCTTGATCGTGTTTCCAAACTACTCTCCACCTGGAATACTCTTTTTCTTTCTTGGTGGGGACGCCTTGACTCTGTCAAGATGATGGTCGCTCCTAATATGCTATATATTATTTCAATGATCCCAGTTCACATTCCTGCCATTTATTTAAAAAAAACTTGACTCCCTCCTTTCCAAATTTCTATGGAATATTAAACAATCCAGAATCTCTTTATCTCATCTTAGAAAACTAAAAACTACCGGAGGTGTGAACTTCCAAACTTTAGGTTGTATCTTAAAGCTTTTTGTCTTAAAGAATCTTCTTACTGGCTCCATACAGATCTTTCCTCTTTCACCCCTTTATGAGTTTGCATTGAACGCTGCTTATTGTACCCTTTCTCTATCCCAGAGATCCTTGCCTTTACGGCTAAAACCAAGTTTGCACCGTTTCCGCTATTTAAACATTCTTGCTCACTGATAAGACCTATGCGTCAACCAAAATAATCTTTTTTTGCGTTCTCCTCTTTGGCAGAATCATCTTCTCCTCATTAACAATAGACCTTTGTCTTGGTGCTCTTGAAGAACTGAAGGTATTATCTGGGTTCAGGACATGTTTGATGGCATTTCCCCATGTTCTTTTCCCCAATTCCAAGCTAATTTTAAATGTCCCGCTCAGTTTTACATAAATTCTCGCTACTCATGGAAGTTATTTTGTAAGTTTTTATTCTCTTCCTCCCGAGGATTTCTTGTCTACACATTAACCGCTTTTCTGAATTTTTTCAGTATCCCCAAAAGCCTTCCTGATTTATAAATTCTTTAAATCTGCCGATCCAGGCCGGCCTAAAACTAAGTTGGAACTCGCATTGGAAACAGATTTGGGTTGTGACTAGAGCACTGATTTTTGGAGCAAAATATGGACTAGATTGTTAAAAATCTCTAGATCTGCATCCACCACTCAATCTATGTTTTTTCTATACCATAGTCTATTTTTACCCCCCTTTCCATTGTTTATTTCACACACTCTAATAATAAGACCTGCTGGTCCTGCGGGCACCCTTTGGCTGACCTGTGCCACTTCCTGTTTTCATGCTCCCATGTCGCTTCTTTTTGGGTACAAGTTTGGTCTCGAATCTTGATTATTTTTAATGTACATACTCCTTTATCAAACACTCTTCTCTTTATGGGAAATCTATCACAGTCACTAGGGTTGGTGTCGCATGAGCGAGGGTTGTTTGACCTCATGTTAGCTTTAGCGTTTCAACAGATTACACTCAATCCAAGCTCTCAGTCAAGTCTTGGTGGCCCACTGTATATGATTATCATAGGTTGGATATTGCTTTTGCTTCCTATTTTAATCCACATGTAAATAGAGACCTATTTTGGTTTCTGCTAACTATTTATTTAAATAAGCTCTCCATCACTCAGGTCTCCCGTAATAGTTCAGAAAACCTCTAGCCTCCATGATTTTCTACTTCATTGCCTTTTTTCTCTTTAGTAGCTTTTAGCATTGTAAAATGTATCTGAAAATATGTTAACTATATTCCTTTTTTGTTCTAATGAGTATTTATCGCTATTTGATACTTAATTACATAGTATATTTTATCCCTCCCCCCTTTCTTTCACTCCTTCCTATTTTCCCCTGTAAACCCTAAAATGTAAACAGCTTTCTGCTCTGTTACATGGCATACTTTCATTTCACATGTTGGTTATTCTCAAATATAGTTACATTTTCGCCCTGTGTTTTGTGATGATTAATTTGTCAATAAAGCTTATTAAACTAAAAAAATACTGTGCACATTGTAAAGTTTGTGGATATGTTAGGCCCTGTAATTTTCTACCCAGCAGGTTCTAGCTGTCCTTTGGAAATCACTCTCTTACAGGCAGTTTTAAAAGCATTGTCATATGAGTTAAAAAAAAACAGACAGCAGAATCTTGTGCCGAGTCTGAGGTTCTTTTCGTCAGAAACCCTGCTTTTTTCACTTACGGTTCCAGTTCCCTTGCAGCGATGCACCATTTCAGTTATCGTTGGTAATTTTGGTAGTGTCTGAAATGCTATTAGGGGAGACGATTTTCGTTCTGAAGGAATGGCACAGTTGCACTAAAGGAAGCCTATGATATGTATCCAACCTAAGAGACACAGGCTCCACCCTTGCCCTTTTGACCCACAGAGTCCACTCCTCAATGCTCCCAATGAGCAAGCAAATTACATTCAGCCTCAAGACACGCTCCCTCGACCCTGTGAAAAATACACTGCAGAAAGTACCTCCAGTAAGATTAATGCACCTGCCTCCAGTGCCACCTCATCCTGTGCATCCCAGAGTCTGGTGCCCCAGGCATCAGTTCTAGCAGTGGCTCTTCCACGGTTGCCTCAGATTCAGAGACTCCTCTTGGGATTCCATCAGCAGCTCCAGAGAGGTACTGCAGAGTGATCCTACAAAGTCAAGGGAATCAGGATAGCGGCAGCTGCCAGCAAGAATAGTGTGCATGTGAAAAGCAAGTAAAAATATTTATCCTCATTTGTCTAATGTACTATTGAATGAGAGAAAAACGAATAAAGGAGCTCACAAGGGGTTCAGGAACAAGGAGATCGGATCATTGGATTGCTTATTTCCTTGGTGGGCACAGGCCAAGCATCACTGCCAAAATTGCGGTTTTTAATATTGAAGATTGTAAATTAGATTAAAAGGGATTAAGCACTTTCTAACAAATGTGGAATTGGATGCTAACAATGTCAGAAAAGAAACTGAAGGCATACCAGGTCTCAAGGAAATCGAGTTAATGCTACATACCCGCTGAAAGCAAAACTGTTTTCAGAGTACCCCTGTGAGCTGTCACTCTATATGATGCATTTCACTGGATGCAAAATTTTGCAATAATTTAGCCTGGTCAAATAAACATAAAAGGACAGCACCCCTGGCCGTTGGTGAAGTTCTTGCTCCAGTAAAAGAAAGTCTCCCCTTTCCCTGCTGAAAATTAATGGATACATTGTTAAATTATTTAAACACACTATATAGAAATGTCTGACAGGCATAGGGCATGGTACGGATAAGTATCAGAAAATAAGACTAAACTCAAAAGGGCAATCCCCCTCTTACTTTAAGCCTCCTCAACAATTTATGTGTTTTGATGACCTCTAACCATCAAGTACAATAAAAAGTATGAATAAAGAGAGAAAGGGCTTTGGGTCAGCACGATTCAGCCATAGGCTTTTATGTGTCTTTTATGGTTTGCCATCAATCAATCATGACATTTGTAAAAGCGCACTACATGCCCGTGAGGGTCTCAAGGCGCTGGGGTGGGGGGGTGCTGCTACTGATTGAAGAGCCAGGTCTTGAGGAGTCTTCTGAAGGCCCGTAGGTCTTGTGTCTGCCGTAGGTTGATGGGGAGGGTGTTCCAGGTCTTGCAGGTGAGGTGGGAGAAGGATCTGCCGCCGGCGGCCATTCTTCGGATGTGGGGGACATTGGTGAGGGCGAGGCTGGCAGAGCGGAGCTGGCGAGTGGGGGAGTAGAAGTTGAGTCGTCTGTTGAGGTATGCAGGGCCGGTCTTGTGGAGAGCTTTGTATGCGTGGATGAGGAGTTTGAAGGTTATCCTCTTGTTGACGGGAAGCCAGAGTAGGTCTCTCAGGTGGGGTGTGATGTGGCTGCGGCGAGGGATGTCGAGGATCAGACGTGCTGAGGCGTTCTGGATGCGTTGTAATCGTCTCAGGAGCTTACCCGACGTTCCTGCATAGAGGGCATTTCTGTAGTCCAGCCTGCTGGTGACGCGGGCCTGGGTGACTGTTCTACTCGTCTCAGTGGGGATCCATTTGAAGATTCTGTAGATCATTTGTAGGGTGTTGAAACAGGATGAGGAGACGGCGTTGACCTGTTTAGTCATAGAGTGGATGGAGTCGAGGATGACCTCCAGGTTGCATGCGTGGTCGGTGGGTGTCGGGGCTGTTCCTAGGGTTGTCAGCAACCAGGAGTCATCCCAGGCTGAAGGGGTGGAGCCGAGGATGAGGACCTCCATCTTGTCTGAGTTCAACTTCAGCCCGCTGTTCCTCATCCATTCGGCGATGGCCTTCATTCCTTTGTGGAGGTTGGCTTTGGCGGTATGAGGGTCTTTGGTGAGGGAGATGATCAGCTGGGGGTCGTTGTAGTATATGTATTCCCTCGTGCTGTGCTCAGCACGAGGGTTTGCATTCTCTTGTTGTGTTCTGGCCCTCCGTTCGGTTCTAGCGCTCTGGGCAACGATAGTCAGTTGCCCGGAGTCCTGGAGTCGAGCGGCGGCCTTTTCCTGTGGGTGTAATTACCTTCGTAATTAAAGAAGCTTTCAACCTGCATTCTTGCCTTGAAATTGCACTTATTTCATTTGGCGACGAGGATGGGATCCCGAACCTACGAGACACCCACCACGAAGAACTCGGCCTACTCCTCCTATGCCCGCCCTCCTGCTCCTACAAGGACCTATCTACGCGTCACGGACACCACTTTCACGGACATCACGTCTACCTGGTGAACTCATCCGTGATCTGCTTTCCGGTGATTTTCCTTGGTTTCACCGCGTTGCCTGTCGTTCTGACGGTTGCCAGCGCTCGAGCTTCAGCCGGTGAGTTGCCAGATTCCAAAGCGTCACCGTCCTGCGCTTCCTCATTTCCTCGCGCAATTGACGCAGCCACACCAGCGTCTCATCTCATCACGCTGACACGTCATCACGCCACGTTCGGCAGCCATTTCTAGGCGTTGCCTAGCTACCACTGTCAACTTCCACTCGCTCCGCGCTGATCTTCACACGGAGTCAGTTTCCTAATGACTGACGTTGCAGCGCGACCTTTACTTCGCCTCTCTGGTGTTTATTCATACGCTGGAGATAAATACTGGTACTGTTACATTATTTTTTATTATATTTGACAAATTTACTTATTACTTAGTGTGCTCCTTCGTTCTTCGACAGACACACTCTACCTTCATTTTATTTGTCATCTTGTCAGCTTAAGCTCCAATACATGCTTATAATTTTCTGCTCATTTACAATTACAACTTTAACATTTTCAACTACTACTTTAACATTTTCATTCATATTAATGGCTTCTTCTCAGCAATTCGCCCAACCCCCTCCTTTTCTTCAACTCCCTGGAAAACCTACTATTCCATGGCGTCAATGGGTTAGAGCCTTTGCCAACCATATCGTAGCCATTGATGCAGTTAAGTTCACTCCTGAGAGGAAAGTTGCCATCTTATATGGATGCTTGGGCGTTGCTGCGCAACATACTTTTGAAAATCTCCCAAGATCCCCTCCTCCCACTGGGGATGCTGGTGATAATTGGGATGAGTATAAGGAAGCCTTATCTAGACTCGCAAGACATTATGGTGAAGAACCTAATGAAATGCTTGAGAGACATAACTTCTTTAAAAGGAGACAACGAGAAGATGAGTCCATTGAGGAGTACATTGCTCAGTTAAGGATCTTGGCATCTACTTGCGAATTTGAGTCTAATCCCGACATTTACATTCGGGATCAATTTGTTTTTGCGTGTTTTTCAAAAAAGATTCAACAACGCCTTTTGAGCTGCAAGAAGCCTACTCTTCAAGAAACTATTGACATTGCCAAGAGCATTGAAAGATCCATCACCACCTCTAATGCACTGCAAAAAGATCAAGCTCATTTTACTTTTCACTCTCCTTCATACGACAATGCCACTTCAATTAGTGTAGTTAACACTAATAGGTCTGTTAGATCATTTCAAAAGAAACCTAACCCTAATCCTTATTGTTACAGGTGTGGTTCTAAGTCACATATTGGTAACAACCCCTCTTGTCCTGCTTCAGGGAAAAGATGTGTCTTATGTAAAAAGTTAGGTCATTTCCAAGGTATGTGCAAATCTGTCAAGAGATCGTCCAGACCCTCTGTAAATAGTATTGTATGTCCTGATCTGGATGATTGTATTGATGAATTTCAAGACATGGTTGTATCTATCCATTGCAACTTCATTGATACCTCTAATTTGGTTAAAGGTCCTTATTGCTCTGCACTGTTTGGGAACATTGAAGTTACAGTTATGGCAGATTCTGGATCTCCGATAACCATTCTTAATGAAGCATTTTTCCTTGAAAAATGGAACAATTCCATTTCTTTGCTCAAACCTGACCTTAGTCCCAAAGCATTTAATGAATCTGATATTATTTTGCTGGGCTACTTCAACTATAGGCTTGAATGTTTTGGGAGATCTATTATCACAAAAATTTATATTGCAACCAAGGGTCCCAATATAGTTGGCTGGCAAGATCTTGCCAAAATGGGTATCTTCCTAGTTCCTGGTTCGGATCATCCCATTAGAGTTGGTGACCCACCTGAAGGCTATTCCCCGGTTCCACCTTTTGTTTCTGTTTGTCTTCTTTCTGATAATCACGAGGCAGACATCAAACAAATTTTGGATAAATTCCCCAATGTCTTTTCCAGTCAACTAGGTACCGTCAAAGGTTTTAAACATGAGATCAAACTCAAAGCCTCTGCACAACCCGTTGTTCATAAAGTCCGTCCTGTCCCCATCAGTGCCAGAGACGAACTTAAATCTGTGCTCACCTCCCTCAAAAAGGATGGCATCATTGCACCTTCGGATTCCTCTGAATGGGTTTCACCCATTGTTATCGTTCGCAAGAAGAACGGCGAGGTCAGGCTATGTGCCGACCTTCGCACCCTTAATAAAAATATTTTGGTTGATTGCCACCCCCTTCCCAAAATTCATGACCTTCTTGCCAACCTAGGTGGTGCCAAGTATTTTTCCCTTATTGACTTGCGCTCCGCATACCATCAGGTACCCCTTACCGAATCCTCCCAAGATCTCACCACATTTGTTACCCCTTTTGGTGTTTTTAAATATTTGAAACTTCCATTCGGACTTGCTAGCGCAGCTAGTGTTTTCCAAAAAATCATGGATCATCTTTTCGAGTCTGTTCCTGGAGTTCAGGCCTATCAGGATGATATCTTGGTTTTCTCTCCTGATTGGAATTCTCATTTATCCCATCTTTCTTCTGTGTTGTGCAAGCTTAATGAAGCTGGAATGACCGTCAGGGCTGACAAATGTAAATTTGGCTCCCAGTCCCTAGATTACTTGGGTCACACTTTGACTCCCGAAGGCATAAAACCCAAGTCCTCCCTCATTGAGGCAATTTCTCAAGCGTCTCCTCCCAAAGACAAGGATGCTCTCCGCTCCTTTCTGGGTTTAGCGGAGTATTACGCCCGTTTTGTAAAAGGCTATGCCCAAATTGTTGAACCTTTTCGCTCTTTGCTTCGCAAAGGTTCCAAATTTGCTTGGACCGAAGAGATCAATTCCTCTTTTTCACATGTCAAGGACATGATTATTGGTGCCCCTGCTTTGCATCCCTTTCAGGACTCTGCCAAGTGTTTCATCATGGTTGACGCCAGCTTGACTGGTTTGGGTGCTGTCCTTGGCCAGTGGGTTTCTGGTAGGGAACACACTGTTGCCTTTTCTTCTAGAACACTTAAAGTTCCTGAAACCCACTATAGCACCATTAAGCGTGAGTCATTGGCTTGTGTTTGGGCGATTGAAAAATTTAAGAACTACATTTGGGGTAGAGAATTTGATTTGTTCACTGATCACAAGCCTCTCACTCAACTTCTCAATGGTGATGGCCTAGGTAAAGCCTCTTCAAGACTTGTCAGACTTTTGTCCAAATTACATGAATTTCATTTCAATATTAAGCACATTTCAGGTGGCAAAATTTTTCGTGCTGACTGTTTATCTCGCATGTCACTCAATTCTGATTCAGATGTTCAAGATTTTGGTGATGTTGAGTGTGTTGTCGCCACCCTTGATGCCACCAAATCGTGCCCTTTTATTACAGAGGATTCTTGGTCAAAAGCTTATGAAAATGACCAGAATCTCAAGTTGGTTGCACAATACATTTCTCAGGGCTGGCCTGAGAGTAGGAATTTGTCAAATGAACTTAAGGCATTTTCCATGGTTTCTTCTGAACTCTCTCTTGTTGACAACCTGATTATGAGGCATGATGTTTTTGTTCCGCCTTCTGATGTCAGACCTGACATCATTAGATTTGCACACCAAGGGCATCTTGGCATAACTAAAACATCTCAACTCATCAAATTACATTATTGGTGGCCCTCTATTGAATCCCAGGTAAAATTTTACATTGATTCCTGCAATGAATGTTTGCTCTCGGATAAGAAATGGAAACTCATTGGTACACCTCTCCATCCCGTTCCCTTTCCACTCAAACCTTGGGAAAAGGTTGGATTGGATTTTTCTGGCCCCTTTGACATCCTTCCCCATGACATGAAATATGTCATTCTCCTCATTGATTATCATTCCAAATGGTTGTACCACATGTTTTGTGATTCCCCTTCTTCTGCCAATGCCGTCAAATTCTTGCGTAATCTCTTCATCATCGAAGGTTGTCCCTCTGTGGTGGTCACCG
Source organism: Lissotriton vulgaris (assembly GCF_964263255.1). Classification (NCBI taxonomy): domain Eukaryota; kingdom Metazoa; phylum Chordata; class Amphibia; order Caudata; family Salamandridae; genus Lissotriton; species Lissotriton vulgaris. The sequence goes on along the minus strand of NC_141689.1, from coordinate 1,890,052,671 downwards.
ATAATGGTTCCCATTTCATATCTGAGAAATTTGACTCATTTTTAATGGAGCATGATGTTGTCCATTTCAAGGTTGCTCTCTATTCGCCCACCTCGAATGGTTTAGTTGAGCGGGCCAATAGACTGCTTAAAGATGCTGTCCAAACAGCCATTTCCTCACACAATGATGTTAGGACTTTTGTTGAGGAGAAATTTTGGTCATATAACATTTCTCCCCATTGTACTACTGGTATTTCCCCCTTTTCTTTGTTAAGAAATAGGAATGTACATACCAAATTGTGTCCCACATGGTTGTCTGCGAAAAACGTCAAGACCCTTCGACCTTCTGATGTTTCTCTTGCTGAAAAAGTTTCTCAGAAACAATCCCTTATGAAATCCAGACATGATTCAGGTAAAAGTTTCACTTCTGTTGTCCTAAAAGTTGGTGATTGGGTCCTCATCAAAAATCCTAGAAAGGTTGCCAAAGGACTCTCTAAATTTTCCACACCTGTTCAGGTAACTGCTGTCAGTAAGGCCTCTGCCTTACTTGGCAGCAGAGGGTGGTGGAACAAAAGGGCTCTGGTTATCCTTTCCGACTCACAAGCTCGTTCTTTGTTGCGTTTGTCCAAACAGCAGTTTGACCAATGTGACTGGTCTTTTTGGTTAAATCCTGCATCTTCTTCTTCCTCTTCTCCTCTTTCGGATTCCTCTGTTTCTGTAACTGATTCCCCTTCTTCCTCTTCAGGTCTCTCCTCTTCTTTTCCATCTACCTCTTCCCCTTCCATTCTCTCTGAGACTGTTGAGGAGGTTTCACTCCAAGCTTCCGCCCCATATGTTCGATGTAGGAGGCTACCTGTCAGGTTCAATGATTATGTTTTAAGTTGAAACTTATTTTCATGTCTCAGTTTTAAAATTCTGTTCATGTCCTAACTTACATGCCTTTGCTTCCTTTACATTCTCATTTTGTTGAAATGTTGTGGAGAGGGAGAAGTTGTAGTATATGTATTCCCTCGTGCTGTGCTCAGCACGAGGGTTTGCATTCTCTTGTTGTGTTCTGGCCCTCCGTTCGGTTCTAGAGCTCTGGGCAACAATAGTCAGTTGCCCGGAGTCCTGGAGTCGAGCGGCGGCCTTTTCCTGTGGGTGTAATTACCTTCGTAATTAAAGAAGCTTTCAACCTGCATTCTTGCCTTGAAATTGCACTTATTTCAGTCGTCGGCGTAGGAGATGATGTTGAGGTCGTGCTGTCAGGCGACATGGGCGAGGGGTGCCAAGTAGATGTTGAACACCGTCGGGCTGAGGGAGAAACCCTGGGGTATGCCGCAGGAGATTTCAGTGGCAAAGGAGCGGAAGGGGAGGCAGACGCTCTGAGTTCTGCCGGAGAGGAAGGATGTGGTCCAGACCAGGGCCTTTTCTTGGATCCTGGTGTCATGTAGGCGTGTTCGTAGTGTGTGGTAGCAGACCATGTTGAAGGTGGCTGACAGGTCCAGGGCTATAAGGGCTGCTGTTTCTCCGTTGTCAAGCAGGGTCCTGATGTCATCGGTGGCGGCGAGGAGGGCGGTTTCAGTGCTGTGGTTGCTGCGGAACCCAAACTGGGAAGGGTCCAGAATGCTATTCTCCTCGAGGAAGTGGGTCAGCTGTTTGTTGTTGATTTTCTCGGTCAGATGGGGTGCGATGGCTGTGCTGGCCTTGTTGAAGATGTGGTGGAGGCATGGGTCTAGCGATGATTTGTAGTGGATGGTGTTCATGGTCTCGCTGGTGTCCTCCGCGTTGATGCTGGTCCATGAGAGCAGGTGGTTGGTGCCGGTGGTGGTCGTGGGGGTGATGGTTGTTGGGGCGGTTGTGGCGTTGAAGCTGTTGTGGATATTGGCTGTCTTTTGGTGGAAGAAGGTGGCCAGCGTGTTGCACAGGTCTTGCGAAGGTGGGATGTTGTTGGTGTTGGAGCTGGGGTTGGAGAGTTCCTTCACGATGTTGAAGATCTCTTTGCTGTTGTGTGCATTGTTATCCAGGCGGTCTGTGAATGAAGCCCTCTTGGCGGCTCTGATGAGTTGATGGTGTCTGCCGGTGGCATTCTTGTGGGATGCGTAGCTGTCCGGTGCTTGTTAGCTGAGCCAGTTTTGGCATGTTCGTTTGGAGGCTTGGAGGTCTTCGGTGAACCAGGTGGCTCTCTTTTTGGTGTGGCTGTTGGAGGGAGTCTTGAGCAGAGCGAGGGTGTTGGCACAGTTATTGGATCCATTCTCTGACATTGCGTGTGGTGGTGTCGGGGTCGATGGAGCCTATGGGTGGGCTCTGGGCAAAGGTGGTGGTTAGCTGGTCTTCGTGACCTTGCTCCAGGAGTGTCGAGGCGACTGTTGGGTGCATTGGTGCGTGGTGGGTTTCCTGAAGGTGAAGTGAATGCAGTGGTGGTCGGTCCAGTGGGGTTCGGTGGGGTGGTTGAAGGAGACGTGGGGGCTTGCGTTGAAGATGGGGCCCAGCGTGTGGCCGGTGGCATGGGTTGGGGTTGTCATGAGCTGTCTGAGTCAAAGGTTGTTGAGGTTGACGATCAGGGTGGTGGAGTTGGTGTCGTTGTTGTTCTCGAGGTGGAAGTTCAGATCCCAGAGGAGGATGTAGTCTGTGGAGGCGAGGGCGTGTGTGCTGATGAAGTCATCGCTGAACTGTGGACGGGGTCCGTGGGATCTGTAGCTGAGGGTTCCTCTGAGGGTGGTGTTGGGGTCGGTGTGAAACTAGAAGTGCATGTGTTTTGCGATGATGAGGTTGTCGTTGGTGTTGGTCGAGACTCTGATGGTGTTCCTGTGGACGATGGTGATTCCTCCTCCTACGTCGTTGGTGCGGTCCCTGCGTGTGATCTTGTAGGCATCAGGGATGGCTATGGCAATGTCTGGAGCTGAGGAATGGCTTCAGCCAAGTCTCCGTCAGGAAGGCGATGTCTGGAGAGGTAGAGTCGAGAAGGTCTGATAGTTCGACGGCGTGTTTGCGGGTGGAGCGGGTGTTGAGGAGTATGCATCTGAGGTAGTTGGGTTCTTCGGTTGGTGGTTTTAGGGGCTGATGAAGCTGCAGTTCCGGCAGGAGAAGGGTCCTTGGGTGTGATTCGGGATGGGCTGGTAGCAGGTGTGTTCTCGTCTGGGATTGAGTGCTTGGAGAGTGCTGGCATCGTAGTGTTGTCGGGCATTGTGGTGTTTGCGGGGGCCAGGGGTTCTGGCACTGAACGCGGTCCAGGCGCGGACGTGCGCAGACGGGCTTGCCTATGTTATGATTATGCATGCTCCATTATTTCTGCTGCTTTTAAATTTTACTCACAGACGCCAAATACGTTTAACTTTTAGTTGTTTGCGGTGATTTAATTATTTTATGTACACTCACACTTGAATATTTTATGTATCTCATTTGCAAGGGTTAATTCTTGAGCTAGGATGGCCATTTCAGAAAAGTTGTATAATTTTTTTTATTGAGGTAAAAAATATGTTATGACATATACCGTAATACAAAATTAAGCCCAATGTGGAGGATCTGAGGAACAGAGTCATATGGCTGATTGCTTGTACCACAGAATATCAGAGACCGACAAAGATTGTATGAGGTTTGAGCATTGAATTACCTTATGAGAGGAAAGTGTTCAAAAAAGTGTCCAGCATAAGTCTCTGTTGAGCTTGAACCATTGAATATCAGCAGGTTGTGGTCCTTTCCGTAAAGAGGAAAACAAGAGAAGGAGGATTGTTTATATTGAGGCAAATCTGGACAATTCTCACACTACTGTCAAAACCATCTAGTAAAACAAGGTTCCCTCAATATTCAGCACACCAATAGGTAGCATCACAATACCAGGCTCTATGATGTGACTTTAAATGCTGCTCTTTTGATCGCTAACACTCTTTGGATATTGTTAGTTCATCTTGCTCTCTCCATGACTGTAAGAAACAAGACTTGGGACTGAGAACCTACATCGTTCATGTTGGACTCTAGAGCGAAGGGTAGAGGTCGATTTCAAGGGAGCTGCTGAGTTGAAACTTCAAGCCGCTACTAAGCAATATTCTGTTCTCCATCTCTTGAATGGGCCAAGATATGTGACTATTTCAGACATATTGGACTGTGGCGCAACAAGATAATTTGTTATTCCAAGAATCCTCCTTTGCTGTGATTTTTGGTCACTTTTAAACCCAATTCTGGATGGGTACATACCTTCTAGGTCAATTATTGACATACAGAAAACATGAAACTCACAGGTATAGGTACAACATTCTGTTTTGATTTAAACCACTCGAGACAAATTGCCATCAGATGATACGAATTGCATGTCATTATTTGACCAGGAACAGTGTTCCAATTAGAGGCCTTTAACAACAAAAGCATCGGTTCATTGCTTGTCATTAAGAGAAACAGTACTGATGTGACATATATTACTCCAATGGGAAATTGCAGTTAATAAATGCCACACCAGTACTGCTCGAAAATATGCATTGACTCGAAAATATACAGAATTACAAGAAGTGTTTAATAAGAGCAAAGTTTAAACCTTTACTCCATACAAGGCAGTTGATTACAAAATTGATCTGGTGCTCGATGTTCCTCTGTGACGTATCACTCATTCCCCACCTCATCGGCACTTCGTATCACACCACATTCTCCACATTCCACAATTGACAGTTGTAAAACGGTTGCTAGTGATAATTCCGTTGACCTTCACCTGTACCAGAAGTGTCTGAGGCTTACTTACAATAAACTTATTTCGAAACCCATTGAAGTGTATTCTTCATTTCTAAAGTGGAGATGAGCGGAGACTGCCCCATATGCTACTTCGATGGATAAGAGGTGTTTTAAGAAGAATCAACGTCTTCTTACTCTGGCACACCATCTGAAACTCAGAGTGCTGGTTTTCATTGCCTCACATGCATCGGCGCGGCAGCTTACATTCCGAAGGCAAGTGTTAATTGCCTGATTTAGAGTCTTGCTCTGTGGTCGACATTGCTGTGTACGACGTGTTTGGCAGAGCGCTCCGATGTTGAGCCTGTGTTGATCTTCAAGTTATGATGACGTCTTGCTCTCTCAATGTGTGCCTTAAACTTAATAAATCTTAGAAATCCTCAGCCAATCCTACCTTCCAAAGGTGAACCATCCTTACCCTGAAAGGAATGGAAGGAATACTTTTGTAATTACATGGACAAATTTAATGATGAGGGCTTCAATCCTGAGAAAAAAGAAAGTTTTGTTATATTGTTTGGGTCCAAGTGGGCTTAAAACTGATAACCAAATTGGAAAAAAAGAGCGGGAAGGGGTTGATGTTTTTACTCAGGCCATAGAGGATATTGATGCCCATTATTCCCCATTGTTTGTTCGGCAGTGAACAAATACACATTTTCCCAACGCAAACAGGGTAAAAATGATTGTGTAGAAGATTATGTGTCAACAGTGATGGCGTTAGCATTAACTTGCAGATTTGGTACTCTGGAGGAAGAATTTATTTGCGACCAAATAAAAATTCATGCCAGTAATTCCAATATTCAGGAAAAGATATGGGTCAATGGGGAATCTCCTTTAAGGGAAGTCATGGCTTTAGTAAATAAAGTGGAACTAACAGCACGGTGTGCCAAGGCTGCTCTTGAGGAGAGCCAGGATGTCAAGATTGTCAGTAAGATCAGCTCTGCTAAGAACAAGAAACTGGAACGATAAAACAATAACAAATCCAATGATACGCAAGGGAAGTTCACCTTTTCAGAGAGCAAGAAGAATTCCGGTAAATTGAGTCTGAATCTTTTTCTCCCAGAAGATGTTTTCACTGTGGTTCAGCAGAGTATATGGCATACTTTAAAAAGTGTCCGGCAAAGTTTCAGAAGGGCTCGGCTTGTGGCTTAGTTGGTCATTATGCAAAAATGTGTATGAGAAAGTTTGATTCTTATAACGGAAAGGTACAGTGTATACAGGAAAGAATTGAAAGTAACTCAGACGAATCTGATGGTCGTGAAAATCCTAATGTGGACTATGTGTTCTGTATTGATTACCAAATTCTAGATGTTGATCAGGTGAGGGTTAGTAAACCTGGCTCAGAGGTTTACATGGGTGGTCCTAAATTAAATGTGGTAGCAGACTCTAGTTCACCCTTCATGGTTGTCTGCGAAGAAATTTAGAAGAGTAATTTTGTGTAAAAATTGGGTGCACAGTTGGACAAGGAGGATGTCACTGTGAAAAGTTACACTGGTGATAGAATTGATTTTGTGGGATGCAAGAATCTTGTCTTCTAATACACGAATAGGACAGTCACCTGTAGATTGTTTGTTGCTAAAAAGGACCTTCTGTTTTAGGGTGGTCTGATCAAGGAAACTTAGGTATAATTCTTAATCCTAACAGTCCTGAACCAGCATTATCCAGCATTGATTTAGGCATGAATTGAGCTTCATGAGTTAAAAATGACCCAAATATTTTCAGGCAAGGTTGGTTTACTTAATGCTTTGGTACATAACATTAAATTGAAGCCCACAGCTGTTCCATGCTTACACAAGTCCAAGACTTTGCCCATGTCTGTACATGAAGAAGTGCATAAAGAATTACAAAACCTAATTTCGGCTGGTTTTATCGAATCAGTACAATCTGCTGAATGGGTTTCTCCTCTGGTGACTGTTAAACATCCGAATGGTAAAGTAAGACTAGGCATTGACCTCAGGGAAGTCAATAAAAATATTTTAGTGGATCAATTTCCTCTACCACGCATCAACGAAATGTTTTCCCTCCATAAAAGGAATGTGTTGGTTCTCTATGTTTGACTTAAAGTCGGCGTATCACGAGATACCTTTACATGTGGACAGCAAATATTTAACTTCTTTTATAACACCTTTTAAATGCTCCCAGTTTACCAGAGTACCTTTTGGACTAGCATCTACTGCAACACTTTTCCAAAGAGCTATGTCTAACATTTTAGAGGGTGTTAAGGGTGATCTGTTCTTTCAGGATGATATCCTGATAATGGGCAGTGATTCTACAGAGCATAAATTTACGTTTGAAACAAGTGCTAGAGATATTGAAAATGAAAGGGCTAACTGTTGAACACAGCAAATGATTTGCATTGAATGAAGTTGTGTATTTAGGCCACAAGATTAGTAAGGAAGGAATCAAATCCAGATAAGGCCTTATTGATGCAATTGTTAATGCACCAAGTCCTTCTGGAAAAGATGAGATCAGGGCTTTTTAGGTCTGGCGGAATATTATTCCTAATTTATAAGGAATTTTTCTGAAAAAAAGCTACCACATACGTCAACTTTTGAAGGGTAAAGCCAGGTCTGTTTGGTCCAGTGATTGCCAGGAATTTTTTGATAAGATAAAAAAAGAGCTTTGATCCCAATTGGCAAATTATTGTAAAAACAGATGCTAGTGATAAGGGGCTTGGCGAGGTTCTTTCACAAAGAGAAGTGTGGCTCAATGGTTAGAGCGGCAGACCCCGATGCTGAGGTCTAGCCCAGGACCAGTGTTCAATTCCCCGCCTCGGCGGGTCTTGGGCTCAAAATTCCACGGACCTGATAATTCTCGCCTCGGTGCCTATTCCAATCATGGAGTCCCACTCTGCAACTCTGGGCAATAGCTTGCTTAAACTCCACAATGGCCCCACAATGCTAAGGATGCCTGGCCTCCACCTTGGGGGTGCCCAGGAGTGGATGCCTCACAGGGAAAGCCAGGATGGGTTCCACAGCGGTATTCGTACAAGCTCCTTGAGACCCTTGCGGTTGAGTAGTGCGCTATACAAGTATCAATTTAAAGAGACAATGAACATAATGAATGGGGGTAGCTTTTGCGTCTCGTTCTCTCACTAATGCTGAAGAAAAATACTCGGTGATAGAATGAGAAACATTAGCTTGCACGTGGGGTCTCGGACATTTTCAATTGTATGCTAGGTGTTTTCATTTTCTACTTCGCACTGACCATAAACCCCTCACTAAAATATTGTCCACCTCTGGTTTACAAAATGCCTCTCCAGACTAAACAAAATGTCAGTGAAATTACTGGATTTTTCTTATGATATTGTGTATTGGCCTGGGGTAAAGAACAAGGTTGCTGATTTCTTAAGCAGGTTACCCTTACTGTTAGCTGAAGAGGATACAACGTTACAGGAGGAGGATGAAATGGTTGCCTTACTTTTTGATGCTGGTCTTGATGGAATCTCCCTTTCAGAATGAGGGGATTTCACGACAAAAGATGGTATGCTCATTAAGGTTACATCTTATGTGTCCAAAGAATGGCCCCATAAAAATAAATTGAGTATGGAGGAAAGGGCATTTTGGGAGGTGAGAAACGAGTTAAGTGTTGAAGAAAATCTCCTGTTCAGAGCCGGGATGGTAATTGCACCAGCAGGATTAAGGAGACGATTGTTAAAACTGTGTCATGAGGGTGACCTTGGGATATTCTAAACAAAACTAAGAGTTAAATGTAATTACTGGTGGCCTGGCATTGATAGGCAAGTAGAGAAAATGGTAAGAGAATGCATCAAGTGTAATGATTCTGACAAATGTCTAAAAACTTTCAAACCGCCCTTGTAGACTGGCTTTGTGTAGCCATAATGGTAAATTACTTGACAATGCTCGAGTCAGAGTGACCAGTACCAACTCAGACCCGTGGTTAGATTTTGATGATGATATTATTGATGCATCTGTTCATAACAGCGGTATGGTGGGTGCACCAGAGGTGAGTTTTGGTGCGTCTGATGGAGCACAAGTTCCCTCTAACACCATTCAAGCTGATGCCAATGCCTTGAGTGGATGATCGTGTTCCACCAGAGGTTCTGACTGTCCCGTTAACAGCCAGACTCATGCCAGTAGCTGTGGGAGAACACTTGTTAGACCTAAAAAATGTGATGATTATATTGTTGGTGTTTAACTACACCTCTGCAAACGGTTTTCTGGTGAGCAAAACCGTCAGAGCAAATCATTCCCCACTATTACACTCACCACCCTTGTTTTTTCCCCATTTTTCTTGTGGAAGAGAGGATGTGTTGTAAGGATTAACATCCATCTGTTCCTTTGTGACGTATCACACATTCCTTACCACATTGGCACTTCCTATCACATCACATTTCTCACATTCCACAGTTGACAGTTGACAGTTGTAAAACCGTTGCTAATGATTATTCTGTTGCCCTTCACCTGTACCAGACGTGTCTAGAACTTACTTGCAATAAACTTCTTTTCAAACTACATTGGAGTGTATTCTTCACTTCTAAACTCGGGGAATCCATGCCATTTTATTACTTTGAGAGTTTAATTGTTAATCGCTAGGTCAGGTTACCTCAATCCCTTTTTTCTTGCCCAAAATAAATGTCGAACCTTCTGCTTATATTGTCACGCTTTGTAACGATTCCCAGGAAAACATTGCCCACACCTCAAATGTAGCTGCAACTATAAATTCAGTATTGATTTACACAAAGTTTTTGAGATCTGGTGTGTTTAAGTTTTTAGTAAAGTCGTTTGTTCTTTTCAATATTCCTACCTCATACCAATACTTCATTAACAAGGTTCTGGGAGAGTTACTGTATGTTTATGTCATCGTCTACACAAAAAACACACTGATCTATTCAACATCTTTGAATCATATGTAACGCCTCGAAACGGAGTTAGTGGCGTTTGTGTGTGTCTCAAGCAGCTCCCGTTCAACGGGGCATATTATCAAAGGGGGTTTATCTCCGCTTTTTTGGCTTTAAAAGCCAAGAAAGCGGAGATAAAATTATCTCCCTATTACCAAGCTGTCGCTAACACCAGTTAGTGACAGCTAAAAGGAGATAGCGACCATCTTGGGCCCCGCTTTGCATGTCAGTGATATTTATCACTAATGACATGCAAAGTGGGCGTGCCAAGATGTTAGCGACTGGAAACAGTCGCTAACATCGCTATCTCCTATTACCAACTTATGGAGATATTCGCTCTAAGCACGAATATCTCTAAAAGCTAACACCTGCCCTGAGCAGTTCTTAGCCATGTTATCCAATGGGAGGTGGATAACATGGCTAAGAGCATTAGCTCGGTAATGCATGAATATCGCAGACTTTTCAGCGATATTCATGCATTGCGGCGATTTTTATCGCATTTGCGATAAACTTTGGTAATACCAAGGTTTATCTGCGATAAAAATCGCCGCAGCTCAGCTGTAAATTTTTGTCTCTAACCAAGCAATAGCGATAATTATCGCTATTGCTTGGTAATATGCCCCAATATTTTTAGAGCCCCGCACAAAATGAGCGATACGTATAATGACTTTCCTCTTCTGTAGCAACGGGGACCATTCTGAGTAGGCTTCGTGCTGCACCCTACAGTGGCTTGTGATAGTGGTGTTCAAAAGTCAACTATCTCCAGTGACCTTACTTCCTACATTGGCTTTCGTGAAGCACAGGCCATGATCTCAAATCCATTTTTGGGCCTTTCCCTTGACTTTAACTATATTTTGTAATAATGATTTGAATGTTTTTGATCAGAAAAGTGTGACACTTTGCTGTATTCTAGAAGTCATTTTCAATGCAGCCTCTATGCTAATTTGATTGCAGATGCAAATGCCAGGGTGCTAATTATTTCACCACTTCAATCATTGCATTAGTCAGCATCATCTAGCGTTCTTACATTGGTTTTGTTGTGAAAAAAAGGTTGTTGAGGTGCATGTTGCCTGCTTTGAATAATGCACTCGAGCTTGATTTGGTCAATGTGTTCATATTTTGAAGAAATGCTATTATATAACCAGATATACTTTTATCGTGCCAGGAAGGAACGCTTGAACTTATTTCATTTTACTGGCTTCTCTTTCATGAATGCAATAAACAAATAAACCCTGGCAAGGCACAAGTGTTATCAGTCCTTCAAGGAAAATGGCATTTGACCACGGTTTTGCCCACAAGCTACCAATAAAATTAAATGTTGATCCTTTCTTGTAATGTAGCTCTACCTACTGTCAGTGGCCGCTGCACTCAATGTGACGTGGTAGAGCAGCAGTGGGCAGGGGACTGGAGGAGGAAGACAAAAATACAACAAAAAATACATTTTGAATTTAATATATTATGACTTACCTGATGCAGTGCCCACTCCATCTTACTCCTCTCCCGATATTCGAAAGGTACACACTGCGCTGGCACCCAGATGCCAATCCCAGCACTTCTCTAATGTTCGGAATACTATTCCCAGCATGAGAGAAGTGCTAGGATTGGTCTGAGTGCCATGGTTTGCCACTCAGACAGTGCCTGGGAGCCTGGGACTGTTCTCCACCTGGCTGTGCAACACAGCCGGGTGGAGATATGTGCACTTAATAGGGCCCACAACTTCTCCTTCTGAAGATCAGGATTCCTGACCCTGCTCTGCCCTGTGACTTGGCTACCCAGCCGAGGCAACAGTGGAAAAGAAAATGAGGATAATATTATTTTCTAATAATTTTAATTGTCACTGTTGCCTCTGCTGGGTAGCAGCAGTGGGGCGACACTCCACCTCCATAGCGGGGGCGCCCCCCCTGCCTAAAGTTGCAGCTTTGCCTTACATTATGGACACAGTGGCCCACCACGACAATTTACTACACAAATAATTAACTCTAGCTATCAGGACATTATAATGTATTTCTCTAATATTACTGTTAGAAGTAATCCAAAATTACCAGTGACAGCTGTTCCATTTACAATATGTTTCTCATGCTTCAGACTATTGATCCTCATCTAACAAAATACAACATACCTATCTGCACAAAGGCCCAAAATATGTGAAATTTCAGGTCTCTCGCTAAATAAAAAGTTAGCAGGTGATTAAAACAATGTTACTATACATTTGGAACAGATGGTAAACTCGGCTCCAATCGCAGAGTTTACGGAATTCGGGGACTCCGCAGATTTTTTTTCTCGTCACGCGCTCAAGATTTGTTTTGGTGATTGGTTGTGGGTGCCATGATACTCTCAGGCTGATAGCAAGCGCAGCTTCCAGCTTCGAGAGTGCCAATTTAGAGCCAATCGCAGTCGCAAATGCTCAATCCAGGTATCTTTTGTGCTTGAGAAGCAGCTAAAGGGCATTTTCAAGTGGATTTTCTCCTCCAACGAAGCGTTGGAGTTGTTCTTTTGTTCAAGGAGCCTTTTTTAAATACTTTTTTTCCCAACAAGAGGGAAGTGTCCCAGAGAATCCAATGTCCCGTTCCTGTCCAGCAGGCTCCTCCCCGTGCTTTTTCCAGCTCTTGGTCAATTTTCATTTTAATTGGAAGTTGGAAGGATCACTCGCCTTGTATTTAAGGACTTTGTATTTGAGATTTCATAAGTAGGTTAAAAAAACTCTTGCGTAAGGTTGTTGTTTGTTTCATAGTGGGTTTGCACCAGTATTTGTTTGTACTTTTATTTGCTTTTTCAAAATGAATCTGGTGGGTGGCCTGCATTTTTTTGGTCTAGTTATATTTTTATGATAATAATAAGGAAGCTTGTAAAGCGCCTGGTTACGCCCACCGGCGTGTCCCCGCGCTGTAGTAAGTAGGAGATCCTAGAGCCCCAAACCCAGACTAAGGCGTCCAGGCCCAGTAGTGAAGGAACAGGTGTGTTTTAAGCTCTCTTCTGAACCTAATCTCAGAAGGTTCCATCCGAAGCCCAAGAGGGAGTTTATTCCAGCTCCTGGCCGCCAAGAGTCGGAAAGATCTGCCACCCATTCGGGCCTTCGTGACTTTAGGAATCCCCATCAGGCCAGTCAGGACTGGAGGAGGAAGACAAAAATACAACAAAAAATACATTTTGAATTTAATATATTATGACTTACCTGATGCTGTGCCCACTCCATCTTACTCCTCTCCCGATCTTCGAAAGGTACACACTGCGCTGGCACCCAGAGGCCAATCCCAATGCTTCTCTAATGTTCGTAATACTATTCCCAGCATGAGAGAAGTGCTAGGATCGGTCTGAGTATCATGGTTTGCCACTCAGACAGTGCCTGGGAGCCTGGGACTGTTCTCCACCTGGCTGTGCAACACAGCCGGGTGGAGATATGTGCACTTAATAGGGCCCACAACTTCTCCTTCTGAAGATCAGGATTCCTGACCCTGCTCTGCCCTGTGACTTGGCTACCCAGCCGAGGCAACAGTGGAAAAGAAAATGAGGATAATATTATTTTCTAATAATTTTAATTGTCACTGTTGCCTCTGCTGGGTAGCAGCAGTGGGGCGACACTCCACCTCCATAGCGGAGGAGCCACCCCTGTCAAAGGTTGCATCTTTGCCTTACATTATGGACACAATGGCCCACCACGACAATTTACTACACAAATAATTAACTCTTGCTATCAGGAAATGATAATGTGTTGCTCTAATATTACTGTTAGAAGTAATCCAAAATTACCAGTGACAGCAGTTCCATTTACAATATGTTTCTCATGCTTCAGACTATTGATCCTTATCTAACAAAATACAACATACCTATCTGCACAAAGGCCCAAAATATGTGAAATTTCAGGTCTCTCTCTAAATAAAAAGTTAGCAGGTGATTAAAACAATGTTACTATACATTTGGAACAGATGGTAAACTCGGCTCCAATCGCAGAGTTTACGGAATTCGGGGACTCCGCAGATTTTTTTTCGTCACGCGCTCAAGATTTGTTTTGGTGATGGGTTGTGGGTGCCATGATACTCTCAGGCTGATAGCAAGCGCAGCTTCCAGCTTCGAGAGTGCCAATTTAGAGCCAATCGCAGTCGCAAATGCTCAATCCAGGTATCTTTTGTGCTTGAGAAGCAGCTAAAAGGCATTTTCAAGTGGATTATCTCCTCCAACGAAGCGTTGGAGTTGTTCTTTTGTTCAAGAAGCCTTTTTTAAATACTTTTTTTCCCAACAAGAGGGAGTGTCCCAGAGAATCCAATGTCCCGTTCCTGTCCAGCAGGCTCCTCCCCGTGCTTTTTCCAGCTCTTGGTCAATTTTCATTTTAATTGGAAGTTGGAAGGATCACTTGCCTTGTATTTAAGGACTTTGTATTTGAGATTTCATAAGTAGGTTAAAAAAACTCTTGCGTAAGGTTGTTGTTTGTTTCATAGTGGGTTTGCACCAGTATTTGTTTGTACTTTTATTTGCTTTTTCAAAATGAATGTGGTGGGTGGCCTGCATTTTTTTGGTCTAGTTATATTTTTATGAATCATTTTTATGATTTTTATGATAATAATAAGGAAGCTTGTAAAGCGCCTGGTTACGCCCACCGGCGTGTCTCCGCGCTGTAGTAAGTAGGAGATCCTAGAGCCCCAAACCCAGACTAAGGCGTCCAGGCCCAGAAGTGAAGGAACAGGTGTGTTTTAAGCTCTCTTCTGAACCTAATCTCAGAAGGTTCCATCCGAAGCCCAAGAGGGAGTTTATTCCAGCTTGTGGCCGCCAAGAGTCGGAAAGATCTGCCACTTATTCGGGCCTTCTTGACTTTAGGAATCCCCATCAGGCCAGTCCCAGTGGATCTAACGGACCGGACCGGCCGGTAGATAGTGATGAGATTCTGGAAGTACCTAGGCCAATGCCTTGACTGATGCGGTGGCACGTGCAGAGGGCCTTAAACACAATTCTCTTCCTGACAGGAAGCCAGTTAAGAGCGTCCAAGGCCCTTTTAGAAGCAGCCCTTCTTGGAAGTCTAAGGACCAGCCAAGCCACCGCACTTTGCAACACCTGCAGCCGGTCAAGACTCTTGACCGTGGCACCCAGATACAGTATGTTGCCGTAATCTAATCACGAGGTGACAAGTGCATGCACCAGCGTCCTCCTAGCTTCTATAGGAAGAAGGTCCATAGTTTTGCGTAGACCCTTTTGCATTTAATTATTACTCGTGTGTAAAGGAATAATGTTGCAAGTCCTGTACATTTTCTCCATGTTTGTTAAATTTGCAATATTTACTAATTTTACTATGTGGCCTGGTCAGCCCAGGGGGCATCCAGTACACCTAGGCCAGTGCTAGTCATGGGTGCTTGAATGAAACAACTGGTTCTGCGGTATATGTTGTTGTAAAACATCATTTAGGGATGGGATGGGATGGCATTTGATAAATTGAAAATGTTTTTTTTGTATGTCTTGTTTTTGTGTGTACAAAGAGTGTATATGTGTGGTAATATTTGATGCTTTGGGAGGATGTGTGTTGTTATAGCTCAGTTAATTTTCGTTTATGGACTTACTGAATTGATAATCATGTTTTCTTCAGTGTGTGTGTGTTTGCCATAGACCACCACCGATTTGTTTTTGTTCTCCATATCATGTAGTCAGGAGACATTTTGTGTAGTCTGTGTCTAGAGGCCTGAATGTGTTCTCTTTGTTCCCCGTGCCCCCTTGCTCAGTGCTGTTGTTTGGCCATGTGGCACTAGCTGGCGGCCATTTTGTGCATCCAGCAAGTGTGCTTTTGACATATGCTTGTATGTGTCTTTGTTACCCATGTCTCCTTGCTTGCTGTTTTGTTTGACCATGTGGCACTGGATGGCAACCATGTTGTGCACCCAATCAGTGTGCCTTTGCCATAGGCTTGCATGGATGGATGTGATATCAGTTTAATAATATGTTTGAGGATCATTGAAGTATGTATATTGAGAATATGATTTGGATGAACTGTGCTTATATACTCCATATATTTTTTTATTTTGCACCTCTTTGCCTCATAATAGGTTTCTTCTCATCCTCCCATACAAACATTAGCAATTATTCATAGTTTTTAATTGAAACAATTATGTTATGTTTTTAATTTGTTGTACTTAATTTATTTATTTTATTTTTTGTCATTTTTTGTAATTAAATAAATCTTTAAACAATTTTCTTTTTAAAATGTTTTACATTAAAAAATAATTTTCTGTTAATTTTGTCTTGGTTGATTCATTTATCCATCCATCCATCCATCCATCCATCCATCCATCCATCCATCCATCCATCCATCCATCCATCCATCCATCCATCCATCCATCCATCCATCCATCCATCCATCCATCCATCCATCCATCCATCCATCCATCCATCCACCCATCTATCCATCATAGGCACACCGTCATACAGCAGCATTCAGATATTTATAGGTATAATTCCATTTCCTCTGGGACACCCTTGCTGTGGTGCAGTGCAAAAGAAGGCCAGCAGCCAACCGGCCTGCTGGAAACAGGTGCGCACAACTTTTAATGATTTACAATCCGTAAAGCATGAATGCATAGCATTCAATTCATTTCTCACCAAAATTATTAAATCTTATTGCCTTGAATTTAAGCCATAAAAATCTTCTATGATTTGAAATGCCAATACATACAAATCACTGTACTGTTAGTACTATAATTATTCAAACAAACAATTCTAAAGCAATGTCATTACATCACATGATAATCAAAAACAAGTAACATAGCCCAATGCATTTTGGGACTGATGTCCCTTCTTCAGGAGCACTTCTGTGAAACAAAAATTAACAATGCATTACTGTACAATGTACATAAAAAGGATCAATAACCAATCTGCCCTCCCACTCGCATGTCACATCATTAACCCTTTCCTGAAACCTCTGACATATGTTTGATTTGGATGGAAACCATGTTCACAGAAATAACCACAGTGTGCGGATGTAGGATAGAACAGAACAAACAAACAAGACAAAACCAGAAATCCAGACCCCTCCTGAGTCAATTCACTAAAATGTGCTAAAAACCATACTCACTTATTAGATAGTTTGCTATGATTTCTCAAACTAAGAGTCGAGCCGACCCACTCTTGTAGCGTGAGCTGTAGAACGGATGTATGACGTTACAACGCATACTTTGACAACGCATACCATTACAACGCAATTTTTACAATGCAGGATCCTTTACAAAGAATGCCTTTACAACGCATGACATTGCATAGCAGATGCTATTACAACGCATGCCATTACAACGTAAGTATAGGTAAGTATATATATATATATTTTTTTAATTTAATTAATAAATATTTACGTAATTTTATTTAGTAAATTAATTTTTTATTAATGTATTTGTAAAAAAAAATATATATATATACATATATATATATATATATATATATATATATATATATATATATATATATATATATATATATATATATATATATATATATATGTATATATATTAAAAATAGTGTAGGTGTTTTTAAATAATATTCTAACTCCAGGGGGAAGTAATAGTGGGGTAAGTGCAGGATAATGTAGGGGTAAAAATTACTATTCTAACTCCAGGGGGGTGTAATAGTAGGTTGAGTGCTGGATAGTGTAGGGTTGAAAATTACTTTCATTTTTTATTTTTAAGAACTTTTTTTAATAAATATTAAAATCACTTAAATTAATTTATTTAATTTAAAGTACTAGTTTTAAAACTGAACCCTTAAAATACCCCTGTACCCCAAAACTATCCCTAAACCCTAAAGCTACCCCTGTACCCCATAACCCAAACCTAGTCCTGAACCCTAAAAATACCCATGTACCCCAAAACCCAAACCTAGCCCTGAACCCTAAAAATACCCCTGTACCCCAAAACCCAAACCTAGCCCTGAACCCTAAAATACCCCTGTACCCCATAACCCAAACCTAGCCCTGAACCCTAAAAATACCCCTGTACCCCATAACCCAAACCTAGCCCTGAACCCTAAAAATACCCCTGTACCCCAAAACCCAAACCTAGCCCTGAACCCTAAAAATACCCCTGTACCCCATAACCCAAACCTAGCCCAGAACGCTAAAAATACCCCTGTACCCCAAACCCAAACCTAGCCCTGAACCATAAAAATACCCCTGTACCCCAAAAAATATACTCCTATACTCATACTTACTTTTTAACATTGACCTTACATAGCAGATGCTATTACAACGCATGGCATTACAACGTATGTATAGGTAAGTATATTATTATTTTTGTAAATGTCATTAATAAATATTTACTTAATTTTATTTATTAAATTAATTTTTTATTAATGTATTTGTAAATATATATGTATTTTTAAAAAAAATAGTGCAGGTGTTTTTAAATAATATTCTAACTCCAGGGGGAAGTAATAGTGGGGTAAGTGCAGGATAATGTAGGGGTAAAAATTACTATTCTAACTCCAGGGGGGTGTAATAGTAGGTTGAGTGCTGGATAGTGTAGGGTTGAAAATTACTTTCATTTTTTATTTTTAAGAACTTTTTTTAATAAATATTAAAATCACTTAAATTAATTTATTTAATTTAAAGTACTAGTTTTAAAACTGAACCCTTAAAATACCCCTGTACCCCAAAACTATCCCTAAACCCTAAAGCTACCCCTGTACCCCATAACCCAAACCTAGTCCTGAACCCTAAAAATACCCATGTACCCCAAAACCCAAACCTAGCCCTGAACCCTAAAAATACCCCTGTACCCCAAAACCCAAACCTAGCCCTGAACCCTAAAATACCCCTGTACCCCATAACCCAAACCTAGCCCTGAACCCTAAAAATACCCCTGTACCCCATAACCCAAACCTAGCCCTGAACCCTAAAAATACCCCTGTACCCCAAAACCCAAACCTAGCCCTGAACCCTAAAAATACCCCTGTACCCCATAACCCAAACCTAGCCCAGAACGCTAAAAATACCCCTGTACCCCAAACCCAAACCTAGCCCTGAACCATAAAAATACCCCTGTACCCCAAAAAATATACTCCTATACTCATACTTACTTTTTAACATTGACCTTACATAGCAGATGCTATTACAACGCATGGCATTACAACGTATGTATAGGTAAGTATATTATTATTTTTGTAAATGTCATTAATAAATATTTACTTAATTTTATTTATTAAATTAATTTTTTATTAATGTATTTGTAAATATATATGTATTTTTTAAAAAAATAGTGCAGGTGTTTTTAAATAATATTCTAACTCCAGGTGGAAGTAATAGTAGGGTAAGTGCAGGATAATGTAGGGGTAAAAATTACTATTCTAACTCAAGGGGGGTGTATTAGTAGGGTAAGTACTGGATAGTGTAGGGGTGAAAATTACTTTATTTTTTATTTTTTAAGAACTTTTTTTAATAAATATTAAAATCACTTAAATTAATTTATTTCATTTATTTAAAGTACTAGTTTTAAAACGGAACCCATAAAATACCCCTGTACCCCAAAACCCAAACCTATCCCTAAACCCTAAAGCTACCCCTGTACCCCATAACCCAAACCTAGTCCTGAACCCTAAAAATACCCCTTTTCCCCATAACCCAAACCTAGCCTTGAACCCTAAAAATACCCCTGTACCCCAAAACCCAAACCTAGCCCTGAACCCTAAAAATACCCCTGTACCCCAAAACCCAAACCTAGCTTGAACCCTAAAAATACCCCTGTACCCCAAAACCCAAACCTAGCCCTGAAACCTAAAAATACCCCTGTACCCCATAACCCAAACCTAGCTCAGAACCCTAAAAATACCCCTGTACCCCATAACCCAAACCTAGCCCTGAATCCTAAAAATACCCCTGTACCCCAAAACCCAAACCTAGCCATGAACCCTAAAAATACCCCTGTACCCCATAACCCAAACCTAGCCCTGAACCCTATAAATACCCCTGTACCTCATATCCCAAACCTAGCCCCAAACCTTAAAAATACCCCTGTACTCCAAAACCCAAACCTAGCCCTGAACCCTAAAAATACCCCTGTATCCCATAACCCAAACCTAGCCCTGAACCCTAAAAATACCCCTGTACCCATAACCCAAACCTAGCCCTGAACCCTAAAAATACCCCCTGTACCCCAAAACCCAAACCTAGCCCTGAACCCTAAAAATACCCCTGTACCCCATAACCCAAACCTAGCCCTGAACCCTAAAATTCCCCTGTACCCCAAAACCCAAACCTAGCCCTGAAACATAAAAATACCCCTGCACCCCAAAACATATACTCCTATACTCATACTTACTTTTTGAAATTACTTAAATTAATTTATTTAATTTATTTTTAATATTTATTAAATTAATTAAATAATTTTTTTGAATTAAATAAATGTTTAAATAAAATGATATACTTACCTATACTTACGTTGTAATGGCATGCGTTGTAATAGCATCTGCTATGTAATGTCATGCATTGTAAAGGCATTTGTTGTAAAGGATCCTGTGTTAGAGTAGTTGCGTTGTAAAAGTAGTCCGTTGTAATAGTTGCGTTGTAACAGTTGTTTTCCCTCCAGAACGGCTACAAAAAACCTTTAATTGGTTTATGTGCATGGATTGCCATTAAAATTAACAATCTGAAAAGGAAAAACTCACACCTCTTAAAGACAAAACTTAGAGTTTAAGAAAACTATCCAGTTCCTGACTTGAGAACTTCCGTGATTGTTCTCAATTGACAAACGCTGCTCCTCTTTAAAAAATGTATCAATAATGAGTCTCACCCCAGTGTTTACTACAGAAGTTAAATCCACATGAAAGGAAACCCGGCGTAATCAAAATAAACAACTAACTTTAGCTTACCCTGGGTGAAAGTCTTCTGTACCATAAGACTACTCCCCTGCAACGATAAAAATGAGAATATATCAATCACTCTAATCACTAAGTCAGCGGTATCCGCCAATAGTAGCGACCCAAGCTTTAGCTTACCGAACTAACTGGACATCGAACTCGTCCTGAACAAAACACGATAATTTCCAAAGCGCCGTCATGCCGCTAATGAAGGAAACTGACCCCATCACGTGACGGGGATGCACTTGTATGTAACCAATGACACCCTCTTGGAGTGTAATTCCAAACACAGCACGCTCCTAGAAACTGCAGTATTCAAAGTTATTATCATGTTTCCTCTATTATATTAAACCATGGAAACCAAACTAAAACATAATGTTAAATAGTTCCCAAAGTTAGTACGCTGATATGGCTCTGAAAAAACAATCATGTCCGCCAATGAAGGAAACCGACCCCATCACTTGACGGGGGTGTGTTAGTGTATAACCATCGGCACCCTCTTGGAGTGTCACTCCGAACACCCCACGTTGCGAGAAACTGCAGTATTCAAAATTACTATAATGGTTCCTCCATTATATTCAACCACGGGAACCAAACTGAAACATTGTATTAAATATTTACCAGAGTTAATACGCTGATACATCTCTGAAAAAAGCACGTGTCCTCTTTCACCGATTACAGGTAACCATGATGCTGGCAGGAGACGGCCATCTTAAAACGGTCAAAAGTGCCTAAACAGGTCTCCTAACAAATCATAATTTGACCTACTAAGATTCTTACACAAACGAAATATATAGAAACTTCACGTACGTCAGTTCTATCGTCAGAGACAGGAATCAGAAAACAAACACAATACATAAAAATAGTAAAAAATAAACAAACATAGCTTCATTCGTGTCATGTGTTATACAAAAGGACCGGGGAAAATGATGTGTAAAGAACTCTACCATGCATGTGGAGCTATTGAAATGGCCATGAAATCATGTTTTCTCTTAGTGAAAACAACTCATCTCCAGTCTATCATTGAGCCCTCATGGCTTTAGAATGTCCAACCGTTTTATCCAGAATATCTCCCTTTGCAACAAACGTTGATTGATATCCAATCCAGGCTACTTAACTACTATTTCAATGATCTGGAATTCGACTTGTGCAATAGTATGGTGACTCTCATCTCAATGCGTTGCCAAGCAAGATGTAGTGCTTTTATTACGTATTCAACTTTTGTGTTCAGAAATCCGAATCTTTAGTTTCCGTTCTGTCTTGCCGAAATAAAGCATACCACAAGGGCACCTATTTGAGTAAATTATTTGTTGGAATTACAATCCCCTTTGAAGAATAGCTTGATACTTTCGCCTGTATGTGGATGAGTAATAATATTCCCCATAATAACGTTGTTGCAATGTATGCAATTCTGACATTTACACATTCCAACATTATCATTTTTAAGGGTGGTTTCGGTAGCCAACAATTCCTTGATATTTCTAGACCTTGTATAAGCAAATAAAGGCTTAGATACAAAGATGTTTCTGAAATCAGGCACTTGCTGAAGAAGCTCCCATCTCTTTATGATTGCCTTGCGAATCTCAAGTGTATTAGTTGAGAATTTAGAAACAAACACATGAGTTTCTGACTTTTGTTTTTTCTTTAGTAAATCCCCACTTTTTTGTGATGATGCTCTTAGTGATTGAACATCAAGAAGCTCTTTGGGATATCCTCGATTTTCATATTTCGTCTTCAAATCTAGAATTGTAGTTTGACATTGTGTCCTGTCTGAAACTAATCGCCGTACACGTACACGTAAAAACTGCGACTATGGTAGATTCTTTAATAAAGTTGGGGGATGAAAACTCTTGAATAACAGAGCACTGTTTTGATCAGTTGGTTTTTGGTATAAATTAGTGCGCAGACCATGTTCTGTGATTTCTACCCAGACACCTAGGAATGAGACAGCTTTCTTGCTCACGGTATAAGTGAATTGAATCCTAGGATTTATTTAATTGAGGTGAATGATAGTCTCCACCAGTTTTGATTCTGATCTGGTCCAAATCAAAAACATGTTGTCGATATAACGACAGAAAAAAAGTAAATGCTCTATCCACTCTGGTTGAGCAAATATGTAGTCTGCCTCAAATTTCACCATAAATGTATTGGCCTACATTGGGGCTCCCGCAAACCAATTTGAGGTCCCACTTAATTGCAAATAAAAATTGTTGTTCTGCGTAAAATAGCTGTGGTGAAGACAAAAATGTAAGAGTTCAAGCAAGAAGATTTTATTAAGTCTAATAGTGTCATCGAAGTAAGGACCACTCAATAGCCTCCAGTCCTTCCGAGTGTGCTTTGGATGTGTATAGTGCAACAACATCAATCATACAAAATACGCAATCACGTGGAGAGGTAAAACCATATTCTCTAGCTTCGTGATGAAATCTGAAGTATCCTGCATATAAGTGCGCCATGATTGCACAAATGGTTGAAGGAATGTGTCTATGAATCTGCCAGCAGGTTCAAACACTGAATTTTTGATTGAGGATATAAAATGCCAACGTGAGGTGTGCATAGTCTACACCATTTCATGTGGTGCACTGCAGACACATCAGCATCACACTTTTTTTTAATGATTATTCCATTTCCCCCTGGACCCCATTACTTGTCATATGCACACAAACCTACCTGCATGTTTCAAAATATTATTATTCCATTTACCTATGCAGTTCCCTGAGTGCCAGAGGTGTCTCCTTTAGAATATATGGACAAAAAGGAGAAAGCTCTATCTGTATATTGTGTGTTATCCTGATGAGGAATTAGATTTTATGCTATGGTTTTGTGGTGTGACTTTTAGGTGGTTATTTCCTAAGTAACTAACCACACTAATAATGTCTATGTCAGTAATAATTCAAACCGGAGCAATGCCACATTTCACTAAATGTTTTTCTTGCTTGTAGGCTCTTTTAGAAGAGACATCACCCACAGAACTGCCAAACAGAAGTCATGTACAGTGATATCACACGTCAATCCTCCAATCTCCTCTGGCTGTGCTGCTTAGTGCAACTGGCAACTAAGGGCCCGATGTAGGTGCCCTAATACCGGTCGGAAACGGTCGAATTCGTCCGTTTCCGACCACTATTACGGTTTCCAGATGTAGGGCATGCATTTACAGAATCGGTATTTTACCGATTCTGTATTTACCGATTCGGTACAATTACCGAATCGGTAAATACAGACTCGGTAAAATACTGATTCTGTAAATGCAGATGTAGCTGGCACATGTCAGAGTGCCACAGGGCTTTAAGAATCGGTATTTTACCACCCAATCCTATTGGGTGGTAAAATACCGAATACAGGTGTGCATGCACACCAGTGCCATGTGACACACGGACATGGCACACGTGCCTGAATTCAGGGTGCTAGAGGGTGTCAAAGTGACACCCCCAGCACCCTTGCAAAAATCGGTATTTACCGAATCGGTAAATACCGATTCGATAATGACCATTGATTCCTATGGGATGCAATGCCCATAGGAATCAATGGGCTTTACCGATTCGGTATTTACAGAATTGGTAAATACCGAATCTTAACGATTCGGTATTTACCGAATCTGAAATACCTACATTTCCATCCTTCTAATTTACCACTTCTTAAATACCGAATCGGTATGATTCGGTATTTTAGAAGTGGTAAAATTTGAATTACCTACATCGGGCCCCAGGAGATTTAAGTTGGCCCTAAAGAAAGTTGCTTCCAAGAAAGTGGTCAGGGAGAAGAAGCAGCTTCCCACCAGTGGCATGTCGGCCCAAACATTTTTTTGGACCACGTCACGTGCCTGCCACACCAGCCTCCGGTGAGCAAGCTGACAGCAGCACTTCTAAATCAACAGGACCACTCCAACCTAAGTCCAAGACCATGTCTGTCAGTGAGGCAACCACTTCAATCATAGTTATGCCAACGAGCAGTAACAATGAATTGGATCTGTCCCTTTCGCAAAGTAGTATCCTATCATTTCATGAAAGAGAGCAAATTGGACAGCAGCTGCAGCCAGAAATAGTACGTCTTACTGATGTTTAAGCAGAACAGGCTGTTGAGCTTCCTGTTGAGCAAGAACATCCTCTTTTAGAATCCTTGTTTCTTAGATCTCCAGCAACACAAAGGAAGAATAATACTCCACCATCTACTCCAAGCACCATTTCTGATGATGATAATAGGGACATTGATGACAGGGTCCGGGAGACACCAGGAGAGGCAAGGGAAAAGAAAAGTTCCTGAAAGCCTTAGAATTATGGAAGGGGATGATGAGGAGGATGACGATGATGAGCTGGTCATTGTGTAATGTGAAACAGAGGAGTCTGACATTGATATTCAACCTGCTCCAAGGAATGTGGAACAGATACACCACCAGCTCACCTTTTTGCAAAGCCACAGCTGAGACCTATACTACCTCAGTAAAAGTATGCACTGCAGAGAGGCAATTGATGACATGCCCACTTACCTCTGGTTTCTCTTCAAGCTTTGACAGTGTCAAAGAAAAAAAGTACTCTTCCCCAGTTTGGGGCTTTTTTATGGGTAGCAAAGAGGGAGAGCACATTGCAGTATGCTCCATTTGCCGAACACATATGTTTGTCGTGATAAGCATGGTACAAATTATAGTACTGGAGGCGTAGCGTCCCATAAGAAAAAACACCACAGAATCCGGTGGGGGAGGAGCACCTTAAAAAAATTGCTGAAAATGGTCATGGTGGTTAAGGGAAGGAGAGCTGGGGAACATTAGCTACAAGTCCAAACATGGTGGGTGGTGGTGATGAGGAAGAAGGGGTGACATCCTAATGCAGAGCAGCCCTGTCCCCAGCAGTGTGCAATCAGAATCACCCATCTCAGTGACTTCTCAATGGCACAAGACTCTGAGTCATATGAAGACACCACAGCATATAGTGACTGCCCCACCACGAAGAGCACTGAGTCTACCACCACCTACGTCTTAAAAGTCACGTGCATCAGTGGCCCCAGAAAAGAAGAAAAAAATCCAGGTTACTATTACAGGCATGTTAAGTCAGGTGGGGACCTACATTCGCTACCAACCAATGGCTCACCTCTACGATGGAAAGCTGATAAAAATGTTAGCTCTTGACTCCATTCTTTTTCTTTTGTGGAAGGAGGGGGATTCTTAGAATTTGTGGCAGCCATCTGCCCGAAATGGAAGGTTCCAAGTTTAACCTATTTTGCCAAGGTTTCTGTTCCCTCACTGCATCACGATGCGCTGCAATTGGCTAGACAGGTTTTGCAGCAAAGTATTGTTCACACTATTCAACTGACGACAGACATGTCTACAGGTCTTGACCCTGACAAAAGTTTTAAGAACATTCAGCAGTATGCAACAGGGGACATGTTCACCATCACATACAGCTGTAAACATCTTGAATGTAACAGCATGGAGTCTGAATGACTGTGACCTAGAGGTATTAGAATTTAATTTGTTGCCATGGAAAATATCATGTCAGATGGTGGCTATTTCAGGGTCCTGTGTTTGGCCTGATGATGCAAAACATTCTAAAAAAAGAAGACATAGTCAGAAACATACTTACCACCTGCAGAAGAAACTGGACTAATGTCAGTCATTCTTTTGAAGCCCGGAAGTGGTTGCAGATTATACAGCATGCTAATAGAATACCAGGTAAAGCCCTGATACAGGAGGTGTCAACAGATTGGAACTCAAATTATTACATGTTGCAATGGCAGTTTGAGCAGTATAAACATATTGATGACTATGTCATTCAAAGAGCATGGGATGCAGTTGAGAAAGCTATGGTCATGGATGAGCAGAAATGGGGCCTAGTTATATGCCTGAGATAGATGGTACTCCTTTTTGAGGGTTTCACATGGGAAGTTAGCAAGGAAGACACTACGATGAACCAAGCTATCCCATTGTTGTATTTGCTTCCAGACCAGCTAAAAAAGGTGTTTGAAAGGTTCACCCCAGCAGGTGTGCACAAAACCAAACAAGTAAATGTCTTGGTTGAGAGCTTACTCTTTCGATTGGCTTCCAATGCAAGGCTGAAAAACAACATCATCTCGTCCAGTACATCTGTGCCACTCTACTTGATAGGTGGTGTAAAAAATACAAGAGGTGGATTGGTAAAGAAGTTGGAGATCTGGAAGAAGAATGGCTGGAACTTAGAGTCTCAACTTCCAAATCTAGGGTACCACCTTCAACTTACAGAGAGGGCAGTCTTGTCACACAGCAACCAACAACACCATTAACCAGCACACCGGCAACAACAGTGATAGAAAGACCGGACCTAACCTCTGCATTGTATTGGTATCAGTTGGCAGGGCTTAAGTCCAGTGCAGAGCTGATGGCAAAAGAGGTCAGCAGGTGACAGCACCAGTGACCATCCAGAAGATGCTCTAGGAGTATCTGGATGATCCAAAAGAGATTTTTGTAGATCAAAACCTATTGATGTATTGGTGTAGGAAGATGCGCCAATGGTCAGAGCTCAACAGGCTGGCAATAAAGTGGCTGATTCACAGAACTAATCTGAGGAAAAATCCTAACCTTACTACTTTTGGTATTCACAGAAGGCATTTAGTAGTAGGAAAGTTCGGATTTTGTCTCAAATTAGGATTTTGTCTTAAATTAGGATTTTGTCTTAAATTAAACTTAAGTTAAACTCAAGTTTGCCTTAAGTTTTGGAATACCAAAAGTGGTAACTTTAGGATTTGGCTCAGATTAGTTCTGAGAATCGGCCCCAAAGTACCTAGCTAATGTGTCTGCTGAACATATGTTCAGTGCAACCGGTGTTGTTGTTACAGTAAGAAGGAACAGTCTCTAGCATCAAATTGTGGAGAGATTGACAATGATCAAAAGGAAACAACATTTCATACCACAGAATTACACCATTTCTGAAACAGCAGAGGAGGAGGATTGGTCAGCAACATGTGTGCTAGCCGGCCAACTTTCGGATGAACCACCTAAGTTTGAAGACGAGTATGCCAGTGCCACCATAGAACTTTTTATTATTATTTCTCGTTGAACTCCTTTCTTTGCAAACAAAAAATAAGTAACTAGTGGAACATTATGTTTGTCTCAGATTTATGCCTCTGCACCTTTTTCTTGTTACATATATTGCCAGATTGCAGTTGGACCAGTGTGCAGTGAAGACGCTTCCACTATTTATTTATGAGATTAGAGACAATGCCTGCCCCCCATCACATGTCTATCCTTTTTTGCATCTCTTAGGAGGGCTGCCCCAGAATATGCCCCATAAAGCAAGAGTGCCAATATCAAATTCCAATGTGTTGCCCTAGTAACAGATAGCATACCTACTACCTAACCTAGCCGTACTTGGATTGGAAGAGGTAACTATAACTATTGCAACAGTGAGTGAGTGAGTTATTGTGAGTGATGATTGAGGATTCATGTGGTGGCAGACAGTGAGGGCGGGTGTTCAACTGTAATTTGGGAATTTAATTGAGATGATTGGCTTTTTCACACTAAGCCAGATTTCCTTGCAGGGTCCACTATTTCTTTTTTGTTCTTCAGGGACCAGACCAGTAACTTTGGTTAGCAAACAAAAATCTATACAAAATACTGCAATTCTGTTTTCTACTTGTTCTTCAACAGCAGTGCACTACATGTCTATCTTGCTCGGGCCGTGACTGGGACTGAGTTACTCAGAGTAAGGAGGAGGATAGAAGAACTCAGGGCAGGACTATCTTATCGACAGCAAGAAGAAAGTAATTCTTGACTTCAAAGGGAAACTGTGACTCTGATGCCAAGCCCTCAGCTATGTGAAATGGAAAGAAGTGCTTTGATTTGTTAAATGCTGCTGAGTGTGTGTGTTGCTCTGGTTGCAAAAGTTAAACTCTTTCTCTGTCTCTGAGTCTTCTTGGTACACTCCTTGAGAAGCTTACCTTCTTTCTGTCATTTTCCTTGACTCTAAAATTCAGTTTTGTTTTACAATCTGCAGGCCTGCTTGTCTCCTGCACGAACAAAAGGCTAAAGATGAGCTCAACATTCCTGCTTACCTACAATACCAATCCAGGCAGGCACCACCTTTTTTGCAATACAGTATTATCTTTCTTTTATCCATCATATTTTGAGAACTGGGTGGGTTCACTACTCCATAATTTGATTTTTTCAAATGTAGAAGACAGAACATTTAGATATCTGATAACTTGGGTCACCGGGATAGAAGGACTGTTTGAAATGCACTTAACTGTATTGTGTCATACTAATTCATTTGTTTCATTTCACAACAGACTGATGACTATGAAGTGCTGCTCATCATCCAGATGAATTTTATCCTTGTGTGATGTTTATCTTTGTCACACCTTTTACCAAATACCCTATCCCATGCAGTCAGCAAAACTCTAACCCTCTTCCCTGGGCTGTGTGATTTATTGTGGTGTGACTTAATTTACACCATGAATGGATCACCCACTTAGTGGAGCAGATGTGGTGAAAGTGACACCAACTCACTGCAGGATCTTCTGTTACCTAAGCAATAGCCCACACTGGCCCCATTTACTCACCCGCACATAAATGTGATTCATAGTTCCATATTTTAGACATAGAAGAACATCAGTCATCAGCATTCAGGCCGTGTGTTGTATAAACGCTCCACCTGGTCCACTCCAGACTTTGAATCCACTTTTCTTGACTTGAGGATTTCGTAACATTCGTTTTAACTAAATACCCCATTGCTAAGAAGAACTTATTCTTGTTATTTTTTGTTATACTACCACTATCCGTTATTCTTTGTTTTGTCATGTAGTAGTCTGGTCTCAATTCTTTGTAAAGTTATGATATCATTTATAACTCACCAACTCAATGTTTTTATTTCAATTTAGTTTCCTGCAATGGATAATCCTTCTGATTACTTTAGATGGAGCTCACCTGGGTGTGAGTGGGACCTCATTTGGGAAATTGTGATGCTTTCCCTGTGCTTTAAATATATTCAGGTAAGAGAACTATGGAGTGAAGTGAACAAGATTTATTGGTAAGTAAGCAAGTAACTGCATAACAAATCACGTATTTAGGTTGTTGCAGGCAATGTGGATCATGGTACCACCCCTCCCTCAACGGTCAAGATAGTTACAGAGGTATATAGCTAACTATAACTAACCAGTATACACTTTTATAAGCAGATTAGAAAGAAACATGCTGTGTAAAAAGGCAGCAGTGCAAAGTAAAAGCAAAACACAAATAAACTGCTTCAGGCATAAATTGTGAAGCGATAAGGTTTTCCCTTTATTATTTTACAAAAAAACACCCTCTCTACCCACAACAGGCCTATACCCTGTCCTCACACAAAATGCCCGATCCCCAAACAATGTCCAAAGAAAACTGTCAAAGTTTAAACTCCCGGTCCCAACTCCCTTCCCAAAAGTCATTCCCACCATAACAAAAAATGTAAAAAGGGCTAAAAGAGGGTATCATCTGTGCGGGTCCGGAGGTGATCAAGGCTCTGCTCCATCAGGGCCAATCTGGCTTCAAATTAGTCCATACGCTGGTGGTGCTGGAATTGCCAGTCAGGGCAGGCAGGGGTCAGCAGTGGTGGTCCTGCCCCTGATAGCTGGTAGTGGTTATGTATTGGCCTAGAGGCTGGTGGCTGCCGCTGGCTGTGTGGGATGGTTGCCGGGTCAGATGCGTCAGCTTCCACCTCCTACTGGGCCACCAGCTGGTGGTATTCTGCCTGTATAGTGTCCAGCCCTTCCCAACGCAGCTGGGCCGCTATCTCCTGCCTTGTAGTTTCAGGTAGTGGACCAGCAAGAGTAGTATATCAAGAAAAAAGAAAAAAAACACATTGTAAACAATGCTTTGTGCAAACACTTGTTTAAAATTAAATAATGGCACAGTGCGTTACATTGCTGGTTCCTTAGGACCAGTGGAATTTGATGTGGTTAGGAGAATTACTGTCTGACTGAAACAAATTAGGGCAGAATAACACTAGATTAAAAAAAAGTGAGTTATTTTTTTCCTTTTAAAGGCTATCCTAGAAAAAAACATAAACAGACACTTTGTGTGGAAAAATATAAATCAATCACCACTCATTAGTGAGTTAGGCATTATGCACTATGGAGTACAAGTTGCTCTGCTAAATTAATGGAGGCATGCTAGCCAGCATGTTGGGCACTTTCCTACTCTCTGCGGTCTGCAGCTGGGCCAGTTGTAATGGACAATTATCTTACTTTAATTCCAATGGACCTGCTCTTCTTCTGTAAATGCCTTTCAAATATTATCTTGACTCCACACAGCCAACACTACAGTCACAATGCAGCACAAAGTTCATGGTGGCGAAATGCAAAGTGCAGTGAGTGAAGTGATGAATGATGATGTGTGAGATACATATCTGCCTCACTTAATAAATACAGTGAGGCAAGGGAGTAGACAAAAATGTAAATACCCTCCAATTTGAGCCATAGCTTTGATAAAACCAAGAAAGGGAAGTAAAAGAGCATGCCCCTCTCCAGATTTGCTGCCTTATTTCTTCATTCAAGCAATTACTCGTTCATCTTTTAATTTTTCTATATTCATCCATTGCTATCCACCATGATTTAAGCTTTACTTTTTCTCATCCAGTCTTTCACCAAAATGTCTAATCTATTCATCCATCCATTCAGTACCCACCCTTTCAACCATCATTTCATCCATCCATCCAATCAGCATGCAATATGGCTTATCACCGCCCGTGCCTGCCGCTCCTATGTCTTCCAATCCAAACACCTACGCAGCTGAACTGTCCCCTGCACTGGTGGTCTGTGTGGCTAGATAAAATGTACACATTTTTTAGATGCCTGATATGCCTTCCCTTATTTATTTTAATCAAAAAATACAACTGAAATACATAATTACAATTCAGTTAGCAGTATCTTCTATCCAAAATATCCCTTTGGGCATTTGGTCAATTGACAATGTTAGAAAAGTCAGGTAGTCAAAAACGTTTTATAATGGAAGGGCAGAGTTATGTCTATGTTGATAACTCTGGGTCATTGAAGGCCAATGAAGGGTTGGAATAATGGTCAATCAAAGACATATGATGTTGGTTGGCAAATATAATGGAACATCATACTCTCCGGCCATGCTGCACTGTGATGGAAACTACAGGTATACTGCATAAATGAATTACAACTCAACATTTTGGGGTTGGGGGTCCATAACCTTGACCACTCTCTCGATAACTGTTTGAGCATGACGAAGAAAAGGAAAATCTTCTCATCAAACGTGTGTGGTGAATATTTTTGATAATGCTAGCTTACCTGGCCATGCAATCTTCACAGAAGACAGTAGAGTACCAAAAGTCTGTTTTTAGTCTTATAGAACCACAAGATATATAGGGAAGATGGGAAAGATTACTAACAAAGCAGAAGAAAACTACAGACTGGTACAGACGGGAGGAAGTCAGCCACAAAAAAATGAAATATTGAAAAAAAGTATAATGCAGGGATACCAAGAAAAAAGGAGACAGTCTAAAAAAAGATAAACTTAAAAAGTAGCATAGTGGGCAGAGGAAAAAGAGCCAATCCATTGTGTTTTGCACACGTTGGTTAGTATCCTGTACTTGTTGCACTTGAATGGAAGTCATCAGGTAAGGGTGTCAGAGCAATTTTATTTCTCACTAGCAACAGTAGGCTCCTGGCAGTAACTACCATCCTGGAACCCAGCACCTACATTCCAATAACCTAAGATTCCAAACTAAGCTCACAACAATCTTAAAACCCAACATTAGATAATAATAAATAATAGGACTTACTGGGGCTGGCATAGCCCTCTGCAGTGGAGCTGGTGGTCGGAGCCTCTTGACCAGCTCCTCCCGGACAAGCTTCTGCACTGGCCCTCTTCTTGCCCATGGGTGCTGATGTAAAAAATGAAGAAGATTAAAAAAAAAATCTATTATTGGTAGAGTCAATCTCCACAAAACTATTATGACAGGCAAATGCCGTCACATTGTACTTATCTAAAACAGATTGCCAATAGTACCAGATTCGACTGCAATTGAGTTGGGCATACTAATCCTAAAATCCCTATTCCAAAGTTCCGTAACAAAACCTACATTTGTAACTAATGCATTGGAATAAATGATCTTTGATTCTATTCGAATTTCCCAACCCCCTTGATGAATCAACTCATTCTCGCTTCCTTTCAATTCATATATGCAAACTACACTTCACTGTGAAATAGCTTGGGACAGTACAAGCTACATAAAGAAAGTTATAGAAACGCTAACTCACTGATATCACTGATTCACTATAATGACAGGAGGACAGAAAAGTCTGCAATGACTTCTTAATTAATCAGACAAAGCGATTGCCGATGAGTATGATTACGTAGTGCTGAGCACCTGCCTAGCTGAGACTGGATCTCATAATATTAATATTCAAACAGAAACTAAATTTAACCCACTTCTGAGTGTGAGCAGCATGCGATTCTGATTTTTTTTTAACATTGTAAA
Source organism: Lissotriton vulgaris (assembly GCF_964263255.1). Classification (NCBI taxonomy): domain Eukaryota; kingdom Metazoa; phylum Chordata; class Amphibia; order Caudata; family Salamandridae; genus Lissotriton; species Lissotriton vulgaris. Next base: position 1,890,019,882 of record NC_141689.1, on the reverse strand, counting down.
ACATAAACACAATGAATAATTAATACTCACCGAGCCCCGGAATCTTGGCGCCAAGCAGTTTGAGCAGGTCATGATATCTGCCCTGTGGTGCACCAGCTGCTGAGAAGCTGGACTTGGCTGGAGTGCCGTACACATCTGAACTTCCTGCCCTAATGCAGCCAAGGCTCCAGCTGGGGTTACCCCCTGCTTGGCCTACCACCTACTGCAAGCATGGAGGGCATGGTGCTGCACAAAATAAACAGTGCTGCTACCTCTACCTTGCAAAAAAGTGCCCGGGGCTGCACCTTTTGGTGGTGCAGCTGCCTGCAAGGTAGCTGGCTACTGACTATTTATTCAGGGGCAGCTGATGCCGCCGCTCCCTTGATTGCCCTGCTCTGCCATGGCACTGGGTTGGTAAAGAAAAGAAACAGCAAAAGGAAAGAAGGCAGGAAGGAATACGGAAGTAAATGAAATAGACTGCTAGAGGGGATTTAGAATCCAGTTGATATATGAGTCAGAAGTACAAAAACAGAATGATTAAGCGATTAGAAGTAGCCAATAGTTGAAGAAAAAATAATGTTCTTTTTAAATACTTTTGTCGCAAAACGCTCAGTCCAATAGAAAGAAGCCTTCTCAGGTTCTGAGATGATAGTGATAAAATAGAACTGTGTGGTATGAGGAGCAGAAGTCTATTTAATTTTCGAAGTTTCAGCTTATACAAAAGAAACAATTGATGGACAGAATGCTGAACAATGCAAACATTCCCCCCAGTCACAAGGGTCTGGGTTTAATCCATCATTCTTTTGCTCACCACACCACCCCAGTTTGAACCCATCGATATGCAAATCAGTCTTGACCCTGTTCCCTGTGGGAACAGTCCAGCCCGAACTGCTTGAATCCAGTGGTGTAGTGAGCACGGGACCCATGTCCGGGCATACCCTTACCACTTAGGGTGACATATGCAAAAGAAACAATTGATGGACGGAATGCTGGCCTTCTTAAGCAGGGTGATCGAATGTATTTGCCACCAGCAGCAGGTGTAAAATAGTTTTCAAGTTATTTGTAGCTATAATTCAAATATTTGGTGCACAAATGATTGTAATAACAGTGACTACACTGTAAAGAGGACAAAGGCCCTTATTACCAATGGCTCAGTAAATAGTGTAATATTTATCTCACCCAATAAAGTCCAACTCTACTAACTCAACTGCAATTTTTGTGGTAATAACATGCAGATTTTGGTGCTTATCACACGAAAAATTGAAAGTTTTGGTCAAAACCAGTCATTTTTCATCTGTGCACTGAAGAGTTCATGAAGCACAAAACATATGTCTTGGGAAGATTGGAAGAAGTTATTTGTTATCTGTAGCAAATGACCAACTTTTGTGTGGTATACCCTCTGATGTTTTCCCCATCTGTTTTGCTGGCTGTAGAACTCTGTGCACTTTAGCCTTGAGTACCAGTAGTAAAGTGCCTGTACTCCCCCTTTTAACATGGTCTAATTGGTATAACTCTAATTGGCATAATTAACTTATGTGTAATCCATAGTATAGGGTACAAAGTGTAACCATGGCCTGTAAGTTAAATGCCACCATCGAACAGCAGCACCTAGTGTGCCATCCACTGCAGTGTCAGTAGCTTGACAGGAACTGTTTTAAAACTTCAATTCGAACTGTCAAAATAAACCCTTTTTACCAGTTTTAACCTTCCTTTAAATATGAATATATCACTTCAAAGTAGGCTTACAGCACACAAGGTAGGGTAAATGGTATTTAAATGCACGCCATGTAGAAATGTAACTTTAAACATTACAGTGACTATCACCTGAAAGCTTATCTTCATAGCAGCAAGGCTGGCTGTTGCATAGATAAACAGTGAGATGCACTATTACATGTAATAACGCTATCTGTGGTTAGAAAACACATAGAAAGTTAATTATTGAACTCTTTGTAATATTTAATAAAAGCCCAATTCCCTGGTGAAGTTGGATTTTTGATAAATATTAATAAAATGTTTCTCCTAGGAAGTTACTTTCTGCCTGCGTAAAGCCTCTGAAAGCTAATGTGCATTAGCTGTCAACTGCAGTCATCTAAATGATCAATGAGGTGTATTAGATCTGAGGTGCAGTATTTGAGGTGTGAAAACTGCTCTGAGAGCAGCGTCTTGAGCCTGGGTGTGGGGAGGTGTTTCTGCTCTTCTTCTGTGACCCTTTTGGTAGGACCCAGGAGCTTTATGAAGTCCAAAGGTGTCTCTGCTGTCACAGGCAGATGCCAGATGACACATGCACGGGCCCCTTCTTTGTTGTTCCAGTCAGCCATGCTCCATTATCAAAAGGGAAGGAACCTCCCCATAATTGGTTTGAGGTGACCACAAAGGAGCACTTATTTTCCTGGCCAACCTTGTGGGGTGGGCACACTGGTTCTGCCCAAGGAGAGGAGAGTTTGCCATCTTGGAGTTGGGCATAGAGGTGCACAGTGAGATTGTTTACAGGAGGGCACACATGAAATGCTGCAAACATGGGTAGGAGAACCCATCAAAACTTTTACCCCATTGGCTATGGAGGAGCCAGAAGCCACTCCATTCACAGAGAAGTGCCAGCCATAAATGTGGCATCCCCAGTACACTCCTCAGAACCCACTACTGAATGTAAGGAAGGTCATGAGAGTACTGAGCATGCTGTATAAGACCTGAAATAGCCCTGAACAACTTGACATGCTCTTTCTTGTACCCAGGACCAAGAAGTGGACTCCAACAATCATGAGTCTGACCTCCAGGTCAAGCTACAGGGAAACAAAAAGCTTCACAAGGTATTTTCTGGAGATTTCCAACTGACTAGTTTGAACAGGACCTGCCCTGGGCCCTGATAATGGCTTCTGTTGGAACGAGTCCTAAACCTATGAGCGGTTCCAATGTCCTGGAGTCCTTGGCTGTGTCTTGCCTTCTGATTTAGAAAGTATGTGACACCATAGACCTCCGGAGGACAAACCTGCATAGTTAATCTGACCAAGGTGCGTTGCGGCTCAGCTGACGATTCAGGTTTCCCCCACCCTGGACATTTTCACAGCATCAAATCCAATTCAGCTGGGCCTTACAGAGAAGGTATCTGACCTCCTGGAGCCCTCTTCGGCGGCAGCATGCAGCTTTGCCTCTCTGGATGAGTCAGAGGGAGGGAGGGAGGTGAAACCCTACTCAAGCAGCAACCACAATTCTTGTCAGGGTGAAACACAAGGAAACCCCAATTTAACCTGTGCTTAACCCTCTGGTAGCTTGGCACAAACAGTCAGTCTTAACTTAGAGGCAATATATTTATGCAGCACTTCAAACAGTAATAAAGTGAAAACAAAACACACTAAAAATCCCACATCAATTTAGAAAAATAGAGTAAACGTTTGGAGACCAAAACCAAAAAATATCCAAGCATTGGAACCGGAGATATGAAATTTTAAAGAAATAGTGCTTAAAAGCATAATGCGTCAACTGTGGTTATTTGGTCATGCCGGAACAGGACAAGGTCATAAGTTTAGGCTGAACAGAGTTAAAGTGCTTGCCGGATGCAGGGACCAGGTCAGGCCGCTGAACAAAGTACCTTAAATCCAAGTTGCAGAGAGTTAAAAGTTCCGACTGGATGCATCGTGCAGGGGTGGTTCTGAAGTAGCTGAGGCCTCTGATGCAGTCTTACATCATTGTCAAGGATACTGTTGAAGGAGGTTTGCGATGTAAAGTCATCTTTTGGAGATGCATTGTGCAGCGGTGATTCTGATGAAGTCTGCAACAGACTTATGATGCTTGGTCCTGCATCATCGTCAAGGGTACCTTTAAACAGAGGCTTGTTATGTAAAGTCCTGCATCAGAGATGTGTCCCAAAGTGATGATTCCGAGGACCTGTGGTGTGCAGCGTGAGGTACTGCATTGGAGATGCATCATGCAGCGGCGATTCCAATTTGGAGCTTCAAAGAGATGCATTGTGTTGCATCAGTTCTGCCCAAATGACCACAGCTGGGCTGGCAGAGCACCTCCAAGCCACATTCCAAGGGTTCAGGACTCTAGTGGCACCACTATTGGAGCAAGACTTACAGCAGGCAGGATCCAGGTGCTGGCATCAAGGTGGTTATAGCTGTCTCAGAGGCTCTGATCAGCAAGCCAACCAATTTGCCCTTGGAGTCACTCTGGTGGTCCTGGGTTCAAGATGCAGTTCCAGTCCTTCTCATGCAGGCATTAGCGCAGCGATCTGTTTTGCAGCAGAGCTGCACAGCAGCCCTTCTGGGTCTACTGAGTTTTCACAGGTTGAATTGGGTCTGAGGGTTCAATGTTTATACTTGGTGCCAGCTTTGAAGTACAAGATGTTTGTAGTGGGTTCCACCCCAAGAGGTGTTTAGAATTTCCTGTCACCATGCTCTTGCCCCAGCTTGTCTGGGGCACAAAAGACTAGTGTGAAACCCTTTGTGAATGTGCTGAGGGAGAGCCATTGTGATGTGTAAGTGAGGTATGTGACCGGTCCCCCCATCAAGTCAGAGATGGCCCATCTTGTTAACACCTATTCCCCTTTGTCTCACTGTCTGGGAGTAATACTTAAATACCAACCGCCAGCTACACCTAGTCATATAACTCAGGATACTGGCTGCAGGCACCAAATAGTTGGGACAAGAAAATGCAACCTTTCTCTAAGTGGCCTTTTCAGAAGTGTGACTAAAAATCCAACTTTACTATTAAAGAATGTGTTAAATTACAATTCTCTAGAGACCAACCTCGACATTCCTACATGCACCCAATTGAAAGCTAAGCAACTCAATGCTTTCCTATAGGAGAGGTAGGCCTTGCAGTAGTGAAAAACGAATTTAGGAGTTTTTCACTACCAGGGTGTACAAACGTTAAAAAGTGCCTGTCTAGGTTTTTAAGGTCACTATACCCTGCCATATGGGCTGTCAGGGCCTAAGCCTAAGAGTGACATATATGTATCATAATGGAAGTTTTAGGCCTGACAAAAATAGTTTATTTTGCCAGGTCCAAATGGTAGTTTTAAAGTGTACACACAAGCTACTACGGCAGGCCTGAGACCTGTTTAATGAGCCACTTAAGTGAGTTGCACTATGAGTGCTGCAGGTCCATTAGTAGTACTTAATATACAGGCCCTACCACTTTACTTGGGACTTATAAATGAATTTAATGTGCCAATTGGGTGTAAACCAATTCCACCATGTTTAAAAGCAGGAGCATACGCACTTTAGCACTTTTTAGTGGTGGCAAAGTGAGTCCTAAAGCCAACAAAAACGAATTTAGAAAAATAAGAGGAGTAAGGCAAAAATTTGGGGGGAAGACCACCCCAAGGCTGACAGGTGGAACACTCCCACTGTGAACTTTCCTGCTTTCCTGCAAAAAGCAGCACTTCACCAGTACCTTTTATATATAGCAGCTATCCTACTTCAAAGAGCATTCCTAAGCTATAGCCTGCTTCCTTGCTCCACTGAAGATTTGAACTGCACTTTTGAGACAAAGCTCCAAGGCAAATCCCTGTGATAGGCTTGAACCTGGTCCGTGACTCTCATCCCATGCTCTAATGCGGTCGCCTCAAATCCTGCCCAGGACCCTGTCAATGACGACCAGTTGACCGCAGTTTGATTTGATTTGATTTTGGGTTTTGTAGAGCGCACAGCTACCCTTGGGTATCCCGGCGCTAGTGAACCAATCCTGTAGGATGGGAAGTCATGGGGGGAGTGCTCAGGGGAAGAGTAGGGTCTTCAGTCTTTTCCTAAATCTGAGGTGGTTTTGTTCTTGCCTCAGGGAGAGTGGGAGGGCATTCCATAGTCTGGGGGCATTGTACGAAAACAGGCGACCACCTGTTCTGGCCTTCCTGATTCTGGGGACTTTTGCCAGGGAGAGGGAGTTAGATCTAAGTTGTCTGCTTGATTGTTGATGAGACACAAGCGGCCTGAGGATGGGAGGGCCTTCATTGTGCATTATTCTATGGGCAATGCACAGGGTGTTGAAGTTGACCCGTTCCTTAACTGGCAGCCAGTGCAGACTTCTAAGGGCTGGCTTAGCCGAGTTCCTCGCTGCGGTTCCTGTGAGTATTCTTGCCGCCGCATTTTGTGCACATTGAAGTCTGTGGACTACAGAGACTGGGGCCCCCAGATATAGGACATTCCCATAGTCCAATCTGGAGTTCACCAGCCCCTGCATCAGGAGCTTCCTGGATTGGAGGGGTAGAAGATGGAGGATCTTTCGTGCCATCTTCATAAGGCCGAAGCAGGTTCCCGCAGTTTTCCTCGCTTGTGTTTTAAAACTGAGATCCTGGTCCAACCATATCCCTAGGCTTTTTACTTCGGATTTTGGGGATGGTGGAGATCCCATGCAAGGTGGCCAGGGAAGGGGTGTGGGGATTTTATTTGGGTTTCCCAGGAGGAGTATTTCTGATTTTTCCCCATTCAGTTTTAACCGGGACTCGCACATCCACTGGTGCACCTTTTCCAGACAACTGAATAGATTGGAGAGGGCGGTGTCTGATTGGTTGAGGGAAACGACGAGCTGAGTGTCATCGGCGTACATTATTGATTTAATCCCAAAAGGTTTAACACCTTTTACACAGTTGGCGTGTAATGCCAGTACACATTTTGGTGCTGGTTTTATTTAAAACTTCTCTGGCTCCCCTTATTGGATTATTGGGTTTTTGTCGTTTTTATCTCATTTATTTAAACTTACTCTATTTTCCTATTGTGAGATTTTTCCTGCATTGAGTTTTTTTATTACTGTTTTGATATGGCATAAATTATTTACCCATTGCCTCTATGTTAAGCTTGTCTGCTCTGTGCCATAGCTACCAGGGTGCTAGGCTCAGGTTTATTTAGTGACTTTAGTAGTTCACTCTGACAAGGATGATGTTTGTTGCTTAAGATGGGTAGTCACCCCACTTAAACAGCAATCCAGTTTCTTATATTGTCAAGCTACATAAATGAAATACTGGAAGAAAGTAATAGTTGTAAAACTTGTTTGCACTGGAAGAACTGCAACTTTGCAAAAGATGGAACACATTGACCTGAATGTGTAGCGAGGGCTACTAAGTCATGTTTTACTTTAAACCCACAGCTGAAGGCTCTGTTGAGTGCCAGTCCTGTTTTGATTGCTTCCAAATGGAGGTCAGCAATATAAGGAAAAGTGGACATGCTTTGCACTTTAGTTTCAGGAAAAAAGATGCACAGCTATAAAAACATACTAGAGCATATGAAACCATAAAAAATGGAAATATAGGATTCAAATTGATGCCCTTGTTATAAGTCAAGCGATATATGGTGGGCTTTTTTTTATCACGCATGGTAAATACCATTGCACATGGTAAGGTACTTATTATGTGTGTAAAATACCTCTGTATCCTAGTTTCAACATGACAGTAAGGGTAAGCACCTCCTAATTCTAGTTTCAACATGAAAGTGAGTTGTATGTTCGGAAAATCATTTTTTAACACAGAGTTCCACGTTTTGCTTTTTTACAGGACCTTCTCTCAAATAAATTTCGACTTTGGGGATTCTGCAAAGGGAAATCTCTGAGGGTGGGATCGCCATCACACAACTCGGAATTTCTCTCCCTGTATATTTTTTCTAGCTATGCAGGGATCGGAATTTAGCCTTTATTTGTATTTATGGCCTAAGAGGTGTATTCTGACATTCTAATGATATATGGCACGGAACAGACTTTTGGGAAAATTTCAGGCACGCCACAGTTCTCCAAGGCTTTTTTTTGAGGGGTGGGGAGATCAATGATCAAAGTAAGGCATTTAGACTTAGTTTGAAGCCAACATGATTCGAATCCAGACAAATAGAAACTTTTAAAAAGGAAAACGATAGGCTATTCTGCCTTTGAAAGGAACAGAGCAGCCTGTGTCTGTTTGAACTAGACAGTGCAAGGGAAATAATAAACGAGGGCAGGATTGAAGAAGCCAGCGAAAATAATTCCAAGTGGACTGATTCATCTTTTGATCCCTAAAGTCAAAGGATGCAAAATCTGTTTGTTGAGCATAATATAAAAAAATCTCTATGTGAAGGAGCACATACTTGTTTTCACTTTAAAACTATCAGTAGTGGACTAATGCAGAATGAACCTCCCAGGAAAAACCCAGTAAAAAAGGCCACACGATGAGTGGTAAGGAATACTGTAGATTTGTTTCCATGTGGTGGATTTTTTTAACCAGGAGCTTTGGCATTCCTAATGATTGTGACTAGTTGTGGCTGTTTGTACTTGATAACCTCCAAGTGTCACGTGGCCCATAGGGACATTGTCGTTTTTCACTAACTAAGCGTGAGCCCATTGAAGCGTGTCTGCTGCTTTGTACACACTACTACACCTTTTTGTTTTGGCAATATTTCAAAGACTGCTTTCACATGAGACCTCATCACTGCGTACACTCTCTGCATGTTCCTGGGATTTTGACTGAACATGTGCAAGGACAAACAGCAATGCCTATTGTTATTTTGTTGTGGCCAGTCCTTGGCCTTTAGAAAAAATATACTGATGCAGCTGTTCTTTGGACAGCGTACCTGGGTTTTTAGTAGGGTGCACGAATAGGTGATAGACACTTGGCGAGGGACCTTTCCAGTGAGAAGAGCACCTATGATGTAGATTTAACATCTATGTAGAGCTTTCCAAACTGTGTGTCCCGACACAGTACTGCGTCGCCTGCAAGAGGTGGGTGTGTCGCAGGATGAGGCACTTAGCACATAACTGCTAATTAGGAGGTATTCCTTTGAAAGAGTGTCTCAGAGTCAGCCACAACAGCGCAGACTCCGAGACACTCTGCTCTAGGGGGGGGCCGGGAGAGTCACAACAAAGCCCCATTAACAAGTAAATAGTCCTTTAAAGACCTGCGTAGTACTCGAGGTGCAGCTGTGTATGCCCGGAAGCTGGGGTGAGGTGCAAGAGGGTGACAAGCAGAGGGAGGGAGACAGTGAGATAGAGGGAGGAAGACAGGGAGAGAGAGGGAAACAGAAAGAGGGAGACAGAGGGACGGATACAGAGGGATTGAGACAGAGGGAAGGATACAGAGAGGGAGACAGACAGAGGGAGGGAGACAGAGGGAGATAGATGGAGGGAGACAGAGGGAGACAGGCAGAGGGAGGGAGATAGAGAGAGAGGGAGACAGACAGAGGGAGGGAGACAGAGGGAGGGAGACAGGCAAGAGACAGACGGAGGGAGGGGGACAGAGGGAGAGAGAGGGAGGGAGACAGAGGGAGAAAGAGAGAGAGGGAGACAGAGTTAGTGAGACAGAGGGAGGGAGGGAAAGGTAGAGAAAGGGAGAGAGCTAGAGAGGGAGGGAGACTGCGGGAGACGGAGGGAGACAGAGAGAGGGAGGGAGACACAGACAGACAGAGATGCAGACAGCGACGGGGACAGACAGAGACAAATAGAGGCAGAGACAGGGGCAGTCAGACAGAGGCAGACAGACAGAGACGGAGAGAGAGACAGAGGGAGGGAGACAGGTACAGACAGACAGAGAGGCAGAGGGTGACAGAGGGAGTGAGAGAGAGGGAGACAGAGAGAGAGGGTGACAGAGGGAGGGAGAGGGAGGGAGACAGAGAGAGGGAGACAGAGAGAGGGAGGGAGAGATAGGGAGACAGAGAGAGGGAGACAGAGAGAGGGAGACAAAGAGAGGAGAGGGAGACAGAGGGAAGGAGAGGGAGACAGAGAGAGGGAGGGAGGCAGAGGGAAGGAGAGGGAGACAGACAGAAGGAGGGATGGCAGAGGGAAGGAGAGGGAGACTGATAGAGTGTGGTTGGTAGAGAGAGGGAGACAGAGGGAAGGAGAGGGAGACAGAGAGAGGGAGGGAGGCAAAGGGAATGAGAGGGAGACAGACAAAGGGAGGGAGGCAGAGGGAAGGAGAGGGAGACAGACAGAGAGAGGGAGACAAAGAGAGGGAAACAGAGGGAAGGAGAGTGAGACAGAGAGAGGGGGAGGCATAGGGAAGGAGAGGGAGACAGACAGAGGGAGGGAGGCAGAGGGAAGGAGAGGGAGACAGCCAGATGGATGGAGGCAGAGGGAAGGAGAGGGAGACAGACAGAGGGAGGGAGACAGAGGGAAGGAAAGGGAGACAGACAGAGGGAGGGAGGCAGAGGGAAGGGGAGGGAGAGGCAGAGGGAAGGAGAGGGAGAAAGACAGAAGTAGGGAGGCAGAGGGAAGGAGAGGGGGAGGCAGAGGGAAGGGGAGGGAGGGAGGCAGAGGGAAGGAGAGGGAGACAGACAGAGGGGGAGGCAAAGGGAAGGAGAGGGGGGAGGCAGAGGGAAGGAGAGGGAGACAGACAGAGGGGGGAGGCAGAGGGAAGGAGATGGAGACAGACAGAGGGGGGAGACAGAGGGAAGGAGAGGGAGTGAGACAGACAGAGGGGGGAGACAGAGAGAAGGAGAGGGAGACAGACAGAGGGGGCAGAGGGAAGGAGAGGGAGGGAGGCAGACAGAGGGAGACAGACAGAGGGGGGAGTCAGAGGGAAGGAGAGGGAGACAGAGGGTTGGGAGACAGAGGGTGGGAGACAGAGGGAGTGAGGCAGAGAGCAACATACAGACAGAGGGAGGGAGACAGAGGAAGCGAGACAGACAGAGGGAGGGAGGTAAGTAGACAGACAGAGGGAGACAGACAGAGGGAGACAGACAGACAGAGACAGACAGAGGGAGACATAGACAGACAGAGGGAGAGAGACAAACAGACACAGACAGACGGAGGCAGAGGTAGAGAGAGGGAGGGAGACAGAGGGAGAGAGAGGGAGAGGGAGGGAGACATAGAGAGAGAGGGGAAGGGAGACAGAGGGATAGAGGGAGGGAGACAGAGGAAGGTAGACAGAGGGAGGGAGATAGAGGGCAACAGACAGAGGGAGGGAGACAGAGGAAGCTAGACAGACAGAGGGAGGGAGACAGAGGAAGCGAGTTAGACAAAGAGAGGTAGACAGACAGAGGGAGACCGACAGACAGAGACAGACAGAGGGAGACAGACAGACAGAGACAGACAGAGGGAGACATACAGAGGGAGACGGACAGACAGACAGAGACAGAGGGATAGAGAGGGAGGGAGAGAGAGGGAGAGAGAGGGGAGGGAGACAGAGGGAATGAGACATAGGGAGAGAGAGGGAGGGATACAGAGGGAGAGAGAGGGAGGGAGAGAGCGGGAGGGAGACAGTTACAGAGAGAGAGGGAGAGAGAGAGGGAGACAGACAGAGTGAGTGAGAACCCCCCCCCCCCCCAGAACCACCCTTAGGTAGTTTGGGCTCGCTACGCTATGTTCACTCGCTACACTGCCTTACTGCGTCCCAAAACGATGCATCTCCAAAAAGGGTGTCCCCAACATAAAAAGTTTGGAAAGCTGTGATCTATAGGCTAAGATATGGGGTCTGCTGACAAAGCAGAGAGATCTTCTATTATGTAATAATGCTTTTTTTTTAGCAATGGGAGGAAGGTTAGGCACTATAGTCCTTTCTACATTTCTTTGATGACATCTCCCTTCATGATTTATGGATTGGCTGTTATGCTGACAATATTTGTACTATACGTTTTCCTGCTTGCTGTGGCACGTATACTGCATGTTTCGGCATGTTAGTTAAAAACATATTTTAAACTGTTTCGTGTCTCTGTTCATACTGGACAAGTACAAGTTATTGAGTGAAAGGGTGTGTCTTGTTACTGTGATTCCTGAGAGATCCAGGAGTGTTGTGTTCTGGGGTGTCTAATCATTTGATTCTCTGTAAGTGAGTAGGAGAGCAAGTGTGCCACTATAGCTAGTCGGTCCTGGGTTTGTGGGTATTAAGGTGGTAGGAAAACTCAGTCCCTATACACCAAGGTCCCATTTCCTGCACATAATTCTGTCTTTGTGCAGAATCCCTGCAACACAAGATGTACATGTTAATTCGCTGACTAGTTGGAGTGATCCAAAGATTGTGATTTTGCAACCATTTCCCAGCTGAACCTATCTTATCATGTGACCATTGTGGTTAAATTGGCTCATTTGAACTCTAGAAGCTGAAAATGATCTGTCATGTCTTTTTTGCTGATGGCTTTAGAAATCTTTTACCCACCACTGTTTTTAGTGATTCCATAATACACAAGCTTTGAAGATCCTTGCAATCTCCAAACCATTTAAACTTCAGCAAGCAGACATTATGGAATGTATAATTAGTCATATCATTCACCTTTGATACCAGCTTCACTGGCTCCCAAAGCCACATAGATAACTTTTTAAAGCCATCTCTACTGTGCTTAGTCACTCTCACTCATTATTGTACTTGACGACTTCCTGCCTCTAGAGTATTAGTCTCTCACTACTTTCCTTCAACATCCACACTTCCCCAGTATCTTTTCCACATTCACAGAATATGTCTGCTCGGCTTTACCTTTCTGAATATTTCTACACGTAAGAAGGTGAGCTGAAGGGCATGTCAGGCCACAAAGTGGGAAATAAGGCAATTTCCTTTTAAACTTTATTATTTAAGGGCCAAGAAAAAATGTGGAGAGTTAGGACAGATGTTTTAACTTCCTCTTGCCCAAATCCATGTGGTGTTATATATACACCACTAACACAATCTTTAGTTTTCCTGCCATTGCATGAGGCCTCACTGAAGTTGTTGTTTATGGGGGGAAAAGGTCAGAGTGGAACAATTCTAATGTTGCGCTAAGGAAAGCACTGGCATTGGCCACCTACTTTTGGCAACTTTTGAATTTACTCTCTTTTTTGGAGCTCAGAATCCTACAGCAGTCAAAGTTGTAGGATGAATCCTATGATGAAATCCACAAGGCCATATATCTTCACCCCAAGGGCCTGCTGACATGGATTTCTACTGCAGCGAAGCTCCAAAAGGGAGAAACCTGTTTCTTCAACTCAGCAAAATCACACTTTAGGCTCATTGGCAGGGTGGTTTATCCCAGTCATCTTAAAGTCTGGAAGCCCCATTTTTCAGAGTTGTTAGGAGAAGTCCAATCAGACCCAGCCAATGGGCCCTTGCCTTTAGGAACAACAATTGGGGGTTAGGTTTTACTCCAGTATAAGCCACCTGCAGTGTCCAGTCTAAGTCCAATTGCTATTGCTCGGTTTGGCATTTGAGGGAATTGGCCTCTTGCAGCCTATTGGGTCACTGTAGCCATACAAGAGGTCAGCTAGCTGACCACTGGAGTTCATCTATTTGTCATGGGTACAAGTGGATGCAGGTCTATTCCTGCAGGTCTCCTCAATTGTCTCAAAAAAGAGTTGCAGTCCTTATCGTTTCTCCCACAGGTCCAAAGATGTTCATAGGAGAGTGCATTGGTTGGCACCAGCTAATGAGTGGGGTGACACCTGGCTCCTCCCTAACCAATAAAGGTGAATGTTCCCAGGGGCAACCCTAACCATTTTTGCAGCAGTCCCTGTTTGTTGTGCTGTAAACTATCCCGCAGTGAACCTTAGTCCCAAAGTACAAAATGGGGCAACCCTTCCTCCCCTGTGCAGGGAAATAAGCAGTCCCCTCCCCTGTGGTCACTCAAAACTGGTTCTAGGGGTAGCTTCCCTCCCACTGAGTTTGGTGCAAGTGTTGCTCCAGGAACAAAAGGTTGCCTTCATAAGGTCTCACCTTACTTGTGAGAATGTAGGCCCCTTTACAAGGTAATTGAGTTACTAAGTTCACCCTATATCATCTTCCTGCAAGCAGAAGACAAACACGTCTACACACCCAGGCCATTGTTTATGCAATGGTAGCGGTTGCACACCTCATTAAAGTCAAGTACTGGCTGGGCAGCTGCTTGAGAACTAATTCAAAGTATCCTCCTGGAGCTCAGCAGGGAAAAGTAGCATTCTAAAAGTTACTTTTCTATAATGTGTATTAGATATGCAACTTTACAATTGAATTGAGCATTAGATAAATATTAAAAATAGTGGTTGAATTTATTTTTTGGTGTAATACAAGAGGTATGCATTTCCTGGGAAGAGGGAAGGAAGGGAGGATCTAGGTCAGGGAAAGTGAGACAACAGATCAGGGAATATGATTGCTCAAAGCAAGAGCCCTCACACACCCATGAGGGTGATACTTCACCATTGGGCAGCTCCTCGTTGGCCCGGAACTGCAATGCCCAGTGGGTCCCTCAATGGGGCTCTTTGCTGGAGGTCTTGTGAACAAGAGATGTCGATGTGAGGTGGAGAGTAACGGTGTTCTAAGTGTAGATTGGTTTAATGTGAATTAGTGATTTTAAAAAAAGCCAAGATACCCAATTACATTTATTAGGTGTGTTCTCTTTTTATGAGTAAAAGGCAATGGGTGGCTGAATGTGGAATTATTGGTCTTTTCTAGCTCATAAAATAGTGTTTGTGTAGGTCAACATGTTTCTAGCCTCAAGTGTTGCTATTGATCTGGGCAATTCTTCAAGACTGCAAAATGAAGCCTAATTTACTTATGGTTGGGGAGAATGTATGTAACAATAGCAAAAGGTGGCCAAATCATACAACCACATCCTCACAATAAAGTATACCTGGGATATTTAAACTAAAACCTGACCTTCTCAGCCACTCTGGAAAAACTGTACAGTACTTTTCCTTATAGGATGGCAGTCTTCCGCAGTGGAAGTAGCTTTTGGGGCCATGTTACTCTAGTGACATGGTAACAGTACATTTCTACATATTCCACTTTTAAATACCATGCACACTACTTTATAGGCTACAAGGCCTACGTACGGGGTGACTTATTAATATTTAAAAGGGAGGTTTGTTCATGTCAAAAATAGTTAATTTGGCATGTCGAGCTGTGGGTTTGAACATCAGCAGTCAGGCTATATTGGTAGACCTGAAGTCATGTTTTGTCTATCACACTAATTGATGGTACAATAAATGCTCGAGTTTACAGGTGACATTTATAACTTTTCATGCCATGGGTGTATTTCTGCAGCATCTACTAGGGCATTGTAGGAAAGTTCAATATTCCAATAATGGATTATCCAATTTCCACACGTTTTAGGGGTCATAAGGCATACACTGGGCAGTGGACAGCAGTTTCTCACAATGCAGAGTCTAACAAACAGCAATAGTAACACAATTCAGCAAAGCAAATGGGTGACCATATAGGAAAGACAGTTTCTCACGCACATTGGGCTCGATTCACAACTAACTTTTCTGCTCCTAAACTGAGAAAAATCCTAACTTTAAGACTTTCGGTATTCACAGAAGGCATTTAGGAGTACTGAAGTTAGGACTCCTAACTTCTGTGAATACCAAAATGAGTAAGTGCCTTCTGTGAATACCAAAATGAGTAAGTGCCTACTGTGAATACCAAAATGGTAGTAAGTTTAGGATTTTGTCTTAAGTTAGTTTTGTGAATCAGGCCCAATTATTTACAACAGAATAGGACATTAATTTTAATGAAACCTAAAATATATTTATATTGTGTATTCATGGTGAAAATAGATTTGGAATATAAATCAACAAATGCTCCTGTGAGTCTCAAAGGACTGATTGTTACCCAGAATGTACCACCCTCATGTAATGCAAATTTAGTTTGTGGGTTACTGTCTCAAGTTGGTTAGTTGGCATTACGCATGCACTTTTTTCAGAGGGTCTAGAAAACCTAATCACAGGACATGTTTTGTATGAAACTACACAACACTTATCATCACCTTTCCCAAATCCTATTTGGCACAACTTGTATCTAAGTTATTTAATATTTTCAAATGACGACTTTAGGTATTGCAATATTGTTGATCAATTCACATATACGTTTCAATTGTTCTGCATTTTCTTCTTAAGACCTAATTAAAAATAACTGTGTCAAAGAAATTCCAAAAAGTATCTAGATATAATCTCACTTTCTAAATCTAAATGTGTGTAAAAATAGTCCGATTTCTTTATAGAAAACGTTAAAGAATTCCATTTGGCAAGCCAGCACCCAACGTATAAATGCTTTGAGACCAGATGCCAACTTCGTAGACTGACATGTGGGAGCAGTCAATACACTAGGAGTCATTAACATTGAATACAGAGCAATAATTCCAGATACATATCTTCATTTAATGATTTGAAAGTGGTCCCGCCACGGTCCAAAGATTTTAGTCTGTTTGTATGCACAGCCACATGCTGAATGCACTAAAACAGAATATCATCAGAATATTGTATGACTTAAACATAATATCCTAAGTGTTGTCTACATAATATCATCCATTTGGAGTTAACAATTGAAAATCTACATCCAACATAACATTATTTCTGTAAATAATATCTAAGACACAATAATTATGTCTGACAATATTTCTATGTACCATCAGTGGCAGCTGTCACCGATTGGGGGTGGGTGTATTGGATTGAGGGTTAAGGTGATAAAAAAAAAAAAAACGTACCTGATGGATGCACCTCTCCTCCATCTCTCCTCCATTGTCTCTCCCCTGAGGCCAGAACAAGAAGCACCCAGGCTCATCTTAGCCAATCACAACGCTGCAATGCAGCTTTGTCATTGGTCTGAGCAGCGTGGTTCGGTTCTCAGCCAGGGCATGGTAGCCTGGGCATGTTCTCCATGAAGGCTGTAATGCAGCCTGCGTAAAGAACATGCAAAGTGCGCATGATGGTTTGGCCAGCCCGAAAGGGCCGGCCAAACATTCATGCACACTTGGAGTGGGGAAACCACTGTTCCCCTGCTCCTCTGTCATCAGAGCAGCACTGCCCCGACCACAAACCTGCTGCAGCAGGAAAACATAAAATGATAATAACCTTGAGTTATTATCATTTATTTTTTCCTTTATTTCACTGCTGCAAAGCAGTAGGGCAATGCTTCTCCGAGGAGGAGGAGCCGCTGTGTACAATATGCTGCCATAAAAATGTGCTGCATATAAGGGTTCTTACATAAGTGCATATCTATCCAGTCCTCTCAGCAGTCCGCAACCAGAGTTGCCTCAGCAGACCACCTGTGCCTCACAATACCAATGGTAGGCATAAGCAGTACCTTTTTAGTCATGGCTCTGGCTCCATGTGCACTGATATATGTTAGTCAAGTGTCTTTGCCAAATAGAAATAACTCAAATTCCCAGGCCTTTGCCATCTCCCTTGAGTGATAACATATTACCTAAACATTCTTGCTCCACGGTGCCTCCAGTTATGCCCTAACAACTCCAGAGAGGTTCTCTGTAGAACCAAATAAATTTGCATTATTCTTTAATCATTGCCAGCTGCATTTTTATGTGTAAACTTGCAACTTTCCAAGAAGATCAAACCAATGTAGCCTTTGTTCTATTATACTTGTGTGAAAAGCAGCAAGTTTGGAGTATTCTGCTGATAGAGAGAAACAACCCCTTGCTTTATTTGTCTCCGTTTTGTGATCAGATCCAGAAATTGTTTGATAGAAAGTCAAATGCTTTTTTCTTAGCTGACGAGTTGCTAAATTTAAAACAGGGCCACCACAAACTTTTCAGTTATTGTACGACAATCAATTTTTCAATGAAGCTGAATGGCCAGAAATAAAGGGGGCATTCTTATTTCATCGAGGCCTTTAAAATGTGTATGTTTCTTTTAGTGTAAAGGGTGAAATCATAGGCTTATAAGTACAATTGGACCACCACTTATTGGAAAAAACGTCTGAGACAACAAAACTAGTTCATCCTAAACTGAAGAGAGCAGGGTTATGTAAATCCCTGAGTCAATGCAGTTGGATCAGATAAGAGGATCCATGCCTATCAGGGGGCTAGCTGAGCTGGGTGAGCCTGGCCAAGATGGGACAGCTGGGGGTGTGTGTGGGCTCTGAAGGGAACAGGATGATCAGAGAGGAGGTCAACATAAAAATGAAATATTGGAAAGCTGGAAACTATGGAATGAAGGATATGAGCTGCAGACTAGAGCAGTTTGTGATTAGGAAAATGAAAGTCTGAAAAAAGAAAACTGTAGGATAATACAAATACCTAAACAAAGGAGTACAAGGGAAATGGCACAAAAACTATCATAAATGATAGCTTGTACATTCCTTGGATATAGATCGGTCTGTGAGGCGAAAGGATCTTACAAGAAAGGAAGGAGCAGGTTAATCTCACAGATTTCAAGGAGACACCTAGAAGCTGCTATCGAGAGAGAATGCTGGGTGGTCCTCTGAACCAGAGGCACAAGCCTTGGTTTCTAACTTGCACCCTTTGTAGCAGTGACAATCAAGATTATAATAAAAACAGATAAAAATACAAGGGGGCGCAATGGAGAGTTTACATAAACAGAATTTATGGAAAAGCAGGACAGGAATCAAGGTTAGGTTCAAGACTGCATTACGTAGTAGATAAGGCAAGATGTTTACATTTAACAGGACAGGTCAGGAAGTGTGCAGACTAGGAGCAATGATTATCACAGAATCAGAGAGGCAGGATATAACAAGAGATGGAAACACAACCAAAAGGCAAGCCTTGAAACACAGTAGCAAGGACATAACAGAGCAGGAGGAGACTCAACAAGTAACTAAGATACAAGCTCCTGCATTCTGGGCTCCAAGGATGGAAACAGCTTGAAGCTCTTAGAAAGATCACAGGTGCAGGATATGACACAGGCGCAAAGAATGAACCATGTGGAAGAAAAACAGGGAAGACCAGGGCAGCCAGCAGATAGAAGTTGGGGAATAGGAAAGCCAGGAATGGAGTGCAGATCAGAGCCAAGAAAGAGAAAAGTCTAGAATGCAGATATAAAAGATTAAGAATAACCTGGTACCTTGACCCAAGCTAGTGAACAAAAAACCACCACCAGATCAAAATCTAGGCAGGGTCTGATGACCGAGGGAACAACAAATATTGTAATGTAACAAGGAAGAGGGATAAAAACCTGGACTGGAAAGTGAAGACATACTAGGTATGCTAACTATAGATGAGTATAATGTCCTATATGGATGAAAACGATGGGTTTCAAAGGAAAATCCTGGAAATACCTAGTGAAGGAAGAAAAAATACATGTAAATTGTTTTCGTTTGTATTGAGGGAGGGTAGAACATTTTGTCAAATGTTGTATAAATTGTTAAAGCATTTCTCAACTGTCTGCGAGATACGGTGTGCTGGTTGAAGGCTAATTCCCTGCAATTTAATGAAGGCAAAACCGAGGTGCTGTACTGTCCAAGGGTCCAGGTTCAATCTGTCCTACCCTGTAACTTCTGGCCTTCTGACTTCTTTCCTTCGGTTCAGCCAGTGAAGGCGGTTCAGAACCTGGGCGTGATGTTTAACAGCAATCTCACCTTGGAAGCTCAGGTTTCGAAAATAGTGGCAGGTTGCCTGGCCATTATTAGATTGCTCAGGAAAATTCTCCCTCTGCTGCCTTCTCCAGCCCAGGCTGAGGTAGTGCGTTGCACCGTGCTCAGCAGGCTGGACTACTGCAGCTCTTTGTTGCTGGAGTCCCCAAATTATCTTGTGGACAGACTTCAAAGAATCCAGTGGGCCGCGGCCAAGTTAGCCCTGGGGTGGCCTAGAAGGTCTTCCACCTCTAAGGCTCTGGCTCATCTGCACTTGCTAACTTTGAGACAGAGAGTCCAGTTTAAGTCTCTCTGTCTGGTGTTAATAGCCCTCCATGGGTTGGGACCTGCTCTTTTGCAAAGGAAGTTTGCGAGGCATATGCCGGCTCGTAACCTTCGCTTATCCTCGGCCATACTGGTGAGGATACCAAAGGTTTAAGAAAGCTAAAGCAGGTGGCAGATCCTTTGGTGTGGCTGCGGCGAAACTGTGGAATGCTCTCCCGTTCGAGCTCAGACAAACCACTGACCTCTTACCGTTTAGGAGGAGATTATAAACCTGGCTATTCCCGAAGTCCTAGATTGTTATCATTCTTGATCCCCCCTCTGCCATGAGTCTGCCAGTGCCAGGATGCCTGCTAGGTGACAGTGCGCTTTAGAAGTCAAATAAATCAATACATTTAGAAGTCAAATAAATAAATACATTCGGGTTTTTAGGAGGTAGCAGAGACTCTGCCTATTAACAAACTACAGCAGGCAGAAAAATAGATTTAATTCCTGTGGAGTTTCCTTCTTGAGTGAAAAATTGAAGTCAGTTCCCAAATGGGGTGTGAATATCATGTAGTGAGCTGTGGTGCATAGGATACTTCCTACGAAGATGATTTATTCACAAAGCCATAAAAAAGGTAATTTGAGGACTTTTAGATTCAGGAGCTTCTGGGAATTATAATTGATAGTACGTCTGCTCAATCATTGAAAAATAAGACATTAAGAAAACGATTCCTGAAGGTGTTATGGTAGTAAATGGGTCTAATTCATCCTCAGGTCTAGTGAATTGTAATTCACACATGATTGGTTTGTTTTGTTTTGTTTTGTTTTGGAAATTGTAAGAACTTGGGTGTCTGGTTGAGTGGAGATGAAACCCTACTCAGGCAGGAACCACAATCTTTATCAGGGGGAAGTCACTGGTAAACCCTAAATTAACCTGAGTTCAACCCTTGGGTAGATTGGCAGAGACCAGTCAGGCTTAAATAAAAGGCA
The DNA here is from genome assembly GCF_964263255.1 of Lissotriton vulgaris. Taxonomy (NCBI): domain Eukaryota; kingdom Metazoa; phylum Chordata; class Amphibia; order Caudata; family Salamandridae; genus Lissotriton; species Lissotriton vulgaris. The sequence goes on along the minus strand of NC_141689.1, from coordinate 1,889,999,496 downwards.
ATGTGCAAAGTCTTTGCGCAACACTTTAAATAGTACCACAGTGAAAACATACCAACGAAAGGATCCCGCTACAGATTAGAAAAATAGAGTCCATTTTAATAATAAACCAAGACCATAACGACAAAAATCGTATCAGTACAATCGAAGAGATGCAATTTAAAAAATCTAAGTGAAAATAGCAACCAAAAAACACATATCTCCAACTGTGGATATCTGGTCACACCGACCGGGACAAAATCACCAGTTCAGGTCAAACGCAATAGAGCATAGGCCAGCTACAGGGACCCAGTTAGGCCTGCTGAGCAGGAGTACCTTGAATCCTGGTTGCAAGGAGTTGTGGAGTTCCGCTTCGAAAATGCGTTGAACAGCCAAGGCAATGCAAGGCCCTTGCCAGAGATGCTCCACTCAGTTCTGAGGAGTAGTAAAGCTAAGATGCTAGGTCATGCATCATCGCCAAAGAGTCCGTTGAGGAGGGAGCTTGTTGTGTAAAGTCCTACGTTGAGGATGCGTTGCGCGCTGGCAGGTTTTAAGGAAGATGAGGGGCTTGCAATGTGGAGTCCTGCATTGTCCTAGAGGTTGTTTTTAATGAGAGACTTGCGATGGGAGAGCCTATGTCAGGGAATCTGACCCGCTGCAGTGGTTCCAATGAGGCTGCAGGCTGTGAGGACAATGCAAAGTCCTTGCGCTCCGAAAGTCCATGCAGCAGAAGTAATGGGTAGGTTCTGCTCAGGGTTGCACCGTCAGTTCTGCTAGATCCACATATGGGCTGGCACAGCACATTCAGGCCCACTTCCAAAGTACCGGACTGGGGTTCTACAATTTAGCTGGGGAGGACTCACAGATGGTCCCTATGCCGGGTTTTCAAGTTTGTTGGAGCCTTCTGTCCCTGAAGCTCTTGCCAGGATGGCCATCAACTAGCCCTTGAAGTCACTCTTCTTACACAGGCAACAGAACAGCAGTGAAGCAGAGCAGGGGACAAGACCAGCAATCCAGAACAGCACAGTAGTCCTTGTTCCGGCCAGAGTCTTCCACAGGTCCAGAAGTGAACTGAAGAGCTTGTGTCTGAGGTCTACGATTTATACCTGGTTTCTCCTTTGAAGTGGGAGAAGCTTCTTCAGGTTTTCCTTTTAGCGCACAGGTTTCCAGCCTGCCCTTACTCAAGACTAGCTGCAGGGGGCATGAAATCCCTTGAGTGATGGCAGGACACAGATTATTCAGGTCTAAGAAGGTCTGTGCCCAGCTCCAGCCCCCCCCCTCCATTCCTTTTCATTCTCGGTCCACATTAATTAGCAAGCCTCATGGAGTCTGAGCTTATCAGTTCATGGGAAAGGGCTTACCTGTCAGCTGCCCAGTCCAAGGTTGCTTCTCATTTTATAAATATTGGAGTTGTGTAACACATTCAAGTTAAATTGATGTAGAAGCCTCTACTGTCATCTCCTCACTCTCAACTTTTATTTGACTTCTCAAAGAATTTCCTCAGCAACTGAAAATGCTGAGTATATTATGGAAAAATCAAGATAATGAAAGCTTTCCAACAGTTACCATCCACAAAATCAACAGTCTTAGGGTGCCTCCAATTGCATTCTCACCACAAGCTACCTATTAGTTTGTTGCTCAATTACAAAGTATGAGGAGAGATCTTCAGGAAGTAGTCAGAGGCAGAGCCAGAAATCCAAGAAGTGCTCCTATGTTTTCCTCTCTACTTCATCTGAGAAGCCACCAAAGCAAATGTTAATATGGTGTGTGCATCCCTCCACCTCTTAAACTTCTATCCACAAGTATCTTTGCCCCTACAACTGATATGATGTATTCTTGATCTCAAGGGTCACTTTCGTGTTGGGAGACATATGGCTCCAAGACCAGATTCTCTACAGTAGAGAGGTGCTTATGGTTCAACAAAAGGCTTTTGCCCACCTCTCTAGCTCTGCCTTCCAAGGCACTACAAGTTTCGCCACTTTCCCACTGGATCACTTCTGTGAGTCCACCTCCGCACCAGTAGAATTCATCATCTGTTTTTACATTCGGGCAGCTGGCCAGGCATGACTGTTGAGATTGTGATTTCACTCCTGAACCTTTGTCCTTTCTAATGGCAGGCAGTCAGATGACATACTGTCTACCATGCCTTTGCTAAGGTTTGCAAACACTCAGTTCTTTCAGAGCAGGTAGTGTTATTACCAGTGGTCCTCTAAATAATGTTTAGTTCTTAACTGTATGGATTCCACAAGTGCACCATCTCAGGGCAGGATAACAGGAGATGGAGCTACTTGTTCCAGCATGAATTTCCGCCTGGGCCTAGTTCAAGGTCCACCGAGCAATCTCCTCAACTCACCACTGCTTCTAGGCTGGTAAATATTTCAATATTCTATCAGTCTTAGAGCACCGCAGAATTGCTGTCAGGAAGCCAGCCAAACCTACAGCACTATGTTTTCCCCATTGATGGAAGAGTCCATTCCCTTATTTTGTATCACTATTCTCTCTTGATGTTGGTGCAAAGCTCCAGAGTTCCTGCAGCAAAGTATGCCCAGCCCAGTCATGGTCTCTCATAAAGCAATCCCCAATCCACTTATCCAGTGGGCTTGCAGGCACTCCAGATGAGAGCTAACAAGAAGCATGCTGTCTAGAAGTTTTCAGACTGCTGTGTTTTCTTCAGCTTCCATGAGGCCTGATGTGTTCCCAGCTTTTCTAGGCAACATTCTTTTCAGTTTTCTTCTGGCTGTCTGCCACATGTCTGCCTAGCTGCCTCACCTTCCTTCACAACTCCACAAGCCCATATGCCCACAGTTCCCAGTCAGTCAGGCTCAGACAGGGGGTGGTAGTGTAGGGGTTTCTCATGTTCTAAATGCACCTCTCAGTCATCCAGCAACCCAACATGGCATTCAGGATCTGCTTCTGCCTATGTCAACCTTAGTCCAAGGAGTGGGGTCTACTCCCAATTCACTGGATGGGCACAATCTCCCCTTTAGGAGTCAGCACCAGACCTCTAGCTCTTGCATGGCTCTCACTAATGGCATAGAGGGATGATGCTGCCCTAGTTAAGAATCATTGAGGATTTATAGGAATTGGGAACTCAGGCCAGCACATCCGTCATCATGCCCTGCCAAACTCCACCCATTAAATGCCCCTGGTTTAAATGTATAACTTTACCAGGTGTTTTGGGTTAGATTGGGAATGTTTAACTTTGTGCTCTTTTGTGTTAATCATTAACTTTATATTTGTTTGTTTAAAAAAACAATTTAAATGGTACAACCCAAGGTAAATTTGGAAATGGCACCTATATAGAGAAAGTAAACATCTTGCTTTTTAAGTTGTAGTTGTTTTTTTCTTGAACTTAGAATTAATTTGTCTTAAAGGCGAAATCGTTTCTCCTCAAAAGACCTCTTTAGAAACCACGTATGTGGATGGCGGCACCTGATTGTAACAGTGCTTCAAAGGTGTTAGTCCTCAGTTGCTCTTGGGTGGTACCAATATAGTTCTTCCTGCAGGCTTAACACTGCACCAGAGCATTTTTTGGTTTGAGGAACTTATCTTACTTCTAGGTGGACCATTTATTATTCTCTCAACTGCTTCCTATCAATGTCCACAACAGCCCACTCTGAACGCTGGTAAGTACACGCATGTAAGACTGCATCTTTTTCAGACTCAATCAGCAAAACCCCATGCTCCTACACAGCCACATTAGCTGCACCGTACCTTTACCTTTACCCTGACCCTCTGAATTGGTTTGTAAATACAAAATAAATACCAGCATCTATATGATAAGAGAACAAAAGAAGAAAAATTGTCAGTATGGCTTGTTTTCCCAGTTTCAGGACAATTTGTCAGTATGGCTTGTTTTCCCAGTTTCAGGACACCATTGGGCGTTTACTCCAATGTATCCCGTACTACATCAGGGTCTAGCAAAATAGTCGTAAAGACTCAGATGCTATTAGTAGTTCCCTTGCATGTTTGTAAAAATGTCCACGTATTTAGGCTTGTATACTAGACGATGGATTTTGCATCATGATAAAATTCGATCTCACTGCGGGTCAGAGCATCTCTATGAGTATGATGGCGATTACTGCTGACACTTAGGGCTGCTTTGCCTTTTTGTATTCGGACACAACTAGTAATGCCAAATTAACGAGAGTGAGTGTGTAAGTGTTCATGTTGGTTTTGTTGTATCGCGTGCCTGTGGCAATTGTCTCTGTTTTTAACGTTAAAGCATGGTACACCACAGAAATTTTAGTTTGGTGTATTCTTCTTTTTAAAGCGGTGCCTCCTTTATCCTGAGCTGTTGCCAGGTGGCGTGAGGTTTTTTCCTCCATACTAATAAGGTAAGATGGAGTTTTGGCCCATTGATTGGGTTTGTGTGTGATGGTTTAATACTCTCTTACCACATATAATTAGAAAACTATTAAGATATTCTTTTTTAAGATTCATTTGTGTTTTGTGCTATTTTATTTTTCAGAACATTGTTGATCCCACGAGGAATTCTGGATTGTGAGACGTCATACTCACACTATATCCTTTTTGTAATTTTGTAAATAGCAGTAGCTTTGTTATCTTTAGAGGTCCTGATGAAAGCACATGGCTTAACCTTTTGCCGTTGAGTGCTGAAACATGTTGACCACTTCTGTTGAGGACAGCTATTTGTTAAAACTGGTCCTTGAGTCGTGTTTTTAACTCTTGATCGTGACAGACACTAATAAAATTCACAGTCTGTTCACGCATCAATTTTATATTTTTGCACTTCACATTTTGCACTGCACTTAATAACTTGTTCCCACATATTCTATCTTGCTCATCTTGGTAACTATACCTTTTGACACTCAAGAGCTCTGATATTAAAGAGCTGGAATGACATTTTGTACAAAAGGATACCAAAATGATGAAGCTAATCACCAGGTTTGGTGAATGATGGGAATCCACACACATAAACTCTTATGTCATCTTGCCATATTACATTTTTGAGTCTTGTTAAGAATGTTTCTTCTTTTGTTCTCTTATCATATAGACGCTGGTATATATTTTGTATTTACATGTCAGTTTGGGGCTGCATATTCCAGTTGGTCTTTAAACTCTGGCCTCTGACCCTATCTAACCTTTTTTTGTGTGTCTTCCTCTGAATTGGTTGTCAGATCAAACTCATCTCACCTAAAATCATTTAATAGGTTCCAAATACGCCCAACTACAACCAACACCCTTTAAAATATGCACTCCTTTGAGCGCCCACAATACATATTAGAGCGTTTCAGGACTTTGTGAGAGATATAAAGTGCTACGTAAATTCTGCAAACTGAGAAACCTATTTACCAAACACCCAGAAAGTGCTTTGAACCTCGTGAGGGGTAGGAAAGCGCTATAAATAATAACAATAATAATAATAATACTAACAGTTGTTATTAATATGACAATCTTTTGGATCAGTGTTTCTTTTATTAATATGTGAGTCAAATACACATACTTCACATTATTTCAAAAAACAATGTTAGGTTTATGCATTCACGATGGTTTTAGTACTACAGTTCAAGCAGAAATTTGGGCTCCAATGAAAATAGAAGCAACCATCAAGATAAAGTTAAACTGTCAAATCAAATTAGTATTTGTCAAACACTAGAAAGTGAGTGCCAGTTTGTGATTCACCCATGGCGCTGTTGGACTGATGACATTCCCTGCATTTCCCAATATGCCACTTTCAACTTTTTTCAATTGAAACCAATTTGCGACTAATTTATAAATTACAAAACTTTTGCACATCTGGGCCCAGATGGACGACTGTCTTTTGTGGTCGCAATAGGAAAATCAACCCAGTTGCGAACTCAAAAAACGGTGGCCGTATGTACAAACGCTATTTTGCGAGTCAATGACTCGCAAAATAGAGCTATTAGGAAGGAGCATGCCAAGGGCGTCCTTTCCTAATAGTTACTCTAACACCAGGTCGCAAAACACTTGCAGTTTACCACCTACTTCAAGTAGGTGGTAAACCACTCGCAAACGGGATGGGGTCCCCAAGGGACCACTGCCTGCCCTTAAAAAAATGAAACTAAAAAGTTTAATTTTACTTTTTTTAATTCATCCCGTTTTCCTTGAAGGAAAATAGACTACAATTTAAAGAAAAACTGCTTTATTGACCAAGAAGTCACTGACATGGTGGTCTGCTGACCCCAGCAGGCCACCATCCCTGTGAGTGCTATCCATTCCCAATGGGGTCACAAATTGCACCTGCCTCATGAATATTGATGAGGCATGCAATTTGCAACCCTTATTGGGAATCGCAAACAGTGTCTGAGAGACTGTTGTACATTCAGTTTAGGGAGTCGAAAATTGCGAGTCACAATTCTGTGCTATTTGCCATGCGCTAATCTGAATGGTTGTACATCTGGACACTGGGTCTTACAGTAGTTTGGGGTTGTGGTTAGTTAAATGGACTTTTATTTTCTTCTATTGTTTGATTAAATTGTCTTTTAATTGTAGTTCTCAGGACACTTTCTTTGTAAAGAGTTCTTTTGAGAAGGTCCTCGAAAGATATTACGCTAGTACGAAGAGTTGTATTTTATCTTGGGTCAGGAGAACATTTCTTTTGAACTTGAAGAAATTCTTGCTCATGAACTGTTTTAATTTATTTCCTTTGTATTCCTTCTTTCTTTTCTTTTATATATAAGTACTGTTCCAGTGATTTTTTAAGAAAAAAACCTCACTTGAGGCCAGAGGCTATAGTGCAGTGAGTAATGATAAATGAGCATAATACTCCTCGGTGTGCACACCAGCCTGCTAAAAGTAGGCGGAACAAAAAGAAGGAGTTTTCTGACTGAGAAATCCTGTCAGGCACTACTCTTTCAAGGTTGAAGACAGCTGAAGTGTGCCGTGAGAGCACACACAGGTGCGATAGTATCTGGATGAGGGTAATGAATAAAGGCATGGAATGCTGACAGACTTGGTTCTATTGAGGGTGTCCATCTTCCTTAAGGGAATCGATTTTACGGTGGAGCATCGCCAATGCTGATGGTCTTTCCAGATTCCTCCACCTTGGTGAAGAGAACTCCCAAGATCTTCACAATAAATCCGGGCATAAACACACAAACATAAATGCGCTCCAAACACATCAAAATGCCAATGCAACCCAACACTGCCCTATGAACACAAACTACAAATAGTTATTACAACACTTTTTTGTTCACTATATATAGAAGAAAGCAAATGTAAGTAGTGTGAAATCAGTCTGAGTCTACATTTGAGGTTGTGCAATGTCTAAACATGAACATGCATGCGATGTGTGGTTGGAAAAAATGTGGACCTATGATATAGCCAGCAATTCACTCACGATACACACTAAAAATGTGAATGTGACAAATAGATGTACATTTATGAGTAAGCTATAGAAGCCGTATTAATTGATATGGAGTGGGTAAATTTGGTACAAACATGGGATAACACAAGAAATGGAGAAGAGAAGTAGGTTGTGGTTATGCGAATGAGTATTATGAGCAATCGGAAAAAGATATTACAATGATATGTAAATGAGCAACAATTAGCAATCTTAAGTACAAGGCAAGGTGAAGGAATTCATAAAGGGGAACATATCATAAAATTGTGGTAAAATTTTATCACCACTAAAAATATTTACCAAAAGAAAAATGTTCCATAACGCACCAGCATTGTATGACTTTCCTTGTCTCCAAGGCCATTTCACTGTCCTTCCGCAAGGAAGGCACAGCTACTGGCAACGTAACATTAAAGTGACACTAAATGCTGCAATCTCGGCTCAGCAGTACCTAAACTAGCAAATCCATACCCATATAAAGCGTCATCCAGTTTGAAGTTCTGTATCTTGGGCATTTCATGCAATGTAATACAAAAAGCACCTCTGCTCATAATCCTCATCTCATTGTGAACAATAAATAATAAGAATTGTTTTGAAATGGAAAACAAATTCAATGAGGATAACAGTTAATCTGAAACCATCCCCTGGTGACATCACACTCAGCTACATTCTACTGCAGGCAGGCGAGTGCAGCCAAAAAAGTTAACCCCCAGACAATTATTTAACTAACAACCCCAAATTACACTAAGGGCCAGATGTGCGAAAGTTTTGCGACTTGTAAATCAGTCGCAAATTGGTTTCATCTGCAAAAAGGCAAGTATAAAAGAGTTTTTGGTTCCATCTGCAAAAATAACTAATAAGCCCAAATATTACTGACTCCTTATTTATGCGACTGGAATAAGCAATTCCCTATTTATGAACCTATTATTGCGTTTCCTAAATGGTAACGGTTCACAAAGTATGAATACTCACAATTACAATTTTTGCATTGCAAAGTGGTAGCAGGTGGTAATCGAGTTCCATTTATAAAAGGAGAGGAAACACCTTTTTCACAATGGCTCTTCTGTATGCTATTGGGAGGAAGATGAGGGCTTTTGCTCCACAGCAGCAGAGGAGAAGACAAACACAGGAGCTCATTTTCAGACTGAAAGCAGCCTTACTTCAGCAGATGGAGGAAGAGGTCTTTTTTATTAAGTATAGACTGGGCAGCAATGTTATTTTAAATCTCATTGCTAAATTAGACTCAGTGTTATCTAGGGACATGCACAGGAGTGTGTCTATCCCCACACATATTCAGGTTTTCAGCTGCCTTCTTCTATCCACAAAGAGCTATCAGAGTCTAGAAGCCACAGCAGAAGGTGTTTTACAGAGCTCCCTTTACCGTCTTTTTCTGCCATTTCTTTAATGCAATGCTACTTAATATTAACAGACACATTGCAATTCCTAATACGCCCCAAGATTTGCAGCAAACCAATTTTTTTCGTGTAACTCATTTCCCCAGGTTATAGGCTGTGTGGATAGCACAATTTGTTTAATTTGTCCTCCAACTGAATATTTAGATAGAAATAGGAAAAGCCAGCACTTATAAACAAACAGATTGTATGTAATGCAGGCTGTTTAATAACAGATCCTGTTGCAAGATGTCCTGGATCAACACATGATTCATATATTTTCAGTCACTATGGCCCTTTACAGTGACCTTTCAAGAGGAGACTTTTGGTGATGACTTTCTATTAGGTATTTATATCAATGTAGATTATGTTTCTTACATATAGATTTGCACTCCTTTAAATTGCACCAATATGTTTGTGTTAGGTGACAGTGCATATGGTCTCTGTACTTGCATCATGATCCCATGCCTAAATGCTGCAACTCATAGCTAAAAAAGATCCAAAGTTGCACACCTCGATCAGGGAAGTAATTCAGCGCTCACCTTTGGACTTCCTAATGCTAGGTTTCAAGGCCCACAAAAAAGTGGAGGCACTTTGCAATATTCGTCTGAAGTGGGCTGTAAACTAGTAACATCTTGTGCAATGTTGCACAACATTACAATCAGAAAGAAACTTCGAATCCAGACGGAGGTTGACAGCTCTGATGAGGAGTAAGACGTAGCACCACACAAACCAATTCATGATGCCACGAGGGCTGCAGGTGGAAGGGATCGAGATATGTGCATAAAAAGCAACTACTTTTAAGGTTAGTGCATTATAAGTGCTTTATCATGCATAGTAATAAACACTCATTGTCAAAATTACCACAATGTTTTTTCCATGTAATTCACCGGAAATTGAAAGACACATAATGCAGAAAAATGTAGGATTTCTTTGTGAACCGACATTTTTAACTACCTAATGTAAGACAAAAATAAAGATTTCTGTATTGCTTTTCACATTTCTATTCTCTCTTACCTTGCTAGGACTTGCCTGGCAAAATTTGGCAAAGACCTGTTCCTTTCTCTTTCAGCAGCCTGACTACGAATACATCGACATCTTAGCCTGCAAGGGTGACTCCTCCACTAGGGCAGAGCTTCGGCCCACTGATTTCTCACAGTGTGAGAAGCAGAAACACAAAATGGTAATAACGGATAAATGTGCAGAGGAGCACCACCAGACTGTCTTTTTCACTGACAAAAGACTGACCACATTTCTTTACATTTTGAATGCCTTTATTTTAATGACATCATAAACATTGGCTCCAGCCAAAGCATTTCGTTCAATGGAGATTAGACTTCATCAGTACTTATGATTTATCTGGACTGTAGTAATCCAAAGTAGGGATGTGATAGTTGATCCACAATTGTGTAGGGCAATGCAAACTGCGAATATATCCTAGTGTTCCATAAGTAGGGAATAATATGAAGCAATGTCCTTTCGAAGTGTCATGCTTGGGCTCCCTGATAAGGGCCCGGCATTCGTACCTCCAGTAACAATCGTCAGCGTCTAATCACAGGACCAGATGGTAGCGCTATAAAGTTGCGGATCAATTACCACATCCTTACTTTGGATTACCACTGTCCACATAAATCACAAGCCCTGATAAAGTTCAATCTCCATTGATGAAATGCGTTGGCTGGAGCCCATGTTTATGATGCCATTAAAATAAAGGCATAAAGCACGGTGTGAAATTTGGTCAGTCTTTCGTCATTGGAAAATACAGTCTGGTGGTGCACCTCGCCACATTTATCCAGTATCTGATCTGCCTTGCAGCGTGCACCCACCAGCGGCAGGTGCAGGAGTTGAATGTGCACACCCTTCATCATACAAAATATTACTAAGCGGAAAATAGCAGTGATGTGCAGCTATGGTGGGCCGCCGTTGGTCTGTTTTTGTTGATGAAATGGTAATAACTACAATTTTATGTCTCTGCTCCTCACCCTGCAAGAAAGCAGACCAGAAGGGTTTGGCTGTGGGTGGGCGGGTGTACGGGTGGGCGGGACTGCTCTGCGAGCAGGAGAATGGTGTGCTCACTTCTGAAGGTGCAATGACTGCCCTCTGGGGCCGCCCAAACCAGTCATGTGCACTTCACCCTTTCCCAACGCTGGCTGCAATGCAGCCTACATGGAGAAAATGGCCTCCCTGTAAGCCCCTGGCTGGGCGGCGTACCCACCAATCCCAACGTCGTCATTGCAGAGTTCTGATTGACTTAGGGGAGGGAGGCTGCTTGCTTCCTGTTCCTGCCGGAAGCAGGAGAGCAGGAGCAGGCGCCGAGCAGGACTGGCGCCGAGTAAACGCAGGGCCCAGCCGGTGTACAGGTATGTTTAACTTTTTTCTTTATTTTTTAACCCTCTCCTTCCTCCCCATGCGCCCCCCACCCACGATTCATGCTGGCCTGTTAACACATCCAACACAGGCAAACTACTATGTCTGGAAGCCACCTCAGTTTGTAGAGCAGGGGCTGCCTTATCACTAGAAAGTGCTTCATTGTTTTCAGCAATTCCACTGATGATGTAACCTGCCCCAAGACCTTAGCTTCACCCCGCTACAGTGTGCTACTTCTTGTTGAATATGTACGGTTCTTCTGCTAAGAACCCCGTAGCAGTAGCCCATTCCTCTACATTTTTACATTCGTTTTGCATTCTAAAAACAACCTTGTGATATATTTTTATATGTTGCTGAGTTTAATCACTAAATATCATGTATGATTAGTTAATAGCTTCAGTTAAAATATAAACAATATTAGTAATGGAAGACAATCCTTCATCCAGGTTTCTGCCAATCTTATTTATAGTTTGCAAATGTTTATTCTGTACATCAAACATTAATTTTTCTATCTGCACCAACTTCTCTTTTGAGGATGCTGCACCTGCCTCATCATGTATTAGAGCTGGCCATGCACTACAAGGTTATCATCTTTGCCTTCGAAATCTTTGGTTGCAGAAAATTGTTCTACTTCATGCAAGCAGACATACTTGTGAATAAGGTCCAGTTGTTTGCCTTTTAGAGGCACTCTTCTTTTCAAAAACTGCAGCACAAACTGTACTGTCTGTTGGGGGAGGAAGGGCAATGATGGCACTATTTAGGTCCTCTGACTCACCCTGATTTTCTTCCTTATGGTCTGCCTCAATACCTGTAGTAAAAGGCTTTAAGAATAATATAAAATATATTGATTGCTGTTTATTGATCTTGTATTTTGCTCTGGATCCCATTTTTTGCGTGGCTTCTGGAAAATTTAAATAGGTTTTCCAAAAAGCTGCTCATTGCTGGCCACAAGTTCCTCAACAAGGATTTCCAATTCTTCATCTGAAAATGTCTGCTTCCTTTTCCTTTTCGACTCCTCATGAGGACTTATTTTACTTGCTAATTCTTGAAGTTTGCAGAAGAAATTATCCTCATCAAATCAAATCAGGGACATTTGTACAGTGCACATATCACTCGGAAGTCTCATGGCACTTGCAGACGCCTCTGATAGAGTACAAGTTTAGTTATCAAATAGCCATGATTTCACTTTTTTGCGAAAGCAGTTATGATCTGATATGGTGCGTAAGTTCAAGGGAAGTTTATTCCAGGAGACAGGAGCAAGATAGGATAAATACCTTCCTCCGTATCTCACTGTGCGGATTCTGAGGGGCGTAAGAAGGGATTCATTGCTCGATCTTAGTGACCTACAAGGCTGGAACCAACTTAATTTTTTGGACCAGTACCCCAGGCCCTTTCATTACATGTTTTTTGTGTGTTAGATAGAGGGTCTTAATGTAGAGATCTCAGACAAGGGACAGACAGGGATCTTGGTGGAAGGTTCAGAACCAGTCTGGCCGCAGTATTCTGCAAGATCTGGTATTTGGTCAGAAGGCCTTTGTTTATAGAGGACAACAGGGCTATTCCATAGTCCATGCGATTTATTATTAGACCCTGGACTAATAGTTTTCTGGCCTCCATAGGGATCCATTTAAAAATCTTTTGAAGATTTTGCATCACTCAAAAACATGAACCGATTATGTGGTTGATCTGATTTTTCATTGACGTTTGACTGTCCATGTGGAAGCCTAAATTCCGTACCGTCAGTTTGGGTGTTGGACAAGGGCCAAGGTTCAGGGGCCACAACTGTGTCCTGGGAGCTAATGTGCTTTCCAAAGGGCACCAATTTTTTTTTTTTTTTTTTTTAAATATATTTTTATTGCAGGAATCAGTAAATCGTTACATAATCGACCAGCATTATAGCACAAGCAAAATCAATGAGATACAACCCTCCGTCCCCCCGCCGTAAGTTTCTTACACAGCCATTCGGCCCACAACCCTGGGGTCGGGCGGCGAAATTCAATGGGGGCTCAGAAGGATGTCGAAGCTGGTCCGGATGATCCACTGTCCGTCATCTGCTTTTCCAAACAAGCCTATAAACCCAGAAAGAAAAACCCCACCCTCAAAACGCTACAAACCAAAGAAAACCCTACCCAACCCCGCCATCAGCGCCCGGTAACAACCGCAACAGGATCTGCTAAGGGACCCATGGGGAAAGCAACATGTCTGAAAGTGCAAACGTTTATCGGGACATGGGGCGAGCCGCTTCCTCACCTTCAGAGTCGCTGGGGGCGCAATAATCCCTAAGGGCCTGCACTAACGTTTCCCACTCCAGCGCTGCCTCCTGCGCCTTCTCATTACGCTGCCTCCAAGCTAGCTGGTATCTTAGCGTGCTCTCCCCCGCCGCCCACTTCAAGAGTTCGCTGTGCCATCGGCTTCCTGTCGGACCAACTCGTGCCTTCCAGTTCCTGGTCACCTCTCGTTTAGCAAGGAGTAGCCCTAAGTCGATGAATTTGCTGGATATTTTATTCTTGGGGGTATGAGGGAACCAGTGCAGGAGTCCCACCGCCGCGTCAAACGATAAGGACCTCCCCGTCACCTCCTCCAGGGTCTTCCCCACTTCTACCCAGTAGGATGACAATCCCGGGCAGGCCCACAGCATGTGGAGAAGGTCCGCCTCCTGGGCCGGGCACCTGGGGCAGTCCGCCGAATTCGTAGCAAAATACCGCCTGATTTTCACCGGGGTCAGATATGCTCTATGGAGCATGTAATAGTGGACCAGTTGAAAGCGGGCGTGGCGTGTGCCCTTCCAGGCTCGCCGCACCAGCTGGGACCAGGTCGTCTCCGGGATCTCCTTGCCAATGGTCTCCTCCCAGCGGTTTCGCAAAGTAGTGAGGGGAGCCAGCCCCTCGTTGATCAGTCTGCCGTAAAGGCAAGTGACCGCCTTCACCGTGCCCGCAGACATCATCACGTATTGGCACACCGGAGATAAAGTGGGTTCCTCCTGCCCGCTTTTCCAGTGCGCCTGGATCGCTCGGACAAGGGCCGAGTGCAGCAGAAAGTCGCCGCGGGGGATCTCGAAGCGATCAATGAGCTCCTGAAAGGGCAAGAGCGCCCCGTCCTCATACAGGTCCCCTATTAGCTGTAAGCCGGCGTCCTCCCAGTTCGCCAATCGTGACCAATCGCCGCCATGGGGGAAGGCCGTCAGCATCCCCAAAGGTATTTCGGGCGCATACGGTGTTCTCAGATGGCCCCGGGCGTGTGCTCGGTTCCAACACAGGCGAACGGTCCGCTCCTCCAGCGACAAGTCCCGTAGGGCCAAACGTTGTCGCAGCGCTATGAAGGAGAGAACATGCCTGGCCATACCCGTCCCCCTTCTGTCTTCTGGGCCCCGGAATTCCCGGGCGATCTCCTGGGTGAAGGTCTGGAGCTGCGCCGCTAAATAATACTTTTCAAAGTCCGGCACCGCAAGCCCACCCTCATCCTTCGGCCTCATCAGGGTCTTGAGGGCCACCCGTCGGCGGCCCGAGCCCCAGAGGAATCCGACTATCATTGATCGTAGCAGTCGAAACGTGGCCGGTGGGACCCAAATCGGTAGTGTCCGGAAATAATATAACAACCGGGGAAGCGCCACCATTTTAAGCAAAGCGATCCGCCCTGCTACTGAGAGCGGTAGCGTGGCCCAGAAGTCCATACAGCCTCGAAGTGCTCGGGTGCTGCGGGCAATGTTCCCATCGAGGAGGTCGGATGGTTCGTGATAGACGTACACCCCCAGGTACTTAAAGCAGTCGGGTTCCCATCTAATCTCCCTACTTAGAGTAGGGGCGTGGGTGCCCTTGCGAACCGGGAAAAGACAGGTCTTAGTCCAATTCACCCGGAGGCCCGAGACCTCCCCAAACTCCGTGAGCGCCGTCGCAGCTCCATGTAGGGCGGCGAGCGGGTTCTCTAGGAAGAGCAGCAGGTCGTCTGCATACAGCGAAATATAGTGCGGGCCCGAAGGAGTCCATAGGCCCGTATAATGGGCTCCCGATCGGAGATGCAGCGCGAGTGGCTCCACCGCCAGCGCAAAGAGAAGTGGGGATAGCGAACATCCCTGCCTCGTGCCCCGTTCCACCGGATATTGTGAGGAAATCAGTGGTCCCGCCCGAACCCTGGCCGATGCAGAGGCATAGAGAACCGTGGTCCATCTGACGAAGCCCTCACCGAGGCCGAACCTCCGTAGCACAGTGCAAAGGTAGTCCCATTTCAGGCTATCAAAAGCCTTCTCTAGGTCTACCGATAAGACAACCGGGCACGGGGCATCCACAAGCGGCTCCCCTAGCAAGCGGAACAACCTGCGAATGTTCATGGTCGTGTTACGCCTAGGGATAAAACCAGCTTGGTCCTCATGCACCAGGGAGCTCATGTGTCCCAGCAGCCTCGAGGCCAAGATACTGCTCAGTATTTTATAGTCAACCGTCAGCATTGACAAGGGACGGTAAGACCCCGGGTCGGATGAGTCCCTTCCGGGTTTGAGGAGTGGAACCACCAACGCCTCGCACATCGAGCTCGGGAGTCGCCCGAGCCTCTTCGCCTCTCTGTAGACTACCAATAACCTAGGGGCTAGGAGGTCAGCATAAGCTGCATAAAACTCCACAGGAAGGCCGTCCAGGCCCGGGGTCTTATTCCTCGCCATCCTTTTAATGGCGCTACGGATCTCTCCTAGTTCTATGTCGGACCCCAGGGCTTTCGCCACGTCCTGCTCCACTGTTCGGAGCTCCAGTGGCCGTAAATAATTATCGAGCAGGTCAGGGTCTCGGGCTGAGCGACTGCGGTACAACCGTTCGTAATATTGCTGGTAGCAGCTCAGAATCTCAGGCTGAGTGTACACCTCGGTTCCGTCTGCCTTGCGCATAGATGTCGTCAATGAGGACTGACGCGTAGGGTTGGCCAGCCATGCCAGCAACACGCTCGATCTATCCCCCTCTGCGATGGACCGAACCGTATAGGCCTTGTAGTCAAAACAGCGAAGCCGTTCGACTTCCGCCGCCACCGCCTCCTTCGCCTCCGCCGTGCGTACCTGTAATTCAGGGCGCCCGGGGCGGCGAATTTCCAGCTCACGGAGTTTCCGGTCCGCTGCATCTAGGTCGGCGAGGATAACTCGCCTCATGCCTACCTTTTTAGAAATACAGTAACCCCTCACCACTACCTTAAAAGCGTCCCACTCTAACGCTCTCGTGCTCGCGGTGCCACCGTTGGACGCAAAGTACTCAGAGACCTTATCACCCAGGTCCGCCCTGAAAACACTGTCCTCAAGGATCTCGGGCCGTAATTTCCAGGTGGGCACCGCAGGCGCCCCGGGGAACCAACGAAGGTCCAGCAGGAGGGGGTTATGGTCTGATATGGTTCTGGACAAATATTCAGATCGGACCGCTGCCGAAACCAGTTCGGGCGAGCCAAGAAATCCGTCCAGTCTAACATGCAACTCATGGAGGCTCGAAAAGTAGGAATAGTCCCTAGATGTGGGGTGGTGCGCTCTCCAGATATCCGTTAGACCCCAGTGGGTCTGCCAGTCCCTACAACCCTTAGCCACACGACGGACCGGAGAATCGGGAAGGGGTGGATGCGAGCGGTCAGTGTCTACATCCACTACTGAGTTGAAATCTCCCCCGAGCAGAAGGGGCCCGGAGAAGAAGTGGGCCAACGAGCCCGATAACCTGGAAAGGAAGGCAGACTGGTCTATATTAGGAGCGTATACACAGCAAACGTTTAAGTCCCTCCCTCCCAAAGTGCCCGAGATAGCCACATAACGCCCCTCTGGATCTATCACTGTTTTCGTGACCTGGAAGGGAACCCCAGCTCTAACCCAAATCAGCGCCCCTCTGGCATACGCGGAGTACGAAGTGCAAAAGACCTGCCCCCTCCATCTACGCTGTAGCGCCGCCCCTTCCGCCTTGTTCAGATGAGTCTCCTGCAGCAGCGCCATTTGTACCCCCCTACGCACTAAATAAGCGTGGACTTTGTGGCGCCTGGACATAGTATGAAGCCCCCGCACGTTCCAAGTAACACATTTCAGATTAGCAACATCAGCCATTGTCCCATATCGTTCTCGCAAAGTCTCCCCATCTGGGTCCCAACAAAGAGAGGATAGCAATCATCCCAGCACTGATGGCGGCCATTTTCCCCAACCAAAACTGAACAACCCAAGAATGAACCAAACCCCCATCCACCCCCCCAGAACAGGACCCAAATAGCACCATCTAGTTCCCATCCAAACCATACCCTCCAAGAACCCACTAACCCCTACTAATCCTGCGGTCGCCACCGTAGGAAGGCCGTAAGGGCCAGGTGCGGGCCGGGCGGAGGCAGTGGGCCCTCGACGCTCAGGCTACCAGGACTAAAGCCAGCCCAAAGCAGTGCCAAAAACCCTCGGGGCAAAAACAGGGCACCCCACCCTCCCTGCCCCGGGAGAAAGCATCAATTGTCGGCATCCGCCACCCCCCTGCCGGGCCCCCTCCCAAAATGAAGTAGCTCACCCCATCACCCTTGTCCATCCAGAAGGTCTTCCACCGATTTCGGTGTGATCACCGGTGTATGGACGCTATCAGTCACCGATTCCTCGGAGTCCGTTGGTGCCCCCTCGTCACCAGGGTCCGCCTCCTCCTCAATGGCATTGTCCCGTGAGCCAGATAGCGCAGATAACACCTCCAGCACTCCCCTCCGCTCCGTCGATGTCTCTGCAGTTGAGGGCCCCACCGAGCGGCCACGGCGACTCCGAATCCTCCTGGATCGCCGTCTCTGCTCCGGCTCCGCCGCCTGCTGGGATGAGGAGCCGAAGCCATCTTTCCCTGCTCTATAAAGTTCGAGCCAGGCACAGACATCCTCCGGGGTATCAAAGAATTGAGTTTTGTCATCGACAAGTATGCGGAGCCTTGCAGGATAGAGGAGCGAGTACTGGATGCCCTCGCTCCTGAGCTCGCGCTTGACCGCCAGGAAGGAAAACCGTCTGCGTTGAGTTTCGTAGGTGTAATCCGGGAAAATGTTCACCTGGCTGTTCGCCACTTTGAATGGACCATTATGTCTGGCGGCATTGAGGATGAAGTCTCTATCCCTAAAATGCAATAACCGCGCCACCACTGGTCTCGGGGCACGTCCCTGCTGCGGTGGCCTCGCCGGGACTCTATGGGCACGCTCCAGGGTGTAGAAGGAGGATAGACCCTCCGGGGCCACCGTGTCACGGAGCCAGGCCTCCAAGTATGCCACCATGTCGCCATCCTCAATCTTTTCCGGCAGGCCCACCACACGGATGTTGTTCCTCCTGTTGCGGCCTTCCGCATCCTCCGCTCTCTGCTCTAGGGCCGTAATCCGGGATAAAGCATCCTTCATAGTCGCAGCCAAGGTTCGCTGCGCCGGCTCCAAGGTTTTCACCGAGCTCTCCACTTCCTTGACCCGGTCCGAAAGTTTGCCGTGGTCCGCTCTAAGGAGACCTAGGCTCGTCGCTACCTGGGCAATGTCCTGCTGGAGGGCCGAGCGCGTGGTCGCTATCGCCTCCAAGACGCGGTCAAATTGCTGTTGCATCGATGCACCACCAGAACTCTCCGGGTCCCCACGTTCCTCTTTGTCCTGGGTCTCCGAGTCTGAGGCGGCTGGGGTAGTCCCCTTAGCTCCTCTAGGTTTCCCCATGTCGCCGGGCGCACTCCGTGCTGGTCCAGGAACAGGCGTCTCCGAGTGCAGGCTCCGGTTATGACTCTCCCGGTTACTGGGCCTCAAGTCGAGTGCCGGAGATCTCCGTCTCCAGGGCCTGTTGGATCTTCTCCGCTTCGGCTCGCGCCACCACCACGTCGTCCGACGGCACCGAGGAGGAGGCGGAGACAATTGCCGCCAGGTCGGGCAGGCCCGCGTGGCCGATAAAGTCCCGGGGTGAGGGTCACCAACTCCACCGGACGATTTGCGGCGCCAGAGGGTTGCGCCTCCCATGGAAGTGGGTCGGCCAGGAAAAGGTAGCTAAATGCGGTGTCGTGAGTGGGGCCACCGCCGGGAACTCCAGACGTCCGCGTGCGGGAACCACTATAGCGTGGGCATCCGCCCACTCACCCATCCGAGTGCAATCCTTGTTAAAAAAGTCCAATCTGACCGATAACCAGAACACGGGTCACTGGGAGATGGCAGAGTCGGGGGTGCGCCGCCGCTGGTGATGCCCCTCCAGTCTAATAGATCCGGCCAGGGGGACAATGAAGTCCGGGCGCCATATTGGGTCGCACTCCGCAACTCCGCAAACTTCGATTTTCCGCCGGGTCACCCCTCGTTCAGACCGCGCCAAGGGCCCCGGCAGGTCTCCGTCGGGCCGTTCAGCAGAATGCGGGGTCTGGGGTGCCCCGCAGCCTCCGATTTACAGGATAATCACGGGCTCAGTCCCGGAGCCGAGCTCTCAGGCGACCATCGCCATCGGCGCCCAAGCCACGCCCCCCTTCCAAAGGGCACCAATGTATAATGATTGGGCTGTCATCACATGTATCAAGCATGTTTGCGTTCGCTGTGAATCGGCCTGTTTGCAAACGAAAAAAAGCCTTTTTCTACGTATCAAACTATATTTTGCGATATCGTCAACTGCTACCGAATCACAAAAAGGGTTTGTGATTCGGTATTTGGAAGGGGCGTGTTTTGGACATCCCTTCCAAATACCGAATTGCAGAGTTAAGTACGAATGTTTTGTGACTGTAAATGCTGTTGCAACACATTCACATTTTATAAGAGCAGGCAGTGGGCCCACGGACCACTGCCTACTCTTAAAAAACTAAAAGAAAACTTTTCTTTTTTTTCTTTTAAAAGCAGCCTGTTTTCCTTTAAGGAAAACGGACTGTATTTTTTAAACAAATATTGCTTTCTTGAAAAGCAATTACGGACATGGTGGTCTATTGACCCCAGTAGGCCACCATCCCTGCGATTTTAGCTATTCCTAATGGGTCACAAATAGTGACCTACCTCATTAATAATAATGAGGTAAGTTGATTTGCGATCCCTAGGAATCGCTGAATGAAACTCTTGGAGTTTCATATATTAGGAATAGTGATTACCTAATTGTAATTCGCAGAAAATCACAATTAGGTAATGGCTATTCAAATGTTGACACATGTGACCCTATGTCTCTGTACAGAGTTCGCTTTTTACGATTCGTTTTTTTAGAAAAGCAAAACTCAGAAAATTGCTATTTAGAACATGTGCTTGATTGTACATTTCATTTATCAAATCGCAAAATGCAGTGTCTTACCATTCAAAATTTACAATTCAGTAAATTATACATCTATACATTTAACTCTAAGTCCTTCCAACAGCTACCATGCGCTAATACGATAAAGGGAGCAAAAAGAAGACATATGATGCACAAAACAGAGCAACAATAAGGCACACTTCATTGAAACCTACTACATAAAAAACAAACACAAGTTGAAAGAATATTTATTCTAAGCCACCACGTACTGCATGAATTGAACATAATTTAAATGCATTCTGCAGCAAATTCCTAATGAAGTTTAATAAATATGTTATATTATGTAGAGGCAATGGCACAGAAGCCCATTTAGAAGACATTTCAGTCAAGTCAGTGAATCTGCAGCTCCAACTCGCCCACTGTTGTAGCATCCACCAATTAACTGATGGATCTTTGCAGCCTCCATTGGATGCATCAGCAAACTGAAATGAACAAAGAGTGAGTGAGTAGTAAATCTGTGAAGAGTTAGTGTGAGTGTGAAAGAAGATATTTTTAATTTGACACACATGTACATTTGATTTAGTAAGAGAACAGATTAAGATTCTGCATATTGTATGGGTTTATAGATACTTGCTAATATTGCATATGTTTATGTATGTGCTTGAGAATACCTATTTGCTTGAACAACGAGGCAATTATGTGTTATTCATAGCATTTCTTGAGTCTTTAAGATATAGGCCATCCTGAAGGAACCAAGCTCCACAGTGAATGAGGATATCCATAAAGGATAGAAAGCAAAACAGTAACTGAAATGAGGTAATGTAATATACTTTGTCAGATAATGCCTGAAGTCTGCTATGTGTTATGCAAATGTTAGCCTATGTCCCTGTAAAGCTGCAAGCTTTGATCCCAAGTTGTTTACGGTGTGCTGTAGATTCACACAAGAGGGAGAGTCATCAGAACACATGAGAGGGTAATCTAGAAAACCGGGAATGTAGGCCTCATTGAAAAAAGAGATTGGGGGTTAATGTGAAGTGAGTCATACAGACAAGTTTTAGGATGCTTCTGGCGGGGAAGTGTTTTGGCTGGCTGCGAAAGTTGCGTAAAATTTCTCTGCTCATTAAAAGCCCATGAATTATTAGCTTGGTGGCAGTTGAGCAATATTCACTTGAATATTATAGGGTTGCATGGTGTAAACAAGTATTTTTAAGGTGGGCAGAATTGGAAATTTGAAGATTGGTCTTGCGAAAGATTGCACCAATGTCACTGTCTATAAAGACTCAGATTTCTTTTTTTAGAATATTGATTTCAAATTTGGAATCTAGGAGCCTCATTTATGAGAAATGACGCATCGCTGCGTGAAAGCAGCGATGCGTCACTTCTCAGTGCGCACTCCTTGAGACATACCTGATGCGTCATATTTACTGTATGGCGCATCATGTTGCAAGGATTTACAGATACGTCAGTATTTCTGACGTATCTGTATGGCGCAAAAGTGACGCATTGCTGGAGTGTGTCACAAAAGTGATGCAACTCCAGCAATGCGTCCTTTCACATGGGGCAAGTCCCATGTGAAAGGGCCTGCGCCAGACTTACGCCTGCTGTGAGGCAGGAGCAAGATTTTGACGCAACAGCGTCCTAGAAGTGACGCAGTGAAATCTCATAGATTTCACTGTGTTACTTCTACGAGGCTTTTTACGGGGAAACGCCCCCCCCTGCATACATTATACCTGACGCAGGTATAATGTAGCGCAGGGGTTTACAAAGTGACGCATCTGCTTAGATGCGTCACTTTGTAAATAGTGCGCAACAGGGGACATGTTTTACGTCGCCGATGCGTCACAAAAAACGAAGCATCGGAAGCGCAAAACTGTCGCAAGGCCTCATAAATTAGGCCCTAGATGCTTAAAAATCCCCGAGTTTACGCACATTAATTTGAAGTTCAAACAAACGTTTCTGGCGAGGTCAGCTCATTCAGGTTATGAAGCCCCTTAAGAAACATAACCTAAGCCATCAGAGGACTCGTGGGCTCACAGCCCCCCTCCAACTCCCCAAGCAAAACACATTTCTCTTTACAGAAAAGCTTTTGCATATGCCAGCGTGTTGCTATACCTTGCAATAGCATCAGCTAGTGGTCGATATGGGGCAGAAAACGTTAAAACAATGCCAAAATCACATGCCTCTTTTTGATCGAGGAAGAGACAAACATCACCAATTAGGACAAAAACGATCACTGACTCTCATAATAATTTGCTTAACTTCCACTTGAATTCAATAATTGAGCACTCGACAAAACCTACCGACTAATTCTTTAACTTCATGCTTGCCAGAGTGAACTGGTTATTAAGACAATTGCTGCATTGTTATAATGTAATGACCCACTCCCAAATAAGTGAGTCAAATGAACTACAATGAAATGTAATGATGGTAATATTCTCCGCTAGCGCACATTAATCGTAATGACTTTTTGAAATCTACTGATCTACTGATCTCTGTTAGCTGGCCTTTTCTAAGACTGCATGGCGATTTTAATGTGTAGTGAGTAGTGTGGGCCTTTCGTTTTCACAGAGCAAGCCCTTCCCTCCCCCTCACCTGAATCACCTATTCAGATATTAAATTAGTGGTGAGAGGCCATAAAGGGGGGCAATGGTAAAAGGGAGAAGGAGCAGAGGGGAGGAAAACAAAGAAAGAATAAGTGACTTGACAACAAGACCATGTATGCAGCATCTGGAACGTTCCAACAGGTGCTAGCGGGTGAAATACAAATAAATTATTAAAAGCAGTGATCACAGTGTGCCCTTAAGGCTCTAGGCCTAAGTGGGAAATCATCTAAAGAGGTATAGGGCTTCTTTACAAGCCCGTTGCGGCACATATGCGCCACTGGAGTGTCACTTTTGTGACACTCAGGAGGGGCAGTTTGAAGACCCATATCTACGAGCCAACAAAAGCCACTTGGCATGGCTTTCAATGGCCTGGTAGATATAGAGTTGCTGCCTTGCCTTACTCTGCGTCAAAGAGGTGTTCCATGGGTGTTATGGTGGATGTTCCCCTGCAACATCCATGGACTTTGACACTGCCCCAGATTTATGGTATCTCGTAAACTTGGGGCAGCGCCAAGCCCTTGCGCCTCCATGGAGCAGGCGTACGCGGAAATATTTACATTTCTTCTAATTTTTAACTCTTTCCATGTGTGCCACATTCTGCAGCACACATAGAATGAGGAAAACACCTTTTGTGATTGTTTTTGTGCAGGAAGGTGCCCACTTCTGCGCAAGAGTACAAAATCTCGAAATCCTGGGGCAGGGCCAAAAGCTTGTGCCTCCCTGTAACAGGTGTACTGAGTACGTTTCATTGCATTTCTCCTAATTTTTTTCCAATTTCCAAGTGCACTGCATTCTGCAGCACACATAGAAAGTGATTGCTTTGTGCAGGAAGGTGCCCCTTATTGCACAAAAATAATCACACCAACAACATAGACACCCATGCACCATGGTTCAAGGGCGCCTGCATTGGTTCATGGTTGCAAATCATGTGCTGGCTGAAAGGACAGGAATGCACAGTAACTTCTAAATATGGTGCAATCCTGCCCTTTCGAATTGGCATAGGACAGCGCAGCAAAATGACTTGTGGCGCTGCCCTACTCCAATCTTTTGTAAATAAGCCCCTATATTTATGCACACATAGTTCCCTAGGGAATAGAAAAGAGTAATTTCAGCGCGCCTTCAGCAGGAGCTCTGCAACACCAGGGTGTCAAGGCTAAAGCTCCATCAATGCTGTCTAAGTAGTTTACAGTGAACTGTGAACTTCAAAGGCTTGGAAGCCAAAGGGATTTTTTTTTCTTGCTCTACTCTTCTCCCTACAGTGGATAACATATAAGTTTGAACCTAGCCAGCGTGCCTGCACTGTATGCAAGACCTGCTGTAAGCAGTATTGCAAGTGCAATCCCTGCTATTTGCCATTGGTTAACTCTTGCTTTACTCTTCTCTCCTGGCACCTTATTGGTACATCACTACCCTTTTATCGGAAGGTGCACCGACCAACTACAATTTCATTATGCAGAAAGTGTTCATTTGTTGTGTTTAAGGACTATTTTATTTTTAATTATGTGCTACAGAAATTTTGTCATTGGTTTCATTTTTTTTATGACCATGGTGCCCGCTTCCCGGGCCACCATGCACATAAGTTACACATGCACAGCTGCATGCTTTATATTTTAGCACGGTGTCTGCTTTAAGCATTATTTTTTATTACTGTGCACGGGTGCAGCTTTGTTTTAGCAAGGCGCCTGTTTTTATATTTACAACACAGGTGCTGCGCTTTATATTTGAGCTTGTATGTTTAAAAAAAACAATAGCTTTAAGTCTCGTTTTTTATGTGCTTGATTTACTACCTCAACGGGTTACATTACAACTGAAGAATCTGTGTTGTGCATGCTGAGGACTCGAGGAGGCACCATGTTAACCAAATTACAGGAATCAAGATGCAAATGAATAGCTGTGAATACTTGTAATTTGGGGCAGTCATACATACACAGCATTCTTAAATAGTTTACTGGGGAATGAATGCCTGTTCTAAAGCAAACCAAGCCTTGGTCGCTGCTTATGGACTAGTCTGCAAGAGGGCGGTTGAGTTGCTTTTAAAAGCAGAAGGCGGTGCGGTGGAAAAGCAAAATGCTGCTTTACTCAGGTAGGGAGGAGCGGTTAAATCCGTGTCTGGTGGAGTGCCAGCAAGTGCTGGAAGCACAATCTTGTCAATAATGGTCGTCCTGCCCATCAGCAAGCTAGCTGCACATTGTTTGCAGGCACGGGTAGATTAAGCGACATGCCCCCAATTACAGGATGTTAAGCTGACTACGAGACTCGAACATGGTTGGTTTCTGTTGTATATTTATCCTTTTTCTATTTCCCCTACTCCACCATGGTTCTTACCTGTGTCAATCCATTCCAGAATGTACATGGCTCTGTCCCCTTCTAGTGTTCTAGCTGGCGACAGTTTGTGCCTGGCCAGCTTGTGTTGAGGTTACTCTTCTCTGTTTCCTGCAATAAACCTCTTCTGCTGTTCCTGTGGTCTCCTGGTTACTTACTACAATTTTGGCGACGTTCCTGCTGGCCAGTAATTCTGAAGACCTCATCTTGATGCTTGTTTTCGAGATTTTCAGCAGAAAGCAGATCTTAACGGAGTTTCCTCGACAAGAAACGAATCTACGGCGTGCAGATCTTGTTAATGCCCTCCTCTTCTGTTTCCAGTGAAGGCGCCAATCTGGGGTATGCTTTTATTCTCCTTTTTGACTGAAAAGCGGAGCGGAGCTCGAGCCCTACCAGCGCTGACGTCATCCAGACAGTGGACCGGCCGCAGCGCGTGCCTGGCTGGTGAGTCAGAGCGGAGCGAGAGCAGCGCGTGTACACTGTTTGTGTTACCCTGGAGACGCTCCCAACCGTGAGTCACAGCTGAGCGAGCGCAGCGCGTGTGTCAGCCACGCTCGAGACACTGCTTGTTGCCCTGGAGACGCACCTGCTCTCACGTCACAGTGTCAGCGCGTGGGTCAGCTGAGGCGAGTGCAGCGCGTCTAACTGGTGCTAGAGGAGAGACGCTTCTTGTGCGTTCCAAGCCTCGCTTTAGGATACTTCCAAGCCTCGTTTTCGGCGGCGGCCATCTTACCTTCCTGTGTTTGCCCTTCAAGCCTCATTTCAGCCACAGTTCAAGCCTCGCTTTCAGCGGCGGCCATCTTTGCCTTCAAGTATTTACTTTTCAGGTCTTGTCTTCGTCTGGCAGCCGTTTTTGGTGGTTTTTAAACCGGATTTTCCTCGTTTTGCCATCAAACCTCTGTCTGGCCCTGTTGCAGTGCTGTAACACCGTTTTGGACACTTTATAATTGGTAAGAGGTATGCTACTATAATCCTTAATTTCTTTTGTTGTGCAAATCCTCTGTTATTTTGTTTCACTCCACAATCAGTGAATATGGCACAACAATTTGTGGTAACTCTGCCTCCTCAATTCTTACCTGAACCTGGTGTTCCCGAAATACCATGGGAAGACTGGTATATCATGTTTGACAATTACCTGGAAGCACTTGATGGACAGGAGTTTTCTCCCAAAAGAAAAAAAGCCATTCTTTTGAGTACTCTGGGCAAGGAAGGGCAGAGGGTTTTTAGATTTCTACCTATCACTCTTGGGGCTAGTGGACATGACATTGATGAGTTTAAGGAAGCGGTTGATCGTTTGGAGATCAGATTTGCGAAGGAGGAGAATCTGATTATGAACCGCTATAAATTCTATACTCAACGCCAAAAAGAGTCAGAAACCATAGACGATTTCGTTGCCAGACTCAGAGAGCTTTCTATAAAGTGTAAGTTCGGTTCTATGAACGACGAGCTCATAAGAGATCAATTAGTCGTCCAGTGCTCTAGTAAGAAAATCCAAGAAAGGCTATGGGCAGCCAAAAATCCTACTTTGAAGGACGCAATTGATCTGGCCAAAGTAATTGAGGAGTCTAGTAAGTGCATGAAGGTCCTTGATTCGCACAAATCTACTCCACATCAAGAAGTTTCTGTGGTTACCGACAAAGGGTGTGTTGTGGGGTGTGAGCACTGTTCTGGAGACAATGTTGCTGTAGTTAAAAACAGATCCAGACCCCCTGTCAAGAAAACCTCAGTAAGCAAAGTTTGCAACAGGTGTGGCAGTAGCAGTCACTCTTCCGACGCCAGGTTTTGCTTTGCCTCAAACAAAGAGTGTTTGAAGTGTGGGAAAGTTGGACATTTTTCCAAGATGTGCAAGGCCAAAGCTCGACAGAGAGTGAATATTGTTGATGACCACTACGCTGATGATCCTGGAGTTGAACCCGATAGGCTTCTGGTCATTGACGATGTTGATGTCATTTGTGATGATCCGAGACAGACCAGACCCAAAGCCATCTTCAAGATTGACTCCCACGAGGTGTTGTTGATGGTTGACACTGGTTCTCGACATACCATTATACCCAAGTCTACTTTCGATGCCTTTTGGGAAGGGGTAAATTTACAGCGTAGTGACATTTCCCCTAAGGGTTTCAATGGCCAGAAAATTGAAATCCTTGGTTTCTTTGAATCCGAGATTGTGTTTGAGAAAAGGTCTATTTTTGGGAAAGTTTACGTTTCCATTGATGGCCCGCCTATTCTAGGGTGGGTACATCAATATGACCTCTACATCGTCATCAATCCTAGGGCAAAGAACCAAATAATGGTTGTTGATGATGACTCTATTGAGTTCATTTTGTCTGAATTTGGGTCTGTGTTCAGGGAGGAGTTGGGTGAACTTCGGGGGTATGCTCATCTCATTAAGTTAAAGAAGGGTAGTTTACCAGTGCAGCATCGTGTAAGGAGGATTCCTATCTCAATTCGCAGTGAGGTAAAACTCTTAATTGAGGAGATGCTGCAGTCTGGTGTAATTGAGCCTACGGAAGCATCGGCATGGGTTTCGCCTGTCGTGATTTCTAAAAAATCAGACGGAAAATTGAGGTTCTGTGTGGACCTCAGGTCCCTGAACAAGTGTGTTGTTGCGGACACCTTTCCTTTACCCAACATCACGGAGATGGTTTCCACTCTTCAGGGGGCGAGATACTTCTCTAAACTCGACCTGAAGAGCGCCTACCATCAGGTTAAGCTCCATGAGTCCTCGAAGCATCTTACCGCCTTCATCACTCCAGAGGGTATTTTTCAATTTACCCGTCTTCCCTTTGGGTTGATTTCGGCGGCGAGTGTCTTCCAAAGATTGGTCAGCGAAATCTTTAAAGGACTCAAAAATGTGGTATTCTTTCAAGACGACATCTTGGTTTTTGGAGAGTCTGTGTCTGATCACAACCTTGTTCTCAGGAATGTTCTACACAGGATCTGGGACACTGGTCTCACACTACGTAGGGAGAAGTGTTCTTTTCTTGTGGAGAACATTGAGTACTTGGGACATGAAATTTCAGTCAATGGCGTCAGACCCAAGAAGAATCTTCTTGATGCAATACGCTTAGCCCCTTGCCCGTCTGACAAGGACCAGTTGCGGTCATTCATGGGTTTGATAGAGTACTACTCAAAATTTGTGGAGAAATTCTCAGAGAAGACCTTGCCTCTGAGAACCTTGCTGAAGAAGGGTTGCAGGTTTTCATGGGGCCCTGATATGGAAGCTTGCTTCAATGAAATCAAGGAGGCTATCTGCAGTGCTAAGGTTCTGGCACCCTTTGATACTGCCAAGTCCTCCACTTTGTTGGTGGATGCCAGTGCCTGTGGCCTCGGCGCAGTCTTACTTCAGTCTCATAAGGATGGTGACAGACCAGTTGCCTTTGCCTCACGTACTCTTTCAAAATGTGAACAGAACTATTCTGTTATCGAGAAAGAGGCTTTGGCTGCTGCGTGGGGTGCTCATCACTTTCGACCATACCTATGGGGCACCCGCTTCAACCTTAAGACTGACCATAAACCCCTCATTCGCATTCTTTCTCCTGGGGGTGGGGCATTTGGTTCTCCGAGGTTGGCCAGGTTGGCCTCTAAACTCCAGGAATACCACTTTGACATTTCCCACATCTCTGGGTGGAGGAACT
Organism: Lissotriton vulgaris; assembly: GCF_964263255.1. Lineage (NCBI taxonomy): Eukaryota > Metazoa > Chordata > Amphibia > Caudata > Salamandridae > Lissotriton > Lissotriton vulgaris. The sequence goes on along the minus strand of NC_141689.1, from coordinate 1,889,970,712 downwards.
TCCAGGCCGACTGTCTGTCTAGGCTGGCTGTTCCGTCTGGTTCTGAGGTTGGTTTCAGTCTGGAGGGATGTGATGAGAATGTTGCTTGGATTGACGATGTGCTTCTACTCTCTGAGAGCTCCTTTTCTCGTACTGAGTGGGTTGATGCTATGTCTAGAGATAGTGTGTTACAGGAAGTCATCCAGCTCATCAAGCTGGGTTCCCGCAGGGAGAGCTGTCTCCATGTCTCTGTCCGTCCTTTTCTAAAAGTCATTGATGATTTGTCCGTATGCAATGACAACATCATAATGCGTGGTGACAGATTTGTACCTCCTGCTGATTTGAGACCAAAGCTCATCTCTTTAGCACATGAGGGTCACCTTGGCCAAACCCTGACGCAACAGCGTCTCAAGCTCAACTTCTGGTGGCCCGGTATGGACTCCATGGTCTCCTCATGGGTTGAGGACTGCTCTACTTGCAAGGTGGGTGAGAAGAGACTTAAGGTTTCAGTGGGGTCTGAGATGGGTGCGTTGCAATTTCCTGAAATTCCGTGGCACACCATCTGCTTAGATTTTATAGGTCCCATTGCTGAACTGCCTCTTTCCCAGAGGTTTGCTGTTGTCATTGTCGACTGTCACTCTAAGTGGCTGTCTGTAGAGTTTCTCAAGGACATTACTACGGCTACGACCATTAGTCATCTTAAGTCTCTGTTCTTTAGAGAAGGTTTCCCCAATGTCCTTATAACTGACAATGGCACACAGTTAGTCTCACATGAGATGCAAGCCTTTTTGTCTGATTGCGGTATTTCCCACCATAGGACCTCCCTCTACAACCCTCAGGGTAATGGACTCTGTGAACGCCTTAATAGGTTGGTAAAAGGCACCGTTCAAAGGGCCCTCTCCAGTGGTTCTTCTGTCTCTTCCCTTGTCAGGGAAATGGTTTATGCGTACTGTACCACCCTTCATGGTTCCCACTCCAGATCCCCTTTTGAGATGATGAGGGGTAGAGTCCCCAGCACTAAACTCATTCCCTCTTGGCTCAAGGACTTGGTCTGTCAGTCTCTTTTGGGTGATGTTCCTAGGGTGGCTCCCAAGCTTTCTCGTAAGGGCTCTGTGTCTTCTCCTGGTAAGAGTGTTTCTGGTTGTAGTTCAGAAGGTTTGCTTCCCAAAGCCAACAAAGTTGTTGCTGGTAAAATTGCGAAAGGTGACCTTGTCAAGGTAAAGTCTGGTCGTGTTTCTGGCGGCTTGTCCAAGTTCCGTGGCCCATTTCTTGTTAAGATGGTTTATCCCCATTATGTTGTTCTCTCAAATGGGGAAAAATGGAACTTGAGGAGGGTTGCTCTCTATCAGAAAGGTAGTCTTGGTCCTGTCATTGATCCTATTCCTGCCCCCGTTCCTGCTCCTTTCCAGGACCTTCCCTCCTCAGGGTTTATGCTTGTTCCTTCTCAGGATCCGGGTTTTGTGGCTCCTGTCCCTGTCAATGTCTTGGCTAGGGGTGATGGTGGAGGGGATGCTCCTGATCCCGTTGTGTCTGTTCCCAATCCCGTTGCTGATCCTGCTCCCAATTCCTTTTCTGATCCTATTTCCAATCCCATTGCTACTTCAAGCTCTCCGGTGTCTGTCACCAGACCTCAAAGGTGTCACAGACCCCCTGCTTATTTGAATGATTTCTGTTGTGATTAGTCCTTTTAGAGGGGTGACGTGTGTCCCTTCCAATGTTTATCTTTTGTGTAATGTCTTCAATGCTGATACAATGCTTTCTAGTTATTTGATGCTTTGAATGCCATTGTTCCATGATGCCTTCTATTTTGCCTTTTCTTCAGAAATTCTTCTTTGAGTCTCGTGCTAAGTTTCCTTTTATGATATGCTTACCTTTTCACGTTAAGTTTCCTTTCGCTTTATTTTGTTTTATTCTACGAGAGGAGATGTGTTGTATATTTATCCTTTTTCTATTTCCCCTACTCCACCATGGTTCTTACCTGTGTCAATCCATTCCAGAATGTACATGGCTCTGTCCCCTTCTAGTGTTCTAGCTGGCGACAGTTTGTGCCTGGCCAGCTTGTGTTGAGGTTACTCTTCTCTGTTTCCTGCAATAAACCTCTTCTGCTGTTCCTGTGGTCTCCTGGTTACTTACTACAGTTTCCTAGTACCAAAGTCAACAGCTGTGGCTGTACGGTCACTTTCAGGGTACAGGTAAGCAGAAGCCCGATGAAGTCTCGGTATGAGCTCGAGGTTTCAACTGGACCACCACCCCCAGAGCCAGGGTTCAGGCTTGAGGCTGGCTTGGGGTTTCACAGTATGGCCAACCTCTAAACACTGGCAGCCACTCCCGCTCTTTTTATAGGAGAGGGCCAGCATATTGGGAGCATGAGTGGGCCACCCAGTACATAAACCAGAATGGGTGTTTCCTTCAGCGCGAGGTTACTGTCTGAAATGTAAAAAATATCTCTTAGAATCATGCACGGGACTTTTGGGTTTCCTAATTCTTATGGCATTATTTACCATCTCTGTGTCACTGCCACAAAGGCACATTATGAGAAACATCTTTTAATTTGATTTCCGTGCACGGATAAAGGATTGATTGATTGGTGGATTGGATTGGATTTGATTGGATTGGAGGGCCTTTTTGTTGTGGCTAAAACGGATTTGGGACAGAAACTGCGGCTAAGGTGCAGCAGCGGTATTATGCTTAATCTGGCTGACGCTAAACTGCACTGACTGGTAGAGCCTCAGGAATTACTCTGTGAAGTCTTGAAGCCTGAACTTGAGATAAAGCCGCCTTTTCCCTTCAGCCCTTTGGACCCTCGCTAAGAGGCCCATTGAAATCAAAGTCGGCCACGAAGAGGAGCTATTGGCCGACTCCAGGTCAACAGTTATGTGGGAGCATCCCCCTGACGTATTCACACATTCTATCCATTTCACAGCTCCCTCACCCCTCTCTGGCGCATATTAGAGTTTGGACACAGCTGTAACAAGCATTTGCAATGCAATAGGTCTCGCATTACTGAACATTTGAGCTATAGGCATTGCAAATAATTGCAACAGCAATAAGTTCAAGCTTTCTGTAATGCATGACCTATTGCACTGCAAATGCTTGTTTTTATTATGCTGCCAAATTCCACAGTTTACTGTTCTGAGCACTAACGAGTAACTTTATCTTCTTTTCCCTAATTCAGCAGTGCTCATTTTATTGGCATTTGCAAGGTGAGAAAAGCTGTGCTGGCATTCTTTGCCTTGTCCACTCATTATGGTGGCAGAAATGATTGTTATTACTTTCATGTTTACAAACGATCACTTTTAATAAATGCCTCATGGTGCCGTAATATAATCTGATCTACAAAGTTCAATCAATTAGTAGATTTATAGAGGGCTACTTGTCACCCATGAGGGCATCCAGGTGCTGTCAAGATCCAGTCGATTAGCCAAATAGTAAGGTCTTCAGGGATTTTTGGAACTTTGGAAGAGATGGGGTGGTCTGTAGATGATAGGGTAGCTCGTTCTATGTCTTCGCTGCTAGGTTGGAGAAGGAGCAACCTCAACATCTGTTACGTTAGAATGCGAGGGTGAGGGTTAAAGAAAGGGGCGCGGAGCAGAGGTTTCTGGTGGGCGGATGGAACTTCAGGCGGTGGTTCAAGCAGGCGAGTCCGCAGTTGTGTAGGACCTTGTATGTAAGGGTCACAAGCTTGAACTGGCATCTTTTCTGTACAGGGCGTCAGTAGAGCTCCCTGAGGTAGGGGATGAGGTGGGTGGTAGGGAGATCTAAGATGATTCTTGTTATGGTGTTCTGTAGGGTATGTAGTCATCAGAGGAGATGAGCTGCGATTCCAGTGTAGAGAGTGTTGCCATAGTCCAGTCAGCTGGAGTTGAGAGCCTCTTGAGCTTTGGGACAGCCATTTGAATATCTTGCGAAGCATGGGGAGAATGAAGAAGCAGGAGGAGGAAGCAAAGTTGACCTGAGTTGTCATGGTTAGCTTGTTGTCGAGAATGATGCCTAGGTTCTTAGCCTGGTCAGTGGGGGTAGGAGTAGTTCTGAGGGCCACCAGTATGTGTCCCATGGGGAGCTTTTGCTTCCGAAAATCTGTGCCTCTATTTTGTATGTGTTGAGCTTCAGGCACTTGACCATCATCCAGCTGGTGATGTCTGTCTTTCAGTTGTGGAAGTTGGTCTTGGTGGTGTCTTCGGAGAGGGAGAGGATGAGTGTCTCGTCGGTGTAGGAAATGAAGTTGAGTCCGTAGGTTTAGCAAATCTGGGCAGATGTGTCATATAAGTGTTTAAGAGGGCAAGGATCTTTAGGGTACTCCACAGATAAGTTCCTTGAGTTAGGAGGTGAAGGGGGGAAGGATCTTTTTTTGCATTCTTCTGGTGAGGAAGGAGGAGATCGACCTGAAAGCGGCTCCTTGGATTCCTATGCTGTGCAGCCTTGTAATGAGTGTGTGGTGGGAGACCGTATCCAGAGTTACTAACATGTCTAGGAGGATCAGAGCAGCAGACTCTCCTCAGTAGGGCTCAGATGTGGTCGGTAGCTGCAATGAGGGCTATCTTGGTGCTGTGGAATCTGGATTGGGAGGAGTTGAGTAGGAGGTTCTCTTTCAGATGTGAAGAAAGTTGGTGGTTGATTGTGTTTTTCTAATACTTTGCCAGCCAGGGAGCACAGAGATCAGTTGGTAGTTGTTGAGTTTGATGGGGTCTGCCAATGGTTTTCTCAGTAGGGCATTGACTTCGTCATCGTGTTGCTTGAAGAAGTTGGTGGCCGTGGCCTGGGGTTTTAAATTTCCGTAAACATTGGCGATCTTGTTGTGGAATAAGTTTGCAAGATTGATGCAGAGTTCTTGTGAGGGGGTAATGTTGTTTGTTACAGCTGAGGGATTGGAACATTATTTTACGATGTTGAAGATTTTTTTGCTGTTACTGGAGCTCAATTCAATGCGTGAGGCTAAGGCCCTTTTCTTGATTTTCTCAACTGTTTGTGGTAAAGTTTGAGGGCTGTCTTGAAGGCAATCTTGCCAGTTGTGTCCTTGCTGGTGTACCATCTCCTTTCCAGTTGTTTCCAGTGTCATTTAGTGGTTCTGAGGTCTTCAGTGTACCAAATAACCTGCTTGATAGACTTTATGTGGGTATTTTTGCCAATCGGATTAATGCTGTCGGAGCAGTTGATGATCCAATTGTTGAAGTTTCTGACATTCTGGTCTAGGTTGTTCGAGAAGATGGGGTGGGTGGTGTTGAGGTCATTAATCCATGTATCCTTTGACATGGTGTGGTGTGGGGCGCTGGACAGACCGGGGGTGGAGATCCATGAACTGGTGATGTGAATTAGATGATGGAGTGCTCAGTCCAGGTGACTTCTGTAGTGCGGCTGTACGTGATCTAGTCACTGTAGGTGAAGGTGTGGCCCGTGGTTTGTGTGGGGTCGTGGACAAGTTTGGTAAGTCTGATGTTGTTCATACCGTTGATGAGGTTGGTGGTGCTGTTGTCATTGTGGTCGTCAAGATGGAATTTGAGGTCCCCAAGAAAAATGTAGTGCTTGGAATCTATGGTTAGGGAGGCGGTAAAGTCAGAGATGAAGTTGCAGAAGGCTGGAGGTGGAGGAAAGTAGATGAGGGTGCCCCTGATGGTGGTTTTGCTGTCTGTTTGGAGTCAGAAATTGTGGTGTTCCATAGTTGGGGTGATGTTATCATTTGTGATGGTGCATTGGATGGATTACTTGTACATGAGGGCAACCCCTTCACCAGGCTTGTTGATGAAGTCACAGCAGGTGATCTTGTATCCTTTGAGTATCACGATGTTGGGCATGGAAGTGGGTTTGAGCCAGGTCTCAGTGAGGAAGAGGAATTCAGCCGTGAAGGTGGAGATGAGGTCCCAAATCTCTGTGGTGTGTTTGCATAGTGAGTATGTGTTTAGAAGGGTGTATGCGAGTTGGTGTTTTTGTTCAGGTGGTGTCTGTGGAGTGTTCAGGCTGAGGCTGGCCAGTGGGCTGATGTGTGTGCTGTAGCATGTGATGTTGCAAAAAACACAGTTGATGGACAGAATGCAGAACAATGTCTTACATTCACCCCAGTACAAAGAGCTGGGCATAAATCCATCATTTTTTTGCACTCCACACCACCCTAGGTCAGAATCAAGCATCCAAGGACCGGTTTCTGGCTAAGCAAGGGGTTTCTGGAGTGCAAAAAAAAGATGGATTTAGGCCCAGATCTTTGTACTGGGGTGAATGTAAGACATTGTTCTGAATTCTGTCCATCAACTGTGTTTTTTGCAATTTTCACCCCAAGTGGGCTGGGTATGCTCAGACGTGAGTCCCAGGCTCTCCACATCACTGGAGTCAAGCTATCCAGGCTGAAGAAGGCTGATAGCCAGAAACCGGTCCTTGGATGCTTGATTCCGGTCTAGGAAAGACATGGCTTGGTAGTTCGAGCTGGACTGTTCCCATGAGGCACAGGGTCAAGGATGATTTGCATATAGCCATTGTCTGTCCTAGGGTGGTGTGGAGTGCAAAAAAAGATGGATTTAGGCCCAGATCTTTGTACTGGGGTGAATGTAAGACATTGTTCTGCATTCTGTCCATCAACTGAGTTTTTTGCAATTTTCACCCCGAGTGGGCTGGGTATGCTCAGACGTGAGACCCAGGCTCTCCACATTACTGGAGTCAAGCTATCCAGGCTGAAGAAGGCTGATAGCCAGAAACCGGTCCTTGGATGCTTGATTCCGGTCTAGGAAAGACATGGCTTGTTAGTTCGGGCTGGACTGTTTCTATGAGGCACAGGGTCAAGGCTGATTTGCATATAGCCATTGTCTGACCTAGGGTGGTGTGGAGCGCAAAAAAACGATGGATTTAGGCCCAGATCTTTGTACTGGGGTGAATGTAAGACATTGTTCTGCATTCTGTCCATCAACTGTGTTTTTTGCAATGTAGCAGGTGATGTGGCAGGGAATGCAGCTGAAAGGTGCTATCATGGAGTGTGGGACTGCACTGTGGCAGTGTTTGTTACAGCCTCCAGGTTCAAGGGTGAAGAGTTCAGTGATGGTGTATTTTTGAGGGTTGGGAGGGCCAGGGGCGTGGTCCAGGCATAGATGGGTGCAGACAGGCTTGCCTTTCTAGTGCCTGATGAGCGCGTTTGCTGAGCAGTTGCACTGCAGCCTGCATTAAGTAGGTCCTGTGGTAGGGTAGGGCTTCTATTTAAGAGCAGAACTCTGAGCTTCAAAACCCAAGCGGGCGAACCTGGGCAGTGATGGTGTCACTGGATCTGGCTAAAACAAGCAGGAACAGAGGCCCCAGACAAGAGACAGGATAGGTGTCTAGGTGCCTATTTTTTCACTAGTTTAAGACATGTAGTCTGAATTTTGAAGGGATTCCATCATATTTTTATGTGATGTTTGTTGCTCGATTTACATGCCAAATATTTTCAGGGCTTGGCTTGCGGATGGGCTGTTAGAGGCCAAGCAAATTCTTGGCTCGGCTCGCCCTGTTCATTTCTTGGCTGACTCCCCTCCATATATACATATATGCACATTTTATTCTTTTTTGGTGAACCCTTCGATTATAAATATATGAGTGAGCCAAGAAATGAACCACATTTTTTTCTTTTTTGGATGAGACCTGTGATTGTATATATATATATATATATATATATATTCACTGAAAAAACCTTGGGTTGCAGGGGTGTTATAGTTAGCTAGACATTTCACTCATACAAAACCATTGAAATTCCTCTGTTACAGTTAGTTGTCCTAACTATAACTCGTACGCCCACAATCCACTGCTGCTGATGTCACATATTACTTCATTCATGACATGGTCAGTGACATCACTGATGACATCACTGATGACATCACTGATGACATCTAAAATGGCATCACTGATGGCATCACTGATGACATCATCCAGTGAATGTGGTTTGGTTCATTATTTAAATATGTATTATATATATAGCAATCTGCATTGAAGAATGAGTGGATATATAAATATCTGGATGGAGGATTTAGTAGCAGTGTGATTGACTGTTTACTTGACTAATTTATAGTGTCTCACGAAATATATTAGATAGTGGCTAAACTGTGTGAATATCTGTATCACTATGTCAGTTGTTTTGTGAACTGCTGCACCAGTTGGTTACTAGCTAGATGAAAGTCTATATTAGTTATTGATTAGTTAACTTAGAATTGCATGGGAGAGTGAATGTGTGTGTGGTTCGGTGGGGGGTGTGTGACTGCCCAAAGATGTGTGAATAGTTGATTTAGTAGATATATGAGGTTAAGACTACATATTATAACAGTTGTTTGGGTGAGTGAATATCTTTATGGGTGTGGTGATAAGCAGATATATGTCTGAATGGTACATGTCCAACAAACTAGAAAAATAAAAGGCAGTGTATGTGACAGTTTGTTGTATATAAATAACTATACATAGGAGTCAGTGATAATATGAGTGACTGTATGAATAACTGTATACTTGTAATAGGGATTTTATAACACACTAATAATGAGTTACTATCTATATGGATAAATGAAGTGGTGTTTGTATAAGTGTGTAGCTGAGTAAATGTAAGTATGATCCATTGTTGAATAAGTGAGTAGGATGACTGCATAAGTGAATAGGATGTGTGCTGGTGTGTAATCCCAATATAGGTGTACAAGTATATTTGACAGTGTTCTATTGATCATTGACAACATGTATCAGTGAATCTATAGGTAATTGATTAGATGTGTGTGTAGATCTAGGAATCACTGAGTGGATTTTTAGATTCTTGCATTGCTGTCAATGGATTCAAATATGGTACTCTGTATTTTACAGTGAGTGATCAAAGGTTATACTAGTGTATGATGAGGTGTATCTCATTGTCACGTGGATGATGTCATCAGTGATGTCTTCAGTGATGTCATTTGCGATGTCATGAGTGATGTCATCAGTGATGTCACTGATCATTTCATGAATGATGTAATATGTGACATCATCACCAGTGGATTGCAGGTGCGTGATTTATAGTTAGTACATCTAACTATAACAGAGGAATTTTAATGGTTTTGTATGAGTGAAATGTCTAGCTACCTATAACACCCCTGAAACCTAAGGGTTTTTCAGTGAATTTCTACGGTTTTTTAAATGCTAATTCCTAACTATAACATGTCTGAAACCTATGTTTTTTTCAGACAATTTCAAAGTTTTTAAAAAATGCTAATTCCTAACTATAACATATATGAAACCTATGGTTTTTTCAGTGACAATTTTTAAATGTATTAATTGTTGTAATTATTTTTTATACTGATTTACTACATTTTTTTAAAACTATTTATTTTTAAATATTTTATTTTTTAAATTACTTTATAATTACATTATACATTACATTACAAAATATACTTTCTCAGAATGAATTACTTTAGTATAAATACTTTGCAAATAGGTAACAGAATTTTAAATACAATAGTTACAGTTGTTGCAAAGGGCAACACAATTTCAAACACAATGCAACATTGAGATCAATGTGAATTTTTTAGTTAAATGCAATTAGTTACTTTATAGATTACTTTTCTAACCACAGGACTGGATCCTAGATTCAGTCTTTGGACATCTCCTGTAGACAGTTGTGTAAAAGCGTTTTGGTTACAGTAGTGATTTTTAAGGAATATTATTGTATTTTAAAAGTTGACACAAACATTTTTTCACATAGAGTCACCAATGTTATCCTATGGGAGGATATTCACTTAGCAGGTAAGTAGTGTTATCGTTACTTTTTCTTACTCAGTGGTGGATCCTGCATCCAGCACTGGTGTATATCCTGTAAACAGTTGATAGAATGCGTTTAAGTCATACAGGCGATTTTTAAGGAATATTTTTAGTATGTGAAAATAGACAGAAACTTTTCCGGTGAAAAGCAGAGAATGGATTCATATGGAAGTAAGTACAAGTTACTGGTAAGTACAGTTAGAATTACTTTTCAGGGTAAGTGCTAGGCTAAAAGATGCAGCACCGGGTTCTCGCCTGATAACAGGTTGTAAATCAGAATTCGTTGTTCGGATGATTTTAGGTGAATATTTTAAAGTTCCAAAACTCCACACTTAGAAGAATTTCCAAGTGAAACCAGTCAAAGTTAGCCTATGGAAGGAAATTCAAGTTACTTGTAAGTATGGTTAGAATTACTTTTCAGGATTAGTACTGGGCTCAAAGATGCAGCACTGAAGTCTCTCCTGATAACAGGTGAGTAAATCGGAATTCATAGTAGATCCAGCAAGAGCCATAGAGCTGCATAGCAGAGAGATGTAAAAAGGGGCACAGCCTGCACCACCTCTCTGCACCGCAGCGCAGTGGCGTTTTCTGGAAGCACCTGGTGGGCTACTTTGCCCCCATGGTCCCTCAGGTTTGAAGTGAATTTTTTTCCCCAACTTAAAGCGCGCCACAGGGCGTGTTTGCACACATCACGTCATGCCCTGTCCCCTCCCTTCACCACGGTGTAAACGCGCCCTGTCACTGATCTAAGTTGAGAGATTAAGTCCCCTTCAATCCACAGAGCTGCGTTGCAGATAGGTGTTCAGAGGCCATGCCCCCTTTTCCAACACTCTGCAGCGCAGCTCCGTGGCACTTACTGGAGGTACCTGGTGGGCTAATTGGCCCCCAGGGACCCTCAGGATTGACAAGGAATTATTTACCCAACTTAAACCGTGTCACAGGGCTTGTTTGAACACATGTGAACTCAGGCCCGCCCCCTCCCTCACCACTGTGCAAATGCGCCTTGTGGCATGTTTTAAGTTGGGGGTTTAACTCCCCTTGAATACTGAGGGTCCCTGGGGTGCAACTAGCCCATCAGCTACCTCCAGTAAGCGCCACAGAGCTTTGCAGAGAGGTGTAAAAAGGAGCATGGCCTCAGAACACCTCTCTGCAATGCAGCTCCCTGGCGCATACTGGAGGTTCCTGGTGGGCTAGTTGGCCCCAAGGGACCCTCAAGATTGAAGAGGAATTATTTCCTCAACTTAAAATGCACCACATGACACGTTTGCACAAAGGTAAAGGAATGGACCAGGGCCTGAGGTGACATGTGTGCAAACACGCCCTGTGGCACGTTTTAAAATGGGGAATTAATTCCTCTTCAATCCTGAGGTCCCCTGGGGGCCAACTAGCCCAGCAGGTACCTCCGTTCATCGTGGCTACAACCCGAACTGCTGTACGGAACTACACCAAATTTGACGAAGAGGTAATCCTTGGTTCAGACTCGTGCCTTTTTCTTAAATGGTGTAAATCCATTCAGTAGTTCCTGAGAAAATCACAATAAAAAGTACAGATATATCTATGGCCGTGCATTCTGAGCGCACCCTAAGAGCATTGTCCCGATCACGGGTTGAATGCTAATTGGCTGTCAAGTGGTTGTCAACATTCGAAACCAGGAAGTGTTGGCAGCCATTTTGTGCCTCAGTAGAAGTGAGGGTCTAGAAAGCAGTGGAAGAGGTGTTCAAAAAGTATAAAGGGGGCAGGTTAAAAATATCTTGACCCTCTAGACCTGCTTAGGGGGTCCCACAAGGGGCAAAATGTTTATTTTTTTTTAAACTGAGAAATGTGCGCAGGGTGCATGGATCCACCGTAAAAAAATTAAAAACGTAGCGCCGGCTCCTGTGCTTGTTTAAAATTTTGCTTCCTGGGGGGGCCAAATCCCGGGGTCTAAAATATTAAATTTGATGAGGGTCAGAGGGGCCCTGTAGCCCGAGGACCACCATCCCTCGGTGCTACAAAATAAACGGGTGGGAGGCTCAATGGTACTCCCCCGGTAAAACTCTTAGGTAGGGGGTGCTTACAGGCCCTCTCCATCCCCAGGGAGCACTACTCTTTGGGGCTTTCAAAAAAATGGGTGAGGTTGCTCAATGGCCCCTCTAAGTTCCTGGGATCACCACCCTCCGGGCCTTTTTAAATTGTGGGAGGGGGCCGCGTGGACTCCATTCTGGAGCAGTTGAGGGACCTGGGGAACACCACTCCCCAGGATCGGCTCCTGCTGTGTCTCGGGGTGCCTACCCCCGGGATACTGCTGTTTGGTATGGCAGGGCAGAAGTCGAGGTTCCCGCTCTGTCATAGCAAACTTGAGGGCATATTACCAAGGTCCATTTCACCGCATTTTTTAAAAAAAGGCAAACATTTGGTGAAAATTATATCACCCTTTTTAGGCGTATATATAACGTTGGGGACCGTGGGTGGAGCCCCAATGTCTCTATGGTCCTATCCAGCATCCTGCATCCTTCTGAAGCTGCCACTACTTTTCCACATGGGGACCTGCTAATATGCAGCTCCCCATGGAGAAAAGCAATCTGCTTTACATTTTCAAAGAGTGAGCAGGTTTCCCTGTCCTCTCTTGCAAAATCCAAACCAAGTTTGCTATGGCAGGGTGGGAGCTTCGGCTCACACCCTACCATAGCAAACAGCAGTGTAGAAAAAATCTTCCGGTAACACAACAAAGGATTTTCATTATCGCTGTAATTTTAATGGCGTCCTTGTAAATATGCCCCTAAGTTTTGGAATGTCGACAATCCTTTCTCCTATTGAAATAGCCACAAAGTATTTAGTGAAGTGCACACTGTGAAAGGTGAAGCAGCAGTGTCTGTTGGGATCGATAAAGAAATACCCATTGTTGAGTACAGAGTAGGCAAATTGTACATAGGATTTTGTAATGCCAGTGGCTATTACTCGCAGCCTCTCCTGAGGTTAATTCGAAGAGTTGTGTACTTCTTTTGCTCCTAATGTACACAGTATTCTGTCGTCTTAGTGTGCTTTCTCCTCTGTCATGTAGAGGACTTTGGGTAAATATGACAGTTTCTGTACAGCCAGCGCCTTTGAACCCTACCCCTAAACTGCTTACTCCCTGTTACCATAGAAATAGTTCATGGAACACTCAATTGAGCACACAGGTCACAAGTTCAGCACACAATGTTGCTAATCCAAACAGTAAGTGTGCTTGACGTTTAAAAATGTTCCTTACGAACCGTTAATCGCAGCTACAGCCTCTGGTAAAGAGCTGGTAAAGAATTAGCCCCGGTATTACACTTCTATTTATAAACATCATTCTTTTCTTAGTAAAACTTTGAGCCCCATCAGTTATTCTTTTACAAATTAAGGGGTATCATTTTAACGGCTTCCTTCTAAATATGCCCCCAAGTACTGTGTTAATGTCACGGGAGCGGAAGGGCACAGAGACTTTTTGTAGTCTAGGAGACGGCCTCCTTTCCGAAAATTATTTACTAATTGTTCGACGAGTTTGAGGCAACTTAAGTCCGGGAATTGTCATACTCAGGATCTTTATTTTAATATGCGAGGTGTACCTCGGCAGTCTCTGAAGCCTCAGTGGTGCTAGGCAGTGCCTTATTTGTTTTGTAATCATATAGACAGTACTTATGGTGTTATAAACTGATACCCTCATAGAACTTTCGTAGTTGTATAATTACTCAGAATTTATGTGCCTAAGAGTAACTTACATTCTTTTTTATAGGTGCATTGTAATGTTGAATAGTTTTGATTTATTTTAAAATCTTCTCTAAGCAGATGATTATCACACTAAATAATGGTCAAATGTTGTCAGAAAAAGAAGATGTATGCACTCACTTTTTTTATTTATCCTTTATTAAAAAAAGAAATAAATAAATAGAAACATAACTTTAATAGAACAGTTTAATAAACAAAACGTGAGATGGACTCCAGTGGTAGCAGCGTAGTTAACCTGCAAAACAAAAATGAAACATAAGTATGTGTGCTATGTCGAAGAAGTAAAAAAAGCTAGTTTGAATTAAAGGATCATAGTGAAAATGGAAGGGAGGGTAGTGGGTGGAAGTGAGAAGGGGAAGGAAAGTTAAAAGTAGAGAGGCAGGAGAAGATAGAGCGTCAGCTTATTGCACTCAGTCTTTAGACTTTACTGTTCGTCACTCGTTTGTCTAGGATGCAGGGATCTGCGAGATAGAGTGTAGTTTAAGAAGTTCTTAAAATTAAATATATGAAACCAGAGATCGCCGTTGTATGATAATATAGTCCTACATTATTACTTACTGGAAATCCCATATATGCACCTGTGCACCCAGAGTGCTGCACCCCAGTCCATAACCCGCAATGTGCTCAATTGTAGGTCTTGCACACTGAGGCTTCACAGCTCACCTGCCACCACTGGTGTGTCCCACAACGTGTTGCTGCAAGCTCCGAGTCCGGAATACATTTGTATGGAAGAGCAGGTCTCCCCAATGGAACGGTGTCTTGATACTGCCATGGAAGGTGTTAGAATGCTCAGGGCATCATTGCAGGAGAGAGTTTCTGCTCAGCCCCTCCTAGCCAATCAATTAATCTCTGTAAAGAGAGAAGTAATTTAATGGTGGAAACGTTTGCAGGTAAATGAATGTTTATTTTATGCTTTGTAGAAAATAGGAGTTGTTTTTGAAGTATGATTTATCGTTAGTGATAATCATGGTTCAACGAGGAGTTGGAATGCACAAGAAAACAGAAGGGTAAAATATAATATATCATGCTAATGATAATATACATAGGAATAGAGCGTATGCTAGAAGTTTAATGTTCGCGTGTAATGAAGTGGCGGGAGCCTGTGTGCATGTACACTCAGTAAGGAAGTAACTAAAGTTTCCTAAAAACTAACGTCACTTGTCTGTAGAGCAGCGCTTGTTGCTGGCTGAGGTCTATAGTACGGTCCAGTAGGTCCTTAAAATTAGCTTGATGTTATTGAATGAGGTGAGAGATTACATCATTACGGAAGGCAAGATCGCTTTTTCTCACATGCACACTCAGTGTAGTGCACCCCACTCCTCCCGCACAATCACCCTCATTAGGAGTCTGCAACCCTGCTCGTAGGCTTAGGCCTATGTTATGGAATAGATGGTATTTAAAAGGAGACATAGATGTGACTGAATAAGGTCAAAGATCACAAATTAATGTAAAACTTGACAGTATCGCTTATTCGCATGTGTGCAGTGTGCCTGATGCTTCCCACCCCTCTCGTATGTCCGCGTTGAAGTGGTGTCTGTAGGGAAGGGCCCGCTGGCTCAGATCTACAGTATGGTCCAGTAGGTCTTTAAAATGATTCAGAGATGAGACAGAATGAGGTGAGAGATCACTTCATTATGCAGGACAATATCATTTGATCACACCGCGTTTAATTGGAGGCCTTGTGCACCTAGGCCGCTCTGCTTACCTTTTGCAAACACTGCATTTAGCAGAGGTCACAACTTGAATTCTGCTTTGGATCTATACTGCAGACAATGTTAAATTCAGCCTTGATTTATTTATCTGCAGTGTGGACAGCAGGGTTCATAACTTGAAAAGAGAAAGAGAAACAGTGTGAGAGAGAGGAAGAGAGAGAGAGAAAGAGAGAAAGAAAGACATTGAAAGTGTGAGAGAGAGAAAGTAACAGATGGAGCAGGAGAGGTAGTGTTGATACTGGAGAAAATCTTCGCAGCTCACCTTTTTGTCACCTGTGTGTCGCCAACCGCGTGCCAGGTTATAGTGCACTCTCAAGTTTAGTGATCTGAAAGATAGTATACAATTAGTAATTGGAGAGTACATACAACTGCACACGTATATTTCTGCGTTACGCCTTTGCTCACCCAGGCTACTGTATTACATCAACTCCCACTGCAAGGGGGTGTCTGTGTGCTCTTTTCCTCCCAGGGTGCTATACTCCATGCACTCCCACTGCATAGCGGTGAGTTCTCATTAATGCTCAACCAGACTGCTGCACCCCATCCACTCCCAGTGTCCTAAGGTGAGTGCCCGTCCCTGTGCACCCAGACTGTTGTAACCTATCCACTCCCACTGCCTAGAGGTGATTGTACATTCCTACATGCTCAATTTGCTGCACATTATTCACTCTCTATGCCCACAGGTGACTTCTCGTTGCTTTGGAAACAAGTTTCCCTGCTCACCTTGTGCCACTGGCGTGTTTCAAAGAGGGTTCACTACGTGTCAAAGCAACCTTCTTAGGAGTTGTTACGATGGCCACGCATCATCGCAGATTCCTCAAACATTGAGCTTTGGAGGTGTTGGGGAGATGCCAATTTGTGAAACACAACCTGTTAGATAAAAAGGAAGATACGATTGTGCTTCATTAGTTCATCAAAGGAGAGAGGAAGAGAGAAAGTGAGAGAGTGACTCTGAAAAGAATATTCGCAGCTCACCTTTCTGTCACTCGTGTGACTTCCAACACGTGCCGGGACATAGTGCACCCTGAAGCTCCACATCTAAAAGATAGTAAAAGAAAGATGTTATGATTGGTAATTGCCACTATCTTAATGTGGAGCAGAATAACATCGCCCTTTCAACACCTTACCCCCCCTTCCTTCATTAAAAGTATAACAATTTGTACGGTTCCAACTTGTTTAATTAGCTTTGATTTATGAACAATTAGTAGAGTAGTAATGCTTTCCATCCCATGTCTGGGCACAAAAATTTAAACCTCATGTGCTATTGGAGTCTATTACGCGCAGCAAGCACGTAATAGATACCAATAGGCCAAGGACAGAGCAATGCGCCCGTCTGTGGCCAATTGCGTGCAGTCTTTTAGAATAAGTCGCATGTGGAGGCAAATGGTTTAGCACGGAAGGAAACAGACACGCACAAGCGTGTGTGATTCGTAGGTTAGGTTCATAGCCCTGTTTTTTCACATTAAAAATGTCTTGCGCTGCGTGAGCAGTGCTGTGCACTCTCCAACGAAGGCAGGAGCTGTACTGCGCACAGCAACGGAGGCATGAGTCCTAAATGAATTGAGAAAGAAAAAGTTGTCAAAATAAGATGGTAAATTTAGGTGTACATAGTATAAAAAAATTAAATACTCATCTACTTCGCTACACAGGTGAGAGCGACGGACATTTGACCAACTATAAAAACTTTCCTGCTATTGGAAAAAAAATACAAATGAAATAAGATAGGGTGTGTAGGACTGCGTACGCCTAAATCGCTGCGTTGATTTTTTGTATCCAGTGTGCTGTATCGCATCAACTCCCTCCGGTGCGCCCCCAGGCATCACTGCTCACCTTTTTGCTGACAGAGCACCTTCTACATCATGCAGTCCCGCTCTGCCACCAAGACTTGGTGCTGAGTCTTGATATCGCTATGGCAAAAGACATACTCGTCCACCCATCTTCATAGCAGGTTTCTCACCCGCTCAGTCCTTGCGGTACCACTAACTCAGTGACCAAAGAGAGCACGCACGTGGTGGTGGGCCCCCCTTTTCAGTAGTTCGGGCCTACATGAGGTGTCCGAACAACCAGGATGGGTCATCACATGCGATGGGAGGAACTCTAAAATGGTGTAGAGCACGTGTGGCCAGTCTTTTTTATTGGTAGGGTCACGTGTGTTGTGACGCCTGTGCTGGCTGGGTGTGGTGTTGGTGTATACCAGTCATGAGGTAGTGTGTATGTGCTGTTCTGACAACTAGACCTGGAACTAGCAAATCACTACAATGAAAATCTGGGCATGTAGCGTTGTTGTGTTTTCCTTTGAGGTTAAGCGAAGTGGACTGGCCAGACGTATGCCAGTGCTGCCTGAGGCTGTGAACAATGACTCCAGAGCTATGGGCATGGCTCCATCGTGAGCTATATGAGAAATCAATTGATTCGGGTGTCTGTGTTGTAGTGCTGCCGTTACCCGGGTCTTAAACACAAATGTGTCATTATGTCTGTGAAGTCCCACAACATGGCCAATATGGAAGGTATGGGGAATCACTGACCCTACATTCATAAATAGTTCCACACATAAAAGATGCTGGACATGACGCATTTCTGCGAATTTGAATATTTGTTGTACATTCAGTGGAGTGTTGTTGCTATAGTAATAAAGGGCTATGA
The DNA here is from genome assembly GCF_964263255.1 of Lissotriton vulgaris. Classification (NCBI taxonomy): domain Eukaryota; kingdom Metazoa; phylum Chordata; class Amphibia; order Caudata; family Salamandridae; genus Lissotriton; species Lissotriton vulgaris. Next base: position 1,889,952,932 of record NC_141689.1, on the reverse strand, counting down.
AAGCTGTAGGGTGCAGTTTTTGGCACATGAAGAGCAGCTAATATGTATACGTATGTGGTCATTCGGTTATACTGTCGAACTTGGTGCTGGAAATCAGTGTTCGAGCCACGGAATCGCGCCCACATCCTGTTATTGTACAAAAATCATGTAATATACGCGTGCCTGAAAATGTACTGTAAATACGGTGCCCATGTAAATCGCTGACATTGTTTTGGGTCGACTTCGCGCTATATAAATATGCTACAGAGAAAAAAACTTGAGCAATAGCACACACCTATAAATTTACTATACACTTTGCTTGCAGTATTATAATGATCCAGTTTCTACGTTCGTATTTGTAGAATGAGTGAGAGAAAGTTATATAACCGACGTTTTTGTTACTGCCAGAGATAAGATGGTTGCATATGCTGTGTACAGCACAATATAATGTGGTAGGGCCCAGGGGCAGCATTTTACAAACATAATGAATATGCAGGCACAGATAGATAGTTGAAGTGGGTACGGGTACATGCGCTCGACTCCATATTATTACGTTGCTGTTAGTAACAAGTATAATAGTAATCATCATATCATACACAGATATTCCATCATAAACAGTTTATGACTTCTGCTGTACAAAGGTAGGAGCACTACATGTGAAATAATACACAGAAGATTCTATTGTAAAGCGTTCATGAGTTGTAATGCACTGAGATAGGGGCGGTTTGTGTGGAGCCTGCGATGTTTGCGTTTCTGCAACCAGCAATGATAAGTGATGCACTGAGGTAGTGGCACCTGAAGCATCAATCTTCTGTGGAGCCTGCGATGATGCGTGGTGCAGGCAGACCATACTGGTAAGAAAGTCTTTTGACTACTGAATTTTGCCTAAATAAGGCCAAGTGGCGATTATTTATGGTGTACTAAGTTAGTGGTACGTCTGGTGCTCAGCGTGTGCTCACCCTGCAATGATGCGTGGTCCGAACGGGCTGCACTGGAAGCATTGTCTGTTGCCTACTGGACTGCATCATCTGTAATCATGATTCAAATAAAAGATGAAACATATATGGAATACGTTGTAGAAATATGTAGGTTTCAGGGACATTATAGTTCAAATGGTGACCTGTGCTGTCCGCAGTGTAGGCTGCCATTCAGTGTCCCTTTGCACTTGCAGGGTGAAGTTTGTTATTCAACTAAACCTATAACTGATATAAAAGAAGTTCTTGAAGGAAGGATACTAAAGGGATATTGTGTAGGTTTGAGGGACGTTATACTTAATTTGGTACTGCACTCTGCAAATAATGAATCAAGAGTCTATTTAATTGTGAGCTCTGATGACCGCAGTATAGGCAGGAGGCAGCGGTTAGCAAGAGTCCATGGGCAGGTGGTGTTAAGTAGAGCTGTACAGTATTGGTACGTTAGCGTGTCTGCAACCAGCAATGATAAGTGGTGCAATGAGGTAGTGGCACCTGAAGCATCAATGTTCTGTGGAGCCTGCGATGATGCGTGGTCCAGGCAGACCGCACTGGTAAGAATGTCTTTAGACTACTGAATTTTGCCTAAATAAGGCCATGTGGCGATTATTTATGGTGTACTAAGTTAGTGGTACGTCTGGTGCTCAGCGTGTATGTACCCTGCGATGATGCGTGGTCGGGGGGCACAGCAATTGGACTAATGTCTTTTGTCTATTGAATTCTGCATCAATTTGATTTAAAAGTGATAGTATGCCTCATTGCTGACATAAAACTGTTCACTCTTCTTTGCGATGATTTATGGTGCACTGAGTTAGTAGTATTTTTGGTACAGAGCTTGTACATACCCTGCGATAATGCGTGGTCCAGGGATTGCTGCATTCAGACCAATGTCTTTTGTCTGTTTTATTCTGCCTGAATACGGCCACATGGCGATGACTTATGCTGCACTGAGTTAATAGTACCTTTAGCACTGAGCGTGTATGTAACCTGCGATGATGCGCGGTCTGGGGGGGCCGCACTGGTAGCAATGTTTTTTGCCTAGTGAATTATGCTTTAATAAGGCCACGTGAAGATGACTTCTGGTGCAGTGAGTTAGTGGTACCTGAAGAACTCAGCGTGTGCGTACCCTGCGATGATTCCTTGTTTGGGCGGGTCGCACTGGTACAATGTCTCTTAATTACTGGAATGCATCATGTGCAATCGCCATTCCACCTGAATCGTGAGCCCTCACAATGTAGATCGAAGGCAGTAGTCAGTATAGACATTAAGGAATGTTTTTTGTCACATCCTTTAACAAAATCTGAGGTCATAGAGTACAATTGTCTCTGCCTTAAATAAAGTAAGGCTGAATTTCATGCTGTCCGTAGTGTAGCTCCAAAGCTGAATTCAAGTTGTGAACCCTGATGTCTGCAGTGTAGATGGAAGGCAGTAGTCAGCACAGACATCGAGGAATGCCTTTTTGTCACATCCTTAAACAAAATCTGAAGACATACAGTACAATTGTCTCTGCCTTAAATAAAGCAAGGCTAAATTCAATGCTGTCCGTAGTGTAGATCCAAAGCTGTATTCAAGTTGTGAACCCTGCTGACCGCAGTGTAGATCGAAAGCAGTAGTCAGGACAGACATTGAGCAATGCTTTTTGTCACAATCTTTAACAAAATCTGAAGACATATAGTACAATTGTCTCTGCATTAAAGAAAGAAAGGTTTAATTCAACGTTGTCTGTAGTGTAGATCCAAATCTGAATTCAAGTTGTGAACCCTGATGTCCGCAGTGTAGATCGAAGGCAGTAGTCGATACAGACATAAGTCTGCGGTGCTGTGGCGCTGAGTTCGCAATGGGCCTGTATCGAGGAGGCACGTGGTCATGGCGGCAGCCACGTGACAGGGTGAGGACCTTCGCTGTGGCAGAGTCTTTTGTCTTCGCACAGGTGAACCATGCCCAAGACGTAGCCTGTGTATTTATATTCTTATGCTGGACTTGCGTACGTTGAACCAACCCACTCCACTTCTGCTTCAAGGGGGGGACAACACAGCTACATGACCGAGATATTCCCCAGTGCCTGAGATAATATGGTTGCGTCCACTGTGCAGTACACTACACGTATCAGTACTATATCTACACACGAAAACATTTTTGGTTTGTATAGTGAGTTGTGTATAGCATATCACCAGTAGTCTTGACATTGTGTAAATTATTGTTGGTTGCCACATCTCTAAACATTCTGTTAGTGTGCTGTTGAGGGGATATATTATTTTGGGAAGGCTTGTTGTCCTGTTTTGTGCTGCCTCTGAGGTAGTAGAGGGGGAGGGGTCAGGAGGGGTGGTTGTAGTGGTGGTGGCACTGGGTGTTGGATTTTGTTGGGTGACGGAGGTCCATAATTAGTACCTTTATCACATATTCGTCTTTAAATGTAGGTGTGAGTTGAATGTAAGTCACGCAGTACATAGTTGACCTCTTTACACTAGTTAAATATTGATGTTAATTTGTTAGTGGTAAATGGAACTATCGCCTGTTTTTTTAGGTAGCATTGCAGTTTTGGTTTGTTGTTAAAAATATGGGGAAGTGGTGTTTTTTTGTTTTTTTTCTACGGGAACGCCTAGTTTATATTTCATTAACGTTAGTTGTGGTTCTTGTTTGTGGCGATTTTGTTGGAGGAAGGAATCAATTGAAGAGTGGTAATATTTGCAGTTTTTACTAGGTTGAGAATGGGATGATAAGAGTGGTAATATTTGCAGTTTTTACTAGGTTGAGAATGGATGATAATTAAAAAAGATAGAAAAAAACGGATATGCTTAATGAACATTATAATTAGAAATTATCATTTAAAAAACCTTTGAAATTCACTGAAAAAAACATAGGTATGTTATAGTTAGGAATTATCATTTAAAAAAACTTTGAAATTCACTGAAAAAAACATAGGTTTCAGGTATGTTATAGTTAGGTATCATCATTTAAAAAACCTTAGAAATTCACTGAAAAAATCAAGGTTTCAGGGGCGTTATAGTTAGCTGGACATTTCACTCATACAAAACCATTGAAATTCCTCTGTCATAGTTAGTTGTACTAACTGTAACTCGCGCGCGCGCAATCCACTGCTGGTGATGTCACATATTACATCATTCATGACATGGTAAGTGGCATCACTGATGACATCACTGATGACATCTCAAATGACATCACTGAGGACATCACTGATGACATCATCCATGTGACAATCAGATACACCTCATCATACACTAGTATAACCTTTCATCACTCACTGTAAAATACAGAGTACCATATTTGAATCCATTGACATACCAATACAAGTTTCCAGAAACCCACTCAGGGATTCCTAGATCTACACACACATCTAATCACTTACCTATAGATTCACTCGTACATTCTGTCAGTGATCAATAGAACACTATCAAATATACTTCTACACCTATATCGACATTACACAACAGCACACATCCTATTCACTTATACAGTCATCCTACTCACTTATGCAAACTATGGATCATACTTACATTTACTCAGCTACACACTTATACAAACACCACTTCATTTATTCATATATATAGTAACTCATACTTAGTGTGTTAATAAATCACGCTTACAAGTATACAGTTATCCATACAGTCACTCATACAATCACAGAGTCTTAAGTATACTTATTTATATACAACAAATGTCACATACACTGCCTGTTATTTTTCTACTTTGTTGGACATGTACCATTGAGAGATATATTTGCTCATCACCACACCCATAAAGATATTCACTCACCCAAACAACTGTTATAACATGTTGTCTTAACCTCATATACCTACTGAATCAACTATTCACACATCTTTGGGTAGTCACACACCCCACCGAACCACACCGACATTCACTCTACCATACAAATACTCAGTTAACTAATCAATTACTAATATAGACGTTTACACAGCTATTAACTAACTGGTGCAGCAGTTTACACAACAACTGAAAAAGTGATACAGACATTCACATAGTTAAGTCACTATCCAATATATTTAGTGAGACACTATAAATTAGTCAAGTAAACAGTCAATCACACTGCTACTAAATCCTCCATCCAGATATTTATATATCCACTCATTCTTCAATGCAGGTTGCTATATATATATAATACATATTTAAATAACAAACCAAACCACATTCACTGGATGATGCCATCAGTGATGTCATCAGTGATGTAATTTGAGATGTCATCAGTGATGTCACTAGTGATGTCACTGACCATGTCATGAATGAAGTAATATGTGACATCATCAGCAGTGGATTGTGGGCGTGCGAGTTATAGTTAGTACAACTAACTATAACGGAGGAAATTCAATGGCTTTGTATGAGTGAAATGTCCATCTAACTATAACACCCCTGAAACCTATGGTCTTTTCTGTGAATATATATGAACAATGGAGTAACTGAAACCTACATCGTGTGGCAGTGGATGTTTGTACCTGATTAAAGCCTTACAAAGGAACACTGGTTTTGGGTGCTGCTTTTTGCGAGGGCAAGTCTTGGAGCGTTGATATTAGGCGGCGGTCCCGCCGCCAAAGCTTGCACCACCCCATAACGGGGGCCGTGAGTTCTGAATCTAAAGGAACTACATCCCGGAAACCAGCGAAGGATTTAAAACGGACACTACCAGACGAGGCCCATCTGTGGGCTTGTGAACTTTTAAAGGACAGCATGAATAAACTACGTCTCCCATAATGCTCCACAGTGCCATATGACCTCCGATCCAGGGGGGTGTGGAAATATGCATTTAACAGGAAGTGGGAGGCGGGTACATACTTGTTCCATTCAGCCTCTGAGGAAGAAGGAAACCCCTTCAAAACGCGTCAGGCGATGAAGAATGGAGTAACTGAAACCTACATCGTGTGGCAGTGGATGTTTGTACCTGATTAAAGCCTTACAAAGGAACACTGGTTTTGGGTGCTGCTTTTTGCGAGGGCAAGTCTTGGAGCGTTGATATATATAGGCACCTGAAACGCTCGCTTTGCCTCGTCGCACCGGAGGGTGTACGGGATTACAAGCAGGACGTGAAAGGTAGGACCTCTCAACCATTGTGGGGTGTTTGGTGTGCGAAGGCACTCGGTAGACGGAAGGTGATTAACATCCTTCAGCCCGAGTAACGCTTTCAAGTAAATTCAGCGTTTTTCTTCTACAATAATCAACATGTCGGCTGACACGTTAAAGGACCGAGAAGCGGCAGCGCAGGGATTGTTTGTTAACATTGCCAAGGTTCGCGACCGCTCTGAACCATCAGGACAAACTAACGCTAAGCCTGACGACAATTTAAAAAACAAAATGAAAGCATTGGAAAAGTTGATGCGAGGAGAGCAGGCAAAATGGTGGGAGCACAGGTCATTGCAGAGTTATTTGGACGCAGGAAGAGTTCCGAGGGGACTACGAATCTTACTGGCTCCCAGCTATGAACAGCCTAATCCGGAGCTAATGAAAGAGTGGGCACAGAAAAACCTTGACTCGTCTAGAGAACTAGTGATTCTACTTGTCAAATATGCAGAAATTGACTGTATCGAATTACAAAAAAAGGTGGTCATTCTAAACGACGAAATTGCACAAATGGGGACACCTGAGGAAATAAATAAGCTAAATGCAGAAATGACAACACGCCTTCGGAAAGAAGAAGAAAAAATGAAGGCACGCAAGGCTTTTAAATTCCAGCGTGATCTTGCAGATTACGAATGCGGGGGCATCTTCACCTTCGCCCGCAAGTTTGACTCCATTAAAACTGGCAAACCCATTGGCAGAAATAAAAGCAAAGCGCAAGCTGGTACTTCAAATGCTTCAAATGAATCAACTCTTTCGGATTTTAGCTCTGCCGCAGAAAGCGATAACGAAGGTAACACCACCAGAACAGCACCTACCGACCCTAAGGCAAATCCGTCTCCAGGGGGCGAAATTGTTTTTTTATCCATGGACCGACTATCAACCCTGCGGCCCCGGAATCGGCAGGCACAAGCCGCCAGCGGAGAAACTACAAACGCGGCCAAAGGCTGAAAACAAGAAAACGTGCCAGCAAACAACAACTACAGGGGCAAGGGAAAAGGTCGATGGAATCGCCGGTAATGGCACAAAACAGTTGCAATCCGACAGTTAACAATGACTGTAATATAGAAGACAACCCTAACAGTCCTTCAGCAAAAACGGTCATTAATTTAACTGATACAGTCCTAACTAAAGCTAAAATACAAATTCTATCTTTAGGACTTTCTTTCTGCAAAGAATCCAATTTTGACTATGCCACCACTCGTATGGATGTGTACCAATTTATTCGCAAACTTAAATTGCGTAAATTCCATACCATAAATCAATTGAAAAAATCTGATAATGATAATGTTGCTCAAACGGAAAGCCAGGTGCCATCTGGGACTCCTCCACCTACAGAATTACCATCAACATTGCTTACTATATTAACGGATCTTCATGCACAAAATCGCACTGAGTTTTCACAACTTTCTTCAAACAGTCAAATTCCTAGCCAAACCTCTAAAGCGATCGTTGCCACTCCTTTCAAGAACAAATTTAAGTTCAACCCCATCATGCCAAGAGATGGAATCGACATTTACAATGAACATGTAGTTAATGCACTTAAAAACTGAACTACAAAATAGGTGCCATGAAAAACAAAACATCTAGGCACAACAGAATGTATGACAACCTGGTGGCCAAAATACAGCAAAATAATCAGATTGTCATCCGAAATTCGGACAAAGGAGGCAATGTAGTTCTATGGGACAAAGACCAATACATGACTGAAGCCATGTCCCAACTCAACGATCGCAAATGCTACAAAATCAGCAGTGCTTCAGCAGTTAAAGAAACTTCTAATTCCTTTTATTTGAAAGTTTTGGCTTGGAAAAGTGCTGGCTTAATTACCAAGGAAGAATATTTGTGTATGAAAACTGATTATCCTACTATCCCTAACATTTATTTCATACCCAAAGTACACAAAGACTCATTGCATCCGCCGGGAAGGCCCATTATTTCCGGCAGGAACAGTTTGCTGGAACATACCTCAAACTACATTGACTTTTTTTTACAGGACTGTGTGACTGGATTGGCTTCCTATCTCAGAGATACCAGTGATTTTCTTGGTAAAATTAAGGATTTTGTTTGGGATCCTAGCTTTCTTTTACTCACTTTGGATGTATCATCTCTTTACACCTGCATAGACCACAAGGACGGTCTCAGAGCCTTGGATTATTTTCTCACCAAGAACAGACCAACTTTCCCTGAACACAGTAACATGCTGCTAGATATGGTGACTTTTTGTTTACATCACAACATGTTCACCTTTATTCAAACTTTCTACCAGCAAATGAGGGGCGTGGCGATGGGGGCCAGCTTCTCCCCCAGCTATGCCTGTATTTTTATGGGCTGGTGGGAGGAGCTGGTCCTCAAAGGTACTCTTGGTGATTGGTATCACAAACATGTCAAAATGTATTATAGGTACGGAGATGACCTTATCTTTGTCTGGAATGGCACTAGAGAAGAGGCCCAGGAGTGGGTTAACCTCTTGAATACCAATAACATCAACTTGGAATTCACCACTACTATGAGCCACATCAATATTCATTTCCTTGACATAGAATTATACATTCTTGACAACACCTTGGAAACCAAGCTCTACAGAAAGGAGACAGCGGGAAATTCTATTTTACATTACACCAGTTTCCATCCTAAACATCTTATTCGCAGCATTCCCTATGGGGAAATGCTGCGAATAAAAAGGATTTGCAGCAATTCCACCGAATTGGAGATGGCACAAAATGAATGTAAGGAAAGGTTCCTCGCCAGAGGATATCCTATCCATATCATCCAAACAGCCATCAACAAAACTGCGGAACTGGACAGAACCCTTCTCCTTGTCCCCAAACCCAAAATCCTACCCATATCTGAATCTACCAAATCACAAGATTCCAGTACTGTCAGACTTATCGTGCCCTACAGCACCCAAAAAGGTGCGATTAGTAAAATCATTACTCAAAATTGGGCCCTTATTCGCTCTGACCCTGTTATAGGCCAAAATATGCCAGCCAAGCCCAGTATTACTTACAAAAGAGCCTCTTCCTTACATAACAGCCTGGTATCCAATTGCCCTGAAATCGCACCCTCTAAGGATTGGCTGAAATCCTCACTGGGTTTCATCAAATGTCACTCCTGTAAAGCCTGTACCTATGGTATTAATAAAACCAGTTATCGTACAGCCTTCAGTCAAAAAGATATCAAAATCTCCAAATCCCTCCACTGCAAAACTGAGTACGCCATTTACATCTTGGAATGTACATGTCCCTTATGGTACGTGGGAAGTACCAAACTACCAGCAAGTGTAAGGGTATTGCAGCATATTAGAGCAATCACCAACTCTGACCCTACCTACCCTGTGGCGAGACACTTTCGGGAGGTCCATAATAATAACCTAATGGATCTCAAATATTATGTCATCGACACGATCTTGAAAACCAAACAGGGTGGTGATCGAGAACAAAAAATGCGCAAGTTGGAGACAAGGTACATCTTAAACTTCAACAGCAAAAGCCCCGGAGGTTTAAACAATACTGAAGACTTACATACATGTTTATAATTACATTACTGAGCCTTCCCATGAGTTGTAACTCTCTTTCTTCTCCCCCTTTTTTGGTAACCTGCCCCTCGCGTCCTTCTCCTCTTTGCTTTCTTTGTGACCAATTAATATGGGTGTTGTGAATTAGCTTACAGACCCGACATCCTTGTCAGATCAGTCTGTCTGGCAGTATGTATTAACATTGAAAATACACTTTCACTGGTTTTTTCGTCCCTTGTGGCTGCCATTCCCTTCTCTAAAAACCAAAACCCTAACCTAGGGGTTCGTTTTTAACACTTGCACTTTATTCACACTTTGCACCAATGGCACTTTAATCTGTATTTTCCCTCCATAACCATCTGTGTTGACCATGGGCTTCTTAAATACCCAAGAGGTTTTTGCAATTATATTGTACACTCGGGTACATTATGATCAAGCATTTATGCAACAATTATGTGATGACTTATAGGTTTCAACCATCGGATCAAAATCCTTGTGTAAATATATGAAATGATTTTTTATGCTGAATTTATATATTTTGTATGAAATTTTAAGGATATATATTTATATATTTTTATATGCATATACTTACATTTTCTAAATTCAATTTTATGCAATTGATTATGTATATATACTGTTATTTATGCATTTAAGCATTGAGGTTTTTTTTCCTGCAAAAACGATGGTTATTAACTTCAGTCATCCACTTGTTTAATTTACTGAGTTACTTTGAATTTCAAACCAGATGGCAGATGCGTCGCTTTAAAATTGCTTTATTCCTTGCACAGCAACGCTTTTATCAAAGGAAGGGAAAAAGTTGTATTTCACTTTTTTCTATGTCTATCACTATCACAGTCACGTGCATAGGGTGCTAGCTGTTTTAATGGTCCATTCAATGCTTGTACGTTGTCATGTGATCAAGCCACTCCGGTGGTGAAACGCGTTATGGCCGATTAAGAAGAATAAACGCTACTTTTTGCACTCAACTTGGGCTCGTGTCTGCTTATCGTTGCATGCTGGAGACATCACGCTGCATCTGATCTTCCTGAGCGGCTCTTGGGATATATATATATATATATATTACCTACTGGCGGTCGCCAGTAGGTAGTTATAGTTAGGATTTTTTTCAATGTTAAATCTCAAAATTCTATTTGGAATAACTTTGGCGCCGGTTGACGAATCTGCCTCAAAATTTCCTGAAAATGGCCTCGCGGCGTTCCAGTCCTTCCCTAAAAGTTTGGGGGGGATTCGTCAAGCGGGGGCTGAGATAAAAGGGGGGTCCCAAAACACGTTTTCCCCATGTTAATTTCCATAGGGCGGTCGATTTCACTTTTAGCCCGAACGGCTGAATGGATTTCCACCAAACTTGGCAAAATTGTAGGGACTGGTAGCCCGATGTGCCTTTGCTATGTCTCAAGATATGTCCTCCAGTGGATTTTGAGTAATTAAGGTTCAAAAAAATATATATATCTATAGCCGCGCTCCGGTACGCGCACCGGTACGCGCACCGGGCGCTTACCGCGACTTGCGCGCAGAAAGCTGATTGGCTCTGGGGTGTCTGTAAACATTCTAAACAGTCCGGAGCGGCCGCCATCTTGTGTCTCGGTAGGATCGAGACACGAGAGGTGGCCAAAACAAAGAGGGAAATGACCATAAGGGGGCAGAGTAGACCCCCCCTTGACCGCCTAGGTTTGATGTGGGGGCCATAAAAGGGCCCCGCGGGGCAAAAAAAAAATTATTTTTTTTTTGATTTTCGCGGGGGGGGGGCGCCCGGTACGCGCACCGGTACGCGCACCGGTAAGCGTACCGGGGAGTGTACCATGGGGAAAAAGAATGACAGTTTTATAAGTAGCTGTTTAAAAAAAATGTTTTGTTGTTTTTTTTATACATACACATACATATATATAAATGCATATGCATATATGTGTATATGTGTGCGTGTACAGAGAGGTAGAGAGGTAGAGGTGTAGAGGTAGAGAGGTAGAGAGGTAGCGGTAGAGAGGTAGAGATTAGTAGAGAGAGAAGAAGAGAGAGGTAGAGAGGTAGAGAGTAGAGAGTGAGTAATAGAGAGTAGAGAGTGAGTAGTAGAGAGTAGTAGAGAGCAGTAGAGAGAGTAGCAGAGAGTGAGTAGTAGAGAGTAGTAGAGTGAATAGTAGAGTGAGTAGTAGAGAGTAGTAGAGAGTGAGTAGTAGAGAGTGAGTAGTAGAGAGTAGTAGAGAGTAAGTAGTAGAGTGAGTAGTAGAGAGCAGTAGAAAGTGAGTAGTAGAGAGTAGTAAAGAGTGAGTAGTAGAGAGTGAGTAGTAGAGAGTGAGTAGTAGAGAGTAGTAGAGAATGAGTAGCAGAGAGAATAGTAGTGAGTAGTAGAGAGTGATTAGTAGAGTGAGTAGTAGAGACTAGTAGAGAGAGTAGTAGAGAGTAAGTAGTAGAGAATAGTAGAGAGTGTGTAGTAGAGGGAGAGTAGTAGAGAGTGAGTAGTAGAGAGTAGTAGAGAGTGAGAAGTAGAGAGTGAGTAGTAGAGAGTAGTAGTGAGTAGTAAAGAGTGAGTAGTAGAGAGTGAGTAGTAGAGAGTAGTAGATAGTGAGTAGTAGGGAGTAGTGAGTAGCGAGTAGTAGGGAGTGAGTAGTAGAGAGAGAGTAGTAGAGAGTAGTAGAGTAGTAGAGAATGAGTAGTAGACAGTGAGTATTTGAGAGTAGTGGAGTAGGAGAGAGTAAGTAGTAGAGAGTAGTGGAGAATATTCCAAAGTTTGGCACAGCACCACTTTCACAATGAGTCCAATCAAATCATATCACTTAGAGTCCTTATTGAAGCGCTGAATCTTGGTGTATATTCAAATGCTTTTATTTTCCTTAAGTTTATGTACCACAGCCAGCCGAAACATTTCGTTCTGTACAACAGAACTTCTTCAGGGCGTTCTTATTTCCTTCAAGTTATGTCGGTATCCAGTTGTCATATAACTAGATATTTCTTCCAAATGTTAGACGAGACATAAGTATATTCTTATTCAAAGTGACTAGGTATCAATTTTACCCACACAATTTGGGCAGACGAGTAATTTATAGCATCCTCAAAGTCTGTCTTTCAAAAATTCCAAAGTATAGGGAATGATAATCCAAATCCAAATGTTTCTCAAGAAAAGTCAGTTACAATCGTTTGGAATATCGGTGTTTGGGCAGATATGATCCAGGGACCCCCAGTATGCAAGGGGAATTAGTCCCCCCTCTGCAAACGCGCCAGTGGCCTGCATTGCAGAGAGGTGTAACAAGGGTGTGGCCTCATTACACTTCTCTGCAATGCAGCTCCCTCGCGCATACTGGAGGCTCCTGGTGGACTAGTTGACCCCAGGGACCCCCAGTATGCAAGGGGAATTAGTTCCCCCTCTACAAACGCGGCAGTGGGCTGCGTTGCAGAGAGGTGTAACAAGTGGCATAGTCTCATTACACCTCTGCAATGCAGCCCCTGGCGCATACTGGAGGTTCCAGGTGGGCTAATTGGCCCCCATGGGCCCCCAGTATGAAAGGGGAATTAGTTCCCCCTCTTCAAACATGCACGGGGCTGCGTTGCAGAGAGGTGTAAAAAGGGTTGTGGCTTCATTACACCTCTCTGCAATGCAGTCCCCTGGCGCATACTGGAGATTCCTGGTGGGCTTTCAGGTCTTATATAGTTAGGAATTAGCATTAAAAAACCTTTGAAATTCACTGAAAAAACCATAGGTTTCACACCAGTTATAGTTAGGAATTAGCATTTAAAAACCTTTGAAATTCACTGAAAAAACCATAGGTTTCACACCAGTTATAGTTAGGAATTAGCATTTAAAAAACCTATTAAATTCACTGACAAAACCATAGGTTTCACACCAGTTATAGTTAGCTGGAAATTTTACTGACATAAAACCATTGAAATTCCCACGTTATAGTTAGTTGGACTCACTATAACTTGCGCGCCTGCAATGCACTGCTGATGACGTCACATATTACATCACTCATGACATGGTCAGTGACATCACTCATGACATCACTGATGACACCATCCTTGTGACAGAGTGACAGACCTAATTTCAGTGTAATGTAACGCTTGAAACACATATTCAAAAATAGAAACAAACATTTTCAAAAAAATGGAGATACCCAAACCAGTAACAACAACCAATTCAGTAATTCCACCATCTATATACACATCCACTCATTCACCAACAGTTCTATATAGTCACTCATATATATACTCACTCATCATATGTAGTGATACACCTATACATCCTGTTACACATCAGCAGTCATCCAAAAGTTACTCACACACATACTCACACATGCAAATAAACTATTGAACATCCATTTATTTGCATATACATTTATACACACACTACCACCTTACTTCTAAGGAAACTTACACATACTTACTCTCTTAAACAATCACTTATAGAAACACATACTTATTTAAACAGGAACTCCTACAATCTCTCACTATATATACTATACTCACTTATATACATCAATACTCACATATACTAGATTAAAACATATGTCGTTACTAATGAAGACACTAGTGAGACAGTCATTCACTCACTAACACACACATATACACACTCATCCACCCATACAGTCCTGCACATATGCTGTCTTCAAAACACATACAAACAGTGAGTCAGTCACCAACCCCTGCAGCCACTTATACACAAAGAGAAACACTGATACAAACATTTAAATATTTAAACAATACTCGCTAATATATGTATTCACTAAGATACACTTAATAAGCCAGTTAACCAACCAATTTTTTTTAAAAAAACATCCATTTACACACTTATTTAAACATTTATTCTTCCATCGACCTTTACAAATACATATATAAAACAAATTTATTTTTCAGAAAGACACACATTCACTGGATGGTGTCATCAGTGATGTCATGAGTGATGCCACTGACCATGTAATGAGTGATGTAATATGTGACGTCATCAGCAGTGCATTGCAGGCGCGCAAGTTATAGTGAGTCCAACTAACTATAACGTGGGAATTTCAATGGTTTTATGTCAGTAAAATTTCCAGCTAACTATAACTGGTGTGAAACCTATGGTTTTGTCAGTGAATATATATATATATATATATATATATATATATATATATATATATATATAGTACAGCAAAAGGATCGTGTGGAAAAGAATCCAGACGAGCCCACTCGGTCGGTCAAAGCAGTTTATTTTCTTACGCTAGACAAGGACAACATGTTTTGACCACGTCCGTGGTCTTGGTCACATGACCATCGCCTCCATTTGTTTCAAGTTAAAGGTACGTGCACGTGATTATTTCATGAACATAAAAGAAATGTTTACAGCACATGTAACAAACAATGTGAAAAAGTGAACAGTGAGAACAGACACAGCTGTTTACATGTTAATACATTGTAGCATTTCAACTGTTTTTAAAGTCTCAAAGCTGTAACATTTTGGGTAAAACCACTCATTATAGTAATGATATATCATATGCATATATATTCACTGAAAAATCAATAGATACAGGGATGTTATAGTTAGGCTCATATTTCACTCGTATATAACCATAAGAATATAGTAGTTATAATTACCTGAGCTAACTATAATATACGCCCCAGCAATGCACTGCTTTTGACCTCACATATTACATCACTCATGACATGGTTTGTGACATCACTTCGTTTTTTTAAGTGGATTTCTAAAGTTTTTATAAATCTATTTCCTAACCACAATGTACCTATAACCTTTGGTTTTTCAAGAGATTTTCTTTGGTTTTTTAACTAGTTGTCATGTTGGCAGAGTTGTGGAGAAAGGGGGCATGGCCTCCAAGGACCTCTCAGCAATCCCACTGTGTAGGAACTACTTGAAGTAACAGGAGGGGTTATTTGCCCCCAAAGACAACAGCAACCAAGTCGACTTCATCCCCCAACCACTTACACACCCACTCATATCCACATGCACCACTCCTATTCCCACTCACCCACCACACAGCCACTCTCATACCCATACCAGCACTCACACACCCACTCACTCCTCCATAGAGCCACTCACACACCCACTCACTCATTCTTACAGCCACTCACACAACCAGTCACTCACTTGTGCAGACAGTCACAGAGCCGCACACTGACCCATACAGCTACTCACACACCCACTTGTTTACCTGCACAGTCACTCACACAGCCACTCACTCGCCCATGCAGCCTCTCAACACAGCTACTCACTTACCCATATAAGTACTCATACATTCACTCACACACCACCACAACCACTTACATACCCATTCACACATCCATACAAGTACTCACACACACATACACGTGTTACCATCCTTGTGGGGACTATGTGTTTTCACCTGCCTTGTGGGGACTAACACTTCCCAATGTTTTAAAAGTATACCAATAACAGAAAAATATTAAGAAAAAAATCATAATACTGGATCCTACTTCAATTCTGCATATATGTTGTTATTTAATCACGCGCACAGAACCATCTTTGTGGGGACTTGAACATGTGTTACCATCCTTGTGGGGACTTACTCAGTAATTACCATTTGTGATTGAATACATGCATAATCAAATGGCTAAATGTTATTTTTCAGTGCTGTGCCTAAATTACATGACAGTTTAGTTAAATATGAATAGTTTATTGTGTCCTAGGAGCCCACAGAACAGGGATTTTCATCATAACACATTTCTCAGTAGAAAATAATAGCGTATCACATGCATGGATAGGTATCTACAGATATCTAGCCTATTGCTGAGTGCTCAAAAACTTTATGGACCATGAAAACAACACATAGAGCCGAAGATCCTTCAATGTGGTCAGGTGGCAAAACCAAGTTGCCATCTGACCACCTAGTACTTTTTCATCAACTTCACTAATTGGCATCATGTTCATATGGCTGTTCATTAACAGTTCCCACAGATATGACATGAGATTATAGTAATGTTCTGGAGCTGACAAAGAGTGTGTGATGATAGTCATATTCACTGCATGATTATATTAATGCCAGCTACCCACATATATAGTGTTTAATGATAGTTACTTTCCAGTCCCCATAAACATAGTGCATAATGATAGTTATGTTCAAATCACAAGACATAGTATGTCACTAAAGGGATGCCCAGATGTTCACACAGATATTGTGTGATTATAGTCTTAATCAAATCCTCCAAAAGATAATGTCTGATAATAGTAATATATAGGTGACCACCAATATTGTTTTTTGTGTATGATGATAGTCATGCTGCAGTTTATGTTGAAAAAGTTCTATTGGAGAAATGCCCAGGTCCCACAGAGATAGTTTGTGATTATAGTGATGTTCAAAAGATGGTATTTGATTTGTATGATCATATTGAAGCCTACGTCCCCACAGAGATAGTGTGTGATTGTAGGGTTTCCCAGAGCCCCACAGAGATAGTGTGTGAGTATAGGGATGCCCAGGTCTCCACAGAGATAATGTGTGATTATAGGGATGCAAAGGTCACCGCAGAGATAGTGTGTGATTATAGGGATGCCCAGGTCCCCATAAAGAGTGTGTGTGATTATAGGGATACACAGGTCCCCACAGAGATAGTGTGTGAGTATAGGGATGCCCAGGTCCCCACAGAGATAGTGTGTGATTATAGGGATGTCAGGTCCTCACAAAGATAGTGTGTTATTATCGGGATGACCAGGTCCCCACAGAGATAGTGTGTGTGATTATAGGGATGCCCAGGTCCCCGCAGATATAGTGTGTAAGTATAACAATGCTCAGGTCCCCACAGGGATAGTGTGTGATTATAGCAATGCCCAGGTCCCCACAGAGATAGTGTGTGAGTTTAAGGATGCCCAGGTCACCACAGAGATAGTGTTTGATTATAGGGATGCCCAGTTCCCCACAGATATAGTGCATGATTATGGCAATGCCCAGGTCCCCACAGAGATAGTGTGTGAGTATAAGGATGCCCAGATCCCCACAGGGATAGGGTGTGGTTATTTGGATGCCCAGGTCCACACACAGATAGTGTGTGATTATAATCAGATTAATGTCCCCACATAGAGAGTATTATGATAGTTGTGTTCAAATCACTATAGAGATAGTGTATGATGATGGTCATGCTGACATTCATCCAGTAATAGTGTCATTACCTTATCCCCACAGATATGACATTTAATTATAGTCACTCTCAAGTCCCCATAGACATAATGTGTGACTATATATTTGGGTTCAATTCCGCTCATCGATGGTGTGCGATTATTTATGTTCACATCTCTGCAGCAATCGTGTGTGATTACAGTCATGTTCAAGTCTCTACATAGATAGTGTTATGGTAGTAATGTTGAGGTTCCTGGAGAGATGGTGTCATTTAATTGTCATACGCTGTTCCCTGCAGAGTTGTATGTGATTACAGTGATGTCCAGGTCCCAAAAGTGATAGTGTGTGATAATAGAAATGCCCACATGCCCCACCGAAATAGTGATTTTAGACCTGTAGAGAAATTATGTGATAACTGTTGAGTTCCAGTACCTCTAGAAACAGTCTTATGATAGACATGTTGATGTGCCTGCAGAGGTAGTATGTGATGACAGTCCTATTAAAGTCCCCAGAAAGTGAATGTATATTGATGCTAAGGTCCCCACAGAGATAGTGTGAAATTATAGACATACCCAGGTCCCCACAGACCTATGCGTGATAATAATCATTTCAATTCTTCCTAAAGATAGTGTGATAATATAGGAATGCCCAGGTCCCCACAGAGATAGTGTGTGATTATAGAGATGTCCAGTCCCCATAGAGTTGGTGTATGATTATAGTGTTAACACAGTCATGTGCAAGTCCCCACAGAGATAGTGTGTGAACACAGTGATGTTCAAGTCCTCACAGAGATAGTGTGTGAACACAGTGATGTTCAAGTCCCCACAGAGATAGTGTGTGAACACAGTGATGTTCAAGTCCCCACAGAGATAGTGTGTGAACACAGTGATGTTCAAGTCCCCACAGAGATAGTGTGTGAACACAGTGATGTTCAAGTCCCCACAGAGATAGTGTGTGAACACAGTGATGTTCAAGTCCTCACAGTGATAGTGTGTGAACACAGTGATGTTCAAGTCCTCACAGTGATAGTGTGTGAACACAGTGATGTTCAAGTCCCCACAGAGATAGTGTGTGAACACAGTGATGTTCAAGTCCTCACAGTGATAGTGTGGGATTATAGACCTGTTCAAGTCTCCAGAGTGATGTGTACAATTATTTTTATTTTGAAAACCCAGAAGAAATATATAGTATTAGTCTGGTGGCTTAGTAAACATATATGTTAACAGAAGGGATCTGTGTTTGACCACACACTCACATGTTTGAATCCTGTTGTTGCACTTAGACTTACATTCTTCCACAGTTGATCAAATGAGCACCCCTGACTCGGGTAACAAAAAACAATTGTTATTCAGCACCAAGATACCCCCATCCTTGACTGTGCGCTTTATAAATTCACATGGGATGACGTGATGTGATAATAGTGGTATTCAAGTCTCTGTGGGAGCTAGATTGGAATAATCTCACTGATCTCATAATCCACCTTCAAATGCAGCAATAACTGAATTGAACTGAGTTCATCTATGAAGGTTGACACTTCCCTGGAAATCTAAATATCTGAGTTCTAATTCGCTTTTCTAGCCACCATCTTATGAACTAGTCTCTGTGTCGAAGACAAAACTGCATTTCTGATTGTAAGAAACTCCCAGTACTGATTCTTTCTGACCCTCTTGGTATATTACATTGGAGAAATAGATTTAAGGACTGGTACATCCTTGTTACTTTTGTGTCTAGAATTCGGTAGAATAATGAGCATCTCCTTCCAAACTCTTTCTCCTCTCATAGTGTTTCTTCTACCTGCACTTAAGGCTCCTTCGAGCAACCTTGGCTCACACTCCATAAACTATTGTATTACACACATAAACTTTGTTCAACAAAGTTAAAACTTTTGCTGTGTTTGGGAGAACAAGTTTTATAAGTGGAACACACAGCTGGATTTCCAGAGTGAGACTGATTGTCATTTTGTGCAAGAGTATAAAACAACCACATTGGCAGTGGTATGGTATGACTGCCTTTTAACGGGAAAATAGACAAAAGCAAAATGTGCTTATGTAAAACATGGAAGAGTTTGATACAGAGGAAAAATAAATCAGGGAGCCACATTTTATATATGGGTGCAATACAGGAGTACGTAAGCACTGCTTTCTTCATGGAAAAAAAGCACATTCCCACAATTTCCCAGGTTAACCACAAGGGACTTAGACATCGTTGATGAGTCGAACAAATTGAGTTCCGAAACTGAGCTGGTATGTTAATTGTGTAAGAGTAGATAATTTCATTTTAGCTGACATTCAGCTGTCTTTTTCTCGTTAATAAACAACTCTAATTATGCCCTCTTAATTATAGGAGTTTTTCACAATGTTAACATAAACATATTTGAGGAGTCCAAATTTTATATGTAGGTGTATGTTGGGCATACAACTAGGCTTCCTCAAAGGGGCTACTGAATCCTTTTGTTCAGCAACAGAGAAAGGCAAGCTAACGTTTTTGTGGGAAATTAAACCAGAAAATGGTGCCCTGTTAAAGATAGGACTCCTTCACTAAATTGAAATGAAAATAGTCCAGACCGGTTTCACTCTTGTTATGGGCTCATCAGATATTAAACCACATCATGGTTTTTCCCTCTGAATCATATGTTTTTGATTAAAAGAATATCCATTGTCTAAGAGCATTCTTCACTAACTTTGATAGGCAACTATCCCATAAATGTACTGGCTGTCCTGTGGTGGGGTGTGTGGTCGGTGATGGGATGAGGGCAGAGTTGTGTGTCTGTGTGCTTGAGTGGTACACCAGACCCTAGAATAATGGTGGTAATTCATGGCATATTGTAGGAAGCCATGCTAGCCATAACAGAATATAGGTAATGTTTGTTATTCTGTGGGAATCGGTTGTGCTACTAAACAACAAAAGGGGCAACAGGGGTTTACAACAAGCCATGAACCAAGAGATACATTGGAGCACACAGAGTGGCAGGGTTGGATTGGGATTGAAAATCGGCCCGGGCACGCCCCCCAAAAAATCGGCCCACATTCGCATAATCATTCCTCAAATCACTGCTTTAGTGTAAACTTTAGGAGTGGGGGGGTTTAAAAAAATGCCCGCGTTAGTTTAAACTGGTGAAACAAGTGAGTCCACTTCTACTCAGGCCCCCTGCCCCCGCTCAGTATGTTCACACATTAATGGGCCGGCCAGAGAGACAAAGGGAGTGATACCTCTGCCTGTTGCTACACGGAGGTAACGAGCGCCCATCTGCACCCAGAAAGGCCACTTAGACACCCACTGGTCCGCTGCCTGTATTCAAACAATAGAGACAGCATCCAAATGGCCCCCCAGACTGCCCAAAAAAGCAGCCCACAGCTGAACTCGGACACCGGCACCTCGGGCATTGCCCGAATGCCCGCGTTACCAATCCGACGACGCTGCAGAGGGGTATATACCAGCTGTAACAAACCATGAGTTGGAACTTTCCATCTTCTGATACATCAGGTGATGGAGAGACAGGTCTTTAAGAACCAGAAGACTTCTTTACCAACTCTTCAGAAATAGCAAGAGAGGTCCATAACCTCCTACAAAGCTGAAGGACGTGACTTTGCCTTTGCCATACAACAGGAGTGTGAATTACCTAACAACTATGAGGAGTAGCCTCTGATTTCCCATCTGCTGTGAACAAAGAAAGTGAGATTTAGAGCCTTCTATCAAATAAAACATGGGATTCAGAGCAGTAATTAATTTGGAGCAGGTTTTCTTACCACCTGCAATGTATGAAAACTGACAGGGATCCAGCAGACAGGAACAACGCCACTCTTTGTTGATGGAGTGGAGGGTTTTTGCCTGTGCTGCCTGTGACAGGCCTCTCTCACAGGTGCTACTCCTACACACTGATGATGCCTCAGGATTTGGCACAGGTGACTAGGATTGTAGAGAGTGGTGCCTGTGGTGTGAACTGGCAGTGGCTACGCTCGGTCACGTCATAAATCCAATGGTGTAATCTTAGCCTGAGCCAAGTTGACATATTGGGTGAGACAAAAGTTACTCAAAATGGATAACAAGTCAAAAAATTTCAATATGTAAAATGTGTGAATCTTATATTTGGTATTTAACGTCGATTAAGCCTGCATAACATTTGCCCAAAATCACATATGCTCCCTTTAAATAGCAGAGAGGTGCACTGGTGCATAAATGTTTAATGGCCAAACTATACCCCGAAACACATGTCATAAAGAGTGCTCTCTAAAAACATATGAACACCTCTGAAGTTTAAAGATCTGTAAATGCAGCAAAGCAAAACATCTAAAAATAAATCATGGCCTATTCCATCTTGCTGTGTGAAGCCTTCCCATGATTTCCTGAATGTTGCCCTTAAAGGCGGAATTTTTCATTCCTCTCTATGGTGAGGCCTGTGAGGAGAATGTTGACAATTCAGTGGATGCTACGTTGCTTACTGTAAAGCGCATCATACATTGTAAAACCATCTCCTCCTCTCCAAAAAGGTTGGTTAAACTGTTCAAAGCAGAGCCAGTGGATGCTTTTGAGGTCATTACGAATGCACTGAGTCAGTTCAGGCAACATGTTTTGGATAATGTGAAGTGCCTCTATTGGGCTGTGTCATTGAGCTTACTACTCTACCTTATGTGTGTGATGTAACTGCCCTCATAAGGTGTCCCTGATCGGAGGAATTGCAGATGTGATTTTAACTTGTTTACCAAAGGTAGTTAAGAGTGTTATTTGGTCAGCTCCTGCATTCAGTTAGCAGGTTATTGTGCCTCGTCCTGAGAAGTGGCAGCTGTATGCTCCTCTGTTGTGAGGTGTTATGACCTTCAGTGTTCCTGAGCATCTGACAACCTCACTGCCTCAACACTCTCCTCCACCTCCTCCATACCATCAGGTAGAAATGGAATTTTATGCCCATGACGAATCTGAACTTCAACCTCTCCAGATGTTTCAATGGTCATTTTATTGGTTGTTGTAGAGAGGCTGCTACCAGCATTAGCAAAGGCAGTAGTGCTCTGAACAGTGGCTTTGGCTGTGTGGTTTCTGTTGGCACAAAGTCGTAGGTGTAGCTGAGGTGACTATGGTGGACGTCATGGAAATGGTAGACTGATGGCCTCTAAGGCATGAGTAATTTTAGGTGCTTGCCACAGTTGTAGTTCTAGTGGTTAACACTGATGGAGCAGTTGTAATTGGCACAGTAGTGTGCATCTACACATCATGTAAGGTTGGAACCTATGGCTAGTGGAACTTATGAACAAGCATTGTATGAAATTCATTAAAAGGGCATGCATATGGGGATGCCTAGGGTCTGTGCTGATGAACGGATCCTTTAATATGTCTAACATTCCTTTATACTGTTGTTCTGTAGTTATAAGTGCTATCCCTGATACAATTAATGTCACCCTGCTAAAACACCACTTGCAATCTGTTGCATACCAATGTTGGATTGTGTGATTTTACTGTGGACCCACAAGATTTTGTCAATACCTGTTATGAAACTGAAACCTGCATGCCAGTTCACTTAGCATCAAGGTATCTGTTCTCTGGCATCTTCTGACACATTTTACCACTGACAAATTAAGCAGACACTGCCTCCTGGGTATCATGAAGCACTAGTCACAGGTGTTGTAGAGCATGTTTTGCAGTATAAAGTTATGATTCACAAACTAGTTTTCCCTTTCTAGAATTATTGCTGATTGTACATATGTGCAATGTGTCATGTGCTGGCATCCTAATCTTACATTATGGGCTATTGGTATATCGAGGTAGGCATGCACCTTCTCTTCTCACAGTTTCAGGTACATGTGGTTGTGGGTCCTCCACTTTGGCCACTTTCGCAGCATGACATACTGTGGTCCATGATGTGTTGTTGTGCTTTACAATCTCATTGGTCAACACCTCCAGCTGTGGATTAGAGAACATGTATTTTCTACTTGCATTTTCTGGCCTGATGGGATCCACAGTGAAATTCCCTAGTTGGCTTAGATAAGTCCAATATTGATTCTCATAATGAATACATATGGATCCTGCTGACTGCATTGCCAATTGGCTCCTGGTTTACAAATGGCTAACTTATTGCTGGTTCCAGAACATGGCAGTGGGAGGGCTGCAGGTGGGTCAATCTGAGAAATATAGAGGTTCTTGGATTATAACTTTATACACAACATTACTAGGTAACCACTAGTCAGTCAGTCATAAAACTTTTATTCGGTTACAATTTGACATAACCATAAAAAGTGCATACACTGGTTAAAAGACTACTTTCTGGATACATCTTAATTAAAAAAAACACAATTCATTATATTTGTTTTTTAAAAAAATTAAAAAAGAAGTTCATTTAACAAATAGGTACATTTGAAACAGTAAACTATGCCATGAGTTATACTACACCATATTTTTGGGCATAATTCTATTGTATTCGTTACAGGATTGACATTAGATCCGAGGTCCATAAACAACAATAGACATTAAGGGTATAATTTTTGCGCAGGTAACTAAACCCCATAAACACTGCGCCGAGTATTAAGACATTGTTTTAAGAAACCGGCTACACATTTTGCGTTATGTACAGAGTCCAAGGACTGTAGTACCAAATAAGCGGGCCGGCACGTTCTCAAACCCATTGTGCGCAGTATAGGCAAGATCCAGCGCTTACGCAGAATCATGTAATATCTGCAAAACAGTATTATATGAATAGTTGACTGGTCCGAAGTCTCATCACAGGGACATTTTGTTAGGTTATGTGACCAGTCATGCTGCTTCGGATATGTGACTAGGTGGTGAAATGTATTAAATCTGAACCTGGTCAATAAATACTTATCATAAGTACTTAAGTAAAAGGTTAAATATGGCTGGATCCCCAGGGAAGTTTGAAGACTTAAAATATGTACGTTTAAGGATTTGTTTATTTCCTGTGTCAATCGTAGTTCCCTAAGGTGGGAGAGACAACGTTTTTTCAAATCTTTCCTAGAAATGTCCGTCAGCACAGATGGATCCCAGAAGTATACAATACGATCCAGATCGCCTAGGAAATTATTTACGGACTGGAGCCATGGTATTTTATGCCAATTAGCTAAGGCCAAACAGTCTGTTAAGAGTGGGCGGGTTAGGTGGCACTGCGTTTTGGTCCAAACACGGTGCCACAAAAGGATCGGCTGGATCCTGATGTTATCGATCAGAGATCAGAGTCGCTGTTTCTTGCCACTGTTCCTCGTGTGAAGAAGGCCCGCATTGGAGGTCGCTCCTTTAGGTCCCGGGCTCCACAGCTTTGGAACTCTCTGCCCCTGACACTGCGCAGTACCTCGAATTTGCTGGCCTTCAGGAAGGGCCTGAAAACCTGGCTTTTTGCCTCTTAGACTCCCTTTTATTTTGCTGACTCCGTTGTCTTAAATCTCTGTGTTGTGTTTGTCTTTTTCAGGTTGTCAATAAAGCGTCGGGACACTTTTCGAGTAGCCGAGCGCTATAAAAGACACAATTAACATTAACATAACATAACATTAACATAATCGATTCCCAGCTCAATGTGGCAACCATACGTATGGGCGCTTTGGGGTACGGCCAGCAGATATTTTATAAACCCATTCTCTACTATTTGAAGGGCTTCAACTGGTGCGTACCCCCACACCCTTGCGCCGTAGGTGGCTATGCTATGGCATTTAGCGTAATAGATTTTTAATAATTCTGCTGCAGCAGGCTTGCCCAATTTCCTTGAAAAAGAAACTAGGGCTGACGTTGCTCTCTGAAAGAGCAATTTTTTACTAACTAAACCTTGCTTCCAGCTTAATTTGTCATCCACTAGGATTCCTAGGTATGGATACATACTAGTTCGTTCCAACCTAACATTATCGATGACTATTGGTTTGGTTTTCTTCGCCTTAGGCCCAATATGCATTACAAAAGTTTTGTTTTTGTTTACTTTTAAGCCCAGAGAAGACATAAATTTGCAGTACTTATTTACTTGAGATTGAAGTTGATTGAGAGTTCTTGCTAATATGACAGAATCATCTGCATATAGTAATGCAGGGATAGGGCGATGGTTAATAGTTGGAAGGTCCTGGCTCCCTTCAAGCATGGCCACTTCTAGGCCGTTTGTGTACAGATTAAATTAGAAGGGAGCCAGGACACAACCCTGTCTGACCCCCCTGTTAACAATGAAGGATGGTGATAATTCTCCATTCACTCCGTATCTGATGCAAGCAGAGGCGTCAGAGTAGAGTTCGTGGAGAAAATTGATGAGGGGGGGGTCGACTCCTAGCTTGCCGAGTATGGACCACAGCTTTGAGTGGATGACACAATCAAAAGCTGCGCTAAGGTCGACGTACACTAGGTAAAGGTTAGCCCCTTTGGCTCCTGCATATTTGCCAATCAAGAGGGCTAGATTTAGAGCCTGCTCCACAGTGCCAAGGCCCTCCTGGAAACCAGATTGCAGGTCGGTCATGATGTTATTCGTGGTTGCCCATTCCTGGAGACGCTCCAGGATTAACCTACCCACAACTTTACCCAAGGAATCCAGGAGGGAAATCGGCCTGTAGCAGGCTGTGTTATTACGCTCACCCTTCTTAAAGATGGGAAGGAGAATTGAGGTGGATGAAGAATCTATTAGACCTACATTTGTGACAGCGGTCATAACCTGTGTGATAAGAGGTGTCCAAAGGTCAGGACAGTATGCAAAGATGTCCAGAGGAACCCCGTCCGGGCCTGGTGCCTTGCCAGTCTTAGAAGAAGATAGCGCTTTAATGACCTCCTCGTGGCTAAGCACTAGATCTATAGGATAGATCTGGTTTGTATTTCCGTTTCCAACCTCCCTACCTTCAGTGGTGGTCTGTGTAAGTAGACCACCAAATATTTTGGAGAAGTGTGCTACCCACTCTTCGGCCGACACCGCCACATCAAGATGGCGGGCGGTGGCGGAATCAACCAAAAAGGGTGATTTAACCGTGCGCCAAAACAGGGAGCTGTCTTTTGTTAGACAGCTCTCATGAAGTTGGGCCCACAGTTTTTTCTTAATTTCTTTCCTGCGATTGTATAGAGCTAAATTATAACCCTTTCTGAGTGTTTTGATTTCATCATGGTCTCTAACAGGCTTGTGTAGAGCTAGTTTTAAATTATTCAGGGCTTTACGACAATCTAAATTAAACCAGCCATTAGTTTTTGGTTTCTTGGACTTTTGGTTGTTAGTCAGCTCTTCCCGTATTATTCTGACAATTTCCAGAAAACTGGCGATAATCCATTTGGGAGAAGAGTCTGGTGCCAAACAAGTATTCAACCAAGGTAGGGCTCTGCTTATAACTTTTTTAGAAATTTCTGCTGGATTGATTTTAGCCCATTTTACTGAAAACCCATTTGTTTTGTCCATAGTCAATGATTGTTGGTTCAATAGACTCAGCTTGTCAGGTTGAGAAAAAACATTCCGAAATATTAATGAAATGCTATTAGGAAAATGATCACTACTAGAGTTAGAACCTGTGGTAAAATTAGACAGTTGGCCCTTTAAACTTTGGGAACAAAGTATGTAGTCAATTACACTTGACAAGCCCCTCCCATGAAACGTTGGCTTAAAATCCACAGGCGGTTCGACTAATTCGTTTGCAAAGTCCATTTCTAAAGAGAATAAACAACCATTCAAACAGTTACCTTCCTTTGTATGGTGATAATGTGTAAGTGGATAGCCATTTACGTCCGTAAGGCCACAATTACCGTTCTTACAGTTAGAACATAATGACATGTTGAAGTCCCCTCCCCATATCAGATAGGATGTCTTAGTATTAGGCGTGGTCCGCAGTTCGTTCAAGAGACATGTTATTTCGGTTAAAGTAGTTACACAGTCTGCCTGAGAAAGATTGTTATAGAAGTTAACAAAAATGATCGTCACACATTTTTTGAATGTAACCCTTAAAATTTGGTAGTTCTCGTTACACTTCATGATATTTGCTTCCGTCGATGGGAGATTATTTGCTACGTAAAGAGCAAATCCACCCTTAGATCTGCCTGAGATACTAGGGCTTGCAGGAACATAGTAGGTTTTAAAGCCTAGTAAATGTACAGGTACAGTGGACCATGTCTCCTGTAAGCATAATATCTGGTGAGGTTTAACTGTGTCTAACCAAGTCGGGAGGTTGGTTTTCGTGCGAAGACCAGCTACGTTCCAATATAAAACAGAGAGAGTTAAGTAGGGATTTGGCGTGACATTAGTATTCAGGTTTCAATGTGCCTTGTGGTATATCCTCTAAGTTGACAGAAGTGGCTTGAGTGTGGATAGTCTCCTCAAAAGGCCCTAGATGTAGTGAGCTGGAGATTTCCACCTCCCCCATATCTGTTAATAGCTTGGTTTCAGTGGTAACAGTTGTAACGGGCCCTAATTGGTCGGTACTGATGCCTGTTAACCCAAGCTTTGGCATTGTTACCAGGGGAATATCCCTATTAATCGGTACTGTATTGATTGGAACTGTGGAATCAGCCCAACTGAGTTTCCGGCCATGATATAAAGGATTTAAACGGCCCAGCCTGTCTTGTGGGGTACTCGGTGATGGTCAGTCGACCAATTCTAGGCAGTCAAACCTGTTGGAAACTGGTAAGCCTCTCCAGTCTACATTGAATGGCCTGCCTCTGTCTCTGTTACCTGACCAATCAACCCACTCCCTTCTCCTGTCCCATTGCCCTGCTTGGGACCAGCCGCCACCTTGACCTCCATAACCTGGCCAATATGCCCAGTCCCTTCTTCTGTTAATGACTCCTGCCCCAGATGAAGTGCAAGCACTGTCAGCTACTTGCCCCCCACAAGATGTCACTATGCTGCGATCCTTCCTAGGCATGGACAGTTATTGCCCAAGATACATTTGTGACTTTGCTTCTGTGAGTGCCTCATTAAGACACTTGACGAAATTAGATGCCCCTTTCCAGAGGTCTGCTGAATGTGATAAAAATGTGAAAAAAATGAAACATGTGATTGAGAATGCAACCAAGATGGTCTATTTTGACCTCAAGTTACATACCGAGGGCCCGATTCACAGAACTAACTTAAGACAAAATCCTAAGCTTACTACTTTTGGTATTCACAGAAGTTAGGATTTTGTTTTACGTTTGTCTTAAGTCTGTCTTAAGTTTGTCTTAAGACAAACTTAAGACAAAATCCTAACTTCTGTGAATACCAAAAGTAGTAAGTTTAGGATTTTGTCTTAAGTTAGTTCTGTGAATCGGGCCCTGAGATCACAGATGCAAGCCTGGGTGGGCTGGGGCCAATTCTTGCTCAACATAATGGGCATCTGAATGCTCAGAGCCACATTGTAGCCTATGCCAGTCAAACCCTGATTGAAACATTGCGCCCTATTCTCAGCCAGAGAAGGAGATTCTGGATGGGGTGTGGGCCTGTGAACATTTTCATGTGTTTCTATACGGAAAACATTCCACTATCATCACACACCACCAAACGCTGCTCACTATTTTTGAAACCCAAAAGTCAAGATGCTCTCTCGCATTGAGAGGTGGGGGTTGTGACTGAAAGAGTATGACTATGCAATTGAACACAAGCTGGGTAAATATTAGAACCCTGCTAATCACTTTTCCCGAGTACTGTTACATCTGCACAGTCCAACACCCTAAATGGCTAGGGGTACATTAACTTCATCATCTCCAGAGCTAGGAAATAGTGTGTTTAAAAGTGGCACTTTCTGAAGGTTAATTGTCTCAGTACTAAGTTTGAGCTTAACGCTGCTGTTCGTCCTTCTTAGTCAAGGACATTGATTTGCTTATATCAGTCAATTACAATTTATTTATTATGATTTGGAGCTCCAAATAGTTCCACATAAAAACATATATCAAATTTGCCAACTCAACCAACACTTAAAAACAAAATAAAATCACAAAGAATCAAAAATTCGATTTTCATAAAATTCATAGTTGCATGTTAAATGAAGAGGTGCCATATGAGCGCTAAATCAAGTTCAGAGTCCTTTCAAATTCAATCTAAAAAGGGCTGGACGAAGCAAATTATACCATTTGATTCTTAGACGACTTTGAGTACGCGATTACGAGGATGCTAAAAATGTTTGGTAAAATACATTTAATTCAACAAGTATTAATTAAAAAGCAAAGAGAATAAAAAGTTCTATATTTCAGTAAACAGTACACAATAACAATCAGCAAAAAAGCTGACAAAGTGCGAATGATAGAAAATAATAACAAATACCAAAATCCTCAAAATTTCCGTATACAGTACATAGTAACTAACAACATAAGGGGTGACAAAAATGTGCGAAAGCTCGAACATAATAATGATAATTCTGTTTACATGCTCAAATCCTAATGGATACAATTTGCATGGCTAATAGATATTCAATTGTACATAACAGAATTTGTAGCAGCATGCAAAAAGATGAAAGTGCAAGTGGGCTACAATAGCACCGATTTAAAAAAAAAACAACCTTTAAAGTGCTACCTTCACATAGTTATTTTAAAACAAATCATACCGTTACCTTTCTAATGATTATAACAGTCTGATCTGAAATATATTTTTTAACTGTTTAAAAAAGCTAAAAGAAATTAAACAAACTGGTTCGGGGGGGAGCAGAAGACAGTCCCGGGCCTCCTTAGCTGTGGCAAACTTATACTTCAGGAAAAAAGATCTTAGATACCGAAATTGTCAAGAATGTAATAGCGGACAAACAAATAGGACATGATTTATGTCCTGCACACCGAAACCACATAGGTCACAACGTTTTTCCCGATTTGGAAAACCCTCCCAAGCTACTGTTAAAATTCTTAGGAGCAAATTCAGCCAGAGCAACAAGATTGTTTGGCACACTCCATGGGGGAGATTCGGTATAACATAGGTTTGGGGCTCTTTATAAATACTACTCCCCACTATGAAGTTATTGTTGGAATGCACTGCACACAGTGTAGTATCTCTTTTGCAAGAGACGGCGTAAATAGATTAAAAAAAAAATAGTTTTCAAAACTTTTTTACGAAGAACGCCTGTACAGCCATTCTCAAAATCAAACACATTTATGGCTTTCTTGTAATTCCTAAAGAGAACGCTTTTTCTCTTCAAGGTGTGAAAAATGTCCTCTTGAAATGCTACCCGTAAAGTGTTCTCAACAATGTTCAAAAGTGCATTGCTCCATCTTAAGCACGCACCCATAGAGAACACGTTGGTGGAAAGTAGCCTAAGTTTGAGCCGAATCGCCGCTATGGGGACTGCGTGATTCAGATTCCAAATTTGGCACCAAATACGCATCTCTGCTTTCTCAAAAGTATCCCACCGCTGTTCATCTACTGTTTCACAAGCATACCTCAACACAGGAGGGATTTTAATTTTATGAACTGATAGACATGTGCAAGGAGTTTATTCTCGCAATATTTATAAAGCCTACCAATGGCAGAGGCCTGGGAGATTGCCTTACCTCTGCATTGGTCAATGTGATCACAGCTGGAGCAATTACTTGTGAAAATGCTCCCTAAATATGACAACAAGTTTGTCTTTCCCCGAGTACCAGTGCAAATGTTTCCTGACTTGGCATCCCCTATATCTAAAAAACATAATTTTGTTTTTTGAAATATTTATTTTTAAAAAGTAGTCCTCTGAATAAAATGCTAACTCAGGGAGTCGCCTTTGAAGTCTGATTGGATTTAGGTCTAGCCGAATGGCGTAGTCAGCTAATAGCAGGCAACTCAGCTTCATAGTTCCTAATTGTGGGGGTCCCCTTTGCAAAGCCCTACCCTACTCAGCAAATCAATAATGTAAAGAGAAAAGAGAAGGGGGGCCAGTACGCTCCCTTGCTTCAGTCCATTGTGAGTCTATTTTACTTGACAAACCCTGGGTTCCACCCATCAGCATCTGAGTTCAAGTGGAGGAGTGCAATGCGATGACTAATCTAGCAGGTGCATGAGACATGAGAATCCCCATAGCCGTCAATTTTCTCCATAGTGTTCCCCGGTCAGCCCAGGCGAAAGCCATGGAGAAATCCATAAAGGCCACATATAAAGGCATACCCTTGTTCATTGGGTATTTTGCAATTAAAGTTTGCAGAGCAGCAATATTGTCTGGGGTACCACTGTGTTTGTGGAACCCAGCTTGCTCTGCAGGGAAAAAAACATTTCGAAAGGTCCAGTCTTGAAGGAGGAGGAGTATGCTCTTGGCAAACAACTTTCTGGTTGCATCCAATAGTGTGATCTGCTTAAAGCTAGCAGAAGATTTTTTTGGTCTCTTTTTATGTAATGGAATAGTCCCATGTGCATAACAGTAAGAAAATACCAGACACAAAAATTGTGCCCATGCTGCGACGTCCTGTTTAACTATAGCAATTGGTACGTCATCAGGGCCCATCGCACCTGAATACCTTGCCCCTTTAATAAAACCCTCTGTTTCATTACACGAGAAGGGGCCCATAATCGCTACCCATCAAGGAATCAAAGGCAAAATCTTTATTTCACCAAGCCAAGGGATTTAATGCACATAGCTGAGATATGTATGTGGTCCATTCTTCATCAGATATTAAAATGGGTTTTGCTTTTGTTCAGTCATCGCAAAATTCTGCAGTTAAAGCCCAATATTTACATGCATCACCAAACTGTGCAGCCTCCCTTAATTTTATCCAATTCTCATTTTCCACCCTTCCACGCTCCAATGGCAATTTTCTTTTTCTTGCCTGTTTTAATCTATTAATTTCCCTATGTCTCGACATTGAAGACTGCTTAGGTTGTACGATTATTGGGGCATTGATCTAGCTATTTAGTTTTTTAACCTCCCATAATTAAGCCACTACAAGATTGGAGCTGCCAACTTGCTTTTCGCTTCCACACGATCTAATTAGGGCCGGTATCTTCTCAAATCTAGAGATGTGATTTTCCTGACTAGATCCAGGATACACATTTTCAACTATCCTCCTAAGACATGGGAGATATTTATTAGTTCAAAATGTAGACCCATTAGTTCTGCTATATAAAATGCTATCATCCCCTCGATTCCAAGGTTCCAGCACCTCAAGTTCCTTGTTGACATCCACTGACAGAACTCTATCATCGCTCATGTTTGTTAGCAGTACCTTAAATTTCGTACATGTACCAAAGAGTTGATAGGGAACCATAATATAGTCAATCAATGAGTGCCCATGCGGACCTTGAAAAGTAAAGGAGACAGGAGAATCATCTGGGAATCTGCCATTCAATATCACAAAATCACATATTCTTGGATTATGCAAAATGTAATAAGGCCAGGCAATAAAGATTATGGAATGGACCATACATTCTCAAACTCAGGGTTAGAAAACGCCATAGAGAAGCAGTTAGAAACGTTAGCATTAAAATCACCCACCGTCAATATCATAGTGCACTCTTCGGAGATACTTGTCTTCTGCAAAAATGAAAAAAATAGATTCAACCAGGGAGTCAGTTGCCCTCCCAGGCGGAATGTATACATTTACTAAAAAAGGGGATGCATTCTGACTAAGCCCGGGCAGAGCTGGTATAGTAGCTCTACTCAGAGTTCAATGGAGTTGGGCAAAAACTCAGTGGAACCCTGCTCCGTGCCTCCAGTCCCCCTAATTAAAGTTTTTTTTTAAAAATAAGACTTTTTTTAAAATACACTTACCTTTATACGCGGCATCTCCAGGCTGCCCTCCTCCTCCTCGCTATGGTTTCTGCCAACCCCTACGTCATACGTACATCGTGGTAGGACTGCGCTTGATGTACGTATGGCGTAGGGGTTTGCAGAGACCACGGCAAGGAGGAGGAGGGCAGCCCGGAGATGCAACATATAAAGGTAAGTGTATTTTAAAAAAAATCTTATTTAAAAAAAAACTTTAAACTTTTAAAATATTTATGTGGGGGGTGGAGGCCAGGAGCTAAAGGTGGGGCCAAGGGCTCAGAACTCTTCTCCACTGCGGAGTAGGAGTTTTGCCTACACTCCGTGTTCTCCATGGAACGCAGAGTAGGCAAAAATCCACTGGGCCATTTCTTCATCTCCTATGTCTTTCGGGCTCTTTGAATCTCAGGTCCTATAATATTAATCTCTCTTTTTTCTGAGGAGCTACCCACCGAAATTTTGATATCTTTCGGATTTATGACACCCCTTATATTGGAATGTGTACTACCTACCTCCTGGCAATCTTTC
This sequence comes from Lissotriton vulgaris, assembly GCF_964263255.1. Classification (NCBI taxonomy): domain Eukaryota; kingdom Metazoa; phylum Chordata; class Amphibia; order Caudata; family Salamandridae; genus Lissotriton; species Lissotriton vulgaris. The sequence goes on along the minus strand of NC_141689.1, from coordinate 1,889,919,217 downwards.
CTGTGGGGTTTAGGAGGAGCCACGAAATAGTCCACATATGGAAATACATCTATCCCTCTTTTCCTAAAATAATCAACGTTAGCCAGCACTAGCATTGCAATTATCCCTAAACTAAATGTGATACTAGGATTTGGGGGACCACTACTAAAATAAGCTCAATATCTTTACTTATTACTAAGTTTAAGTCCTCTATATCTGATAGCAACTGCAGTAGCTACTGCAGCAGAGAGCTTCTGTTTGTAAGAGCTGTTTCTGTATCAAACCAGGGAGCAAAGATCAGAATTTTAGTTGCTTGCCCAGAATTATTTCCTGCACATATATTATTGCCTAACCTTAGGTCAGACTCAAACACGCCTTGAATGGGAAGCAAGGTCGGGACCCCCTTACAAGAACCTCCCTTGCCCGGGATCAATCCATACTGGAAGGGGACTCCGGCCAGAAAGGATGGAGGGGACATTAGCCATGGCCCGTCCTAAACCTGGGACAGTGACATACGTTTATACTGTTAAACTCACTAAATCTTGGTCTTTCCTGATTCCTCGGGGCACTACATCCAGGTTGATTTGTTCAGTAAAACACTCCCATGTGTTTCCCACTCCCCCCTCATCTAATTTGAGTATTCCTCTATCTTCCTGCACTTCCCACTCCCCTAATTCATTGGCTTCCCGTTGTGGACCGTATTCTTTTTAAGTCCATGTGTATGGTCTATAAGGCTCTAGCCAAATCCAGTGCTACTGGCATTGGATCTATTCTGTCCCACTACAATCCTGGTAGAAACCTCCGTTCCTCAAATAGACTTCTTCTTTGTGTTCCTCGCGTCCGAAAGACCAGATGGGGGGGCAAGGCTTTTTCTAATCTGGCCCCTAAATGGTGGAGTGATCTCCCTCTTGAAGTAAGGTCTCTCCCCACTCTCCAAGCTTTTAGATCTGCTCTAAAGACCCACCTCTTTGTATGCGCATACCTGTAGTGGTGTTCTGCAATCTTTTGACCTTTTTGATAGGCGCCTTGACACCTTCGGGTTTAGTTGCACGATATAAATTGCAAAAAAAAAAATTCTTTCCATAAAGGATCAACTGCAAAAGTCGTAGGGGGAGATTTATCTCCGCACATCCCAAATTTTTGCCGTCGTCAGAGATTGTAGGTCTAGAATCATTGCTACTTTGAGGCAGATTTGAAATATTTGACTCCTCAATTACCATAGGAAACCTGAATTTTCTGCGGATTATGCCTTGGAATATCCTGGATCCTGTTCTTGTTCTCCCTCCAACCTTTAATCCATTACTTACTTTCGAAGGGGCACCCTCTCCAAGGAGAACCACATCTAAACTATCCATGGGCCGTTTGACATGGAGGGGGTCGGTTAATAATTCAGTCAGGCAGGACAGGTTAGGGCTCCCTTTTTTAAAAATAAGGTACTTCTGTAATGGATTCGAAGGCACGGTTACATTTGTGTTGCCCCCGGCTCTGATGTTCGAAATATCCCCAGTCCATTGTTTTTTAGAGGCAGAGCTTACCATGGAACTACCTCTAAATGGTGAGGTGGAAGAAACCCCCTTATCATCCGGAAACCTCAACCTTAGTCTGGCATGCATGGGATTTTACTTCAATGCCCTTTTCTAGCCGACTTATACTGGGACTGACAGAATTCAGCTTCTGAACCCGCAGTAAAATTGGTGAAAGGACATCCAGTATATGATCAGAATTATTAGTGGATTTCTCCAAGGATAAACTAGACAAGAGAATCCGCTCTAAAACATAAAATACCACAAGAACGCCTATTATTTGCTACGTTTATTATTTTCAGAAAATCTTGTACCCCTTTATCTGGCGACACCTCTGATACCTTCAGATTTGTCAAATCTGATCAATACACACGGGACACCCTGGAGGTGGTGTTACTGTACAGAGTTGGCATACAGGAGCAACTAGCGTGAGTATCTGATGACAGTCTCTGTACCAACTCCCTAGCGACTGGCATTTTCAAGTTGGCCTCCATCAGTATGGCAATGTCCAGCATTGTATAATCCTCCAAGTCACCAGGTTCAAGGCTGCAGTCTACAGTCTGTGACATGAGGGGGGCATTTTAAGGGAAAGATGACCAGGAGATTGCACAGCGTTGCTCGAAGGACTACATTTATCGACAGTGAATACCAGCGTTTTTTCGGCAGATTTTATTTCAGGTTGTATCAACATTTTCCGTATCATCGGCCACATATGGTAGAGAGCACTCATCAATGGCCTCTGTTAATGAAGGTACTGTAGTTACTCTCCCAATATTTTGAATAAAAAACTTAGGGAAATGTGGAACAGTCAGCTCTGAAAGACTGGGGCAGACACCCACCTCGTCCACACAAACTACCCTGGAGGCCAATCCCAGTCCCAGGACCTTATCATTTACCACTGTGCCCCTTGCACAGCGGGATAGGATTTCAGATGTAACAAGTGACTCTGGGGTTTCCTTCGCTTGATGGTTTTAAGTAACTTGAGAGGACTAGAGTGATCAGAGGAGCGAGTAGCTGGCCCTAATGTGGACCCTGGCGATCCTGTGGGTGATCCTAAAGAGACAATTATGTGCCCTGAGCGAAGCATTTTGAGGGCATTACCAGCAAATTATATTATTATTAAAGCCACTGGAGTCTAATGACTCCAGTGACTTTTTGGCAGTGGCACCAGGTGCAGCAGTAACCCCAACTGTGGATAAGACTGTGGTACTACAGGGAATACAAGGCGCTGCTGAGGGGGTGGCAGGGACCAGCGAGGACCAACTGACTCCGCAGCCCACAGCAAACAAGATGGTACAGCAGCAGAACTTTTGAACTGTTTGGGCTGGAAACTATATTTTTTCTTTTAATCTGCAGATTATGCATCTGATCATGGATTATGTGGCAAATGCGGCAAATTCATAATTGTGTGGAAAACGCTTTTACTGCTGCAAATATTGCCTTTCTCAATAAAGAAGTCTCAACTTTTACAAAGTTTCAGTAACTTATACGGCACAGCTGCTCACCAAGCTAAAATATAAAACCCCCCAAAAATGTATTAGTAATCACATGAGCAAAAACTAATGCATTTACCATAGCTTGTTTAAAATAGCAGAGGCTTGAAATAGTACAGGCTTTTTGCAAATAGGATGTTGATTAATTTCAGAAACGCATCCGTCCTCAAAAATACACAAAAGAGAAGGTGGTGATGATTTCGAAATGTTGAAGGAAAAATAAGGCATAGAAGCCACAACATGAATTTAAAGAGGTTTTTCTTGTGAAAACGAAAGAAGCCTTGGTGTTAAACCTTCTGCTTCATTGCAGGTGAAGACGCTGTTCTGCTCAACAAGTGCACTTGTACTGGGGTGCTTAGCTCTTATTAAATCGTGAGGGTGCTTCAGCTATTGACGATTTTGTTAATGTTGCATGACCTTGATTGATCCAAGAACTTTGCAGCGCGTGTCTGTCTCTTTTCCAAGGCACAGACAGATGAAGTAATTTGTCCATAATCACAGGAGGATGAGCAAACACCGGGACATGAACCCGATTGCCAAGTTCCAATGTCGGCTGCTCTAGCCTTTATAGGAATAAAGATGCTCAGCATTTACTGAACCTGAAAACGATACTTCTATAAGTTTTTGCAGTGAGTACAGGCACAAAAAAGCCTTGTCCCGATTTCAGCCTTTCAAGCGAATCGCAGCTAGTTCTACTTGCTCACGGCCTCGAGCTCTGTCTGCTAAAGTAGCAAGGTGTGTGTATTATGTTGCAGGAGGTCCCATCCCCCAATGTCTGACACTCACGGCCTGGAGGTGCTTTCAGCAACGTTGGCTACTTGGCCCTTTGTTATGCAGATGTGTGCATTTGCACATCTTTGGCTGACCAAGGAAATGCCCTGACGCCCTTTCCTTCTCTTTGCACAGGAACACTGGCCAGAGACTCAGGGATCTTTTTTAACAAGAATCGAGTGAACCACGTCATTTTGAATGTCAGCACATATAAAATAAGACTCGGCGCTTGACAAGAGGAAAAGTTGTAGTTTTAGACATACCCATTAGCTGGAAAATATGTATGCGTATATTATGGTGCATCATGCTTCTACTATTCACCTTTCATTAACCTTCTTCCTAGAGCATTTCCTGGCATTTCGAAAATATTCTTTTAAGAAATGCGAAGATGCATTGTGTTTGACAGAAATGATAACTTAAGCCCCTCCTCAGTACATATAGTGAAATTATTTATTTATTGATGTTTAAAAAGCCCACCGTTTTTTATGTACAGTGTGCTGCTAGATTTTGCCGTTTTATAGCGCTGCATGGCTGCTCATCTCAAAGTGCCTTATTTAATCCACCCCGAATAGAAAGAAAGCCCACACTGCCCTGCCAAAGGTTGCAACAAAGGCAGGAGGTGAGTTCCAACAGGGTGGCAGAAGTGAATACTTAACTCGCTGAGCTGTCTCTCTCACCAACTTTCAGTGTGTCTTTAATACACTGATTGCTTCGGTAACGAAGTGCACATTGCAATAAAAAACATAACAAATGGTAATAAATCATCAATAATTCTTTACTCTAAAATGTCTCAAGTCGGGGGGCACTGAAATATCAGTCAATCTGCAGAGGTTTTGGAGATATAAGGCATGTGAGAATAAATCACATTCAAACCTTCATGCCCCACACAACACCCTGACCCTTTTGACATACAGCCTCATGTAAAAATAGCTTTTCAAATAAAAATGGCTACATAAACTCGGTCCAGTCGCTGAACAAGTTTAGATTTTTGTTATTAACGTTTGCAAACCAGCACAAAAATTCATGTGGGCACTCTTTTAATGGCCAATATTAACAGACAGCCTTAAGACAACATTAAAAAATGACTACACATCTTTATGATACTAGCTGTTGATGTTAATATTTGAAGAGGTATCACAGCTGGAGTCCACCTACTGTTCCTGTGGCACATTTCTAACTATACCTATTCCATTGGTCTTTTGAAAGTGTGCTCAGCAATGCACAGTAGGCCACAGAATCCAGCATAACACAGACTACTGTTGAAGCAGGCACAACGATGAAACTAAAGGTGAAAACAATATGGTTGATTTACACCTTCCACATACCTTTAAGTTGTGGTCATTACATGTAAACACAGGCATTGCCACATGTTTTATACAAGCGTTGAATGCACAAATGCGGTTTACTACAGTAAAACCTACCCTACTGGGTTTGCCACTGCACGGAAAAACTAGAAAAATGTATTACTTTCTGCACAGTGCACACACAGCCGATAAAGAACTGAATGTGACAGTGTAATGCTTCAGTACTTTTCAAATTTAAAATAGTCCCTGGTGTATTATAATGGAAGCATTTACTGGAAGGTGGAATACTTTAACAAGTAGCCAATAGTATGAGGTGGGAGACTGACACTCCTCTGGGTAGAGCCAAAGCCCACAATACGTATAGTTGGAATAATTGGTAACAAATAGGGCTTACAGAGAGCCGCATGGTCAGGCTAGATCTAATAAAGCCACACACAAAGGCCACCTTTGCATAACACACAAAATGACATTTTAGAGGCTAGTAGGAATTTATCCATGGGCCACAGTGGGTCCTTGAAGGATGGCACTAGGAAGGAAGCTCAAAGGGGATAAAAAAGACTTATTTCTTAACCTCCTTGAAGGACTTGTGCCGCATGCATGACAGTCTCTGTACTTATTGGAGAAGCCTGTGTCACTCCCAGCACAAATGCCTAAGCTTTGTGCCACACATTTACAGTTTATGAACAAGTAAAGAATGGCTCAGCTGTTCATGTGTTCTGCCTTTTACAACTGTCCTTTCCTATGCTGGAGGTTAATTGTCAAAATACAGGTCTCCAATAGGATAATCCCTGCACCAACAGTAAATATCATTTAAAAGCTCACAAGTCGCGCGATCAGACTACTCTTTCAATCCCATCATTCCACATAAAATACTACATGGCTTTTGAAAGAACTAGGGTTGAGTGGTGACTTATTAATAAAGATGAAGCTCAACAAGTCACAATCACAAGAGGACTGTAAGGCAGATTAGCATTTCTGTTGGTGGGACAGAGTGTGAGTCCCACATGCCATTAAAGGAATTTTCATGAATCATACGCTACTATCAGAAGAGGTCACAATTACCATGAATAATTCATTAGCAAAACATAGGCTACAGAAGGGGCGAACAACCAAATTAACAATACAAAGAACTTTAGTGAGGGTAAATGTGGAGGTACACAATATAGTTTAAATCCAAAAATAACGTTGACATTTTATTATGTAAACAGCAGGCCTACTGCCCCTATCCAATCCTCCTGTGTCCCCATCATTTGAATAATAGCCGATCTAATGGCCACACTTGCTTCAATACCCCACCTCCTGTGCTGCTAAGCTCTTTATAACACCCTGTAATACAGAAATAACGCCTCACAAACACCTACAGCAACTTCACACACTAAGCAGCCACCAGAACAAATTGAAAACTCTCACCAGAGAAGATACTGCTATGAACATGCAGACCATTCACTCAGGGCCCCAACAAATCCATGCCCCCACTGCATCTACAAACTTAGAGCACTGCCAATCAACACTGCCCTCACTCAGATCATCACCTCCATCACATGCAACACATGACAGGAAGAATTCAGAAGTAAAAACCTTTCTCAAGAAGCCATCAACTGACCGGAAACAACTGAGCAACTTCCACCCAATCTCCCAGCTGAAAAGAAAATGGAAAGCCAGCCACAAAGTCACCGCTAGAGCCACATGGAAAACCACACTCAGACACTACTACCAGCAACTGAGAGACACCAAGAAACAAACACTTGCTGTATGCAATGCAGGGAGCTTTAACAGCTGCAAGGAGATCTTCTCGATCATAAGCAATTCACCACACTCTCTGCCTCTGCCAACAGCATCACCTCTCTCAATATCTCTCGACGAACTGTCAAACCTATTCCATTGAAAAATCGGAAACACCTACAACAACTTCACACACAAACCATACTCCAGCCATCTAATTCTCAGCCAGCCCATCACTTTCCAAAATGGCCACCTAAACGAATGGAAAACTCTCACCAGAGAAGATACAGCAACAATCATGCTGACCATCCACTCGGGGCCCCAACAAATCCATGTCTCCACTGCATCTACGAGCTTGGAGTACTGCCAATCAGCACTGCCCTCACTCATCAACACCTGCATCACATCCACCACAAGGCTGAAAGCATGCAGCAGTCAATGCCCTTCTCAAGAAGCCATCAACGGAACAAAACCAACTGAGCAACTCTCAGCCAATCTCCCTGGTCCCCTACCCAAGCCATTATAAAGTGGGTAGTACCCCGAGAAAGGGAGGTAGCATAATTATATCACATTTCATTTAAAAACTACAGATCATTAAAAAACTGATCCAATTTTTACCTGTTAAAATAGTGTGTACCGGGCCCTTTCGCAGTCCTAAGGGTTTATAGAAACCCACTGAACTGCTAACAATTGAATTAATTTGACTGTTATCCTGCATCTAATTCTTTATATTGTATAAGCTGATAATCTAACTTAACTAGTACAGCGTTTTTGATTTTTTTCAAAAAGCAATAAGCTGTATTGTATTTCCTGTTCCTTGTGTTATACTGCATAACACTGAGGTAGCTCTGTCCCAAAATTACTGTAGTATAAACATATGGTATCCCAACTGGTATTATTTGAAGACAATTATAAAGGATATGTTAACAAACATTATCAGAAAAGACAAAGGAGACTCGTTCTTGATCATAAATGTGCTCATGGCATCATATTTATCCAAAACAGGGAAAAAGGCAAGTAACAGTTGTATCAGCACTGTAAACAGTTCAGTTAAAACAACCCTATTTGTACTTGGTGCTCAAGTGGTGCTAGTGATTGTACACGGTGGCGACGCAAGTGACAAAGTGATCAGCAAAGAACGGCGCAAGGTGACTGGTGCATAAATATATACAGTGATTAGAATAGTCAATATGGTTCCAACTGAATTGTGGTCTTGATTGGTTCTATTTTGGGCTATAGATTTTAGATGAACCACATTGCATGATGCGCCTCGGATTGCGCTGGGTGGTCGAGGGCGTTTCGATCCTCTTGAATTGGGATCTTCCTCAGGACTGGGTTGAGCGATTGGTAGTGCTGAAGGCACAGTGAGCGGGATTCTTGAAGAGAGACAAGTTCTCATTGGACGAGAAACCAAGCCTGGAATCGTTGAGTAATGGTTGGCGAGCGGGAACTGGGCATCGATCTGGTCATGATCAAAGGAAGGAAAGCAAATCTGTCGGTCGGGAGCGTGAGGGAAAGAAAGCAGGAGAGGCGTTGAGTAGTTGTGAATCCCCTTGTGCACCCGGGTAAATCAGGGTTAAGCTGGCTCGTCTGAATGGGAATCAATCGAAGTTGTCAGGACAACTTCGATTGATTCTCATTCAGGCGAGCCAGCTTCACCCAGCGAGATTCAATCTCCTACCTTCGATCACTCTTGGATCGATGCCCCGCCCGATGTGATTAACCCTGATTTACCTGAGTGCACGAGGGGATTTACAACTACTCCATGCCTCTCCTGCTTTCTTTCCCTCACAAGGCCCTATGCATTGCCTTCAAGGCCATTCATTCCCGCACAAACAAGGTCTCCTGGGAAACAAACGATTCACTGTTGCCATGGCCAGACTGTGGAACAGCCTCCCTCAGCCAATTAAATCCTGTCCATCGCTGCCGGCTTTCAGGAAGCTAATAAATACCTGCCGGCTTTCAGGAAGCTAATAAATAGCAATGAGCAGCACACCACTTCACTACTGCCTCTCCCGTCTACAGCGCCAAGACACCCATGGGTATTTGCATGCTCTACAAATTGCTTAAATAAATGAATAGATAAATATAAAACTTTATAAATAAATAAATGGTGAAGCAACAGAAGTAACTTCTCACATACATCTGCAAATGCCTCATTCCCACTAGTAATGTGCTTGTGTCACTCCACTTTGAAGCACTTTACATGAGCACCAGTTAAGTCATGTACAATTTCTTTAGGCACAGGGAAATTAAGTGATTTGACCAGAATCACAGGATGTCAAGCTAACATCAAGAATTGAGTTTGAAGTTTGCAGCTCTAGCATAACGCCACATCCTCTCCACCCTTCCGACTTGAAGACTTTCTCACTCATAAGGCAGGTGGTTGAGCACAGCCTATGCTACTGCAGTATGTTGTAGTTAAACTAGTATGATCTTGGAAGGCACACTATTTTAAAATACGCAGGAAGGGCCAATTGAAGTGGACATCAACATGAAGGTGCCCATTTTACAGCAGAACTTTGCACCTTAGCTGAAGCACTAAGTCCAAACAGTAATAAGCGTGGATGCCAATGCAGTAGTAAGGGCACTGTGAGCCCAAATGCAAGCTAGGGATTTGGTCTCCTATCCGCCTCCCTTTTTAGGCTTTTAAAACATACCCACTATTTAGGGTGAACCAGGACTCCGTGCCTCGGCACCTACTTCACTACGGTTGATATATATCAGAGTCTGCATTTTATAATTGAATAAGGCCAACAAGGCTCTGACAACTTCTTTATGTACTGTGATGAATAGTGGCAGCGTCAGTGATTTTTCTTTTCCCTACCCACTCTGTTGATAGTGTTGACCCCTCACACGCCCCCACCCTACTGCCAGCAATTAAAATAAATGTCATGATGTGGTCTGTTTTGGCTGGGCTGCATCATAGTGCTTTAAATTAATTTCAATTTCATCCATGAGGCAGAGCAGGCATGCTGCTGTAAAACAGGGCAAAAAAACTGTCAAAGCCAGTAGCTGTGTCGTAGGTAACACCTGTTGGCTTTGCTAATGCTGGTTATATGACCGTTCTTCACCCATCTAGGGGAATGAAGTTGATTTCATTTGTAAAAGCATTAGGAACAGTTTGAAAATTAAGCAATTCAATTAAATGTAATTTCAACTTATGGCAATATTTGAATATATTTTTTAAGAATGTCACTAATGTTCTAAGAACATGCTTTTTCTGTTAAAATTAAACTTCCCATTGCTGTGGGCATGACATTACTGCAGTTCATCATCTGAGAGAGAATAACTGTTAGCACAAAGCAACTCTAGGCACTCACTCATCTAGCCATCATCTTAAGAACGTATTCCAAAGTGCATATTAATATGTAATCAAATTTGTAAAAAACGATCAGATCAGTTTATATTGTATCATGTTTTAATGCACCATCATTCTTTAATTGCAGATCAGGATCATACCACAACAGTGATGTAATCTGGGATTCAAATCATATCCAAATTGCTTGTAACAATATTTAACAATTTTTAAACTCAAATAGTCTGAATTCAAAATTTCCATGTAAATAAAGTTTTACTTTATTAAATGGGGAAAATGTTACTTTGCATGAAAAATATGTTTTAACCCCGGGGTTTGCAGCTTTTCCTTTTAAATATCTGTGCTTTCTGCTGCTAACTTGTGTTCCTGGTGAACAAAGTGTGTTTAAATGCAAAGTGTGTTTAAGACTGCAGTACCGCCTCCTGTCTATGGGGGCAGAGGGAGCAAAAATATAAACACACTTTCTGAAACACAGGTCCCCACAAGACAATTTTTTTAAAAGTTGTAAAAATTGACACAGATGTTCCTGAAGTCATTTTTTATCATTTAAAGGACATTACCTTGTGGGGACCTGGGTTCAGGTCCCCACAGTGCAATCAAGTCCCCACAGCGTGAGTGTGTTATCACACCCAAGTCCCCACAAGGATAGTAACACAAACCCATCCACTCACTCACCCATAAAATCATTCACACACTCACTCTCCAATAGAGCCACTCACATACCAGCTCACATAACCACACAGCTACTCACACACCCAGTTACACACCCATACAGCCACTCACATATCCATACAGCCACTAACACATCCATACACACAAGGATACATACAGTCACACAGCCACTTATATTATATGTGTGAGAAGAAGTATCACTTAGTAGTAGTGCACCTAGTATACCAATTTAACTTTTTAGTAGGTTAGTATATATGTTTAACACCCATAAACTCTTAAAAAAACATTCACTTGGTGATGTCATCCATGATGTCATTTGAGATGTCATTAGTGATGTCACTGAGCAAGTCATGAGTGTTGTAATTTATCAGCTCCAACACCGGAGCGATGCACTGTAAGGCAGGTGAATTTAATGCGGGGGGCACCCGCAAATCAATTAACGCTTCACTCCCCTATCTCGGATTTCTGTACACAAGGAAAAAGCACTCACGGGGGCAGTTTGAGTCTTTATTGACACCAAACCAACACAGCAAACAAACACGTTTCGGTAAAAACCTTTTTCTATGTATATATAGAAAAAGGTTTTTACCGAAACGCGTCTGTTTGCTGTGTTGCTTTGGTGTCAATGAAGAAATCCTTCACATATCAAAACACTAAGGGTGCCCAAGTGGGGAGCCACACACCTCCACAATCACACCACTGTCACAGGCGGCGGTGATAGCAGCAAGCACTATACGTTCCCATCGCCATACGCGTTTCGAGCTATTCGAAGCTCTTGTTCACTGGCATAAAAGGGCAGGAAACAGGTTACAAAGAACTGCACTTTATTTGAAAGATTGGAGTCCTGCCCCAGTGGGCATATCAAAGAAGGCATGCTGGTAGCAGTAGTCCAAAATATGGCCCTTGACTCCTAGTGTTCTCTTGCCCAGTAGCCCCAGTTCTGCCACTTAATAGGATAAAATTCCCTGTCGAGAGGAACGCCGTAGGTGCCCCAGTGCAGTACTCTGCCAATATCCCCACGAGTGAGGCTCTGTCAGTCAGTTCAAGGAGGTGCGGTGTATCCCAGCCCTCAGGATCCACCATCCAGTGTCGGGACTCCCCGCGGCCGAGCGAGCCGCTATGTATCAACACACTAAGGTTGCCCAAGTGGGGGCCACACATCTCCAGAATCACACCAATGTCGCAGGCGGCGGTGATAGCAGCAAGCACTACGTGTTCCAATCGCCATACGCGTTTTGAACTCTTGGAAGCTCTTGTGCACTGGCATAAGGGGGCAGGAAACAGATTATGAAGAACTGCACTTTATTTGAATGATTGGAGTCCAGCCCCAGTGGGGAAAACAAAGAAGGCATGCTGGTAACAGTAGTCCAAAATATTGCCCTGGACTCTTAGTGTTCTCTTGCCAAGTGGCCCTAGTCCTGCCACTTAATATGATAAAATTCCCTGTCGGGAGGAATGCTGTAGGCGCCGGCTGCTGTACTACGTCAATATCTCCACGAGTGAGGCTCTGGCAGTACAAGGAGAGCCGGTGTATCCAAGCCCTCAGATCTGCCATCCAGCGTCGGGCTCCCCGTGGCCGAGCAAGCCGCTATAAATCAAAACACTAAGGTTGCACAAGTGGGGGCCAAACACCTCCAGAATTACACCACTGTCGCAGGCGGCGGTGATAGCAGCAAGCACTATGCGCTCCCACCGCCATATGCTTTTCGAGCTCATGGAAGCTTTTGTTCACTGGCATAAAGGGGCAGGCCTGCCACTTAATATGATAAAATTCCCTGTCGGGAGGAACGCTGTACTACGCCAATATCTCCACAAGTGAGGCTCCATCAGTCCAAGGAGAGCCAGTGTATCCCAGCCCTCAGGATCTGCCTTCCGCCATTTCCTACTGGCGGTCGCCAGTAGGTACTTATCGTTAGGACCAAGTTTACATAGGAAGAGCCTTTTTTGTTTTGCCTGCAACTTTGGCGTGGTTTGATGAATCTTCATGAAATTTCCAAAACAAATTCTTTGTTCATATCGGCTCCTATGATGGAAGGTTCGGAATGATTGGTCAAGGGGGGGCTGAGATAAAAGGGGGTTCCCAAAACGTGTTTTCTCCTTGTTCATTTCCATAGGAAACTTTAGACAAGGCTACAGGTTGAACGGGTGAACGGAATTACCCCAAATTTGGCAGGGAGAAGGGTCTAAAAAGCATGCTTTTGTTTATTTGATGTAAATCCATTCAGCAGTTTTGGAGAAATATTGAAATTTACAGATATTTATATTTGGGAATACTGCCATCTGATAGGCTGAGGCATTACGAGCATGGCTTGCTGCTGATTGACTGTGAGCGGTGCGAGTAGTTGCAACTAGAAAGTGTTGTCCGCCATTTTGTGAATCTGTTAAAGTGAGCAAGGGGAGAAAGGGCAAAAAAAGTAGGAAAGAGGAGGGTAGGAGCACTGTAACCTCTGTGGGGTGTTTAGGGTGTGCTATAGAGGGGGTACGAAGTGAAGTATTCACCCCTACCTGTGTAAAAGTGGTGGGCTATGGAAATTAAGTAAGGTATTGCCTAGAGTCTGATGGTGCTAAGGTGAGCTGGTGCGGGAATCAGGGATTAAAGCGTGAGCCCAAATTGTGTGTCTTATGCTCTGAAGTCATGTGCCGTGGCCGCTGCACTACACTTGTGGAAGTAGTGTCAGCATGTGTTTATGCCTACTACGACAAACTACTGACCCGTGCTGGTCTGAAAGTCCTGGGGTACGGAAAATATGTGAGTTACTGTCTAGAGTCTCATGCTGCTAAGCTGAGCTGGTGCCGGACTGTGACGCTAACTGCACCGCACCGCTGAGACAAAGTCAGACGTCCGCTAATACTGCTCACAAGTGATCGCTACGTCTGCGCACATCCTCAATTTCAGCACCGGCTGGTGAAGAAATTCTGCATCAATTGAGGAAGATTCTTCCAAGATAGGATACCCCTGGAAGGGTGTCAGCTGACACTGTGTCCTCATCGGCTACTGAAGATACAATTAGCCTTTCAAGTTTTCAGGCTGTCCTTCTTTTCTTCTGTCCAGATGAAGACCCGCCACAGATGCATTTAAGTCTGCACTAAACATCTAGGGTCGAAACGTCGACGATGTGTTTGTCAATCCGTCCATCAAAAGTCACACCACAAGAAAATGAAAAAGTTCTGTCTGTTGTGACTATTTAATTCTAATAACGGATTGATGAGAATCTATTTTATGTATTAGTATATGTGAAATATGTCTTCCCCCCAATTGTATATAGCACGATTATCACTTGTTACCACCAGTCACTAAAACATTTCACCTTGTATGTGATTCCATGTCATTTCTGTCTTTGACAGCCACTATTTCTATTGATTTATACATGTAAGATTTTTATAATAAGAAAGAACCTTTCAAATTGAAAAGTTTGGTTGTGTGTCTTTAGATATCATACATATAATGTTGACTGTGTGAATTGATTAGAAAAATTATATTTACAATATAGCAAAGAAATTGCTTTATACCCGACAGAACCGCTGTTTTTGTTTAAATCTGGGATGAAAGCGTGAGCCCAAACTGTGTGTCATATGCTGTGAAATCATGTGCTCTGGCCGCTGTGCCACATCTGTCCAAGTAGTGTGAGCATGTAGTTATACCTACTCGGATGAACTTTTGATTTGAACATTGTAACTTGTGTATGGTGCTTAGGGGGTGTTATACTGGGAGTGTGAAGGAAAATTCACGCGTATCAAATCAATTCGGTATTTGTGAAGTGCAAAGTACTGACCCGTGCTGGTCTGAAAGTCCTGGGGTATGGAAAATAGGTGAGGTACTGTCTAGAGTCACATGCTGCTAAGCTGAGCTGCTGCCGGACTCATGGATGAAAGCATGAACCCAATCTGTTTGCCATATGCTGTAAAGTCTGGTGCTCTGGCCGCTGTGCCACATCTGCCCAAGTAGTGTGAGCATGTAGTTATAGCTACTCTAATTAACTTTAATTCGAACATTGTAACTTGTGTATGGTGCTTAGGGGGTGTTATACAGGGTGTGTGAAGTTAAAATTGTGTATATCAAATCAATTTTGGTATTTGTGAAGTGCAACCTACTCACTCCTACGGGTGTGATGGCACTGGGGGCATAAGCTGAGCTGCTAAAGGAGTCGGGGTAAAGTCACTGAACTACTGATCCCTACCGGTCTGAAAGTGCTGGGTACGGAAATTAAGTGAGGTATTGCCCAGAGTGTCATGCTGCTAAATGGAGCTGCTGCTGGACTCGGGGATGAAACCGTAAGCCTAAACTGTGCTATGCTGTGAAGTCATGTGCACTGGGCGCAGTCAGTGCCACACCTGTCCAACTTGTATATGGTGCTTAGGTGGTGCTGTATAGGGATTGCGTAGGTAAATCAATACAGTACTTGTAAAGCCCAAACTACTGACCCCTATGGATGAGTAGAGCCGGTGATCAAAGCGAGAGCTCTGTGCAGCAAAGTGAGATGATGTGGCCGCTGCACCACAGCTGTGTGGAAAATACATTTTGGCGAGGGTCCGTGAGTTGCCTTTACCTGCCTGTTACTAAAATATCGGGCCTAAGTTGTAAGTTATGGGGTGGCTCTAAAAGAGCCCTTGTGTTCATTAGTTGGAGCTGCATAAAAGTGCGGTTGCACAGCTTCAAGTTATTCAGGTAAACTCGATTTCCCTGATCTATGAAGTGTACGCCATCAATTCTGTAGATATCAGCCATATAAAAACGTATGTTGTTGTTGTAGATGAACCCCATTTTGTGGTCTCTGAGGTATGCAGACACAGCTTTGTTGACTTTCTTCCTAGATTTTCCAATCTGAGGACAACATTGTTTTGACCATTTCCACTTCTGTCTTTGGCATATATTAGAATATACAAAGACAGTTTGAGGCAAAAGTAACATCAATTGTCCAAAGGTGTCCTTCATAAGCATTTCCAAACCTACCCCAGTCAATGTGCCTAGGTCATTTGAACCACAGTGCACAATCATGAGGTCAGGGTGTGGAAGATGCAAACAGGTTTTAACCAAAGGCAACAATTGGTGCCACTACAGTCCTCTCTGTGCAAACCATTTAATGTCCACATTTTGTAAACCTAGGTCTAAGTCAATACGTCTCTGTTCTGCATACCTCTTGCACCAGAAAACATAGCTATGTCCTACGATCCACACTAGCATTTTGAAGGTGTGGCTGAAAGGTATGGAAAGATGTCTGTAGCTCATGCAGTTCCTTCATAGAATAAGAGATGTTTAAAGATGGGGAACTCGTTGTTTTTCACATACAAACAATACCTGATTGGGAGATGAAAAGCATTGTTTTTTAAAAGTAGGGTGCAAAATGTTGCAAAAAAAAAAAATTATGAACTTTTAACCTGCACGTGTTGTAGAATGTTCTAGAAAGTGTGTTGATAGAATACATTCCACTGCTGATTTTGATGTGTCGTTGAATATGAAAAAAAATGTTTATATGGAACATTTTTAAAAAACTAATAGAGAGAAGTTTTGAAACATAAAAGAATCAAGGAAGTATTCTAATTTGTTCTTTACTTGCATTTATGTGTGGAAGAACACAATTATAGAAACAGCTCGAGGAAGAAGCAGGGAGTGGGGGGACGTGGGGAGATGGGCACAATGGCACAAATGTACAATGAAGTACAGCACCAGTATAGACAAACAATGGTCAAAAGGAAACACACCAACAAGGAGCATAAGTCACACAACCGGGCAACATCACACCACTGAACGAGCATAGAAGTGAAAACCACGCTGCATTCATACAGGATGTGTACAAAGGCCGGTCGTGGATGTTGTGGGATGTCTGCCACTGTGGTCATCATGGATGAGATACCCAGCACATGGCACATGGGCGGGTTCACTGTGTGTTACGTTGCCAAACAGCTGCTCCTCCCTCACACAAGCCCCCACACTTTTGTACGGTGCGCTGTTGTATCCCGTGCACTCGTACGGCAAAGCATTGTAATGCCTATTCCAGCATGTCCTTCGGCGTTTGTTTGGTGGTTGTGTATCTCACTCATAGGGAACATGGCGGCGGCAGGCTAGCGGCTGTCCCGGAGCTCTCCGCCTGAGCGCATTTGTATAGACGGTTATAATGTCCATACAGAGATTTCATGGTGAGAATTGGTGGCAAAAGTAATTAAGTAAGTAATTCCCCAACAGAAACAAGGTTTTCTCTCTCCTTTCTAAGCAAAACGAACAAGCAGGAGTCGAGGCGGCGGAGAACGGTAGAGAACGGGGGTCAACACTAGGACCCATGGACCCTGGGGGATGGTCGGGATGACGCATGCCGGGAGGACAAGGAGGGGCTGCCGCAGGACATGAGAAACGGAGCTGTGAGAGCTGATCTAGGAGCCGCGGATGAGGAGCTCATGGAGGAGTTTGTGACGAATGCGGGTGTTTCTCCAAGGCAGAAAAACAATTTGAAGATAAGTTTTAATCCGAGACTGTGGAGTGAAGTCCGGGGGGGGGGAGTTAACTGGAAGTGGGATATTTGGCAGTGCATAAAAGGTGTTTTTCCTTTACAACATTAAAGAGGTCCTGTCTGCTGGGGGCATTTTTCAATCAATAGATACCTATCTCCAGTTACCCCAGTTACCCCTGTTAAAGGAAGAGTTCGCATGGAGGCAGCCTTGTCTGCAGGAGCACCAGTTTTCATTGTGTCAGAGTGAAGGAAGCTCAGATATTTTATCTGATATGTTAATGCCAGCAGAAATACACCCGGCTATAGGAGTTTCAGAGCTTAAGGGGAAAGACCGGGCAAGTAGTAAGCAAGCTAAAAGTCGAGGAGAGGTGGTCAAAAATAGATACCAGTTGAGATCAAAACAAGAATTAAAGCAGCAGGGGGTTTTAGATTCAGCCGAATTGGGTGAGAAGGTGAGACCCTCACCTCTTTTACCGCACAAAAGTAAGAGGAAGTGGAGCTCTAAGAAAAGTATTTGCAGTAAGCTCCCTCAGCAGATTTCAACGCAAAAAAATACTCCCTCTCTTAAAAGTTATTTTAAAGTGGTTGAGAAAATGAATTCTTTAAAAGAGGGGGCCAATATGGAAGAGGTCCAGCAGCCTATTCAGAATATGGAGCCTCCCTCTTTATCTGTTTTGGCCCTTGATAACAGGTACTCCCCACTAGCTGAAACACAAGCCGAGGAAGTATTAGAGGACTTAGAGAGCCCAGTTAACACAGGTAATGATATCCTAATAAGCTGCAGCAATACCAATAGTCTCTCTGACAATCCTCTATCCCATCAAGACTCTACAAGTATACAGACACTAGAGGCCGCAGCATGTAGCCACACCGAGACCGCGGATACCCCTAACAATGCATCCGCCCCAGCTTCTAAAACCCGTGTTAGATCAGAAAAAGATACAGGTCAGATTTCCACTCCTCCCCAGGAGCTTGATAAGATTGGGCTCCTATTTCATTCTTTAAGGAGTGATTTGTTGGAGAAGTTTGAAATTTCCGAGACAAATCAAAAAAGATTACACGACAGGTTTGATCTTTTGGAAACTAGATTGGAAGGGATAAAAGCCCGGACAGCTACTCTGGAGAAAAAGGTCTCTACCCTCTCAGTTACCACAGCAGAAAACAGCGAGGACTTCAGTGTCTTAAAGAAACAAAATAAGGCTTTAATGATGGATATGGAAAAATTGGAGACTCACTCAAGACGGAATAATCTCCGCATTTTAAAGATACCAGAGGGGGAAGAGGTAGGAGATATAAAAGCCTTTGTTTGTAGACTCCTTAGAGAGGGGGTTTTGAAAGATCACTTAGATATAGATTTAGAAGCGGAGATACAGAGAGTACATAGAGACCCTTTCAGACTACACCAAGATTGTAAGGGGCCCAGGAAAATTTTGGTCTATTTTCAGACCTACAACGTTAAAGAGCTGATACTGAGTAGAGCTATAGCAAGTGCCTCTCTACATTATCGGACTAACCCATACCAAATTAGGTCAGACATAGGAGGAAGAACGGCTCAGAGACAATGGGAATTGGGTTCAAGAATGCCGGAGCTTAGATCATTGGGAACGAAAGTACAGATGACGTTTCCAGCCTTGCTTAAAGTTACGTGGAATAATAAAATGTATACCTGCAACCAGCCGGAAGAGGTAGATGAACTGTTACGGAATATGAGGGAGTAGGTTCTGTTGGAAGTATTTAGCCCCAAATACTGAGTACACTCAAACCTAACTTCCACTTGTATATACTGATTATGCCTGTATGGTAAAAAACTAATTTAGTAATCCGAGACATAGATCAACCACATTAAGTAAAAAAAAAAAAAGAAAGGGGGGGAGGAAGAAAGGAGAAGGAAGGGAAGGGAAAGGAGAGTAATTTACACTAATTTACACTAATCTAAACTAATTCACATCGATAGTAGTTAACAGGGGTAAGGGATAAGATAGATAGGGTGCTGTAAGACAGAGAGCTCCAAAGGGGCATGACAACGCCCAAGATGAAGGGAGGGTTCCTTGGGGGAGGGAGCATATATAGACAAATACAAACATACAAATATATATATAGACATCTATGTCGTAATTTGACAATGGTGCGTTAGCGCTTAGCTGTGCTACACGTTTTCCCGCTTAAATTGGCTATACCTGGAAACGCCATTTTGTATGTTACGGCGGCCATCTTAGATCATAAGCGGCCTCGTGGCTAGCGCACCCTTTAGTCCGTTGTCCGTGCCACTGACCACTCGAGTTTGCCCAGCAACAGGCTATTTTTAGTACTGGTCAAGCCTGTACATGCGCAGTCCCCACTGACCAGTCACCCCTCAGGAATGTGCCGCCAAACTGACCAGCGGAGTTGTAACCCCTCCAATGAGCTGGCTGTGTTCCAAAAATGACCGTATATGTACATAACGCTCTGTAACTTTGTGCCGCCTATCTTTTTATTACCTGCAAATTGTATAAAAGAAGGGGTCACACCGATGTTCGGGGTGATACTTCTTGCATTACCGAAGGGTGCTGTAGGAATGTACCACCACCCCATGGGGTCTTAATAAACTTGTTCTTTGAATTTTACAGTTTCCGTGCCAACAGTTCTTGAATGTAAGTGGGTTATCTTCGGAGCATGTAGGCCTTGGGAACCCGATACTACAAATTGGCGACCACGAAGGGACTCATCGGCGACTCGGATGCCGAAAGGAGAGGTCGTGACGAAGGTTTGGAAACTCGCCATGGACGCGTACGCTGCCACCGAGTGACCCGAGTCTTGGCACCCGCGGTGTTTCTTCCTTTCCTTCTGATCTGACCTTCCAGGTGGCGCCGGTCTCCGACTGAGTTCTCGATCGTCTGCGTTGCTGGAAAAGTGCCGTTTGGCTGATTCGATTAAAAGACCTTGGCAGTTGGAATCTGGACTTTTGAGACTTTGGGTAAGATTTGTGATCGGTAAGGTAGTCTGCGGACGCTTACTGAAGTTCTATGATTTGTGATCGGTAAGGTAGTCCTCGGACGCTTGCCGAAGCTCTATGACCTATGATTTTGATTTGAGTTAGCTAACATTTGTGAATTTGTGACCTTTGAATTTATATGTGCAGTGCACTTCACATAGGCAGGCATGTAGAGATGTTTCTCTAATTTTGTTTTTTTCCTTTGAGCGGCACGTTTGTGTGAAGTACTGTAAGTGCCATTTTATACGGTATCGCGCTTTCGTGATACTTTTTGAACATGCCTGTTTTAAGCACACTCCGAGGGATGTGCTGTCTTGGAAATGGTACCACAATTAGGTTAGCGGAAGCACAGCCGGCTCCCCCAGAAGGAACACCAAATCGGGAAATGTATATCAAATTTGGCCTTCCCCCTATAATGTATAGTAAATTATGGAATAAGTATACTAAATCGGATCCTGAATTGCAATGGCCTCTACATGGGTCGTTTGATTTACGGAAAGTACAGTTTGTGGAGCAATGTTTGTTTCAACGAAGGTCTAGACAAAATATGTTTGATTGCGTACGAATGTGGGAGAAAGCGGTGCGTGAGCGAATGAAACGTGAAGTTGCCTTGGCGGACAAAGAGCAGCGCAAGGCTGCTCGTGATAAGGCTTTACAGCTTGAGGAAAAGGAGGCTCAGGAGAAGAAAGAGAGGGAGGAACGGGAACGTAAATTGCAAACGACTGGTCAATTCCCTATTCGCCGACCGCTTTATCCTGTCCTTAATAATGAAGTTGATGATTTTTCATTGCTAGATCGATCACCGCCTCCGTACGTTTCGCCTACGGCTCCAACTGCAGAATCGGTTGATGAAGGACAGGATAAGCCAGGAAAGAAGGGTACATCTGGTGTCAGGTTTTCTGCGGAGAGATCCGCACATTTACGTAGTTGGGCTCGTAAAGTGAATACGAATTTTGTTTCTCAGTCTGAAGTTGTTACTGAAAGGGGTAATTGGACAGAACAAGAATTACTGTATTTCTTGGCTACTTTGGCAGATGAAGTTGTTATCGCATATCGTCAACTTTCAGATATGCTAGAACCTAAGGTTGTGTCAGTTCACCGTGAGAATTTGGATAAAGGTATATTTGATCTTGCAGATGTTGATGCCCTTTACAAGCAACTGATCCAGCTGCGAGATGAGACTACCAGATTGCGGGACGAGCGGAAAAAGAATAAGGAGTCCGGGCCGGAGTCTAATGGGCAGTCTAAGGAGTGTTCTCTCCGGGGTTCAGATAAGAGTTCTGCACTGCATGTTATGCCTATGCGTGAAGCCGCACCTTTGTATGTTCCACCAAAAGGGGAAGGTACAGATGATGATAAAATGTCAAAGGATGCGAAGGGGTATTTTATATATAACTGGGTGTATACGCCTTGGAATAGAGCAGATGTTATGGCGTTGAAAAATTCTTTACCTGACCTGCGTAAAAATCCGGCAGCGTTCTATGAAGGGGTGGAAGGGGCTATTTCGTCTTGTGTGATGACTCTTGTCGACATAGATCTGTTTTTTGGGTTAATCCTTCCGCCTGACATGTGGAGACAAATTCGTAAAAATAATGATGAAACAATACTTGGGGGAACATGGAAAGAAATAAATGCAGCTGATTTAGATAGGGAACAGGCATGTAAGCCTTGCCAGTTGATTTTAGACCTCCCGGCGGCTATTTTGAATAAACTAAAAACGCTCGTACCTTCTAAAAAGATCGATTGGACCATGTTAGCTTTGTGCAAACAAAAGCCAGATGAAACGGTTTCAGATTTCTTTACACGCTTTGAAGAGGCGTTTCATGATTATAGTGGTCAATCTTTAACAGATGATACGGGTCGGCATTTGTTTGTAGATAAGTATGTGGCTAATCTCCTACCGGAGATTGCAAAGCGATTGAAATCGAGTGAAAGTTCCTGGGCCACGGCGACCCCTGCGTCTTTGTTGACTATGGCTCAGTATTATGAGCGGCAGGAGTTGGAGGCTAAAGAAAGTGTTGATAAAAAAGCGAAAGAATTGAAAACGAAGGTGATGTTGGCACAGGTTCGTGGAACACAGGGTAGAGGGAATGATAGAGGTAGACGAGGTGGAGGCAATACGTCGTACTGTCGTATGGATATAGCGGAGGATCAATGTGCTTATTGTAAAGAGTTTGGGCATTGGGCTGAAGATTGTCCGGTACTTCGTGAACAGCGCAGCCAGCGTGGTCGAGGAGGCGGTAGGTCGAGGGGCAGTTATACGGGGGCGAGAGGTGGTGGAGGTGATCGTGGAAGGGCTGAGGAAAGGGGCCGTGGCCAGGACGAACGAAACACTTTTGATAGACGAAACCAATATCAGATATCGGAGGGTGAGAATGTGGAGCACCAGGATTATGTGCATGCATAGGACTGCGTAGGATGGGGTACGGAATCAATTGAAGTGCCGGTAGATCAGAAGGGTCCATATGTAACAGCGGGCATTTTGGGTTCTACTGATCAATTCCTAGTCGACACAGGAGCTACTCGTAGCGCTTTGTCAAAAAACTTGGTTCCGAGGGCTCCCCTGTCTGGCGAAATGATAACATGTGTAGGGTTCGATGGCACACCCTCCCCTAGCCCATTGTCAAAACCCCTTGCACTTTGTCTTGACAAATTTTTTAGTTTTGGTCAATTTTTGCTATCGCCCCATACACCAGATAATATCCTGGGCATTGACTTGCTTAAATATTTTCGAGCAACGATACGGTGCGCTCCTGAGGGAGTGCGGGTTATCCTGAACGACAATTATCCTGACTCAGATAGGTTTTGCACTATACTAGACATTCCAGCTTTGGCCTCTCTCCCGCACACGTTATGGGCGACCTCAGACACGGATGTGGGAGAGATGCGCATTCCACCTATTCACATTACTGTTAAGGAGGGGGCCTCTCTGCCACGGGTGCCAAAGTATAAGATTTCAAGGGAAGGTGAAATTGCCCTGACACATACTGTTCAAGATTTGATAACTGCGGGAGTGGTGGAGGAGGTTCCTTATAATGTTTGTAACAGCCCTATTCTCCCGATTCTTAAGAGAGATACTGACGACAAAGTCTATCGGTTTATTATTGACTTGAGAGAGATTAACAAAATTGTCATTCCCCAATACCCGGTGGTGTCCGACATTACGACCTTGCTTACATTGGTGCCACCAACGGCCACGACCTTTAGTGTAATTGACTTGAAAAATGCGTTCTTTTCCATCCCTGTCCATCCTGATAGCAGATATTTGTTTGGCTTCACGTTAAATAATAAATCGTATAGATTTTGTCGTGTTCCTCAAGGTTACACTGAGAGCCCGAGCATTTACAGCCAGGCTTTGAAAAGACAGCTTGATTCCTTTGAGTTGCAGTCGGGGGTTGTCCTTATCCAATATGTGGATGACCTTCTGCTTGCTGCAGACTCTTATGCACAATGTGAGTAGAATAGGATTGCTTTGCTTTCTTTCCTGGCACAGAATAATCACACGGTTTCTAAGAAAAAACTTCAATACTGTAGACCCAAGGTGACCTACCTCAGTCATCTTTTGTCTAAGGAGGGGCGTGCATTAACATCAGATCGAATTCAGGCGATTTTAGACACACCAGTCCCCCGCACACAGAGAGATGTACGTGCCTTCATAGGGTTAACGTCCTTTTGTAGGCAATGGATCATGGGGTTTTCGCACATTATAAAACCTTTGCTAGCGTTACTGTCCAAAGCTACACCAATGCCCCTTGAATGGACAGATGAATGTCAGAATGCTTTTGAACAATTGAGACAGGCCCTTTGTTCCGCCCCTGTATTAGGCACACTAGATTACACGAAGATTTTCACATTGTACGTGCACGAGAAAGATGGGTGCGCGTTGTCAGTGTTAGTGCAAGCACACGGGGATAAGCAGAGGCCATGTGCGTATTTCTCTGCCATTCTTGATCCTGTAGCACGAGGGTTACCTGGGTGTTTTCGAGCAGTGGCAGCAACAGCAGTAGCTATAAGGCAGAGTGAGGGAATAGTGTTATCGCACAAATTGTTGGTGCTAGTTCCCCACGCAGTAGATGCCCTGCTAAATCAAACTAAGACCCAATATCTCACGAGTGCACGGTTAACAGGATATGAGCTTACACTGTTGGCGCCACATATCATACTGAAAAGATGCGCTACCCTGAACCCTGCCACTTTATTGCCCTATCCGGTCGAGGAGGGTCAGAAAGACAAACAACACGACTGTGTTTTTCTGACCGAGGAACAGACAAAGGGTCGTGTCGACTTACAGGATATGCCACTTCCAGATGTGGATGGGGACCTGTGGGTTGATGGATCGTGTTTGAGGCTGCCAGATGGCACGACTTCCGCAGCCTATGCGATCACGACACTTAAGACAGTGGTGGAAACAGCTAGAATACCACAGAAATTGGCTCAAGCAGCAGAGCTGATAGCTTTGACAAGAGCCTGCGAATTGAGTGCTGGCCTATGTGTAAACATATACACAGACAGCCGGTACGCCTTCGGAGTAGCACATGACTTCGGGCTACTCTGGAGAGAACGTGGGTTTTTGACTTCTCACGGAGTACACATTATGCACGGAGAACTAGTGCGTGATCTCCTAAACGCGTTGCTTTGTCCGAAGAAAGTAGCGATAATAAAATGTAGTGCCCATAAAAAGATCACCGATAAAGTGGGTCAGGGAAATGCCTTTGCGGACAGCATAGCGAGACAAACGGCTATGTCCCGAACTGACTCCCCCATGTACGTGACACAATCACAGGCTGAGCGATGGAACAATGCTAGAGCAGAGATCTTAGATATTCAGAAATCAGCTACTGAATCAGAACTTGCGGCATGGGCAGCAGATGGGGTGCTAGATGATGAAGGTTGTTGGAGAAGCAAGGACATGGAGAAATGGAAATTGCCTGCAGCTTACTTGCAAGCGATGGTCCAGATGACACATGGGTTGGCGCATGTGGGAGCTCTTGCAATCACTCGACTGTTAACACGAGTTTGGGAACATCCCGAGATTGCTAATACCGCCAAAAGAGTAGTGCAGACCTGCCTGGTATGTTTGCAGCACAATCCTGCAAAGGGGACCCATACTCCGAAAGGAGGGTTCGTTCCACCTTCCGCACCATTTGAGGTACTCCAAATGGATTATATCCAGCTTGAGCGTTGCAACAATCTGAAGTATGTCTTAGTGGTGGTATGTGCTTTTAGCAAATGGGTAGAGGCTTTCCCCACGAAAGACAATACAGCTCTGACAACAGCTAAGGTGTTGCTTAAGGAGTTTTTCCCTCGATTTGGAGTTTGCAAATTTTTGTGGAGCGATAATGGGCCTCATTTTGTCGGGAAGATTGTGGAGTATGTGCTGAAGAGGCTAGGGATTCAGCAGAAGTTTCATGCTGTGTTCCACCCTCAGTCGGCAGGTCTTGTTGAGCGGTACAATGCCACGTTGAAACTCAAACTGGCTAAGATTGTGGCATCCACGTCGTTGAAGTGGCAGGATGCTTTGCCGCTAGCATTACTCTCTCTTAGATCAGTGCCCCACTCGCGAACTGGCCTCACACCGTATGAGGTGGTGTTTGGAAGGCCTATGAATATTTGGGGGGTGCCCAAGCCGCGATTAATACATGATGTGCCTTGTATAATGATGAACGATTATTTGGCACGATTAACAAATGATTTGCTTTCTATTCATCAACAGGTTCGAGAAGCGCTCCCTGACAACTCTACTGGAGAGGGCCATGATCTTCGCCCTGGTGATCACGTTATGATCAGATCGTTTGAGAGGGCGAGCAGCTTGGAACCGAGGTGGCGGGGCCCCGAGCAGGTCCTTCTGGCGACTCGGACAGCTGTACGAGTGACCAATAGAAAGCGGTGGGTGCATTCAACACACTGCCGTCGTGTCTCTCCTGATCTGGTGAATCCTGCTGTGTTGACCGACTACAAAGAGATTTTGGAGAAAGAAAAGAGTCCAGATGTGACGTCGGCCGAAGTTGAGGGAGCCTTCCCGGACCACACTGTTGCTGGACGAGAGCGTTATAATCTGCGGCCACGATAAGAAGATTTTTTTTGGTTTTCGAGACTGGTTGGTTACCGCTCTGGGGTTTGTGAAACGGAAACCGGGAATCTCAAGGGGGGGGATCAGTTCTGCCAAGAGTAGCGACACCCGTCTTGACCCCGGAGAAGAAAACAACGGCTACCTCGGAGCTCAGCACCGTATTTTTCTTTTTTAGGTATATACACATGTATATCTGAGACTTTGTGAACAATTTGAACTATCTGAGAACTTTTTGAACTATGGCGTCTTCTGCATCACGAGACAAAAGAATACTTGGTGCCATCCTTTTTGTCTTGACCATTGTGGTAATAGCTGTGATAGCCTGGGTAGTTGAACTTGTGGTACCTGCACGTGAACATTTGCTGCCGACTACCCCGGCTCCATCTGAACATTTTCACTTCACCTTGCCCTATCATGAAGAACGGCACCGACAGACTTATTTGAATAATAGTTTTATCCAGATTCTGCATCATACGCATAACATGACAAATACGTCCAATTGCTGGGTGTGTGGAATGTTGCCTGGGCACCAGAAGAAAGGGGGCACTTCACTCATTCCTCTCCCGTTTTCACATAATGGATCCTGTAATGCCTGGTACACTCTCCTCTTCACTCTGAGATGGCCAACAAAAGGGGGGGTGCTTTTCCATTTGAATAAAATTTGTTATCACGACAGGGATGGGTTTCCACGAGCTGAGGGTACTCGATTTGAATGGGAGGAGTACCGCCCCGATAATGTGTCTGCCCCGCGTGTGTACAGCAATCAACGGAATATCAATGTATCCAGCTCACATGTCATTAATGTCATTGCTACTAAAGCTGATCTGTGTATACGCAATAAAGGTTCAATTCCGGTGGGGAAAAGTGAATGCAACACCACACTTACCTTTGATAGCCCGAATGGCATATCGTTTGTAGCATCTCGCAATACTTATTTCATTTGTGGAACGAAAGGTTATCATCAGCTTCCGTTGGGATGGTTAGGCACTTGTTATGTATCTTTTGTACTACCCCCTGTATTCATCGCCCCACCAATGTATCATAATGATTATATTTTGTACCACAACTTTGTTTTGAATCGTGTCAAACGGACTGTCGTTCTGGACGATATCGACCAGACCGATACTGCCTTACAGCAATATGTGGACTTTAATTTGGGACTGTTTTCCTTTGTGGGGGCCGCTCTGAATAGTCGGAAAATATGACGCTTGACCCGTGTTGTTGAGGCCGTAGCCAATGATACTGCCATTGCACTTGGGAATATTACGGAAGAACTCCAGATTTCTAGGGTTGTTACGCTCCAAAATAGAATGGTGTTAGACGTAGTTCTAGCTGACCGTGGGGGGGCATGTAGAATTATCGCAAGCAGCTGCTGTGTCTATGTACCTGACAATTCACCATCAGTTTATGATGCTATTACGAAATTGCATAAGATAGCTGCTGGAATACACCCGGACAATGGAACTTGGACTCTTTCAGGGTGGTTCTGGTCAATGCTTACCGCTTGGGGTTGGAAACTGCTAACGATTCTATGTATCATTGTGGGGATACTGTTCTTTGTATGCTTATGTATTCAATGTGGCCCAGCTTTATGTTCTATGTGCTTATCAGCTTGTGTACCATCAAGACGAGCTCTTGCCCATGACAAAATGATGCTTCATAAAGAAGTAACTCAAATAATGTTAATCGATATTGAGCATGAACACCCTGATTATGTTCACTATGAGGTAGCTTCAGCTAAACGCTAAAAGGGTCGTCTGTCGTAATTTGACAATGGCCGCGTTAGCGCTTAGCTGTGCTACACGTTTTCCCGCTTAAATTGGCTATACCTGGAAACGCCATTTTGTATGTTACGGCGGCCATCTTAGATCATAAGCGGCCTCGTGGCTAGCGTACCCTTTAGTCCGTTGTCCGTGCCACTGACCACTCGAGTTTGCCCAGCAACAGGCTATTTTTAGTACTGGTCAAGCCTGTACATGCGCAGTCCCCACTGACCAGTCACCCCTCAGGAATGTGCCGCCAAACTGACCAGCGGAGTTGTAACCCCTCCAATGAGCTGGCTGTGTTCCAAAAATGACCATATATGTACATAACGCTCTGTAACTTTGTGCCGCCTATCTTTTTATTACCTGCAAATTGTATAAAAGAAGGGGTCACACCGATGTTCGGGGTGATACTTCTTGCATTACCGAAGGGTGCTGTAGGAATGTACCACCACCCCATGGGGTCTTAATAAACTTGTTCTTTGAATTTTACAGTTTCCGTGCCAACAGTTCTTGAATGTAAGTGGGTTATCTTCGGAGCATGTAGGCCTTGGGAACCCGATACTACATCTAGACAATGCTCATACCCTGGAGATTAGCTGGGAGGGTAAAATCTGGTTATGGCGGTAAATGCGTACACAAGTAGTAAGATCATTTCCTGAAATCTCAATGGAATAGGAAGCTTTAGGAAACAACAGAGGGTATGTGACTTTCTAAAGAATCTCAAGGCTAGTATATATTTACTACAGAAGACCCATCTTGAGGAAAAAGAGTGCAAGAAGGTCTTCGAGAAAAGACGTTGGGTACAGGACATTTTATGCTCGAGGCAAAAGGGAATATCTAGAGGAGTTGCAATAAACATTAGGGCAAACAAGGGAATTAAAGTACAGAGCTGGGATACTGACCAGTCAGGGAGGTGGGTGGTAGCTGAGCTCTTAATTGCTAGCTTACCATATACTTTTGCAGTGTTTTACGGCCCAAATGAGGATAATGAAATATTTCTTCGTAAACTTGAGAGGGTTTTAATTCTTAGTAGGGCACCTCTTATTTTTGGGGGGGACTTTAATCTCATTTTAGACACTCAGTTAGATCGCACCTCCAGAGCAAAATATATCTTGCCTAAAAGATCCCTTTCAGTTCTCAAGAACATAATGAAAGAACACAATCTGTTAGATGCTTGGAGAACCAAGAATGGCAACCTAAGAGAATATTCTTTATATAGTAAAAAATACAATCAATTCTGGAGAATTGACTTATTTTTGGTAGATCATTTTTTTGAGCCAGTTTTAACTTCAATCATGGGCCTTTCGGATCATTCAGTAGTACAACTAAGCATTAACTTTACAAATATAGCCACGGAACGAAGATGGACCTTAGATAGAACTATCCTTCTAGACGATATTATTGGAGTCAAAATAAGGAGCAGTATAACAGAGTACTTCCTATTTAACGTGGGTTCAGCTCCAGAACAGACTGTTTGGGAGTCATTCAAGTGCTTTCTTAGAGGTTTATTGGGACACCATATGAGACAAAAAAGAAAAGAGATAAAAGATAGAGAAATTAAAGACTTGGACTCTATTAAAAAGAAGGAGGAGGAGCTTCAGCGTGCAGCCTTAGAGGAAAGAGAGAAGATTCCAGAATTAGAAAAGGAGCTTCTAGAGCTGCAGCTGAGTCTCAAAGCTAGAGCTGATAAACAGATCCATGACAGATGGGAGACTAGTCAATTTAAAAACTTTGAGTATGGAGAGAAGTGTGGGGCACTTTTGGCATGGAAGGCCAGAGCGGACAGGACCAGAAATAACATTGACACCTTGATCCAAAGAACCTCGGGAGATCAGTTGACTAAAGAAGAAGAGATCAGGGATGAAGCCAGGGGTTTCATGGAAGAGCTATATCGGGAAAATATTAAGGTTGGAACAGAAGATTTGGAGAAGTGGTGGAACCAAAGGGCATTACCTCAAATGAATGAAGATGATAAAAAGACCCTGTCGGGGGACATTACTGAGGGGGAAATTAGAGCACAGTTAAAAAAGATGACCAGGAATAAAGCCCTAGGCCCAGATGGCCTACCAACGCAGATCTACAAGGATAATGAAGAAGAGATCCTTCCACACTTGTTGTCCCTTTTCAACAATATTTACCAGCAAAGAGGGGGTATTCCACCCTCTTGGTTTGAAGCCACCATCACTTTAATAGCTAAACCAAACAAAGACCCAATGAAAATAGAGTCATATAGACCTATCTCTCTTTTAAACTCTGACCTTAAAATATTTTCGGGGATTCTGGCTGAGAGACTATCCAAAGTTATTAAAACTATCATCCACCCTAACCAAAGGGGTTTTATCCCAGGGCGACAATTGAATGAGTAGGAGCAATCGATTATGCCGAAGAAAAGGGACTGCCACTTACCATCGTGGCAATAGATGCCGCGAAGGCTTTCGATCAAGTTAATTGGGTGTTTCTGTGGGACACTCTAACAAGGTTTGGCTTTCCATCACCCTTTATTCAGGCTGTTAAAAACTTATATGGGAACCCTCGAGCAAAAGTTTTAATTAACGGGTGCATGACGGACTGGTTTGATATATCAAGAGGGACGAGGCAGGGTTGTCCCCTGTCTCCTCTCCTTTTCGATTTATATATTGGGCTTTTTGTGACAGTGATATGATCAGATCCAACAATCACCCCCTTTAATATGGGTGGGCTGGAGTTAAAGACTGCATTGTATGCTGATGATCTGTTGCTATACACTATCAACCCATTGGAGGCTATTCCGAAGCTATTTAAATTAGCAGAGGAATATGGAGCAGTCTCAGGATATAGCATTATTAAGAACAAAACAGACATAATGATTTGGAATAGTCCTGTCCCCATACCAGATATAAAAACAAAGATTAGGTAACTAGGTATCTACATTACTCAAAAACTGCTAGACATACCCAAAATAACTTGGCAGATTGTAGTGAAAGAGATAACTAAACTCCTTCAAAGATGGACCAGTCTACCTCTCAGTATCTCTGGTAGAGTCAACTTAATTGTCCCCTGTCTCCTCTCCTTTTTCGATTTATATATTGGGCTTTTTGTGACAGTGATATGATCAGATCCAACAATCACCCCCTTTAATATGGGTGGGCTGGAGTTAAAGACTGCATTGTATGCTGATGATCTGTTGCTATACACTATCAACCCATTGGAGGCTATTCCGAAGCTATTTAAATTAGCAGAGGAATATGGAGCAGTCTCAGGATATAGCATTAATAAGAACAAAACAGACATAATGATTTGGAATAGTCCTGTCCCCATACCAGATATAAAAACAAAGATTAGGTAACTAGGTATCTACATTACTCAAAAACTACTAGACATACCCAAAATAACTTGGCAGATTGTGGTGAAAGAGATAACTAAACTCCTTCAAAGATGGACCAGTCTACCTCTCAGTATCTCTGGTAGAGTCAACTTAATTAAAATGGTAGTATTACCCAAAGTGACTTTCCTATTTAATAGTATTCCATTGACATTTCAAAATAAAGACATTTCAAGCCTTCAGGGAAAGATTAGCTCATTTCTTTGGGCAACCAAGTCACCAAGAATTGCTTGGAGAAAGTTGAGGAGGGGGTTAAAAATAGGTGGACTAGCCCTCCCAGATTTGCTTTTCTACTGTTACGCATTTCAGTTAAAAAACTTTAGACTCCTGGCCAATAAGCTAGATTCGTCGTCACATGGTCGTTTGTTTCAAGCATTGCTATCCGACCTTCCTAAGGGTCTTGAATTTTTCCTGTTTAAATTTGGCGGCCACAATTTTAACAAAAAGTCCGCCTAAAAATTCTACTAACAGCCCTAAAACTGTGGCAAGCAGCCTGTAAAATCTGGAAAATTCCTTACTACAACTCCCGGGCACCAATTTGGGACTCCCCCGGAACACCGGAATGTCTATTAGATCGACTATCTTTCCCCTTGAGAGAGGCAGGCTTAATACGATGGGGAGATCTGCAGGTCAATCTAGAACTTTTAGACTGGGTATCCATATCTAACATGACAGGAAGGTCCCTCACAAGGTTCAAATATTATCAATTATCATCATGGTGGGGAAGTCAAAATTGGGCAGAAATAGCGGGCTGTGAATTCCTAGAATTAGCCAATAGACAAGAAGGATGGAAGGGTGAGGTTTCAGCATGGCATAATATACTAATAGGGGCAAAGGACAGACAGGAGGAAGAGATCTCAAAACTTTGGGGGGACATAATAGGAGATGATACGGAAAAACAATCGGAGGTTTGGATAGACTCATTCATAATATCTCAAAAAACAATAAAACCTGCTAACCTCAGAAGAAATCATCTTTACACGGCATACAGGGTTTTTTGGACTCTCTCTAAACTCTCAAAAATATCGGGAGTACCACACTTTTGTCCTAGATGTAAATATACAGCGGCAGATGACCTACACATTTTTGCAGATTGTACAGAAATTAAAAATTACTGGTTATTGGTCTGCACATTTTTAGAGGAGGTACTGTCTAGACCAGTCACTTGTAGTCCTACACTGATTCTTATGGGTTTGTTAGGGGAATACGATATTAGAGACAGTATCACTCAGTTTATATTCTATGTGATTGTCATCGCCAGGAGGGAGATCTGCAGAGAATGGAAATCTCCAACCCCCCCTAGGTTTGCAGACTGCCTAAAAAATATCATGGCTATAAGTAAAATAGATCTGATGTGTGTTGGAGAGGATGCAGCAGAGATCTGGGCTCCATTGATAAAATGGTCGGATAGTTAGACAACAAAAGTCCAATGATTATGCCAGGTACAGTGACATCGATCAGGGGAGTTGGACTAGTAGAAAACCTACCTCTGGGAGACCTCTCGAAAGCTAAACATAAAATACTCCAGGGTGCACAGTTAGGTATTGTGTTGGCAGAATTGAGAGTTTCCATCTAGAATCATTCCATCTGGTGGCATATATATGAGGACAAAAATTTTTTTTTACAAAAAGAAAGTGTGTTGATAGAATACGTTCCACTGCTGACTTCGATGTGTCGTTGAATATGAAAAAAACTGTTTATATGGAAAAATTTAAAAAAAACTAATAGAGAGAAGTTTTGAAACATAGACGAATCAAGGAAGTATTCTAATTTGTTCTTTACTTGCATTTATGTGTGGAAGAACACAATTATAGAAACAGCTCCAGGAAGAGGAAGAAGCAGGGAGTGGGGGGACGTGGGGAGATGGGCACAATGGCACACATGTACAATGAAGTACAACACCAGTATAGACAAACAATGGTCAAAAGGAAACACACCAACAAGGAGCATAAGTCACACAACCGGGCAACATCACACCACTGAATGAGCATAGAAGTGAAAACCATGCTGCATTCATACAGGATGTGTACAAAGGCCCGTTGTGGATGTTGTGGGATGTCTGCCACTGTGGTCATCATGGATGAGATGCCCAGCACATGGCACATGGGCGGGTTCACTGTGTGTTACGTTGCCAAACAGCTGCTTCTCCCTCACACAAGCCCCCACACTTTTGTACGGTGCGCTGTTGTATCCCGTGCACTCGTACGGTAAAGCATTGTAATGCCTATTCCAGCATGTCCTTCGGCGTTTGAACTACACCAAGAGAGTGTTGTTTGGTGGTTGTGTATCTCACTTTACAACATCATCTGCTGCAGCCATTGTGGCAGGCCACACCAGAACACAGAGACACACTTACTGCATTTCCTGCACAGGGACATGTCTGAGACACCCCGTTTCCCTTGCTGGATAGGCCCACCCCTGCGCTGACCTTTGTATGCCGGACCAGCAAACGTGTGTTGTGCTTGCAGGAGGATGCGTGCGTAGCTGCGTGTCCAGGGTCACTACCAACGCTGAGGTGACATGGTAATGTCTGCTGAAAACAGCAGAATGTGATGTTGCTGGGCCCGTGTCTTTCATGCTAACACAATAACCACATGGACACATTTGCTCAGATGCGGGTTGGTGGTCCTAAGGTTGTTGCGATGAGTCTTGTGGCCCTCATGGATATCCTTGTATCGTGCTGATTGACTCCATGGCACCTGTGGGTGTTCTGTTGTGGCTCTTGGCTGTGTTTCCTTTCATGCTGCAGGTAGTCGTCCTCGTCCTGCTTAACACTAGCAGAAAGCAGGTGTAAAATTCCTGGTGGTAACGTGGGTTATCGCCGGAATGAATTTTGCCTTACAGTTGTGAAAGTTGTGATGTCATTTTTTCATGTGCAGAACAATATACTAACTGGGCAGTGTATCCCATCAAGATCCAGCACCTGACGCACTATTCCTAATCAATATAAATACAATATTCTTCATTGATTTTGTGTGTACACTGTAAGTGCAGGCACTACCTCAGTGCAATTCAATACAGGATTTTAGTATTTTGAATAAATCGCAAAGGTGCACCTCGTGTCTTTTTGCACCCGACGGCTATTCTGCATTTCATTATCAGCACTTTAATGCAATTGAAGTAGAGATAAATCTAACACAGTATTCAGAAGTTGGTGCAAACTGCAGAGATCACCAGTATTTCCGTAATAAGTGCTCCAAAATGTAACACCATGGTAGATACCAGCAAATAACAGTAATAAGAACAAGAAAGAGTCAAACAGCAGTTAGGAAAACTACCGAAAAGGTTAAAAAAAAAATTGTCAAACTTTATTTTTCATAAACTTATAGAAACCATAAACTATTTTTAAATGTTAATTTTTATTAATATATATATAAAAAATAAACCAATAAACACAATTTAACAAACATAATAGAAAACAACAAGGTGGAAGAGTCTGATGGGGACCATGGATGTCGATGACACAGCCTGGAAAATAAAGCACAAAATACGGACATGTGTAATGCACATATCAAAGGACTGAGAGGGAGAAACAGAGAAGGAAAAACAAGGAAGAGAGAAAAAGAGAGGGAAGGAAAGAAAGGGAGTGAGAAAGGGAGAAGTGAGAGAGAGATAGAAGGAAAGGAATGAAGAGCGTGAGAGAGAGAGCGAAGAGAGGAAAGTGAGAGAGAGAGAGAGAGAGAGACTGTTGCTTCTGCGCATCCATGAGCAAACAATTACCTGGTGCCAGCGGAGTGTGCAACAGTGGGTGGACTCCACATGCCCGTCAAAACCCCGCCGATCTCAGATGTGTTGCTGAGTCCTGATTCATGTATGGCGGAGAGCACATCAGATTCTGCGTGGATCTTACAGATTTTGCTGAGTCCTGAATGGCGGAGACCACATCAGCTTCTTCGCAGATCTCCCAGATGTCACTGAGTCCTGAATGGTGGAGACCACTACAGCTTCTCTGCGGCCCGGCAGATCTCACACATGTCGCTGAGTCCTGAGTCAATGGCAGAGACCACCTCAGGGTTTGGTGAAGCTAAGCCTGTAGAACTCAAGTTCATGTCACGTGGTGGTAGGCTCCTGATGGCCACATGAGTTTGGGGTGGCACTAACCCTATGCATATGAAGTCCACTCCAAGGGGATGGTAGGCCACTGACGGCCATCCAGGTGAGGGTGCAACTAACCTTCTGCGCAACTTTTCATGGACTCTTTATGGTTGAGACCCGCGTAGCATTAGCCAGCTGGTCCGCACCGGCAGTAAAGGATGTGACGTTGTCGATCTATTATATTTGCATGGTCACATGCCCTGTGCCGCATGTGCTTGATGGGTGTGGTATGTGTGCAAACCTGCCCTCAAGGAGCGGCTGTGAGATGTTGAGAACTAAACCACTGACCTGCACACCAACAGCGAGTACGCCTGCGACAGGTAGCTATGTGGGGCCAACGTTGGAACGTAATCAGAGTGGCGCGGCATACGACAGAACAGGGCAGGGATAGACACAATGATGTGGACGGCTCTTAGTACTGCATCTGGGAGTCGAGTGGATGGGCCGCAGTTGTCCCTCTGCAAGCCTAGGTCCGAACTGTTCATAACTCACTATATAAGTATCATAAAACCATTTTGTGTTTCAGTCCGTCAGCGGGCATCTGTCCGAGGCATTTGTGAAAACATATCAGAGTTATTTCTGTGAGTGATACCCCTTTCACGCTTCATCTCCCCACATAGTAATGTACCCTCTTCCCACATTACCAAAATACCCCCAATAACCTTCTTGGGCCCTGTGCGGTTGGAGGAAAAAGAATCTTAGTCATGTATAGATTTACATATAAAATATGTACTTAAAGAAAAGAACAACAAATAAGAATGTAGGGAGTCTGGTGCTGTGGTCGCTGCCACGAAGTTGGGGTCACTACCGTTCAGGACTCAGGACACAGTTACACATGTGGGAATGGTTTGTGTTAAATAGGGTTAATGTTACTAGAAGCATTGAGACTGTATGAGCCTGTGATGATGGTTGATGTGGACGAGTCGCACTGGGGGCAATGTGTCTAGCCTACTGGACTGCGTCATGTGGAATCGGGACTGTATCTGTATTGTGAGGCCTGCTGACCGTAGTGTAGGCCAGAGGTAGTGATGAGGAAGGGCCCACAGCCATGTGCATACATTGGTGGCCTCACCAGCCTGCGTAGTGCAGGTTTGTTCAGTGGCACCACTTGTTGGCAGACTTCAATCTATAAATACTACTCATTAATCGAAGGGAGTGAGTAGCTGTGGTCACTGCCACGAAATTGGGGTCGCTGCAATTCAGGACTCAGGACACAGTTACACATATGGGATCAGCTTGTGTTGAAGACGGTTAGTTGCACCATGTGCCAACGGTCTTCCACAGTGTAGACCGGAGGCAGCGGTGAGCAAAGGCACACAGGCAGGTGACGTGGACTTGAGCTGCACAGATTGGAAGCATTTGGTTTTCTTAACCCATTATAGTCTCTTACACAATTTGCGTAGCTGCTAATCTTGAATTGTGAACCGTGTATCCCTATTGTAGTGCGCAGGCAGTGGTCAGGTTGCGTGCACAGCCGTGTGGCGTTGAGTTGAGCTGCACAGTTAGTGAATACAATAGTGACTGGATGACTGGGTAAAATTGCGCAGGGTTGAGCAATAGTGTTAGCACTCCAAGAAAAATAGCTCGAAGGATAAGGTAATGGTCATCCACCATTGACCATTCATTAGGAAAGAAATCTCTACCTTCTAAGCAAAAACAAATATATCCTGAGCTTAAATCCATACAAGTAAATGTCCTTATTGACTCAGAACAAAATAGACAATCTTCATTTATTCTTCAGTCTTCCAAACTTGTTGTTAGCCAACACGTGTTTCGTCTATTCTTGGTTTAAACCATAGACTTTGTCAGGGCTGCCAGAAATTAAAACTAAGTACTAGTAGAAAGCGAGCACGTAGTAAATCACAATGGAAGGATTTCCCAAGGTAAATATATTTGTCAGGGCAACTTGTTCGAGAGGTAAGGTGTAGCCTCTTCATGAATATTTCCAATCACAAACTCATCAGTAATAAACCTGTATCATTAATGAAGTTCTTTCTCAGGAAAAACACCAGTTAAATCCTTCCATTTATTTCTGCACAGTTAGTGGCATCTAGAGTACTCGGCGAGTGCGCACCCTGTGATGATACGTGGTCCTGGCGGGCCGCACTGGGAGCAATGTCTTGCCTTGATAAGGCCATGTGGAGATGACTTATGGTGCAGTGAGTTAGTAGCACCTGAAAGCACACAGCGTGTGCGCATCCTGCAATGATGCGTGGTCCCGGCGGGCCGCACTGGGAGAAAAGTGTCTTGCAAACTGGACTGCGTCATCTGCAATCGCCACTGTATCTGAATTGTGAGCCCTGCTGTCTGCAGTGTACATCAAAGGCAGTAGTAAGCATAGACATCGAGGAATGCTTTTTGTCACTTCTTCTTGACAAAATCCGAGGACATAGAGTACAGTTCTCTGTGCAATTAATACATCAAGGCTGAATTAAAATTGTGAACCCTACTGTCCGCAGTGTAGATCGAAGGCAGTAGTCGGTACAGACTTAAGTCTGCGGTGCTGTGCCGCTGGGTTCGCAGGGGGCCTGGGTGGAGGATGCCAACAGTCCTGGCGGAAGTCACGTCCAGGGTGAGGGCAGTCACCCTGTAGACTCGTTGGTCTTCCCAAAAGTGAACCACGCCCAGGGCCTGGCCTATTTATTCATACTCCTACGCTGGAGTGGTGCAAGTTGGACCAGCACACTCCACTTCCGCTTCCAGGGGGGGGGGGGGGGGGACAGCACAGCTGCATGACCAAGATCTTCCCCACTGCCTGAGGTAACATGGTTGTGTCCACTGTGCACTATACTACAAGTAGCAATAGTATATCTCCACATAGAGAGGTATGTGCTTTGCATAGTGAGGTCTGTGAAGCACATCAGCGTTACACTTGGCATTGAGTGCATTATTATTGATCGGTGACTTGCCTTATTCATATATAGTTGGTTGCCTCATCTCCCAACATTCAGCTATTGTGCGGCTGAGGGGCCATGGTATTTTGGGAAGGTCCGTTGTCCTGTTTTGCTCTGCCTCAGTGGTAATAGCGGGGGTGGTCTGGGGGAGGTTCTGGTGGTGGTGGCACTAGGTGTTGTAGCCTTGTTGGGTGTTGGAGCTGCATAATCAGTAGCTCTATCACGTGTTGTTCTTTAGATGTGGCTGTGAGTTGGGTCTAATTGACGCAGTAGATAGTCGACCTCCTTACACCAGTTAAAGGTTGATGTTAATTAGTTACTGGTAAGTCAGCTTATCGTCTGCTTTTTGGATTGCATTTCAGATTTGGCTGGTTGTTGAAAATATGGGTAAGTGGTGTTTTTGTGTTTTTTTTGCACTGGAACGCCTACTTTGCATATCATTAGCGTTAGTTGTGGCTCTCGTTTGGGGCGATTTTGTTGGCGGAAGGTATCGATGGAAGAGTTGTGAGATTTGCAGTTTTCATCAGGTTGAGAATGGGATGATAACTAAAAAACACAGAAAAAAAGATATGTTTAATAAACATTATAATTAGAAATTAGCATTTAAAAACCTTTAAAATTCACTCATAAAACCGTAGGTTTCAGGAACGTTATAGTTAGAAATTAGTATTTAAAAAACGTTTCAAATTCACTAAAAAAACATAGGATTCAGGGACATTATAGTTGGACATTTCACTCATACCAAACAATAGAAATTCCGCTGTTATAGTTAGTTGAGCTAACTATAATGCACGCCCCGCAATGCACTGCTGATGACGTCACATATTACAACATTCATGCCATGGTCAGTGACATCACTGATGACATAACTGATGACATCTCAAATGACATCACTGATGACATCATCCACGTGACAATCTGATGCACTTTATCAGACCCTAATATAATACATGATACACCCACTCTAAAATACAGACTATATTTTTCGAGACCATGAACACACCAATACCAGTTAGTACATATCCACTGACTAATTCCTAGGTTTACACACACATCAATTCATTCACCCATACAGTCAGTCATACATACAGTCAGCCATCAATACAGCATTATCATATCCAGTCACATATCTATACAGACACTTAGACACTGCCTCTCATTCATAGAGTTATTCACACACAACTAGTCAGTAATGGAAATAATGAATCACACTTTTATTTACTCACCTGTACAGTTAAACACATACCACCTCACGTATTTAGACATATACTAACACATACTTTCACTCTAATACAAGCATACACTGATCCATACACGCACTCTCACAATCACTCACTCTCACATATTGTCATTTATACAGTCCAACACTCACATATACTGCCTTTCACAAATGCAGTTACTCACACATGTACCACTGAGGCATCCATTCACTCACCAAGACAACCATACACAAACTCACCCAGACATAAAATCCTTCACAGATAAAGACTTGAACACATATAC
Organism: Lissotriton vulgaris; assembly: GCF_964263255.1. Taxonomy (NCBI): domain Eukaryota; kingdom Metazoa; phylum Chordata; class Amphibia; order Caudata; family Salamandridae; genus Lissotriton; species Lissotriton vulgaris. The sequence goes on along the minus strand of NC_141689.1, from coordinate 1,889,879,331 downwards.
GCACTGAATTATCTACTCACAAATGTATGCACAGAGTCACACCTCCCACCCACCCACACAGACACTCAGGCACCCATACAGATACTCAGACAAGCAATCAATAGCCCATATAGATCCTCATTTAGCTGCTAACCAAAGCATGCAACTGCTTACGCACCATCTGACAACCTAAACTGTGTGAATGTCTGTATCAGTCGCTAACACATGCATTAAGTAAGACACAATTAAGCACTCACTTATACAGTCAGCCACACACCTACTTAATCATGCATTCTGACTCTTATACACCTATTCATTCTTCAATACACCTTGGCATATAAATATATATATAAAACATATTTCCATTTTATAGAAACACTGGATTATGTCTTCAGTGATGTCATTTGAGATGTCATCAGTGATGTCATCAGTGATGTCACTGACCATGTCATGAATGATGTAATATGTGACGTCATCAGCAGTGTATTGCGGGGGCATGAGTTATAGTTAGCTCAACTAACTATAACAGCGAAATTTCTATCGTTTTGCATGAGTGAAATGTCCAACTAGCTATAACGTCCTTGAAAGCTATGTTTTTTTCTGTGAATTTCTAAGGTTTTTTTAAATGCTAATTCCTAACTATAACGTCTGTAAAACCTATATATATATATTCACTGAACAAACCATAGGTTTTAGGCCTTATATAGTTAGGAATTAGCATTTAAAATACCTTTGAAATTCACTGAAAAAAACATAAGTTTTAGGCCTTATATAGTTAGGAATTAGCATTTAAAAAACCTTGAAAATTCACTGAAAAAACCATAGGTTTCAGGCCTTATATAGTTAGGAATTAACATACAAAAAACCATTGAAATTCCTCCTATATAGTTAGCTGGACATTTCATTGATATAAAACCAATGAAATTCCACATATAGTTAGTTGCACTAACTATATATTTCGCGCATCCGCAATCCAATGCTGATGATGTCACATATTACATCATTCATGACATGGTCAGTGACATCACTGATGACATCACTGATGACATCTCAAATGACATCACTGATGACATCACTGATGACATCATCCAGTGTCTGTGTGTTTTTGTAAAGTTTAAATATGTTTTACCTATTGAAGAATGAGTGGATGTATAAGAGTATGGATGAAGGATTTGATTGTATAAGTGAGTAAGTATGTGTTAGTATATCTGTGAAAATGGAAGCTGTTCTGTGTTTAACTGTATAGATGAAGAAATCAAAGTGTGATTGATTCTTTACAGGACTGACTAGGTGTGTGAGTAGCTCCATGGATGAGTGGCAGTGTGTGAGTGTCTGCATAGGTGTATGAGTGCATATGATAGTGTTGTAATGATGAGTGACTGTATGTACGAGTGATTGTATGGGTGAATGAATGAATGTGTGTGTAGACGTAGGAATCAGTGAGTGCGTATGTAGTAAATGGTATTCGTGTGTCAATAGTTTCAAAAATGATACTCTGTATTTTACACTAGGTGTAACAGAGGTTATATTAGAGTGTAAGGAGGTGCATTGTATTATCACATGATGTATATCATCAGTGGTGTGATCATTGATGTTAAATGAGATGTCATCAGTGATGTCATTTGAGATGTCATCAGTGATGTCATCAGTGATGTCACTGACCATGTCATGAATGATGTAATATGTGACATCATCAGCATTGGATTACGGATGCGCGAAATATATAGTTAGTGCAACTAACTATATATGGAATTTCATTGGTTTTATATCAATGAAATGTCCAGCTAACTATATAGGAGGAATTTCAATGGTTTTTTATATGTTAATTCCTATATAAGGCCTGAAACCTATGGTTTTTTCAGTGAATTTTCAAGGTTTTTTAAATGCTAATTCCTAACTATATAAGGCCTAAAACCTATGGTTTTTTCAGTGAATTTCAAAGATTTTTAAATGCTAATTCCTAACTATATAAGGCCTAAAACCTATGTTTTTTTCAGTGAATATATATATATATATATATATATATATATATATATATATATATATATATATATATATATATATATATATATATATATATATATATATATATATTCTGAACTCCGTTCCCAAATCCGCTTTTCCAGCAAGAAAGGATGCATACCCAAAGCTAGTGCTGAAGCTGTTTTATTTCGCGCGCACCTCCGCCATATATATATACATATCACGCCTGAGCTCAAATACATAATACCTTGGTTTATCAGTCGCATCAAACTGTGTGGTAGAAGGCGCCAGCAATTATCAGTGGGCGTGTGAGGAAATGGAGATTGCAAAGCACTGGCAGGACAGAGGTTGTATTAAGCAAGCAAAGTCACAATAGAGACAATTCCTGCATTTATTCTAAACAGTACTAGATTGTTGTGAGGTGGTAAAACCTGCCAGAATGCAGGGATTGGAATAAGTGTTATGCTGAAAGTTGCCTCTGTCCCCAAAGGGGTTTCCTATGCCATTGAGTTGGGTAATAATAAACATGTTATCTGTTATTATCACCAAGAAACCTCCACAAGAGTGAATGTAGTCTCACAACTATGCCATCTATGTTTTTATATGGTATAGGATATAATATTAATGTTGAAACTGGCCCATATGTCCTAAGGCTTTGTGCTGGGTCAAAGTGGCATGTTGTATTTACTATCCAGCGCAAAAACGAGTTTTGCATTGGAAAAGTTTTAATGAAAGCTCAACTTAGTAAGCTAGCCAGACAGGGCTTTGCGTAAAAAAAAACTAACACCCATTTGAAGATGTAACCAAGGTGAAATATGTCCATTATCCCCCCCCAAAAAATTCAATGCAGTGCACAGCACTGATCCAATGCGTGAGATCCTTCTGAGTTTGTCCAGGCAGAGGAATGTGTATCGCAATTGTATGCTTCCTGTTCAAATCCTACCCTAGTCGGTGCACACTTGTTTGGGAAGTTTATGCTAGGAGTTGTGTGACTGCTTGCATGGCATTATGCAGTTTGTGTTGCCCTGCATAATTTTATTATAGTAAGTTAATAGAAGCAAGGCATTGCTCTACTTGTGCCACTTTGCGCCACATTCAAAACCTTTGTAAATAAGCCTTTCAAAGCTCCAGTGCAGGAGGTGGTAGCAGCATGCCAATCATATTAGATATGGCCATACACTGTGGCTCAGGTGTACATAGAAGCCATGCAAAGCAGGGCAGCAGGTAAAGTTGCTGCACTGCGTTTCATGAACCAGAGAGATCAGAACTGCGCCATATCTAAGATGCAGCCATGCCCCATTGCAGACCCTCATCGCGCCATAGTGGAAGGGTGTCTATACCTTCTGAAGCATAGTTTCTGTACTGGAAGGCATCTTTTGCAGTACAAAAAGTAAGCTTTAAGGCTTTCTCTATTATGTATGTGTGCTGTTTAATGCAGCATGGATTCAAAGTAGGAAAAAGGAGGAGAAGTGAAAACATCTCTTCTCCTCATGTCTGCCTAGAGGAAGCACATGATTTTTTTTCACAGTATGCAGCCTGCCAAATGAGCACGCTACTTAGAACAACGATCGTGCTGCTTAAGTAACTTGCCACACACTACGATTAAAATAGAGTTTATGATGTTTATGTTTTTCGGTGGGGGGGCCAGAGTGAGATCAGAGTGTGGTAAGGAACACCTCAGCCGGTCACAGAGAGTCATAGAGATGCAGATAGACAGGCCCTGCATACCGAGGCTCACCAGATACTCCGAGATTCCAGTCACAGATCACTATGTTATTCTCCTGAAACGTACCTAGCTCCAGTAAGATGGAATTAGAAAAATACAAGTACTCCCATTTGTGGAAAACTCCCTTTGCGTGGCCTTAAAAATTGGCAATTATGCAACCGACTGGGGCACTTTAAGATAAACAACTCCGGAAGCACATGATTTTTTTTTTATCACAGTATGCAGCCTGCCAAATGAGCACGCTACTTAGAACAACGATCGTGCTGCTTAAGTAACTTGCCACACACTACGATTAAAATAGAGTTTATGATGTTTATGTTTTTCGGTGGGTGGGCCAGAGTGAGATCAGAGTGTGGGAAGGAACACCTCAGCCGGTCACAGAGAGTCATGGAGATGCAGATAGACAGGCCCTGCATACCGGGGCTCACCAGATACTCCGAGATTCCAGTCACAGATCACTATGTTATTCTCCTGAAACGTACCCAGCTCCAGTAAGATGGAATTAGAAAAATACAAGTACTCCCATTTGTGGAAAACTCCCTTTGCGTGGCCTTAAAAATTGGCAATTATGGAACCGACTGTGGCACTTTAAGATAAACAGCTCAAAGAGAAAAAAATATATGTTAGAACGAATAGCAATAAAATGTGGCTCCTGAGAAATGGAAAAAAGTGTGAAGCACAGAGTAGCAAAAGGAGTTTAAAGCATAAACGAGTTTGGTTTAATAAAGGGAAGCCAACGCTCTCTCGCACACTTACCTTCAGCGGCCTCGCAGACCCTCACAAGCCTGCCTAATGTGTTTTTAACAGGTGATTATCACAGCACACACCTGTGCAGGCAGGACTGCAGGAAGAACCAATGAGCGCTCAGCAACGACGTCTCCTCTTTTCCCGGGGCGCCTCAGCACACGGGAGCCCCGCACCAGCCCCGCACCAGCCGGCATCATTATCCGGTCTCCCCCTTGGCACGGGAGACCGGCGGGCACATCAAAGGCTTCCCCCAGGCAGGGGGAAGCGGAAACCACGTCCTCCCAGCCCCGCCCACAACCAGGCGGCGGCCATCTTGAGGCAGCTCGGGCCGGGGCGGTGATCTCGGGAGTAAAACGAGGGGTGGGCACCCTCGAAATGAAAATAAAACACATGAAAATAAAAGAGAGAAGCCCCCCCTCAAAAAAAAAATCCGAAAATTCACAGGGGTGCGCGCACGGGTGCGCGCTTATAGATATATAATTTGTTTCTCTTTTACTTTTCTCAGGAACCACTGGAGGGATTTACACTATTTTACCAAAAGCGTGATCTGCGTACCAGACACTACCGTTTTGACAAGTTTGGTGTAATTCCCTTCAGCGGTTCAAGCTGTAGCCGTGTCTAAAGGTCCTATGGAAATTAACATGGGGAAAACACGTTCTGGGACCCCCCTTTTTTCTCAGCCCCCACTTGATGAATCCCCCCCAAACTTTCAGGGAAGGAGCGGAGCGGAGCGAGCCATCTTCTTTGAGAAATTTGCGAAGATTCATTAACCAACGCCAAAGTTATTCCCAATAGAATATTGGGGATTTCCTATGGAAACTAGGTCCTAACTATACATACCTACTGGCTACCGCCAGTAGGTAATATATTCACTGAAAAAACATAGGTTTCTAGCAAGTTATAGTTAGAAATTAGCATTTAAAAAACCTTACAAATTCACTGAAAAAACCATAGGTTTCAGGCAAGTTATAGTTAGAAATTAGCATTTAAAAAACCTTAGAAATTCACTGAAAAAACATAGTTTTAAGGGAAAGAAAACTACATACACACTCACTGATTCATAGGTTTACACACACATCCACTCACTCACCCAAACAGTCGCTCATACATATGGTCACTCAGTACAGGACTATGATATGCACTCATACACCTATATAGACACTCACACACCACCACTCATTCATAGAGGTACTCACACACCTAGTCAGTCATGAAATAATCAATCGCACTGCCATTTACTCACCTATACAGTTATACACACTCCAGCTCAATCATTCATACAAATACTAGCACATTCTTACACTCTTATACAATCACTGTTACAAGCCCACACTGAGCCATACAGCCACTCTCACAATCACATCCTCTCAGTTATAGCCATTTACATACTCCAACACACATATATACTGCCTTTGTATGTATGTAGTTACTCACACATGTACTACTGAGATATACATTCACTCACTTACACACCCATACACACACTCACCCACCCACACAGTCCATCACAGATGCACTACTAAAACCATGCACCCAGTGAATCACCCACTCACACATCTATGCAAAGAGTCACACACACTCCCACCCACACAAACACTCAAGCACCCATACAGATACTCAGACAACCAATCAATAACCCATATAGACACTCAAGTAGCTATTCACAAACCCATATAGCTGCTTACACACCAACAGACAGACGGATACAGACATTCACATAGTTTAGTCACTAACCCATGCATTCAGTAAGATACGTTTTATCACTCACTTATAGAGTCAATCACGTACCTACTAAATCATCCATTCAGACACTAAACACCCACTCATTCTTCAATACACCTGTCCCTATATATATGAAACATATGTAAACTTTACAGAAGCACACAGTCACTGGATGATGCCATGCGTGATGTCGTCAGTGATGTCATTTGCAATGTCATCAGTGATGTCGTCAGTGATGTCACTGACCATGTCATGAGTGATGTAATATGTGACGTCTTCAGCAGTGCATTGTGGGGACGCGAGTTATAGTTAGCAGAACTAACTATAATGGGGGAATTTCAATGGTTTCGTCTGAGTAACATGTCCAACTAACTATAACTTGCCTGAAACCTATGGTTTTTTCAGTGAATTTCAAAGGTTTTTTAAATGCTAATTTCCAACTATAATGTGCCTGAAACCTGTGGTTTTTTCAGTGAATTTCAAAGGTTTTTCAAATGCTAGTTTCTAACTATGCCTACAAAGCTAGGACATGTGAAGAAAGGAGCAAAAACACAGAAAGAAGCAAAAGAAATGCAGAAAGATGCAACAGAAGTCCACAAAGACGAAGAAAAGTGCAGAGAAAGTGCAGAAAGAACCAACATAGAAGCAGAAAGAGGCCTTGTTGCAAAATCATCCAATGCCCACAACTTTTTCAGACGGGTGCTGGTAGTAACTGAATCTGACTAATCAGGCCTAGAGCCAGTGCTATGCTTAAAGACACTTGGAATACAGTGAAAACACCTACATACACTAGGGAACACCATGAGTTGGGGTACCCCCTTGATTAGCATGACCTCCTCTGTAAGGCCCTAGTACATAATAGGGCAGGGGAATAAAAACTACCGCTTAAATCATGACCCTTGACCCTTCCTTAGGCAGGTCGCTTGCCAGGCTGGATAGCACCACCTGTGCAACAGTGCCCTGATCCCAGCCGCCGCTGCTGTGCCGAGGTTGAGTCCCACCTCCACCCGCAGGCTACCTCCTGCGTCTCATCCCTGGTGGCCAGTGGTAGGCCGAAGGTTTGTCTTATTTGGTTAACTGTTCGTTTCTTGTAATTGTATTGCTTCTGCTTATTAGGTTGTTTTTGGACCTGTATTGCCCATTTTGTTTCTCTACCCGTTTTCAATCCTCCTTCCCCTTTGCATTCTGTGCCCTTTGTTCTTGTACCTGTATCACCCATTTGTTTATCTGCCCGTTTTCTTTCCTCCTTCCCCTTTGTATTCTGCACTCTTTGTTTTTTGGACCTGTATTGCCTATTTGTTTACTGCTCAATTTCTTCCTCATTCCCCCTGTACTCTGTGCCCTTTTTGCCTTCTGGACCTTTGCTGGTCCTGCCCCCATCTATCCCGCCACTACGTCCCCTGCGGCCCCACCCCGCACACCCATTCCTCCACTCCCTCCTCTCAGATGATCCTCCCTCCCACATCCCCTTTTTATGGCGCCCGCTGTGCGGCCGCGCGCAGCGGGCACGCCTAAGGCATGCCTGTCCCTGCCAGGACTGAGCCCAGCGCCAGAATCCCTGGCCCTCGTGTACACCATGACGCCCGACTCCGCTACGATGCCAGCACCCTCCACACACTCAACACTGGATGATCACACACCTGCTTCCCGGGTGCCCTGAGGCACACTCAAGGACCCTTCTCCTGACGAAGCTGCAGCTTCACCAGCATCCGATGGGCCAACCCACCCACCAGGACAGGACGCAACCACCTCAGATGCATTCTCCTGAACACACACTCCGCACGCAAATAAGTCTTCGAACTCTGGGACTTGCATGACACATCCTCCCCGGACATCGCCTTTCTGACAGAGACCTGGCTGAACCCCTCCTTGGCACCCAATATCGCCATAGCCATCCTGGACAGCTACAAGGTCACCCGCAGATACCAAACCAATGATGTCGGGGGTGGAATCGCCATCATCCACAAGTCCACCCTCAAGGTCTCCACCAACGCCAATGACACCCTCAGCACCGCCGAACACCTGCACTTCCAGATCCACACCGGTCCCAATACCACCCTGAGAGGAACCCCCGTTTACAGACCCCCTGGACCCTTGCCACAGTTCAGCGACTCCATCTCCGACTATGTCAGCACACACGCCCTCGCCTCAATGGACTACATCTTCCTCGGAGACCTGAACTTCCACCTCAAGAACAACAACGACACCAACTCCACCACCTTGATCAACAAACTCGACAACCACTGACTCAGATAACTCATGACCACACCCACCCACTCCGCCAGCCACACGCTTGATCCCATCTTCACCGCAAACCCCCACATCTCCTTCAGCCACACCACCTGACCAAACTCCATCTCTATCTTCACCGAACGACCATCGCTGCATCCACTTCACCTTCTGGAAACCCACTACCACACCCAACGGATCCTCCACCGCAGCTGGAGCAAAATCACCAAAGACCAGCTAAACACCGCCCTTGCCCGAAGTCCACCCACAGACCCCACTGACCCGCTGCCACCGCCAGCAACCTCAGACGTTGGATCGACGACTGCACCAACACCATCGGTCCGATCAAAAATCCCTCCAATAGATGCACCAACAAGAACGCCAGCTGGTTCACCGTGGACCCCATCCCCTGGAGCATGGCCATATATATATATTATTTTTTTATTTTGAAAGGAGGTGGACCGCGTGGCCCCCCTCTTGATGCCTCAGTTAGCCCCAGGTACCACATCCCCCAGGTCTCTGCCTCGTTTATTTTTAAAAATGATTTTATTGGGGAGGGGGCCGCTTGGTCCCCCTCCCGGGCCACTCCTGGTTCCGGGGACCCCATCCTCCGGGGCCAGCTCTATCCGTTGGGGACTGTGGGCGGTCCCCAATCGCCCCACGTCCCGCCGGCTCCACACATCTTGCTGGAGCCGGCATTGCTTTTCCACAATGGGAGCTGCTGATATGCAGCTCCCCTTATGGAAAAGCAACCTGCTTTGCTTCATTGAAGCGAGAGCAGGTTTTCCTGCTATCGCTTCAGTGAAGCAAAGCAGTTTGCAATGACATGGAGGGAGCCGCAAGGCTCCTGCCCTGTCATTCCAAACAGCAGTGTCCCGGGGGTGGGCACCCCGGGACACTGCAGGAGCTGGCCCTGTGGGTGGCAGTCCCCAGGGCCATTACCGCTCCAGGAGGGGGCCCCTCCTCCCAACGTGTCTTGAAGGCATCGACCCAATCAAAAATCCCTCCAATAGATGCACCAACAAGCATGCCAGCTGGTTCACCGCGGACCTCCAGACCTCCCAATAGACCTGCAGAAAACTGGAGAAGAAATGTCACCACAAACAGACACCGGAGAACCAAGCAGCCTACAAGCACCCCATGCGCCAACACCATCACTTAATCAAAGCCGCCAAAAAGACCTCCTTCAAGGACCACCTCGACAACAACGCACACAACAGCAAAGAGCTCTTAAACATTGTGAAGAAGCTCTCCAACCCCAGCTCCAACACCAACAACATCCCACCATCACAAGACCTGTGCAACTCCTTGCCCTCTTTTTCCCACCGCAAGATCGCTGACATCCACAACAGCTTCGACAACCAGACCACCATGAGCCACCACCCACAGCGACCCCCTGCTCACCTGGACTAACATCAATCACGATGACACCATCAAAATAATGTTATAAAACAAGGCGTAACCCAATTGGAGTCAAAGGACCTGGGTATCAATTGTTATAGACAAAAATTGGTCCTAGACATTAATTTAACATATACAGTGTAAAGATATATCACCATCTGATTAAATCCGCTATGGTTGATAAGAAACAGAACATAACAGATATATTAGCCCGAAATATCAATTGGTACAAGAAAAACACTTGGAACAAAGTAAATATGTCTCACCAACGTCCGAGAGACTTGCTTATTTAATATATGTTTTGAAAAATAACAGATATAAAATACAAATATTTACAACTGGGGTTCACTGTCAATTAGCGTGCACAGAAAAGAGTGAGAGTAAGTGCTCATGTGAATGAAGTGACCAAGAAGGTCTGTGAAAGAAGTAAGATTATTAATATGAGAGAATAGGTGAGCCTGCCCTAAATCCTTAGGTTGCAAAAAATGTAACTCTTTCTTGCTAACACGTAATTAATAGTCCTCCATATTCCTTAATTGGCACACAAGACAAGGGGAAGGGGAGGGGGGGCCGGAAAAAGTAGGTACAGGCTCAAGGGGAAAGTGGCCAATGCTGGCTTTTTTTTACTTTTTATTTTGAGAAAGGAGGCTGTGTGGCCCCCCTAATTTCTCTTTCTGCTGACCCTGTGGACCCCATCCACCAGGGCCTGACCCCTATTTTGACCTTTTTTAAAGAAAAAAATGGGAAGGGGGGGCCGCGCAGCCCACCTCCTGAGGCTGATTTCTACCCCGGGGGACCCCATCCCCTGGGGCATGGCCATACATATATATTATTTTTTTATTTTGAAAGGAGGGGGACCGCGTGGCCCCCCTCCTGAGGCCTCTGTTCGGCCCGGGGACCACATCCCCCAGGGCTCTGCCTCGTTTATTTTTTTTAATGATTTTATTGGGGAGGGGAGCGCTTGGTCCCCCTCCCGGGCCACTCCTGGTCCCGGGGACCCCATCCTCCGGGGGCCAGCCCTATCGGTTGGGGACTGTGGGTGGTCCCCAATCACCCCACGTCCCGCCGGCTCCCCGCATCCTGCGGGAGCCGGCATCGCTTTTCTACAATGGGAGCTGCTGACATACAGCTCCCCTTATGAAAAAGCAATCTGCTTTGCTTCATTGAAGCAAGAGCAGGTTTTTCTGCTCTCGCTTCAATGAAGCAAAGCAGTTTGCAATGAAATGGCGGGAGCCGCAAGGCTCCCGCCCTGTCATTCCAAACAGCAGTGTCCCGGGGTGGGCACCCCGGGACACTGCAGGAGCCTGCCCTGTGGGGTGGCGGTCCCCAGGGCCATCACTGGTTCCAGGAGGGGGGCCCTCCTCCCAACATGTCTTGAAGCCCCAGGGAGGTGGTGGCCCTCGGGGCTCGGGGGTCTGTAACAGACCTCCAAATTTACATACTTAGTGCCCCAGGGAGTTGGAGGTCCCCGGGGCGTGTGGGGGAGCTCAAGCCCCCTCACACAGGACTTTGTTTAAAGCCCCGGGGGTGGCGGTCCCCGGGGCAGAGGGAGAGCCTTGTGCCCCATCCAAATTATTAATTAAAGCCCCAGGGTTTGGCGGTCCCCGGGGCTGGAGGGGCCTTGCAAACCCCTCACATTTAAAAAAACAAAGCCCCGGGGGTGGCAGTACCCGGGGCTGTGGGGGAACCGTGAGCCCCCGCAAATATTTATTAAAAATAAGCCCCGGGAGTGGCGGTCCCCGGGGCTGCGGGGGCTTCCCTAGGACCCTGCTATCACATTTTCACATGCTGAGGGCTAAATAATTAAAAAAAAAAAATTCACCCAGTGCACCCAGGGCGAATTTGGACGATTTAAAAAAAATGCTTTTGGGGGACCCCATGAGCAGGCCAAGGGGGTCAGGGTGTTTCTACCCTGCCCCCTTTTCTTGTTTTGCGCCTTTGTTTTTCTGTTTTCTTGTGCCACGGTTATCGAGCCAGTTAGCATGAAGCTCACGATCGAGAGGGTGCGCGGATATATATCGAAACTTTTATTTTTGGTTTTTCTTAGCAACTACTGAACGGATTTACACCATTTAAGAAAAATACTTCTTTTTGAGGCAAGAGCTACTTTCATGCCAAATTTGGTATAATTCCATTCAGCAGTTCGAGCTGTAGCCGTGTCTAAACTAAAAGTTTGCTATGTAAAATGCATTTTTTACCTCTTTTTTTCTCTCAGTAACTACAGAATGGATTTACACCATTTAACAAAAAGAGTTCTTTCTGCACCAAGGGCTACCCTTTTGCTAAATTTGTAGTAATTCCGTTCAGCAGTTCGGGCTGTAGCCGTGTCTAAAGTTTCCTATGCGAATTTACATGGAGAAAACACGTTTTGTGACCCCCATTTTTTCTCACCCCCGCATTCCGAATCACCCCGAAACTTTCAAGATAGGAGCTGACCGGAGCGGGCCATACCTTTTGAAACTTTTTTGAAGATTTGTCAACCGGAGTTCAGAAAGAACTCTTTTTGTTAAATGGTGTAAATCCGTTCAGTAGTTCCTGAGAAATGTGAAAAAGAAAAAATATTGATATCTGGGCGGAGCTTAACAACACATGCCATTGTGAGATCTGATTGGCTGTCAGCACTTCATCTTGGACTTACTGGCAGCCAACTTCGGACCAATATACATGATAGTACCACATTGAAATGCATTGTAGTGAATCGAAGATTTTGAGGGTTACCAAAAGGGGAACTGTAAAGGGTGATAACAGACTTTAGTTACATTAGAATTTATTTGTTGATGTTACCATACTAATTTTAGGAATTGTGGTGCATTCAAACTTGAAAAACCTTCTGCTGGGATATAATGAATTATGTTTGAGAGAAAACTATTTCCTTAGAGTTTTGGAAGGTGCTCCAGAAGCTAAAACAAGAGCATATTTTCTGTAAATTCACATGATCTTTCTCAGTCATGTGAGAATGAAGTCTGACATTCTCAGTAAAACATGTACATCCAACAAGGGCAGAGACTATCAGTTGATGCCTTTGTGTTCTACTGCAGCTTTCCAGAGTGTTCTAAAGAACAACTTGAGTGCTAACAGTCTTACTTATGACAAAATTATGGCACACCTGAAGCCATCTTGATTGAAATAAACTGGTAACACTTAAAACATTTAATTTAAAAAGGAACAAAATGAGGGGGGTCCATTTTGCCGTAGAAATTATGGTTAGTGCTGCAGAAAGAAAATGTAGGGCATGTTTTAAGTGAGATCTCAAATCCTCTTCTATTTTATTAGAGAGTTCTGACATGCAGACTGAAACAATCACTTTCAATACCAGCAGTAGACTTCCAGTTTACTCCCTAGTGAGCAGGCAGTAGCTTTACTAAAGTGATATAATGAACAACTAGAGTGCTAACATTCTGAATTTATGGCAAATGTGTGACACTTCTGAATGCCTTCTTGATGGAATCAAAGAAAAAACTTAAAGCATTTCCTACTGAGGAGACTGCAGTAAATGAAGAAATTAGGAAACTTCATAACAAATAAGTCTCCCAAGATGGCCACCAAAGAAATAAGAGCCCAAATGTAGCACAAATATCACCCGGATGTAGCTCAAATATAGCCCAATGACAGCAGTGTGCAAAACACTTTTTATTTTTAGATTTTCTGCAGTTTTATATAGTGCAGACTGGTCAGGTATTGGAGCGTTACATCTTACTTGGACCCTTTATTGCGTATTTTGCACAAAGTACATGAGATTGATCTTGTGAAACATTGAACTTTACGATTCTGTTAACCTGAAGTTGCTCTGAACCGGGCTTTATAACACCCGTTTTAACCGACTGGTTTTAATTAATTCTCACTGTATTGTATTAGGAAAGAGGATTTACTGTTTTTATGTACATTTGTATGATCTATGTTTCTAAATCAGATCAAATTAAGTTTAATGAATCCTTTGGCAGGATGGAGGCGAGGATTATGCATATCTTGCCTCACTTTATTTGCATAGCAGTTCAAAGAAAACGTAACACATCAATCATTAAACAAAAGACTGCACAATCCATGAACCATTAGGGGGGTAGTCTCCAAGGCAATTATAGTCCAATCATATCACAGTCCATCTTATATAATATTGTGTCATCCCTTCTGCTTCCTCTTTCTTCACTGCTTGTCCATTAAGTGCATTCCTTACATTCTTGGCTTAATCTCATGTTGTTGCTGTTTGTATAGCGGTTTCTTGTGCACGTTATTAGCATTATTGCCTTGGTATTGTTTAATATTCCCTGCGCTGTAGGCTCTTGCCCAAGCATGTTCTTCCCCTCGCAGTTTCCCCTGCTGTGCGCTCTGCACACAGTGAGATCATGTCAGGCGGGCTGGTCCGAGCGAGGCAGTTCCGCACGCTGGTCTTTACGCGTGTTTGGGAATCCGGTCGCAGTGATTTCCCCACATGGCCACTGTGGTGATAATTGGTGGTGGTAATTGGTATTGCGCCTCAGTCCATTCTTAGAACAGCTTCGGGGAAATCCCAGCTGTCGGAGCACCAGCGAGGGGGCTGCCTTAAGGATTTAAGGGCATTTGTTCTGTGCTCACATCCTCTGCTATCATGTCTTCTCCAGAAGACCATTTTTACTCCTCCTACCAGGAAGTGGAGGAGAAATGGCCCCCCAACTTCTCCCTCCAGCAGTGGACCAAGCCCTCTCTCTGGCGATTTCTAGGGTGCTGGCTCCTCTTATGGATGAGGTTGATAAGCTGGCTAAAAGCATCCCTGGGGGGTTCAGTGACCCAGATCTGGTGTTGGCGGCTCCCAGTAGCTCCCACATGGGGAATAAAAGGGCCGTTAAGCATAACGCGGGACACCTGGAAGGATTTGATACATTTATGGAGACCTTTCTCAAGAGTGCGCAAACACTAAAACATGCATTCTGCCGGGAGGAGGAGAAGCCTAGAGAACATTGCAATGCTGTCACCACTATTGCAGACCCAGACTGTGGGTTTCCCTTAGAGAGAGAGGGTGTATCGAAGGACGAATTCTCCTCCGATGAGGATAAGGACTCGGGCGTCCCTGGTACCAGAGTCCCACTCCTCTCGGTCCCTGGTTGGTGACAGGGTCCACTCAGACATGGTCAAGCCTACCCAAATTTACCATCCTATGTCAGTGGAGTGGACCCCTGATGCCACAGTGGCAGAGTATGTGGTGGGGAAAATCCATCAACCCCTTTGAAGGGAGGTCAGGAATAGGATGAGGGGCGAATGCCCCAGGCCCTCACTGAATGGGAAGGTGGCACACACACCTGAAATCGATGAGAAACTATGTACCCTTTTCTCCAAGTATATGAGGGATCCCAAGAAAGGAATTGATAGGTTTTGGACGTGGTAGGGCCCTCAACACAAATTATTCAATTGGCAAAGCATTCAAAAGAGTCAGGATTCCCTTTGTCCATGGATATAATGGCTGGTTGGGCGCACTATCCTAAACCCAAAAACACTACCCCTCCACTACCCAAACACCACTGCACAACCCTAAACACTAAAACACTACCCCAGCACGACACCCTACACTACCCAAACATAACTGCACTACCCTAAACCCTAATACACTACCACCAGCATGACTCCCTACACTACCCAAACACCACTGCACTGCCCTAAACCCTAAATCTACCCCAGCACAACCCCCTACACTACACAAACACCACTGTACTACCCTAAACCCCAAAACACTACCCCAGCACGACCCCCTTCACTACACAAACACCACTGTACTGCCTTAAATCCTGAAGCACTACCCCAGCAGGACCTCCTATACTACACAAACACCATTGCACTACCCATAACTCTAAATCTACCCCCCAGCACGACCCCCTGCACTACACAAACAACACTGTACTACCCTAAACCCTAAAACACTACCATCAGCATGACCCAATTCACTACCTAAACACAACTGCCCTACCCTAAACCCTAAAATACTACCCCAGCACGATCCCCTTCACTACCCAAACACAATTGCACTACCCTAAACCCAGAACCACTACCACCAGCATGACCCCCTACACTATCCAAACACCACTGCACAACCCTAATCCCTAAAACACTACCCGCAGCATGACCCCCTATACCACACAAACACCACTGCACTACCCTAAATCCCAAAACACTACCCCCAGCATGACCTCCTACACTACTCAAACACCATTGCACTACCCTAAGATACTACCCCAGCACGACCCCCTACACTACCCATACACCACTGCACTACCCTAACCTCTAAAACACTACCCCCAGCATGACCACCTACACTACTGCACTACCCTAAACCCTAAAACACTACCCCCAGCACGACCCCCTACACTACCCAAACACCACTGCACTACCCTAAACCCTAAAACACTACCCCCAGCACAAATCCCTACACTACCTAAACACCACTGCACTACCCTAAACCCTCGAAAAGAAACCCCCACCCCTTGCCCAATGCCCCTTACCTCTCACTCCTTGTGGTTCCTCCTCTCCTCGTGGTTCCTGCTTCACGTCGTCTCTGAGGGGCAGTGCACGTCATTGTGAGGAAAGGGAATAGCCTCATTTTCCTTACAACGACGTGGATTGTCTACATGTTTTTTAGAACACATGATCATTTACCATACATACTTTTACAACAAAATTAGTTGTAAAGACATGCCTGGTAAATGACCATGCATTCTAAAAAACTGCTTAGTAATGACTTTGCGATGTACAACGCATGCAGGGTAATACATGCGTTGTAATGGTATTGCGAAGTAAAAAAGTCATTGTTCAGATCGAAGCTGGCCCCTGTTCTTCAGTGAGATGTTTATTTGATTCATTAGGAGGAAAGAATGTGTTTTTTTTACCGAAAAGTGCATTCTGTTGTATTGTGAAAGTGTCCACGTGGCCTGTTTTCACTTCCGGTGAGAGAGTGGAAGAGTCTGTTTGGATCTAAAGGAGTTATGTTGTTGGACGGGGCTAGTGGAGAAGTGTGGCCCACTGGTTAGAGGAGGCATACCCTGAAGCAGAGGTCAGACCCGGGACCAGGGTTCAATTCCCGACGCGGCAGGGTCTTGAGCCCAATTGTCCACGGACTCGATAATTCTCGCTTCGGTGCCCACTCTAAGCACGAGTTCACACTATGCAGCTATGGGCAATAAGCTTGCTTAATCTCCACAACGGCCCCCCCCCGCGGCGGGATGCCTGGCTTTCACCTTGGGGATGCCCAGTATGGGTTATCTCACAGGGAAAAGCCAGGACGGGTTCCCAATGCAAGCGCCAATATGCCCTAGGGTAAGTCGAGCGCTATATAAGAACACACATACATACATACATACACGTCATCAGAAAACATAGCTAATGAAAAGGGTCCTCCCTACAGTGTGGAGCAGTGCCATGAGAGGTCAACGAGTGTGCGTCTCACCGCAGTATGACCGTACTGCGTGACCCATGTGCTGCCTCCAGGGTACGGGAGGCAGAAGCGGCATCGCAGGTCCTCCTGAAGACTGTTGTAGCACTAATTCTACATTTTGGTACTAGGGCATTTTAACTTCATTGTTCCTGCCACATACAAAGAGAAGATCCTGTGTTATTCAGTGCCCTCGTTACTTTTTTTTGTGGGTTGTGGTGCTTGTCACTTCGCTGCCTCGTCGGTGCACACGACTGGGCACCCCACCTCATGTGCCATGTGCAGGAACTCTGCCCTCGGATCACTGGGTTCGGTTTCTGGAGTGGCAACCTAAATAGTTGCTCCCAAAGACTGGCCTGAACACTTAGGTGGATATCCCCTGCTCCAGCATTCCATGTAAATTCCTTCCTAGCTCTCCCACCTCGACGAGGATGTCATAATAACACAGCTCTGCTCGCGACACCGTATGACGTCATTGGAGCCATTAGAGGACCTTGTCGGCATGCTGACCTATGGTTTTTACAGTGAATATATATATATTCACAGAAAAAACCATAGGTTATAGACCATATATAGTTAGGAATTTGCATTTACAAAACCTTGAAAATTCACTGAAAAAACCATAGGTTATAGACCATATATAGTTAAGGATTTGCATTTACAAAACCTTATTTTACTCGCACAAAACCATTGAAATTCCATATATAGTTAGTTGCACTAACTATATATCATGCACCCGCAATCCACTGCTAATGATGTCACATATTACATCATTCATGACATGGTCAGTGACATCACTGATGACATCACTGATGACATCTCACCGGGAAGCGCCTCTACCGCGAAAAATCGCAATTTTTTTTTTTTTTTGCCCCGCGGGGCACTTTAATATCCCCCTCATCAATCCTAGGGGGTCAGGAGGGGTCTACCTTGCCCCCTTTCCTTCATTTCCCCCTTCGTTTTTCACCACCTCTTGTCTCTCGATCCTACAGAGAGACAAGATGGCAGCCGCTCCGGACTGTTTACAATGTTGACAGCCAATCAGCTACTCCTCAGACTCCCGTTACGCTGCCGGTTAGCTGCCAGGTTAGCTGCCTGGTTAGCTGCCCGGTTCGCGTACCAAGACGCGTCTCTACGGCAAAAAAATCGCAATTTTTATTTTATTTTTTTTGCCCCGCGGGGCACTTTAATATCCCCCTCATCAATCCTAGGGGTCAGAAGGGGTCTACCTTGCCCCCTTTCCTTCATTTCCCCCTTTGTTTTGGCCTCCTCTTGTCTCTCGATCCTACAGAGAGACAAGATGGCGGCCGCTCCGGACTGTTTAGAATGTTGACAGACACCGGAGAGCCAATCAGCTTCGCTTCGCAAAGTTCCGTTACGCGTCAAGTACGCGAACCGGAGCGCTGCCCGGAACGCTGTCACAGATATATATCTTTTTTTGAACGTTAATTTCTCAAAATCCACTGGAGCACATATATTGAGACCTAGCAAAGGCACATCGGGCTGCCAATTATACGGTTTTAGGGGACCTTAATCTCCATTTTAACTCCCCTTCAGACCACACTGCTAAGGAGCTAATAGATGACCTTGGAGCTCTTCAACTGGCCCAACTGGTCACAGCCCCGACTAACGAAAAGGGCAATCTACTAGACCCTATTTTCAGTAACTGCATTGACTTAACTGTTGACCAACCCATTCCCCTCCCATGGTCGGACCATTTCTTGGTCCCGTTTACCTGGGTCACCCATAAAGCCCCCCAATTACCCCCTCAATCCACAACTAGGAGAAACTGGTCAAAACTTCCCGTGGAATCCTGGACGCATGATCTGGACTCCACCCGTCCGCCACCCTGCCCAGACCCCAACGTGGCTAACGGAAACTATGTAGGTTGGATTACGAACTCATTAGATATGATCCTCCCTCTTCGCAGATCGTCCTCAAAAAGAACGCAGAAATCAGCCCCTTGGTTCTCTGATTCGCTAAGAGAGCAAAAACGCCTCTGTAGGCAACAAGAGAGAGCCTGGCGATTAGACTTTCTCCCGGAAAAAAAGGCATCCTACAAAGAGGCGATCAAAGCCTACAGAGAAGGGGTCAGGACGGCCCAGGCTACTTATTACTCTGACAAAATTCTGGAAGCTAAATCAAAGCCCAAGGAAATCTTCCACATAATAAAACAATGCACCAGCGTCACCACTGCCCCCCATCCGATCAAGACTCAAGATCAATGCAATGAGTTGGCGGAATTTTTCCATAACAAGGTGTTGAAAATCTACTCCACCTTACCAACAATAGCCTCGACTTCGGATGCGACTGACCTACTCCTCCCGAGAACCCCCCTCCCCCCAGACCAGCCTGTTCTTGATCATTTTCCCCTTCTGGACCTTGACACCCTAGATAAAGTGGCACGCCAAGTTAAGTCGGGCTCTCCACGTGACCCAGCGCCCCCAGAAGTCCTGATGCAGGCAGGTGAAGCCACCTTGCCTGTGATCCTGGAACTGCTAAACTCATCTATATCCGCATGCTCAGTTCCCACAGCCTGGAAGCAAGCAATGGTGCGGGCGCTGTTGAAAAAACCTAACCTGGACCCTGATGATCACTCCAGCTACCGCCCCATCTCACTCCTCCCTTGGGCTAGCAAGGTGTTGGAGAAATATATAAATGCCCAGTTGGTCCAGTTTCTAGAGAACCACTCCCTATTACATACGTCCCAGACAGGTTTCAGACCAAAGCATGGGACTGAAACCGCCTTATTAGCAGTCACCGAAGAATCTCGAAGGATACTGGATCAGGGAGGATCAGTGGCAGTGATCCTCCTTGATCTAAGTGCCGCCTTCGATACGGTCAGCTATGCCACCTTGCTGAACCGTCTCTATAACATCGGAGTCTCGGGTGATGCACTAAGGTGGTTCGACTCTTTCCTGTCTGACAGATCTTTTCAGATCTTCGACGGCGATACAATGTCACCCAGTAAGCCTCTCAGCTGCGGAGTACCGCAGGGCTCTTCACTGAGCCCTGTGCTATTTAATGTATACATGAAACCACTGGCTGGGGTAGTCGAACCGTACGGCATTAAAATCGTGTTGTACGCCGACGACACTCAGCTAGTGGTTTCATTGGCGCAAGAGAGCAACAGGCAACTCCCGGTAGGTCTGTTGAAATGTTTAGAGGACGTGAAGGAGTGGATGACCAACTCCTCCCTCAAGTTGAACGGAGAAAAAACAGAGCTCATGCTCCTAGGCCCAGCATCGCCAGTACCTTTCACCTCCTTGTGGCCCTGCGGTCTGGGTGCTCCCCCCACCCCCAAGGAAAGTGTCAAGAGCCTGGGAGTATGGTTAGACAAAAGGCTCTCCTTCTCCACCCAGGCCACCAAGCTGTCCGCCACCTGTTTTGGCCTACTTAGAGTCCTGAGGAAAATCCTTCCACTTCTGCCTCTAGAGGCCAAAAAGGTGGCAGTACAAGGCCTCATCCAGTCCCGCCTGGACTCAAACAATGCTCTTTACGTAGGGGCCCCTGAGATGACCATGAGGAAGCTGCAAGTGGTACAAAACTGCGCCGCACGTACCCTACTCCAGATTCCGCGAACCCAGTCAGCTAGACCTGGACTGAAAAGCCTGCACTGGTTGCCAGTGAGGCTAAGAGTGACATTTAAGGCGCGGTGTATTGCGCATCGGGCTTTTTGGAAGACGGGATCAGCAATAAATAACAATCTTGTCATCCCCTACCACCCAAATAGGAACCTTCGATCCACGGATGCTTTCCTGGCAGTTGTTCCTAGAGTGAAAAGAGCCAGGACCGGGGGTAGGCTGTACTCGCTGAACACCGCCAAGCTCTGGAATGCTCTCCCCCTCTCTCTTCGCTCCAACCCCGACTTGCTCGCATTCCGGAAAAAGCTGAAAACATTACTGTTCGCCAAATCTCTCTAATCCTAATCTCCCTGTTCCGTCACATCTCTGCTTCTACTCAGCGCTTGGACGCCCGTGGGCAGCAACCGCGCTTAACAAATCCGTTTCCATTTCCATTTCATTCCATTTCCAGTCCCTACAATTTTGCCAAGTTTCGTGCAAATCCATTAAGCCGTTCGAGCTAAAAGTGAGGCCAACCGCCCTATGGAAATTAACATGGGAAAACGCGTTTTGGGACGCCCCTTTTTTCTTGGCCCCCCCTTGACGAACCCCCCCCAAATTTTCAGGGGCTGCTCAGAAACAAAATGTGCCATTTTCCCGAAAATTTCAGCCAATTCCGTCCACAAACGCCAAAGTTATTAGACATAGAATTTTCAAAAATCCCATAGAGAAAAAATCCTAACTATATATACCTACTGGCGACCGCCAGTAGGTAATATATATATATATATATATATATATATATATATATATATATATATATATATATATATATATATATATATATATATATATAGTGCCAAAACCAAGAGAAATGGCGAACAAAGTTTCCACGAGCCCACTGATCGTACACAGGAATGATTGTTTGCACTGCAGAGAAGGACGACACATTTCGACCACGTTCGTGATTTGGTCACATGACCATGCATTCAAGACTTACTTAAAGGTACGTGCATGTCACATGTGATGGTAGACATAAAGAACAGGTATACATTACATTCAAGTTTCAAAAAGGGAAAAAATATAAATTTACATTGTGACAAATACCAGTATGGTGATGCATAGTACATTTAAAACAAAATTGGTGATGCTTTAGTCCACATTGTGTGTGCATCATGGTGTGTTAGGTACATGGAGCATTGTGCTAGGACCTTGTCAGAAATGACCAGTAGTGTTTGGGTGTTACAGTGAGCGGGTCTAGTGCCCGTTCAAATTATTGCTCACAGCTACTGTGGGTCAGAGTGTTGGGCAACTGTGGCACCCAATGAGATGGCAGAGTTCACAAGCTAATGTATTTGGAAAGTGGAATAGCCCTGAAGGGCTACCAGGCTTGTGTGCCTGTTTCCCAATGTATGGCTTCATGGTGTTTGGGGTCCAGTATCCAAAATGGACTTCATGGTGTTGGCTATGGTGACTTAGGAGTAATGAGGAACTGCAGACTCACATCAACTCCACTGCGTATACTTTTAGCAGGGGTGTGTAGTTCCATGTAATGTCTCTGCCACATGTATCTCTCAAAATCAAATGAATATCATCATTACCATGAGCATAGTGCCCCCTTACATCGACACATCACGTTCTAGCAATTACTTTGCAATTATCCGATTTGTACAAGCTTATAGGCAAAACAATTCTAAGCATCCACTGGTATGGCACTTGTTGTGTGAACAAACCAAAACTCAGATGTGTGAGGAAATGAAGTGGGGTGTAGGTGGTCTGCCAAGGTTGACCATTGTGTACAGAATCTTCTGATCTACAAGTGAGAGTACATCTCTTAATCTTGATTAAGTCCATCTGGGAATTTTGTGCCAGCCAGAAGGATGAAACAAGATTCCAGCTTGCACAAGGATGCTTGACGGTTCTCACCTCTGGGATTATCGTTAACTGTGTCAAGCCCAAAAAATCTGGCTTTTACCCAGTCACCCACATGCTTGGTGGAGAAATGCCTGGCTGTACTGTAGCTATCATCTTGATTTGTGATTGCCCTCCAATGCTCTAAGATTCGCTTCTTCACCGGGAAAGTTGTCGAACTAATGTACCAGAAGCCACAAGGGCAGACAATGGCATATACCACAAAATCTGCATTGCAGGTGATCAGTTTAGAAATCTTCCAGCGAGTTTTGGTTCTTTCTAATATAATCTAAGACACATTACTGCTATTCCTGCAGGCTTTGCAATCACCGCACCTGCAGAAGCCCTTAATTAGTTTGAGCCGATTAGTTTTCTTTGTCTGGAGATGACTATATACGAGAAGGTCTTTTAAAGAGGCGCTTCTCCTGTAGGTCATGGATGGCATGGTACCTACCTTTTTCTTTGGATAGGGTCCTGCCTGAGAATGTCCCATCTATACCTCAAGATCCTACGTAGCTGGTCTGCCTGATTGCAATAACTGGTAATGAATTGAATGGGTTCCTTGGTCGCTTCTTTGGGGTTCTCTCAGACGTAATTTGTTCTAGGACCTAATTTCTGGATTGTGTCTCTACTCGTATATTTGCCTATTTCAGTGCCTTGCTGGAGTAGCCTCTCTCTTTGCAGCTTTCTTTGATATTCTGCTTAGTTTTATTCGCAAGCTAACATGGTGCTACAGTTACGTTTGGCTCTTAAAAACTTTACTGTATGATATTCCCCATCTAAAGCTAGGTGGGTGGGACCTAGATGCGTGCAACATCGAATTACCAGCAGTTTTCTTTCTAAATGGGTTGGTGCCATTCGTAACATTCTCTACAGAGAGCTTCTGGTCAAGGAAATCAATAGATACTTTGCAATAGTGTCTGGTAAATTTCAGATTAACAGAGTTCACATTCAAGGAATCCACAAATTGATGAAGATCACTTTCTGTCCCTTTCCAAACAATGAAAATATCGTTAATGTACCTCAGCCACTTGGTTACATTGAAGATCCATCGGTCTGTGTTCTCATTCCAGAGTACCTGCTACTCCCACCACCCTACCAAGCAGGTTGGCATAACTCAGGGCAAAGCAGGTGTCCATGGAAGTTCCTTGTAGTTGTTTAAAATGCTCTTGTTTAAAGGTATACAACATAGGGGTTAGGCCCAATGACAGGAACCAGGCAGGGCCTAGAATACAAATTACAACAAGGAGTGCCTGAGTTCCCACTTTTTGAATTACAAACAACCACACTATATTCTTTTAGCGATTGGGTTTTATTATTTAACCTCTCATTTTCTTTACTTTGAATCTTTTCGGAATAGGAAATCTCTTCTATTTCTCAGAAGACATAAAATACACATATATACAATTACTCTTCAACGAAATCAATTTGACAACATTAACACACTTATGTACAACAATTGCTCCAACTTGCTCCTTGATATAATTCATCAATACAAGCAGCATGTCAAATATTTGCCTATTTATCAAATACCATATCACAATATAATTGATTCTTTCAATCTGTGTGTCTTAAATTATCATGAAAAAATGCCCTTAGTTAAATCTTTCAAATCATGAAAAAGTAGCAAGTAGGAGCAATTGTTGTACATAAGTGTACTATATGTCTTCTAAAACACAATCGCTAAAAGAATATAGTGTGGTTGTTTGTAATTCAAAAAGTGGGAACTCAGGCACTCTTTGTTGTAATCTTTTTCAAAGGTAGACACATTTTCCCTTAAACAGATTTCAATCATCTCAAGGAGCGTCAGCTTTTTTCAAGATATTCAGCTTTGCGAGTTTTCAAAAAGAATTTACAAGCCTTCAAACCATCAGTGTGTCTAATACTCGTATACAATGCCTCTACACCAAGACATACTAACCAATGATTCTCACCCATAGTCACATCTTTAATTTTTTGAAAAAAGCCAGTAGTGTCTCAGAGATATGATTTGAGCTTTTTAACAAAGGGAAAGAGAAAGTGGTCAACAAATGTGCTGGTGTTCTTCAGGAGACTGTTCTTAGAACATACTATGGGTCTACCTGGCGGATCTAAGGCATGCTTTTAGGTTTCTTTCTTTCAAGAATTTGTTTCTCATCCCATGTCAGTAATTTTCTTTTGTGCCATGTTTGGAGTTTATTCAAGTACCTATGTTGGAGATCACCAAGGTATTTTCTCTCCACCCTTCCATAGCAGTTCGAATAATTGAGCTGGTGTTATGCTTCTCTGGTGTACATTGCTTTCGTCATGACTACCACATTGTCGCCCCCTTATCTGTGGGTTTGGTTATGAGGTTATCATCACTCTGTAGGGTTTTAACTGCCTCCCACTGGGTTTATTCATATTCCTCTGATGTGGTGTGCTATTTAAAAGCTTCAGCAGATCCTGGGCTACCAGGTCGCTAAAGATATCTAGGTTGTCTTTCGCTAAGTTAGGAATGTATTTGGATCTAGCCCTGAAGTCAGTGGAAGTAGTTCCTCCTGTTTCAATACCCAGTAAAGCTGTGATGTCAGCCATGTGGCTAGGGTCAAATAAAATAAATATATATATATATATATAGCAAGTATTGTGGTACTCTTGAAAGTTGCTGTTGTAAAGCGACCTTAGAGAATAACCACTAGCACGCCTAGATGTCCCCAACAACGCATGTGGCCTCTAAACACCCTTTTTCAAACATAGGGAGCACTCCAGCATCAACACACAATTTCTCTTGGTGGATGAACTTTGCTGCACCTTTCTTGAGGTACAGGCTTGCAGTGTAGCTGTCTATAATGGTAAAAAACAGCATGCTGCTTGAGTGGCATGGTGTTTATTTAAATATTTTACAGGAATTTTTTGGTTGTATGAAATAGTTTTCTAAAGAAAGGAAGACAATTGGTTGATTAGTGAGCGTGTTTCACAAGTGCAGGCCTTTCTGTATTTGGATGAGGACTAACAAGTGTGCCTATTTCTACTACAAGATGTTTGAATACAATGTCAGATTTGAATCTTCCAAGTTAGGCCAGTTTTTGCAATTAAATCAATGGCTACTGATGTGCAGTACGAAAACTGCTGCCCACAGCATCCTAAATCCAGGGCAGTTTATTTTTGTTCCAATACATACTTTCTGAATTAACGTAAATACCCCCCAAATTAAAGGTACAATTACACACTCCTCAACATTTGAATCTATAGTGTTCAGGTATTCCCAGTGTGTTATACCATTATTAGCATATTTTCAGGAGGGAGCAAAGAAAGTCGTGTGTTGTTTTGCTGGTAGTTGGCAAGAGGCGAATTATACGTATCGTCCATTATGGTACTTTTGTAACGCCTATTATTTACAACAGGAGGGTGGTACGAAGAGTAATCTAAAAAAAACAGCCTGATATAATTAGCTTTATCTTCATGAAGGTATGATTTAAGAACCCAAAACAAATCAATCTTGTCTTTTTACCCAGAGATACAGGGAGGACTCTGAAAAAAGACCTATTTAGTCTTTAAAAGTTCTGTAAAAGACCTATTTAATCTTAA
Organism: Lissotriton vulgaris; assembly: GCF_964263255.1. NCBI lineage: Eukaryota > Metazoa > Chordata > Amphibia > Caudata > Salamandridae > Lissotriton > Lissotriton vulgaris. Next base: position 1,889,853,131 of record NC_141689.1, on the reverse strand, counting down.
AAGTTCTGTAAACTTTCACTGTTTATTTTACACACACCCATAGTACTCGCTTCTGTAAATGCATATGGAAAACTTGACCCTTTATAAAAAATTCCGTAGTCTGCGCTCAAGGATCGCTCCCTCTTAATTTTAGGGATAGCTGCAGTTAAACAACAGCTGTTAAGTAACCTGGTAGCCTCGCCTGTGCCCGGTGTCAGAGGTCACTCGCCCACACATTCTATCTCTTGTAAATATTCGAGTAGGTTCAGCTAAACCAAGCCTGAGTGCTCCACAGTTCAGTTCCCTGCTAATCGCTTCCAGCTCCTCTCCAGAAAGCGTTTTAAGGATAACGGCTACTCCGGCCCCGTAACCCCATCTCTTAGGGCTTGGCCACTAATTAAAGGGGGGCATGTGGCCCTCCTTCCAAGCCTGATTTCGGCTCTGGGGACCCATCCCCTTGCCATGGGTGGGTGTCCTGTGCCCACCCATGGCAAACATCATCTCCTTGTTATGGGAGGTGGGTGAAGCCCCTGTGGGCCAGCAGGCTCCCCACATCCAGCGGAAGCCGACATTGCTCCTGCTCATAGGGAGCAGCTAACAATGCTGTTCCTTGTGGGCAGGAGCAATATTCAGATCTGTTTCTCCACCTGCATTACTGCGGGCAAGGAAACAGATCTAAGGTTCGCACCCAAATGGTGAGAACCTTTTTAAAGCTACTGCCAGTTGGGAGTGGACTTCGTGTTTGCTGTTGCTTGGTGGGAGCTTTGAAATTAATCCTGCCAAGCAAGAGCAAACTCAGGCTGCCTGCCCCCTCCCTCTTTAATCATTGGCCGGGCCCTGAGGGATAGGGTCCCAGTGAGGAAATAAGCCCATGGATGGGGGAAGGGCAGCCCCCTCCCCCTTTAATCATTGACTTGGCCCCAAAGGATGGGGTCCCTGGGGCCAGTATCAGCCTGGGAAGGGGGCTACATGGCTCCCTACCCCATTTAAAAAGGCTGCTGAGCCTCGAGGATGCCAAAATCAGCCCGGAGAGGGCGGTAGCATGCACCCCTCTCATTTACCCATTGACCCCCACCCCGGGGATGGGGTTTCCAGGGGCGAAATCAGTAAGGGAGGGGGATTGCGTGCACCCCTCACCATTTAAAATATGGCTGGCCCACAGGAGATGTGGTCCCTCTGGCAGAGATTGGCCTGGGAAGGGGTCTATGCACTCCGATCTCCAATAGTTACATTTGTGGGACCTGGGGGTTGGGGCACCCAGGGACAAAAATGGCCTGGAAGGGGGGGCCTCATACCCACTCCCCTTAAAACAATATGCCAGTCTTTGGAGAATGGAATTCTGGCCAACCCCCTGCTGAGCATGGCCTAAGGTTGTGCGTGGCGTTGGCTGCATGCAGGGGATCTACCACCCTGCAGCCAGCTCCCCTCCGTGTATGGCCAAAGGCAGTTGATTAACAAATGGTAATTTAATACAACTTTATGTTAAAAATCACTGCAACACTTGCTCTAAAATTATGGATAAGAAAGCTGTGCATGGCAGGAGTGTGAATTTTAGGTACCTTAGGGCACAAGTTATAGGTACTTGAGATAACTCTTACTATAGCTGCTGAATTTCTATGGTTTTCTGTGTGTAAAATATGAACCTAACTAGAAGGTCCCTGTAACCTTTTTTTGTAGTGAAAAAAAAAAATATATATATATATATATACACACACCTCCCTTAACTTCAAAACCCTAAAAATACTTACCTACCTTTACTTCTACCCTCCCCTGAACCCAATACATTCCTTATCCCATTATTTGTGCCCACCTATATATCTTTAAATGAATAAATACCCTTTTCTACTACCGTATTCTGAAACCTAAAAATACCTATCACCCTCTACATCTACGTTCCGTTAAACACAAAATTCCATTACCTCCCTTTACCCGTACTCTCCCCAATCCCTGAATATATCTACCACCCTTTACCTCTACTCTACCAAGAACTCTAAAAATCCCTTACCCCCTTTACCTCTACTCTTCCCTAAACCCTACAAACGGCTTTACCTCTTTTCCTCTATTCATTGCTAAACACTAAAACCCCATGCCACGCTTTATCTGACCCTAAATAGCCCTTATCTTCCTTTACCTCTACCATCCACTAAACCCTAAAAACCCCTTAGTTTTCCTTACCCTTACCCAACCCTTAACCCTAAAACTCATTTTCAACCCCATACACTTATCCAACCTATTAAACATGAAATCGTTTTTTATTACACAATTTTATTCCAAAATGTTATGTTAAAGGGATGTTTTAGTTATCCGCTGAAACTCATCAGTTATAGTTCAGTAAGCTAACGATAACTTGCATTCCCGCCATGCACTGCTTATGAAATCACATATTGCATCACTCATGCTCAACAGTTACTTGCCAACCTGTGTGTGGTTGGTCACCCATGAGAGGCAGCTATCCACAAATTGATCAGTATAGGGCAAACACTGTGCATGTTAGGGGCTTGGCCTTGGGTGTGGAGGGAGTGGGCTCTCCACAAGGTGAACGTTCTGCATAATAGTGGCTTGACCACCTAATGGTGCTTGAACGTCTGGAGGGAGTGGACTCTCTGTGAAGAGTTGTGCACAGGGCGAATGCTCTGCCTAATAGTGGCTTGGCCATCTAAAGGGGTTCAGGTGTTTAGCAGGAGTTGGCTTTCCGTTGAGGGGTTGTGCACAGGTGAACACCATATGCAGCTGGTACTTCCCCACCCGTGTGCGGTTCATTGCTAACAAGAGGTCAGCTATCTGCAATAGGTTGGATGCACTGCGAAGACTGTGTGTAGTAGGGGCTTGGCCTCCTAATAGGTCCTGGGTATCTAAAGTGCATGGGCTCCCCATGAACAGTTGTGTACAGGAAAAAGACCATGAGCAGCACGGGCGGTATTGCAGAAGTGCCCCAGTGGCATAACAAGCATTTGCACAACTTTGTGCACCCCCAGGGCACTATGTTATTAAAGAACGGGCCAGAAATGTTTGTGTGGCCCCTTCTGTCATACAGATAACACTGACGCACACATAGCACTATCATTAGAGGGTTTTTCCTCTAATGATATTGCTGTGTGTGCCCCATGGCACACATAGCATATGGACCCATGCAAATGAGGGAATCACTTTGCATCTGCACCCGTGTCACATTACTGACATGGGCACAGAGGCAAACATGCTTTCAGAACGCATACTGAAAGTGTGTCACAAAAAGGTGGTGCACTTTCACTGTACCTTCTAAAGGCAGCCCTCTAAAGGTCCTATGGACCCCCAGATATCCCCTTGCAGTAACTCACTGCACCCGCCTGCAAGTAGATCTCTAACCCCTGCAGGCAGGTTTCCACCTGTACAGAGAAACATTGATTCACTTAAATACGCTGGCATGGGGCAGTTTAAGTTCATGGCTGCCCTGAGGGCACTGCATTCTGACTAATAGGGTGCACTTTCCATGTTTGGACCCAACGCACTTGCTTTAAGGTGTCCTGTGGTGCAAACATGGAAAGTGTGCCCTATCCATAATATGGGCACGTGTGTTTGCCCATCTGTGTGTGGGTAAGTTCACCACCACAAAAGTTTGAATATCTGTGAAGGGTTCAGTCTGGGTGAAGGCTGTGCATAGTAGAGGCGTGGGTCCTAGAGTGAGTGGGTCTCTATGAAAAGTAATTCACAGAGTGAAGACTGGGCATTGTAGTGGCTTGTTCACCTAATGGGCCTTCTGTGTCCATAGCAATATGCTCTGCATGGAAAAGCGAACACTGCTTTAAGTAGGCCTGGCCGAAAATGTTTAAGAAATTTGGTGGGTGGGCTTATGGGGTCCCTCTATAAACCCCCATAATGGTAAGGGTGTTACCACTACCCTGCCCTCCTATGTCCTAATTTATTTTCATTTTCTGGACATGGAGATCACTGTGTTGTGGACAGGCAATCAGATTGATGCTGGTCCCATGGAACCGAGATGGCTGACAGGAAAAATAAGCCCACTTGGTCAAACAGATTGCTCTATTTTTGTGAAATTTGTGGTACTGCAGGAGTATTGTGGAACTCCAGCAGGACCAAGATTCCATATATCACTAACTTTTTAACCTTAACTTCTCAAAAACGGCTGAACAGTAGAGATCCAGCTTTCTACCGAATTTGGTGTAATTCAGCTGTGGTTTTTTAAATGCACTGTAAAATTCCTATGGCAAATTGAATGGGGAAATTGTATTTTGGGGCCTTTTTTTTGGCTCCTGTTTGATACTTTCAGGAAGTAGCTATGGTGGATGAACTTTTCTTTTGGAAAGTTTTGTGAAGCTTCATCAAAACTGCATGAATGTTATGAAAACAAAATATACTCTTACTATGGAAACTCTGCCCTAACTATAAGTGACAGCCACTGTATGTATATTAATATAGGGTCAATGTTGCATATAACCCATGCTTCCTACACCCAAGGGAGTTGTATCTGTGATGATATTAGTGATGCTTTCTGAGATATTTTATACTTACTTTCAGGCCTTTAAAGCCATACTAGTTTATAGAGCAATATGTGCAAAAGAAGCTTGGATGATGCCACCAATGATGTCATAAATGATGTAATTTGAGATGTCATCAATGATGTCATAAAACATGTCATGAGTGTTGTAATATGTGAGATCATAAGCATTGCGTGGTGAGGGTGCATGTTATAGTTAGCTCTGCTAACTATGACTACTGAATGTATGTGTTTTTTTTGTTGAATATGTTAATGCTGTCAGTAACATATTCACCTAGCTATAACGTTACTTTGACCTTATGTTTTTTCAGTGAATTTCTAAGGTTTTAAAAAAAACAAAAAAGGAATTTTTTTATTTCAGCTAAGTATAACATTACTCTAACCTCTGGGATAACCAATGTGCCTTGTCGGGTATGGAAAGAGACTAGCCTCTCCACTAGCACCTTTCTCTGGGCTGACAGGTGTGCTTAGTAGTGCATAAGGAGGGACTAACCTCTCCACTAACACCCCTCCACAGGGTGGTAAGCATACCGTAGTAATATGTGGGGAGGAACTGGCCTCTCTGCTGAGAACCCTGTCTCAGATGACACGAGTGACTGGACAGACTCACCTCTTCACTGAGATCCCTCTCTTGAATGATAGGTGTGCACAGCATGTGTGGGGAAGGACTGGCCACGATGCTGAGATCTCTTTCTTGGATGATTGGTATGCGCAGTATGATGTGGTGCAGGACTGGCTTCTCCGCTGAGACGTCTCTTTTGGATGATGGGTGTGATTAATAGGGTGTATGGAGGGAGTAATCTCTCCACTAACACCCCTCCACAGGGTGATAAGCATGCATAGTAGTATGTGAGGGGGGACTTGCCTCACCGCTGGAACCAATCTCCTAGATGAGGGATGTGCGTAGTAGGGTGAGAGGAGGGACTGTCCTGTCCACCGATATCTCCCTCTTGGATGACAAGTGTGCATAGTAGAATGTGCTGACACCTCTATCTGGGCTGATGAATATGATTAGTAGGTGTATTGAGGGGCTCATATCTCTACTAACACCCCTCCACAGGGTGATAAGCATTGTCGGACCTGCAAGGTACGGAGCGAGGGGGGCCCACTGCCTACAGCAGCTACGGCCTGGATCGCCAGTACATGGAAGGAGCCTGCACCGGTGCGAGTGGCAGCAGAAGGGGTCTTTGCACCACTGAACTGCCTCCTAGAGCAGAACGTGAAGACGGAGCTCTCACCTCAACCGATCACCTCGCACAATACCAGACGCCTCACTTTCAAAATCCCGGCAGATTGGAAGTTCGGGTGCAGATTAAGGATATAGTTTGCAACTTCAGTTTGGAGCTGTTCTTTGGCTTGCATTTTCTGTTGATCTGGGGGCCGCCATTTTATGCTGAGGTTGATGTGACTCTTACTGTGGGCCCACCATCTTGTTGGCCTCGACCGATTCCTGCGTGTACATCTAGCCTTCTTTCATTAGTCTGTCCAAACCTGCCATTGTGTGCCATCAATGCTGCGGCAGTCCTGGAGAAATGTGTCATGGGAGTGCTTTTGTGTGTGCATCTGTGCGTGTATGAGGGGTTGTGTGCGGATGCACGTGTGTGTGTGTGCCTGTGTGTGTATGAAAGACTATGTTCACATTTGTGTGTGCTTGTGCATGTCTGTGTGTGTGATGGTGTGGACATGTATTTGGGTATTTTAGTATTAGATCATGTGATTCTATGTGTGCTTGTGTTTGTGCTTGTGTTTCTGTATGCGTGCTTGTATGTGCCCTCTGTTCGCATATGAGAGTGTGTGCGCACATTTGTGTGTGCTTGTGCATGTCTGTGCATGTGATGGTGTGTGTATGCATGTATTTGTGTGTACGTCCTTGGGTATTTTTGTTCTGGAGCATGTGATTGTATGTGTGCCTGTGTTTTTGATAGTTTCTGTGTGTGTGCTTGTGTGTGTGTGCTTGTCTGTGTGTATGAGAGTGTGAGCGCATTTGTGTGTGCTTTTGCATGTCTGTGCATGTCGCGATGTTTGCTTGTGCATGTATTTGGGTGTTTTTGTATTAGAGCATGGGATTTTAGTGTGCTTGTGTTCTTGGATGTTTTCTGTCTATGTGCTTGTGTGTGTGTGTGTTAGTGCGCATATGAGAGTGTTTGCTCTCATTTTGTGTGCTTGTGCATGTCTGTGCGTGTGATGGTGTGTGCATGCTGGATTTGTTATTCTCTGGTGGACGCTTTCCCGGATATTGACTTTAACTGCCTGATGCCTGACCTTAGGAGGGCCACCAGTGTACAGTACAGTCCCCTACCTGACCCCAAGATGGCTTCCATAGTGGCCCACTGCATGTTGTTTTACTTCCCTGGGACAACAATTGGACATTGATCAGACCTTGAACCCATCCCCTAACCTGCCAAACATCAGGACTTGGAACTTGCGGAACTCACCCCAGACTGTGGAGACCTAGCGATTTGGCTGATGTCCGGTGGAGCTACCATTTAGCTAAAGAGGAGATGGGCTGTGGACTCCCCAACTGCCGTCACCCACCCAGCCGGACCTTGGGCAGATTTTCCCCTCGTCTCTATGTCCTATCTTCATTCTACCCCTTTACCCTATCCCCTTACCCTTCCTTGCTCCATTCACCTTGTCCCCTATGTTCTTTAAATGCTTTTCTTGATACTTATGTAACGTTTAACTGATGTAAATTGCAACATTATTGTTCCTCATGTAACGCACTCTGATTTCTTTGGGTCTAGCCAGTGCTAAATAATAACTCATCAATTAAATGTGTTCCCATTTAGCACTCTTGCTCTCTTTGTCTACTTCCCTTGCTCCTTGCTCCTAGCTCCTATCCCCTCTCCCCTGAATCTCTCATCTTGCTTGCTAGTCTGCCTAGCCCTCTGTCCTTTGTGCCCTCTGACTAAGCAATCCTTCTCCCCTTGTTGGGGAAAGATCCAATATTTACACTCTGGAGTCTCAGCGTACCCGCTGAGAGAGTCCACTGCGCCAAGGGAGCCACTCACAGATGAGGTATGGTATGGCACCCCTGCCAAAGCACTCTCTTTCCCCTTTTTTGGAAGGATTCAGTATGTAGGCCTTGGTGTCTCAGAGACCCCTCTGAGAGAGTCCACTGCGTAAAGGAAGCCTCCCGCAACTGAGATAGGGAAGTGATACCACTTCCCCTGGGATCACAGCTTACTGGACTTTGGACGTTGCTTTGACTCGTCTACCAGTTTGTGTCCCCGTTGCCCTTCCCCGCCTCTTTCCATGCAGTGTCCTTCACCCTCTCCTCTTTCCCACCTTCATTACCTGTCTACTTCCCGAGCTCCTTCCCCCTCCCCTGAATCTTTTCCCCTGCCTGCCTTTCCCCTTACGTATTTGTGCTTATTGTTTATCTCGACCTTACAAGTAACTATGTTGCCATGCTCTAATAACTGTGTAACCTTTATAATGATGTAACCTGTAACTATGATCTGATACTCATGTAAAGCACTCTGATAGCTCAGAGTCTAGCCAGCGCTATATAAAACCTTTAAAATAAAATAAATAAAAGAAGACAGGCCTCTTTGCTGAGACCTCTCTCAGATGACGGGTGTTCATTATAGGGTCTTTTGAGGGACCAGCCTCTCCATTGAGACCCCTCTTTTAGATGACAGGGGTGCATAGTAGGGTGTGGGGAGGGGCTGGTCTGTCCGCTGAGATCTCACTCTTGGATGACGGGTGTGCATAGTAGGATGTATGGAGGAACTAACCTCCAACAAACACCCCTCCACAGGGTGATAAGCATGCGCAGTAGTATGTGGGGAGCGACTAGCTTCACCAGTGAGATCTCGCTCCTGAATGACACGTGTGTAGTGACTGGTGTCTCCTTTGACACCGTTCTCTCAGATGACAGGAGTACATAGTAAGGTGTGTGGAGGGACTGTCCTCTCCAGTGAAACCACTCTCTTGGATCACGGTTGTGCATAGTAGGGTGTAAGGAGAGAGTAAACTCTCTGCTCAGATCTAGCCACAAGGTGATGGGTGTAAATAGTAGTCTGGTAAATACCATTTCCAGTAAGACTACTTGCTATATTGACAGATGTGCATAGTAAGGGTATTTAGAGATTCCCTATTCCTTTCTGCGTTTCACAATCCCTTGAGAGTCCTGCAAGATTGTAACAATTTTTAAAAAATAATTTACCTAATATTCATCACTGTACTTAAGTCTTAAACACCGCAGCTCAATAACTAGGGTGAAAAAATGCATTTCTACTACTAAAGTGTAATGAGAACTCATGTACCCTTTTTTACTGTTCATGATCCCACGAGAGTCCCAAGTGATTGAAATGTTGTTTTATAAGCAATATACATTTACTTTCATCACAGTAATTATGCCTTAGAGACCTCCTGTCCAAGTCTAAGGGGACAGGATGCCTTTCGCCTGCCCCCGCATACAGCTTTTTTATTTCATTTCCACAACACCTGCAATTGTTCACAGAAAACTGTAATGGCGGCCATTTAATTTCTAAACCTTCAACAGGAAGCCAATCAGAGTTCTTGCTCCTGCAGGAGCGATAGGGCTGACAGGAAAAACAGGCTTCTCAACCAATCATAGGACTCCATTTTTTAATTTGAACCCTCATGGACCCAACCGTCCAGATACCTGTATTCTTTTTACCTTGATTTCTAAAAACTTTTGAACAGGTTTGCAACAAATCAAAAAACCACAATCTGTGAACTAAGATCTAGCAACCTGACAAATTTGGTGCAATTCTGTTTTACAGGTTTTGCTGTAACCATTCTTAAAGAAGCCATGGAAAATGCATGTGGATTTTGAATTTGGGATGCCCCTTTTTCTCAGCCCCCTCACACATAAATTAGTCAAAAAGTAAAAATGTTTAGGAAAGTTTCATGGAGATTTGTCAGAAGTGACCCAAACTTATTAGCAACACAAAAACGCTTTTCCAATGGAACAGCTGACTGTGACCCGGATTACTAGTTTAGGTGTTATTTATTGCACATGATAACTAACAATACCACAGGGTATGTTATTTATTGTTTGCGATAAATAGACCAAAGCATGATTTTCTTGGGAATAACATGCAGATTTTGGTGTTTAAAGCACCAAAATCTGCATGGTACAGTAATTACTGTACAATTTCTAATGTTTAATATTGTCAAGTTTACCCTGCCGATATTTAATGACAACTGAGGTATTTAATGCAACTGATAATTATCGGATGTGGTAAATACCTCAAAACTCGTCATTCCGAGCCTTGCGTGAACAGGGGTGGATGCAAAGGTCGGAATTTATTGGTCCACTCGTAATCATGGGCCCTAACTATATCTGGCGACCCCACTAGTAAATATATACATATATAAGTTCAAACATCGAGAGCGAATGCGATAATGAACAGACCAGGGTACAAAGAGTGGGGTTTCAGAAACTAACCCCTGCGCAGGAATTGGAAGTGGTGCAATGGGATCGCAAGCAAACTCTGCGTTTAGGTGCACAAGCTGCCACACGAGGCAAGACATCAACTCCAAACGTGCAGCCAGGAGGAAATGCAACAAACAACGCAGGCGCAACAAACAAAACAAGTAAGAAGCACAATCAATGGAATCGCCGACAGCTACCTTAGGTGATACCAATGTCGAACCTCCTACCGTAATCAATCTCACTGACCAGCCCTTAACTACTAAAGAAACTTCAATCTTGGCGCTGGGTCTATCATACAGCGCAAAAACCAATTTTGACTATGCTGACACCAAAATAGAGCTTTTCAAATATGTTCGAAAACTAAAACTGCGCAAATACCACAGTTTACATAACCATGTTCAACTTCCCACACAGGATCTAACAAGAGCACAGCATTCTTCTTTGCCAGCTCCTGACGAGAGCCTCTTAACTGCGTTGATTGGGATACAAGCTGAGTCTACAACATCACAATCTGGCCAAGGCTTGGGTCAAACTCAGAATCTGATTTCTACAAAATTCAAACCAAAATCCAAGTTCTGTCCATTAATGATCAAGGACAATATTGACCAATTCCACGACAAGGTGTCCCACGAACTGAGGGAACTGTATTTGAAACATAACAATTTCTCCAAGAAACATAATTATCAAGACTTTGAATACCACCAATTGATATAGAAATTGAAGAACAATATCGAGGTGATAATAAGACAATCCGATAAAGGAGGAAACATTGTATTGTGGCCTCGCACAATGTATCTAAACGAGGCAATGAGGCAGCTAAATGACCGTATATGTTACCGAAGAGTTGACAGTAAAGAGGTTAACCTGGCTAAAAACAATGTATATTCCAAACTCATGGCATGGAGGAGTGCCGGAGTAATCACCATGGACGAATTCAAGTTCATGAAAAATGAGAATCCTATTACTCTGGTTATTTACTTCATACCGAAAATACATAAAAATAGTCAGGTGCTACCAGGGCGTCCCATAATTTCGGCATGTAACAGCATTTTGGAGAACACCAGTAAATATATGATTTTTTCCTCCAAGACTTGGTTAAATCTCTTCCCTCTTTTGTATTAGACACAGGAGATTTCCTTAAAAAAGTGTATGATATAAGGTGGAAATCCAGATATTTACTAATATCTCTTGATGTGACTGAATTGTACACAAGTATACACCATAGGGATGGCCTGAGAGCAGTGCAACATTTCTTGAGCTCCAGACCAGAAGGATTAAAAGACCACACCTGTATGATCATGGATATGATTAACTTATGCTTGGAGAACAATTTATGTTTGTTTGGAAAGCAGTACTTTCAACAAATCAGAGGAGTTGCAATGGGGGCCTGCTTCTCTCCCAGTTATGCCTGTTTGCATATGGGTTACTGGGAGGAGCAGGTCCTTGCACGCAAATTTGCAGACACCATTTCTACTAAGGTAGTCAAGTGGTTAAGGTATATAGATGACCTTTTTTTAATCTGGGATGGCTCTGCACAAGAGGCCGCAGACTTCATAGACAAACTGAACGATAATCGGTTGAACTTACAGTTCACCAGTCAGATCAGTGAAACATCTATATGTTTCTTAGATGTAGAGGTCTATGTAAAAGAAGACAGGCTGGAAACAAAACTGTACAGAAAAGCCACAGCTGGCAACAGCGTTCTACATTCCAGCAGTCATCACCCTGCCCATCTTATAAGGAGCATACCTTACGGGGAAATGCTCCGTATAAGGCGGATTTGCAGTACTGAGGCAGATTGTAGAGCAGCACAACTACAATGCAGCAATAGATTCACACAGAGGGGCTACAATTGTGACGTTATAAGAATAGCTATGAACCGAGCTAATGCTCATGACAGGGCATCCCTACTATCAATAATTCCCCTTGACCAAGTTGGATCACAGTCAGAGAGAGGGAGGGCCAACTAGGCAGCTACCGGTACAACAGACAGTGAAACACGATTGATTTTCACTTTCAATAATCAACATCGTACCATAAGAAACATCGTCAAGCGCAACTGGTCACTGATTACCAGTGATCCAGTGTTAGGCAAAGAGATTGCAGGGGCTCCCAAAATAGCCTACAAGCGCGCCAAGACAATGGGCAACTGCCTGGTATCAAGCAGCACAGCGATAAGGACAAAGAATGTATAGCTAGGTACAAGTAAGGGTTTCTTGCGGTGTTCCTCTTGCAAAGCCTGCAAGAATGGCGTAAGCAGAACAGAATACTCTACACCATTCAATAGTACACCTACCACCATCAAGTACAAACTGTCGTGCCGCACCGAGTACGTGGTATATGTGCTAGAATGTCCCTGTGGCCTGCGATACGCAGGCAGCATGAGTCCACAGGTGTACAAACGCATACTCCAGCACCTTAGGGCCATCACTAACGGCGATACCGCGTACCCTGTGGCCAGACATTTTGGTGAGGCACACAACAAGAAAGCTTCAGATTTGCGGTACTTTGTAATCGACACAGTCCCACCTCAGAGAAGTGGAGGAGACCGAGAGTTATTGCTGTGCAGATTAGAAACTCGCCACATCATTCTACTTGATACCGAAAATCCTAATGGGTTGAACGCAGGGGAGGACTGCCACACGTATTTATGAATTTCAGTATGAAAACTAAATGTATTCAGGATTATTCGATCATAATGGTTGTCTCAGTTAGAAATCTTGAAAATTATTCTTTAAAAAAATGTTTCACTACACGATTTTTCATATTATTTGTCACACAGGGTTTCACGTAACAGCTCTGAGAGACTATTTATTTGCCAAATTTGCACATATATGGGTTCGACATATTTCGTGTTTGTTATTAGCCCACTGGGGCAGAAGTATACTATGGGAGTTTTAAGATTATTTATGTTCTGCGAGTATAGGGAGTAACACTAGATGGTTTTTAACGTCTAGCATGGAACAGAGGATAAACTAGGAAAAGAATGGTGTCATTTTGCAGTGCTATAAAATATTTATAAACTTTGATATTATATAATGTTTTAACAAATATTTATTGATAGTATTCGTATATTATGCACATTACACTATTTGCACATTGCATTATTTGCACATCTTTGTCCCTCTTTCCCAAGCCTTTTCCTTCGAACCTTTTTCCCCTTATATCTGCTGCTCCTAGATGTATATAGATGAATTCAACTAAATGCAATGTATGTTTTATATATATATATATATTTATATCCATACGTTTACCAGTGCTTAATGTATATTATGATGCAGTTCACCAAACATCCTTTCACACAGTCAGTCATGAATATTTCTTATGTAAGATACAATGAAATTGCATTTAAGCAGTTATCAAACAACCATAGTATATCATTTATGTCTATGATGATGTGGCATGTCATTGTTGGTTACGAGCATTTTAAATTGAGCACATCCGCCCTAAAACGTTGTCATGTGATCAAGGTGCTTCGGGCACCGAAACGCGTCGTGGTGGAGTGGTGGTGAGCAATTAAATCACTATTGCACTATACCTGAGTTTGCTTCGTCTCTTTTTTTGCTTCCAGATTGCTGCAGGACGTCTCTATGCTGAAAAAATATATATATATATATATATATATATATATATATATATATATATATATATATATATATATATTCGTTTCTCAACAGAACTCCTTCCGGGTCCCTTGACCCATGAAAGGTGGCGTGGACGTCGGCGGAGTGAATCCGACAAAAGTATGCTATCTGTAAACAAAGTCCATATCCCACGCTCTCAGGAAACAACACGGAGACACCAAATTGAAGCCAGTGCTGTTTTAATTCACAATTAATTAATTAAAACAGCACTGGCTTCAATTTGGTGTCTCCGTGTTGTTTCCTGAGAGCGTGGGATATGGACTTTGTTTACAGATAGCATATATATATATATATATATATATATATATATATATATTCCAGGGCAATCTTTCTTAGGTAAGGAAGATTTGAGGCAGCTCGTCGGGGCTTTTGTACAAGACAATTTATTGAGAATTCGGGCAGACGCGTTTCGGAGTTATCCTTTTTCAATGCCCATATAGTATTCATTTGAGCCTCTGTTGTTCTCAGTACCACAGTAGTCCTTTCATACTTTCCAATTCACTGAAGTAGTGTTGGTGTCCGGCAAAACGTCACACGCCTCCTCATGGGGACTGCATCTCCCAGCATGCCGTGCAGTCGTCATGCTGATCGGTGACTGTTTCTCGGCAATGTTCATTTTCTCTTCATGAATCCGATCTGTAACGCTTGCCAGGTGGGGGCTGTAACACTCGATCTGGGCTTAGGTGTTGATATCCCACAGTCCCTGCCCCGCAGTTCCATCGGCAGTGGGAGTGGAGATGCTGGTAAAGTAACGACATCCCTTCATCGCAGTATGAACCGCCATTGGCAGCAACTCCACACTGTCTCCGTTGTGCGAAGACGGTCGGGAAGTCTCCGTACAAACCAACAACTTCCCCAACACTTAAGGGAGTGCTTTCCTCGCGTGCCGCATATACACACGGTGTTATCAAGCTAAAGGTTCTGTAGAATGTGTTACTTTTTTAATGATCATTGTTTAAAATACAAATATTTTGAGTATTGTTGCAAGAATTTCTAGAAACACTTTCTATTTATGCTGTTTCTGGACCAATACTTTTTATTGAAAGAGGAGAGTGTAGTAGATGTGATGCTTTCTTCCTTAAAACAAGTCGCTGTAATCAAATAATATGTTACATCTATTGATGTTTTAACCAGCAGAATTTCGTTATTGATGACAACTCACAACTGTTGATTATCTAATAGGTTTGGCCCATAATTTAAGTTTTTTACTGCTAAAGTTTTTAGAAGCTTTTGGACACCACGTCCTACCCATATTGCTGAACAATTCTTCCGTGAATGTAATTGTTAAGCTACGGGAATGAGAAGGCACAGTCTTGACCCGAACTGTGCCTGAGCACTCACAATGCATAAAAAATCTATCCCACATGGGTTAGTGAAGGATTCCACTCTGAAACCAATCTACCTTTGCCGGTTAGTTGATTTGAGACTTATGGGAGCTCAGTCATTTCTCTCATTAAGACTTCTGCCTCTCTCTCTAAAAAAACTTAGCACTCTGATTCACGATTGTACAATATCTTTCTGGAAAATTATTTTCCAATAGAATCAGATTGTCGTTTATTCTCATCTACTGACAGCTAGGATTCAAGCAGCTTTATTCATAAATATACATTAGTGTATTTTACTATGCACTTAAATAACCGTTTCAGAAGCTTTACTACAGATGAAAGCAGTCTGTTTGCTGCTTTGGTTGGCTTCAGTGACAGCAGAGTAACTATCATAATCTTAAAAAACAGTATTTTGAACAAACTAGAAACACGGGATCATAGTTTACTGTATGGAGTGCTTGTTTTCTGGAAGGGCCACTCACCTATTCAGATTTCAACATGGAAGACGTGGTTTGCCAGCATTTTTGGTTGGAAATGCTGGGGTGGCATGAAGTATATGTAAATTAAAATACTTTAAATCACATGGTAGTGACACGGAAAAGATTAAAAATACATTGGCTGCCAGGTAGTCGTTTTTCTCGAAGGAGTTATGAAATATTCCCTGCTACACTATCTCAGAGACAATTTTAGCTTTGAAAGAGGAATGTTCAGTGTTATTCTAGGAAACGAAAATCTTGGATAGCAATCTTAACCAAGAGATACGCTATTATCAGCACTCTGGTGGATTCAATCGTGGTAACGTCATCTTTAGCAAAGCAGTGTCTTCAAATGGTTTAACGATGCGAAATATTTAATAAATCACAATAGCATTCCTCGTAAGGAAAACGTGCATAAATGTAGAAAGAGAGCAATTCAATCGTTGGATTTTTAATTCCATAAATAAGTGAGTCTTGCACTGTCTTTTAGATTTAGTGAGGAAACGTCATTAGCTAGACAGTTCCAGATCATCGAAATTTGCCAAATTCTTCCACGAATCGTGTATTTTTAAACCAGGGCATGAGAAGAATCACTGAGGGATATATTATGCACTGTAATCTTTGTTTGTGCTGAGAACGTCCTAGGGAAGCCAAACGGAGACCAGATTAACATAGAACACCAGCACCATCCACTTTATTTTTTTCCCATTTAACTCTGGTCCCATTGGACCATGACTTGGCGGCATGGCTAGCTCTCCCCACTGAGCCATGTTAGTAGCTAATGGAGCAGCTACTTGCTGAAACACCTTTGTTGGACTCCTGTTCCTCAGTAAATGATGCGTTTTTTGTCACCAAGGAAGTCACACTTTTTTTTGTTGACCAAGATTGCCTTAGTTGGCAGCCAATCAAAATCCCAGAATGGCCTCTAAACTGTAAAATAGGCAGCGGATATCCGTTGACTATACAGGAAGAGTGGCCGTTGTTTGCAGGCATGCTGGATCAGTTGCCCAGCAAAAGAGGGGCAGCACATTTTAATGAAAAAAGATGAGTATGAATCTAAATGAGAATAAGCAGAAATGACTGCCGCCCCCCAAAAAACGGAATTTCATCCCATACCATATCATGGTTCAATTTTAAATGGGCCTCAAATGTGTCTGTAGTCCATTCTCTACTTTCCATGGCTGGATGATTGACACACCCAAAATAGCTTTAGTAGTTCCCAGCACCAACAACTAGGCCACATTCTCAATTCACCTAAGACATCACCCATAGTTAGCGGTCTAGTTTTCAGGGGCACCAACCTCAAGCACTATTTTAGGTCCATTCAGTCCACTGCCTAGTTTCTGAGACCATGAACTACCAGCACTATTTTAGGTGTGTTGAGTCCATGGCCTGAGGAAACAATCCAATGGTTAAGGCATAGGTATACCATTTTTTAAAAAACTTTTTCCTGGTTGGGGGAGACAGTTGAGGGACCTGAGTATGGTCCAGCGGTAAGAGTGGGCTTATACTACCCTTTTATGTGGACTTTATCATTTTAATTTGGACAAAGCGAGTGTGCCCCATATCCAGAAATGGGGGCTGCAAGACTCACTTTAATTTTTCAGCCAGCCAGTCGGTGCTGTCGAATTTGCAGCCTCAGTTGACCAATGGTTTCGTGTTTATTTTTTCATTTTTGTCCGTTGACATATGCAGATCGAGTTCTCAAACCTCCATGTATTAAAAAAGCTAATATGTACTATAATGTTCACCAGTTGAAGCTCCATTTGACACCTTTCTTCATGCTTATATACCTTACAAATGTGAACATATTTACAACATGACAATGACAGGAGACTTTCTGAGTACAATTCTGCCTTTAAGAATGAGAAGTTTGGCATAAATCGATTCAGTGTTTTTTTGCTGTAGGTGGAAGCAAAATTTCTGTGAATTAAAACAGGAAAACAGCTTTTTTCACACCCCTTAAACTTTTCGCCCTGCATGGTACTGCAAAACAATTAGTTTCCTGAATTTGTTGCAAAACTGTCCACAGCGGCGTAGTTAAGGGCAAATAAAAAAATGAGTTTTCAATGGAATGTTTTATATATCTATATATATATATATATATACACACACACACACACACATAAATATGTATTCACTGAAAAAACATAGGTTTCAGGGACGTTATAGTTTGAAATTAGCATTTAAAAAACCTTAGAGATTCACTGAAATAAACACTGGTTTCAGAGACGTTATAGTTAGTTGGACATTTCACTCATACAAAACCAGAGTAAATTGGCCCTTATAGTTAGTTGAGCTAACTATAACTTGCGCCCCTGCAATGCACTGCTGATGATGTCACATCTTACATTACTCATGACATGGTCAATGACATCACTGATGACATCATCCAGTGACTGTCTGTTTCTGTAAAGTTTAAATATGTTATATATATATATATATGTATATATTTATCTATATCTATATCTATATAAATATAAATATATATATATAAATATATGTATGACTGTCTGAATGGATGGCTCAGTAGGTACGTGACTGACTGTATAAGTGAGTGATTGAACGTGTCTTACTGAATGCTTGGGTTAGTGACTAAACTGTGTGAATTTCTGTATCAGTCCGTCAGTTGGCGTGTAAGCGGCTGCATGGATTGGTGAGTAGCTACATCAGTGTCTATATGGGTTATTGATTGGTTGTCTGAATATCGGTGTGGTGGGTGGGCTGTTTGTGACTGTGCATAATGTGTGAGTGGGTAATTCACTGGGTTCAATTGTGCCCCATGTGAAGGACTGTATGTGTGGATGAGTGTGTGTATGGGTGTGTTGGTGAGTGAATGGATGTCTCAGTGGTAAATGTGTGAGTAGCTACATATGTGAAAGGCAGTATATGTGAGTGTTGAACTATATAAATAACTATATGTGAGTGTGAGTGATTGTGAGAGTGGCTGTATGGATGAGTGTGTGCTTTTGTCAGGGATTGTATAAGAGATTAAGTATGTGTTAGTATCTGTATGAATAAGTAAGGTGGTGTGTGTATAATGATTCTTTGCATGACTGACTAGGTGAATGAGTAACTCTATGGGTGAGTAGCGGTGTGTGAGTATATGTATAGGTGTATGAGTGCATATATCAGTGGCTATGTTGATGAGTGACTGTATGGATGAGTGGATGTTTGCATAGACCTATGAATCAGTGAGTGGGTATGTACTAACTGGTTTTGGTGTGTATATGGTTTCGAGAATGGTAGTTTGTACTTTAGAGGGGTGTAGAAATAAGCAAGAGAAGTGCAGAATGTAGCAACAGAGGTGCTGAAAGAGGCTAGAGGGGTGCAGGAAGAGGGAAGAGAAGTACGTAAAGAAGCATGGGAGGTGCCGAAAGAGGCAAGAGAGGTGCAGAAACAGGCAAGAAAGGTACAAAAAGAGGTAACAGGGGTGCAGAAAGAGGTAAGAGGGATACAGAGATTTACAAGAGAGGTGCAGAAAGAAGCCAGAGAAGTTCAGAAAGAAGCAAGATAAGTGCAGAAAGAAGCAAGAAAGATGGAGAAATAGGGGAGAGGGGTATAGGAAGAGGGATGTGGGATGCGGAAATTTGCATGAGAGGTGTAGAAATAAGCAAGAGCAGTACATAAATAACCAATAGAAGTGCAAGAAGAGGCAAGAAGGGTGAAGAAAAGGGTAGGAGAGGTGCACGGGAATGAGGGATACAGAAAGAGGCAGGAGAGGCAGGAGAGGTGTAGAAAGAGGGTGCAGAAAGAAGCAAGTGAGGTGCAGAACATGGAAAGAGAAGTGTAGAAAGGGGCAAGAGGGATGCAAAAAAGAGAAGAAGGGTGCAGAAAGAAACAAGAGAGGTGCAGAAATAAAGCAATAGAAGTGCAGAAAGAAGCAAGAGAGGTACAGAAAGAAGGCAAGATAAGTACAGAAAGAAGCAAGAGAGGTGCAGAAAAAGAGAAGAAAAGTACAGAAAGAGACAAAAGTGGTGCAGAAAGAAGCAAGAGAGGTGCAGAAAGAGGCAAAATAGGTGCAGAAAGAGGGGTCAGGGGTGCAGACTGAGGTAAGAGAGGTAGAGAAAGTGGGTGGAGGGGTACAGAAAGAGGCAAGAGGGGTGCAGAAATGTGCAATAGAGGTACATTAAGAAGCAAGAGCAGTGCAAAAGAACCAACAGAAGTGCAGTAAGAGGCAAGAGGGGTACAGGAAGAGGGAAAAGAGGTATAGAAAGAGGCAAGAGAGTTGCAAAAAGAGGGAAGAAGTGTACAGAAAGAGGCGAGAGGGGTGTAAAGAAGCAACAGAGGTGCAGAAAGAAGCAAGAAAAGTGCAGAAAGAGGCAAGAAAGGTACAGACACATGCAGGAAAGATGCAGAAAGAGGGAACAGGGGTACAGAAAGAGGCAAAAGAGGTACAGAAAGAGAGAAGAAGGGTGCAGAAAGAGGCAAGAGGGGTGCAGAAAGAAGCAAGTTAGGTACAGAAAGAGGCAGCAGATGTGCAAAAAGAGGCAAAAGAGTTGCAGACAGAGGCAAAAGATGAGCAGAAAGAGGCCAGAGAAGTGCAGAAAAAGAAATAAAAGTGCAAAAAGAAGCAACAGAAAGGCATAAAGAGGCAAGAGAGGCGCAGAAAGAAGCAAGAGTGGTTTGCACATCATTAGTACCAACTTAATACCCACTTTTAGCAATAAGTAACAGGTGACCGTTCTATGTCTGCAAAGGGCCTTCCACCATGCTGTAACACTTGTTGCTGCATAATAATAATTTCACTGCACAACATACTAAATAATTCCACCACACACAACCTAATTCACTCCACTCCAAGAACCATTAATAAAACACTTTTACATTTACAACGCCAATAGCTCTAACTCTCGCGAATACAAAACCTATTATATTGAAAATGCTTCTTTAACTAGTAGTTGTGTTTGCAGAGAGGTGGAGAAAAGAGGCTTGGCCTCCCACCACCACTCAGGAATTCCACTGCGTAGGACTTGCAGGAAGTACAAGAAGGGCTTCTTGGCCCTCAAAGTGCCTCAGGAGAAAAGAGGACTTCATCCCCCAAACCCGTAGTGTGCCAGGAGACGCATTTGCAGAGTGGTGGAGAAAGGGGGGCATGGACTCCGAAGACGTCTTAGCAATCCCACTATGTGGGACTTACTGGAGCTACCACGAGGGGTAGTTGGTCCCCAAGGACAACCATTTGGTCCAACTACCCCTCCTATTACCTCCAGTAAGTCCCACACAGCAGCATTGGTAAATTCTCATAGCAGGCCATGCAACTTTTGCCCACCAGTCTGCAAACACACTTGTTGGCACGCTCTTCGATGGGGATAAAAGTCCCCTTCGCTGCTGGGGGTAGTTAGGGGCCAACTAGCCTACCTGTAACCTTCAGAAAGCCCCACACAGTGGGATTGCTGAGAGGTAGACAAAGGCCGCACCCCCTTTATCCACCACTCTGCAAACACGCCTGATGGCGTGCTCTTGGTTGAGGGATGAACTTCCCTTACCTCTTGAGGGTCCCTGGGGCCAACTAGCCCTACTGTACCTCCAGTAAGCCCCACACAGCTGGATTGCTCTGAGTGGTCCAAGGCCATGCCCCCTTTTTACACCACTCTGCAAACGTGCTGCCTGGTGCACTGCTGCTCAGGGATGAAGTCCACTTCAGTCCTGAGGTCCTCAGGACACAAGAGGACTTCATCGCCCCACCAGCAGTGTGCGAAGAGGCACGTTTGCAGAGTTGTGTAAAAAGGGGCATGGCCTCAGACCACCTTTCAGTAGTCCCACTATGTGAGGCTTACTGAAGGTACCTGGTTGACTTGTTGGCCCCTAGGAACCCTTAGGATTCAAGGGGACTCAATCACCCAAGCAAGAATGCTCCAGCAGGTGCGTTTGCATAGTGGTGCAGGGATGGTGTGGGGACTCTGGCGAGATGCCGGCTTCTGCTTTTGTTTTTTTTAGAAGGGGCTGTGTGGCCCCCCTTCCCTTAATATTGTGTGGGCAATAGGGTTCCATCCACCAGGGCCTGACCCATTTTTTAAACAAGAATAAAATAAAAACAGGAAGGCCCCCCTCTGGAGGCCTTTATCTCCCGGGGCTGTGCCTCAATTTTTAAAATCTTATTACAGGAAGGGGGCCCTTCCCTGGGACACTATTGGGTCCGGGAACCCCATCCCCCGGGACCTGGCCACACGTTAGGGACCATGGTGGAGCCCCAATGCCCCCGCATTCCCATTCGGCTCCCTACCTCCTGCGCCAAACATGCAGGATTTGTAAACCCTCCGGATCACGAGCTTCATTTTGATTGGATGCCTACACTCCAAACCAATAAGTGTTGGCAGCCATCTTGTGACTCGGTAAGAAAAAAGGTGAAAAAAGGATAAAATTCAAGAAAAGGGGGCAGGGTAGAAAAGACCTGACCCCCTAGGCTTGCACGGGTGGTCCCACAAGGATCCCCAGGAACAAAAAAAGCATTTTTTAGAAAATATTTTCTGACGGATATGCGCTGGGTGCTTGAAACCGGCCCCATTTTTTGTTAATGAAGAGCGGGCTCCTTGCGCTTTGTTTCATTGAGCCCACGGGTGGGCCATGTCCCAGGGGCAATGTGCCCAGCCCCGGGGACTATCACCTCCCAGGGGCTTTCTTTAATAAAGGGTGGGAGGCTTCGCGGTCCCTCCCAGGCCCCGGGGAACACCACCTCCCCGGGGCTACATCACAAAACTGTGTGGGGGCTCAAGTCCTCTCACACTGCCCCGGGGACCACCACCTCCCCAGGGCACTAAATATTGAAGTACGGGGGTCCATTGTGGACCCCCAGCCCCAGGGACCACCACCTCTCTGGGGCTTTAAACTGGTTGGTGGGGGGCCATGCTGCCCCCTCGTTGAGCTCTTGAAGTTCCTGGGAACCACCAACCCCCAGGGCTGGCTCCAGCAATGTCCCTGGGTGCCCACTCCCATGGTCCTGTCATTGCAAACTCTGCTTCACGAGGGCATTCATTGGAGCTCCCCGCGGTCCCCAATGTTGAGGCCAGGCCCTAGGGGATGCGGTCCCCGGGGCCAATAGTGCCCCAGGAAAGAAGTGGCCACGCGGCCCCACTCCCGTATTAATAAAAAAAAACAGAGGCAAAGCCCCGGGGGGTGAGGTCCCCGGGGCCATAATTGGCCTCAGGAGGAGAGCCACATGGCCCCCCTACAAAATTAATGTTTTTTTATAAAGTTTGTGAGAAAAACATTATGATTAAATTTCTATTACTTTTTATGTCATTAATCGATGTGATTGTATTGTGTTTTGCAAAGTGTATGATTTATAGGATATATACTGATTTGTAACACTTGTGTCTGTTTTTAATGAATTATACTTTTACCCTATCATATAGCTTGTTTATCTATATGATTTTTATTCATACTTATTAAATATATATTTGTATACAGTCCATTTTTCGTTATTTCTTCACACTACCGGTTCTGGAATAATTGGTCATTTACTCTGCTGATGTCCTAGGTTTTTTTACCCACATAGGCTTTTATAAAGTCTGGTCAGACCCCAGGGGATGGGCTCCCCGGTGCCAATAATGGCCCAGGGAACTAGTGCCACGCGGCCCCCCTCCCGTATAAATAATAAAATAAATATAAAAACAGAGGTCATGCCCTGGAAGATGGGGTCCTTGGGACAAAAATCGGCCTGAGTAGGGGGGCCGTGCAGCCCTTTCCCGTTTTATTTATTTATTTTATTAAAAAGGCTCAAGCCCTGGTAGATGGGGGCCCAAACATTACTAAGAGAAGGGTGGCCACACAGCCCCCTTCTAAAAATATCAAATAAAAGAGAAGCTGGCATCTCGTTGGAGGCCCCGCTCCCTCCCTCCACCACTCTGCAATTGCTCCTCCTGGCACGTTCTGGGTTGGGGGATTAAGTCCCCTAGAATCTTAAGGGTACTTAGGGGCCAACTACCCCACAAGATATCTCCAGTAAGCCCCACACAGAGGGATTGCTGACAGGTGGTCCCAGGCCATGCCCCTTTTTACACCACTCTGCAAATGCACCTCTTGGTGCACTACTGATGGGGCAATGAGGTCATCTTGTGTACTGAGGACCTCAGGACTGAAGTGAACTTAATCCCCTGAGCATCAGTGTGCCAGGAGACACATTTTCAGTTTGGTGGAAAAAGGGGGCATGGCCTGTGTCCACCTGACAGCAATCCCACTATCTGGAGCATACTGGAGGTATCAGGTAGGCTAGTTGGCCCCTAAAGACCCCCAGCAGCAAAGTGGACTTTACTTTACATCCAAGAGCATACCAGGGAATGCGTTTTTCAGAGTGGTGAGAAAAGGGGGCATGGCCTGCTATGAGGACTTAGCAGTCCTGCTGTGTGGAACTTACTGGAGGTAATAGGAGGGGTAGTTGGCCCCCAAAGGTGTTCTGGGGGCCAAATACCCCTCCTGTTACCTCCACTAAGTCCCACACAGTGGGATTGCTAAGAGGTCTTCGGAGACCACACTCACCTTTCTCCACCACTCTGCAAACACGCCTCCTGACACAGTACTGTTTGGGGGAGGAAGTCCACTTTACTTCTGAGGGTCAATGGGGGCCTAGAAGCCCCCTTGGTACCTCCTGTGAGTCCTATACAGCAGAATTCCTTAGCGCTGGTCGGAGGCCCAGACTCCTTTCTCCACCTCTCTGCAAATGCGACTACTAGTTATAAAAGCATTTGCAAAATATTAGGCTTAACATTTGCGAGAGGTAAAGCTATAGGCATTGTAAATGTAAAAGTGTTTTAATCATGTTTCTCGGAGTGGAGAGGTTGTAGGTTGTGTGTAGTGGAATTATGTGTTATAATGTGCAGTGAAATTATGTGGATAGAGTTTGACTTTGATGTGGGTAGAAGGTATATGGTATTCAGTGTATAGGCATTATGTAGAATGGGATTATGTGTTATGGAGAGTAATTATGTGGTGTGGTAATGAAATTAAAAAGATCATTAATAAGAATTGGTCGCTGGTTGCAGATGACATTAGGCAGGACGGTCTACCGTTACACTCCTTTAAAAGAGCCAAAAATATCTGAGACATGGTGGTTCATTCCTTCCTGGACCCGGTGGAACAACCTACTATCACTTCAATGTGGAATCTTCCCCCGATTGTTGGACAACATAGGTGTGGAGCATGCATCGCATGTGCTACTACACTGCAAACCAAGATTTTTGTGTATAAAAACCGGACTTTCGATCTAAAATCATACACTAATTGTAATACGACTAACGTTATACACGTAATTCAGTGTCCTTGCGAGCAAGTATATGTCGGGCAGACTCAACAGTAGGTCAAACAGAGGATTTTACAGCATGGAAGCAGAATACGCTGTGCTGTACCAGGAGCCCCTTTAGTAGATCACTGTCAAAGAATGGGGCACACTGTTCAAGAATTGAGATGTGTGGTCATGGAAAATACCACTCTGGGCAGAAGGGGTGGCAATCTGGTGACAGTGCTTAATACCCGCGAATCTAAATGGATGGCCACATTTGATTCAATAAAAAACGGTCTCAACAAGACCGACAGTAGTTATGCTCAGATAGCAGCACTGGGACATTAACCACAGTGATAGATGTGCCTGTGTTCGATGGTCTGTTGGTTGAGTTTGTAAATACAAGTGTAGATTAATGCTTGGTCTCTTTGTTCCTTCATTTATTGCAATGACGTCCTCCATCTTGCTTGGTTACGCGTGAATTAATTGATAACGTTTACACCCTCATGTTCGAGAGGTGCACGTTATAATTGTTTTCGGCAATGACGCTATCTATTTTAGAATGTGCCAGTTTGCTATGACGCCCTCCATCCTGCTTAACTAATTGACAACGTCTACACCCTCATGCTTGAGAGGTGCACGTTGTTTTTGTAATTGTTTCTGGCAATGTCGCTATCTATCATAAAATGTCCTAGATTTAATAACTGATAACGTTTACACCCTCATGTGCGAGAGGTGCACGTTTTTGGCAATGACCCTTCTTAGAATATGCCTGATAGCGTTTTACACTCTTTCAAAATAATTTTCTGTCATTGATCGTTTCTAAGTGACTCCTCTTTAACGTGCCATCATATAATAACGGGCCGATGTTGTCTTATATTAAGGAAGAGTCGATTGCTGCCTTTGTTTAATGTAATGTGGGAATTCTTAAACAACTCAATCATTTATATTCCCCTCCTGTTTGTATTAATCAACTCAACCTTAGATCGGAGACGTTGGCTCTCCACATTGCAGCCGAGTAGTATTTTTTCAGTTGCTAGTCACTCATGTGACCGCGCTACAATTTTTCCAGCCTGAACGCGGAAGTGGTCTGACTACGCGTACTCCGCGATCACGAAGGACAGAGCACTCTCAGACTACAGACCGCCGCTGCGGCTACGTTGTTGATGTAAGTGCTGTATCCATGCTGGATACCGCTAGACCGTTCTAATGACCCTTGTTTTTAACAGGGGATTACTCCGATACTCCACCTAAACACTAATATTCCCCTTCACCCTTCCCCGCAGAGAATCAAGGGCGGCGCTGAGTCCCTATCGTCTAGGACGAATATGGCATTTTTTGGACTGCTGATTGCTATCGTGGCCTCCTGATCGATGTAAGTGTTTATCACGGAATGTATGGGGCGTTAATGCCACGTGCAGGCAGTCCTTAATAATTAATGGGTTGTAACACCATCCCTCTCGTCCCCCCACTTAGCGGAAGTGCAGGAGAGGATATTTCCTATTCATCTCAGCAGTCCTCATGAGCAGATGGACAGACTCCAGCCCCATCTTGAAACACACATGTAAGTGTCTGAAGGAAATCAAAATAAGACTGATTTAACCCAACTAGTGAGCAGATAAGCAAAACAAAGATAGGGCTGCACTTAAATTCTAATATTGATAATTCGTGCATTGTAGCCCTATAACTCATTGTCTTCTCCGTCTCTTCAGTGGCAGGAGTATGAAGAATTGATATACTTCTGAACAGTACCACCGGGCGATTATTCAGTCTAGTTGGTTACTTATTTGTGTAATTAGTCAGTCCTTACCTAGTGTTGTTCTTGGGTACAACGCCTGAATCCTATTGATACATGGTTCTATCCTTGTTCTTCCGTAGTCGGCCTGAATGGTCTTCAGTCCACTAGTATCTGACAACACGGAAGGTGGTCCAACAGATTCCCAATACCCGGAGCCAGCTGGCCCGAGTCACCATAGTAATTCTCCGTTTTTGTACAATATGGCTATTTTGAATAGCTTTTTAATCCACTTTTTATGTAGAATTTACTTAGTTTTTATCTCTCTTAATTTATAGAATTGTCTTGCTCCACTACATCCCTTGTTGTCCTGATGAAGACCCCGTCTAAGGGCTCAAGTCAACCTCCCATGTAGGGGTCGAAACGTCGATGGCTCTACCAGTATTGTCATCCGGCACTATCCATTACTGTTTAGTATTTATGATTGTGACCGTCGAATGACCTCTGCAATGTTACTGTAATTGTAATTTTGGCTTGAATAAGTTGAAGCCTTTCTTAATTAATAGTGAATGTTTTGTAGAGTATGACATTAAGGTCTCTCTTTTGAACTACCCTACCCTTTCCATTTCACACCTTACACTTCCCTCCCTTTCCTGTGCTCGGGGCATTATTATGATTGTGTATAAAGTCTGATTTATTGACTAGCACTTTGTGATTAAAGAACAGTGGTTGCTCTATTAAATGTGATGAATTCTTTTATTAGAAAATGTTTTGAATAATTAATTGTGTACGTTTGTGATACGTCTTTCTCTGGGACCCTTACATATGTACTACCTAGCACCCAGGTCCCAGCGACTTCTTGGGTAAAACCCCCCCCTTGGTAACGTATTTAGAGGTATGAGCAGGGCCACTGGAATTATGCGACTGTTTGGCTGCACCGACTTTTGCACAATTATACATTTTCTGCATTTGCCACATAATCCATCATCTGGTGCATAATCTGCAGATTTACACAAAAAAAACTTGTTTCTAGCTCAAACTACTCAAACGCTACGAAAAATGCAGCGACAAGTGTTATAGCATGGTGGAAGGCCCATTGAAAACCTAGAATGGTCACCTGTTACTTATTGCTAAATGTGGGTATTAAATTGGTACTAATGGCGTGCAAACCACTCTAGCTTCTTTCTACGCCTCTTATTTAAAGAGTTTTATATAGGACTGGCTAGACGTGAAGGTATCAGAGCGCTTTACATTTGGTTCCATAATGTAACAGAAAATGATGACAATTACACATTTCGTCAAAAAATAAGCTATACATTAAGAGAGGAGAGAAAGGAGAGAAAAAAAATAGTGGAGGGGGAAGGGGAGGTGAGAAGAGGGAGGATGAGGGGAGAGACGACAGGAGAGATGAAAGGAAGTTTGTCTAAAGACCGACTGGGTAGGTGACGTCCAAGGAGGGAATCCAAGTCCCGTCTCTGCTTTAGCTAAACCAGGTAACTCTATCGGGCATCAGTCAAAATAGCTAGGTCTCAAGTGGCGAGGGAAAACGTTCACAGAAAAATAGGGTGGGAAGTAAGGGCAAGGACAGGTGAGGGCAAAGGTCAGGAGCTGGAAAGAGTAGAGCGGAGAGGGGTGGGGGTAGGGGACGGGGGAGAATGGGTCAGGAGAGACGCGGAGAGTTTGCCAAAGTCTGGCTGGGTAGGTGATGGTCAAGGAGGGAATCCAAAGTCCATCCCCCCTTTAGCACGCCAGGTAGCTCCACTGGGCATCAGTCAAAATGGCTAGGTCTCAGCTGTCGAGGGAAGTTCGCAGCGTAAAGGCTTCTTTCTGCACCTTTCTTTTTTTGCACTTCTTTTGCCTCTTTCTGCTCACCTCTTCCACTTTCTGCACCTCTCTTGCCTCTTTCTGCATCTGTTGCCTCATTCTGCATCTCACTTGCTACTTCCTGTACCCCTCCTGCTTCTTTCTTCACCCCTGTTCCCTCTTTCTGTACCTCTCCTGTCTGTTTCTGCACTTCTCTTGCCTCTTTCTACACTTTCTTGCCTCTTTCTGCACCTCTGTTGCAACTTTCTGCACTTATCATGCCTGTTTCTGCACCCCTTGCCTCTTTCTGTACCTGCTTTGCTTCTTTCTGCACTGCTCTTGCTTCTTTGTACACTTCTCTTGCTTCTTTCTGTACCCCTCCTACCTCTATCTTCACCCCTCTTTTCTCCTTCTGCACCTCTCTTGCCTCAGTCTGCCTACCTTTTCCGTCTTTCTGCACCCCTTTTTCCTGCTTCTGCAACTCTCCTGCCTCTTTCTGCAGTTCTCTTGCTTCCTTATGTACCACACTTGCCTCTTTCTGCAACTCTCTTGCCTCTTTCTGCACCTCTCTTACCTCTTCCTACACTTCTCTTGCCTATTTCTGCACCTCTCCTGCCCTTTTCTGCACCTCTCTTGCTCTCTCTGCACCCCTCTTGCCTCTTTCTGCAATGTGTATGGAACTGATTTATCATTCACTGTTATGATTCAGGAATGAAGATCAAGAATAAATAATTCATGAAATGAATTAAAAGTTTTCATCATTGATTTTTTTGGATTGTTTTTAGTACTTATATAGCGCATACTGTTATCCTACGGGTATCCTGGCACTTCAGACTAGGTAGAATTGGCCAGAGTGGAATAAGTCAGGAAAAAAAGAGATCAGAGGTTAAGCTTTTGAAAAAAGCTAGGTTTTTAGACTCCTACGAAACTCTAGCAAGGAGCCAGTTTGTCTGAGGTTCAAAGGTAACTCATTCCAAAGGTGGGTACCGGCCACATTAAATGCCCTCCCTCCGAACTTGGAGCGTATGAACCTGGAGACCATCAGTAGACTGGCACTAGAGGAGCAAAGTTGCCTCTTAGGCTGGTACCATGTACATTTTTCCTGTAATGGGACTGGACCCAGCTCATGCACCGCTCTGAATACCAGGCAGAGAGACTTGAAGTGGACCCTTTCCTTAATAGGCAGCCGGTGTAGATCCCTAAGAGCCAAGGTGGTAGATGCATACCGCTGCCTATTAAGTGCTAGTTTTGCTGCTGCAGACTGGACTCTCTGCAATCCCTGAATGATGTATTGTGGAGCCCCCAAAATACATAGAATTGCAATAATCCAGTCTGCTTATCACTGTGCTTCTTACCACCAATGAACGTGATTCTTTTGGCAGTAGCGGGACTATTTTTCATAACATACGCATTAAGGAGAAGCACACATTGACGGTCTTGTTAGCCTGTGACTCCATCTGGAGGTTGTCGTCAATCCAAACCCCCAGATTGCATACCTTACTAACCAGCACTAGTGGTTCCTCCTCAGGAGTAAGTTTAAAATCAAATGGAAGGGGTTTAGGCACCCTGGCAGAGGAGCAGTACACCACCTCGGTCTTCCCGCTGTTAAATTGTAGGGAATTTCTTCAGAGCCAGTCAGCCGTCCGCTGCATACACTGCTGGAATGTGTCCTGGGAGATTGCTAGTTACCTTCTAGGGAGAATTCCAGCTGTGTATCGTCGACATAATTGACTAGGCTGTCTCCAAAAGACTTAATAATGGGGAGCAAGGGCTGCAAATATACGTTAAAAAGAATAGGACTAATCGCAGAGCCCTGTGGCACCCCATGTACTACAGGAGATTTACTGGACGAAAATGGTGCTAAGGTTACTACCTGCTGTCTTCCTGCAAGATAGGACTGAAGCCACTGCAGAGCCAGTCCTTTCACTCCTAACTTCTTAAGTCTCTCCTATAAGATGGAATGGCTCACCGTGTCGAATGCGTCCGACATATCGAGAAGCACTAAGACAGTAGCGTTCCCGTTGTCGGCTCGCATGCGCAGATTATCCATCATGGTGACCATAGCTGTCTCAGTCCCATGGCCTGAGCGAAACGCAAATTGGTCTCTATCAAGCAGGTGATTATCCTGCAGAAAGCCCAATAGTGTAAGCATAGGCGAATTTTGCGAATTTGCGACCCGCGAATTTGCAGATTTGCGAATTTGCGATCCGCAAAATTTGCGAATTCGTGCGAATTTGCGGATTTTTTTTATTTTTGCGTGTTTGCGGGTGTTCGCGGGGCGCTTTGCTTGTTCGCGGGTGTTCGCGGGGCGCTTTGCGTGTTCGCAGGTTTTTTTTTGCCTGGTTAAACACTGCCACCCTCTCATTTTTTATGCCCTTCTGCCCTCTGTATCACTCGTTTCTGTGCCCTTCTGCCCTCTGCCCCACTCTTTTTTTGTCCCCTTCTGCCCTCTGTCCCACTTTTGTGCCCTTCTGCCCTCAGCCCCACTTAGAATGGCACCAGCAAGCTGCCAGCGCCATTCTAAAATAGCCACAAAGAGCTTTAACAGGAAGCACTAATAGATAAAGTAAAGCAGGTGCTTGAGTTGAAGGTCAAATTAAGTTACACAATCATTAATCACCCCAAGTTTGGGGTGATTAATGATTGTGTAACTGAATTTGAGCTTAGGACTTTATTCTGCGAGTGTTGGTTGAGAGCCATTTGAAAATCTTCCTTAGCATCTTGAGTGTGTGGAAGCAGGATGCGGAGACGGCGTTCACTTAGTTGGAATGTGTGGGTTGACTGTTGATGACTATTCTAAGGGTATTGACGTAGGTAGACAGAAGGGGGTGGTCCTGAGTTCACCAGAGCACTAGGTAAAGTCCCACAGTAAGGTGTTTCAATCAAAGTTTACAACTTCCAACAGTGCTGAGAAAATTGGTGCATAGTCTTGAGGGATGTTAGATGAGAGTACGCTTAGGGTGTGGTTGACGCTGATCTGAACTTTGAAGGTCAGGTGCTTCATGCTGGGGAAGGCACTTACTGGGATGGTGGAGCAATGGATGGATTCTTAGTAGATGATAGTGATACTGCCATGTCTGATGATTTTATATCTGGGAGGCCTTGATGCAGCGATGTCAGTGGCCAAAGAGGGGGACAGACAGGAAGAGAGTCATCCGGTGAGCTGTCGTGAAGCAGGTCTAAATCTCAGTGGTGTGTTTTGTGAGGGAGCTAGTTTAAATGAGTATGCCTGATACAAAGGGATGCAGTATAGTGGGAGTCAGGTGTGTGCAGTTGAGCGTATGATAAACATTGAGTGTTGGTGATAAGCGGGTGTGAGGTGGGTGCCAGAGGGTGTAAGTAAGTTGGCAGTGGTGCAGGACTGGGATAGGTGTCTGGATTTCAGGACATACACATTGTAGCGGGGTAACAGGGGGTGTCAGAGAGGACCAGGGGTCCAGGCATGGGGGGATATAGATGAACGCAGATGGGCTTGCCTTTTGGCATGCCTTTGGTGGAGGAGAACTGGATGATGAGTGGAGCTCGGAAAGAGAGCTTGAGGAGGGAGAGCATGAGAGTGCAGCAAGAAAAGTAGGATGACCGTGGTGGTGAGGCCACCAAA
Source organism: Lissotriton vulgaris (assembly GCF_964263255.1). NCBI lineage: Eukaryota > Metazoa > Chordata > Amphibia > Caudata > Salamandridae > Lissotriton > Lissotriton vulgaris. Next base: position 1,889,821,446 of record NC_141689.1, on the reverse strand, counting down.
AGAGGTCAGGTGCAAGGGGGAGGAAGCAATAAGTAGCAAAAAAGGGTAAAAAACAGGCACAAAGCAAAAAGGCTAGAAATAGAGGCACCTGGGAACAAGGGAAACAAGAGAGAGGGTAAGAGGATGAAACAGTGGCAAAAAAGAGTGAAAAATGACACATTTGAAATCAAAGGAAAGCAAACAGAGGGAGAAAGAGTGCTATCAGTTGAAACACTGTGGCAAAGGGGGGATGAACGGCACAAATGAAAGCAAAAGAAAACATAGAGAGGCAAAAAGGTGAAATGGTATTAGAGAGAGTGGAAGCAAGAGACATGGTGAAGCACGAGAGAAAGGGTGAAGAGAGAGAGAGAGACAGCAGAGAGCAACAGAAGAACAACAAGACTGGGAGGCTCAGACGATAACAGGGCAGGGCCCGCAAGAAATGGACCTGATCAGAGGACATGGTGCAGGTAAGTCTAAGGTGCAGGGAAGTCTGTGTAGGGCTAGGTAGTCATTACTGGATATACTAACCACTAAATACATTTTTGTTGTTGTAGGTCCTCACCTTCAACTTGGAGCTATAAAGCTAGAGAAAGCTTTTAGTGGCCAGTATAGCTTGCTATGGTGAGTTATAAGGCTATAATATAGTCTCATTCTGTGCTTTTTCAGAAGCAGATATGCTTAAGCCCTTCGATGCGGATGACAAAGCCAGCTCGTCATGGGCGTTACCTGCGCTGCACACATGACAAGCTGGCTTTGTCACAAAAGCCGCGATTTTCAAATTTCAGCGCACAGCGGGAAAACCCGCTAGCGCGCATGCGGTTAAGAACTTTGACTGCAGTGGTACTTTGTCAGCACTACTCTGTAGCTTGGGTTCAACTATCTGTGTTCATTTTCAGTATTCAAACCACTTTTCCCAACTTTATTATTCATCAATGGTCAATAGTATCTTCTGAATACTTACTTTTCTAAGAAACAAGCAAAGAAATGGGTGAGGTGAGGAGAGCAAACAAATGCACATCTGAGAAACCAGGATAGATCAATAGACGAATGTCATATAAAGTGATTTGACAAAGAAATGGGAAAAACAGGATTGGGAGGAGAGGCAAAAACATGTATTTTTAATTAAATAGAATGGGAGGGTGTTAGGTAAAGAAAAGAGGAGGCACTCAAATAGTGAACCTACATTGGACACCTTTTACTACATCCCTGCACTTAACCCCCCTGCTTTATTTATCCAACTCCCCCACCCTACTGGAAGAGAACAGGGGGAAGTATATGGGGAAGGGGCAGAGGTAGCAAGCTGACCACAGAGACCAGGCAGGCATGGGTAGGGATTGCCAACTGACCAAAGATGTCAGGCCAGCAAGGGCAGGATAGAGGGGGCAAAGGCAGCACAATGGATCAAAGAGGGCAGGGGGGAGGGGAAGGGGTATGGCAACCAAGATGACCACTGAGGCAAGGCAGTGGTAGGGGAGCAAGCTGCCCAGGGAAGATAAGTTGGAATGAGAAGGGGTAGCGCTTTGACCATGGAGGGCAGGGGCAATAGTGGCAGCAATCCGACAAAGGATGAAGGTTGCCATGGACAGTGGCAGTACAAAATACCACAGAAGGCAGGAGGGAGAAGGCAGGGGCATGTACATGGAGTACAGAGGAAAGGCTGGAATGGGTAGGGGCAGCAACCTGACCATGGTGGGCAGGTGGAAGGGGCAGGAACATGTACATGAAGAACTAAGGGTAGAAGGAGCAAGGAGGGGCAGCAAGCTGACCTGGAAGACAGGTACCAGGGACAATTCCAACACAATGGACCATAGAGGACAGGAGGTAAGGAGCAGAGGCATGCACACAGAAAACAGAGGCAAGTGGAAGTGGGCAAGGTGCCGGGGCAGCAAGCTGACCAGGGGGAAAGTTGGCAGGGGCAATAGCAGCAAAGTAGACCATGGAGGTTAGAAGGGAGAGGACAGGGGTACACACACAAGGAACAGAGGGCAGACAGAAGGTGGCCAGGGGCAGCAAGCTGGCCATAGAGAGCAGGCCGGAATAGGCAGGGGCAGCAAGATTATCACAGAGAGCAGTAGGGAGAGAGCAGGCGCATGCACCTGGAGAACTGAGGGCAGGGTCAATGGGACAGTAACCACAGGCTGATCAGGGAGGGCAGGCCCCAGGGACAGTGGCATCACACTGGACCACAAGAGCATGAGGGAGGGGGCAGGTGCATTGACGAAGACAGTGGAAGTCAGGGGTGATGAGGACAGCTGCAAGGGCAGTAACCTGACTAAGGAGGGCAGGCAGCAGAGGCAGTTGCTAGACCAAGGACCACAGGGGGTTGGGGCAAAGATATGCAGAACAGAGTGCAGGGGGGCTAGGAGCAGCAAACTGACCAGGAAAGACAGGCCGTAGATGCAAGATTGAGGGGGAAAGGGCATGTACAGGCAGAACAGAGGGCAGGTGGAAGGTGGGCAAGTGCAGAAATCTGACCACATAGGGTAAGTTGAACACAGAGGGCAAAAGGGAGGGGCAGGGGTCTGCATATGGAAAATGGAGGGTTAGTGGGAGGGGAGCAGGGGTAACAAGCCAAGCTTGAAGGGCATGTGGCAGGGACAGCACAGCAGACCAATGAGGGTGATGGAGCAAGTTTCAGAAATGAATTATGTTTTGTCTCGCGAAGTTAACTTCCATAATGACTAATTGTATTAATGAGTTTATGAACGAAAATGTACTAATCAACCTAGAATAAAATACATACATGACACACGGGACTAATTCATATGTTCTATGTTGCACTTGCTAGTACGTTGAAAAATAATGAACTATCCTTGTCTATTGATTTTGTCAACATTAATTGCGGCTGTTTAATTAATGGCATGTGCTTATTTTAAATGTGCTTTTGTCTATGTCGTGTCTTATATGTGGCAAAGGCTTGTGGAGAATCCTGGAGGCCTATAAGAAGAAGGTTTTTATTATGCTGCTTTTTGTGCTATGGCTAGGTAACATAATTAACCGGGTCAATATTTAGCGAGGGGGTGGGTAACAGAATAATCTTCATTACTCAAATTATTTAATGTTTTGTGTTTCTTTGAATACTAGCCTTCAAGAAAGAGGCCTGAGGCCTGGCTTTTTAAGTGGGTGTTTGGAATCCTGTCATGATGAGCCGAGCACAGCTAAGAAAGTGGAAAAGTTTTGCCACAATGATGTTCATCAGAAAAATAAATAAATGGAACTGTGCAAGATGTGCTCTGGTTTGAATAACTTCAAGGACAGGAAGCGGCAGATCAGCCAAGATGAGGAAGCAGCAAACTGTGATTTAATAAGATGTTGCAAAATCCTCGGAAGCTAATGTCGCCTGTGGATAAAGGACAAAGACGTTTTAGAAAGGCACAACTTTGGATTGAAAAGGTTATGATCTCATATGGACTGACGGCTGTCAGCCAATATGAATGCTGGATGATGGAGAGAAAGTATTCTTTTAGTGTGAATTAGTAAGTTTTAGATAGAGAAAAGGTATGAAAACTGACCTTATGGGAGGAGGTCTGCTGGCTCGTTCCTGATTCCTGAAGGGCGTGAAGTGCTGTCGGACTTTTGACACACATTAGGATATCTGAACTAATGACTTTTTCCTTTAGGTTTTAATGAGTTTAGTCAGGGAAATAGAAAATAGGGGATGAGACCTTTACTGCTTTAATTCTTTGCAAGCTGATCTGTTTAAAGTGTCAGTCTAATATGCCTTTATTTGATTAAATGATGCTTTCAAAATTGCTAATAAAAAGATTTCATATTCTAAAAATGCTCTTTGTCTGATAATAAAATTAATAAATTAGATTTTGAAATGACAAGCTGGTCTTGTTTATTCTTAGTCTAGTTACCATCAGTTGATCCATTTACCTAAGTGACTTAATTAAATGTTTGCGTTATATTTTCATGATTATGATGATGACAAACTGCAGTTGTATATAAAATGTAAATAGTTCATGATTAGTACTGTTTAATTAGTTCACATGATTCAGTTGCCCAATACTTGTCTCGGTTACTTATGGGCCTTGCAGAAGTTTATGATTAATGGTGAGTATCATGGTGTTGAGGAGTGTTGGTGATCAGATTTTCTGTAGGGGCGCTGGATCAAGGGCATGAGGAAAGGGCAGGAAATGCACATGGAAAACAGAGGGAAGGAGGAGGGGCAAGGGGCAGTAGCAGCAAGATTACCTGGGAAGGCAGACACCAGAGAGTTGCCTTAGGACAACTGCATTATCATTTGACCAGTGCAACATCACAGTCAAACTCCCTGTCTGTCCTTGGAGCGGGTCACGCCCAGCGGGCACCAGACTCTCGAAGACAAAAAGCCAAAGCTTCACAGGGCTTACTCCCAACATCACCAGTAAGTAAAAAACAATAAGATTAGTGTATTTCACCTGTAGCCTTGGGCCTCCTACTTATCCTGCGCCTCTCATGTCTCTTCACAGTGCCAGGGAAGATTGAAGTGCAACAGGAATTTCTTTACCCACTTATTCTGCAATGCCCCTTCCTATGGCTGTGGTTTTGCAAGGTATTAGGTAGGGACAGTCGTAATCTCATTAATCCATTCATGCATTTTACTAATTACACGATGAGGCATTTACCAACTTTAGGAAAGTCATTATTTCTACTACCATTTGCCTGCTGTTCATTGAATTATTTACTTTAATATGCAGAGCACTGAGCAGAAATGATGTTGTGTCAACTTCTGTCTTGGGCCTTCATGATGCTTTGTTTTAATTAAACAGTCAGAGTCCCCTGGTCTCCACCAGTTCTAGTCAGCTGTTAGGCATTGGCCAAGGCAGAACGTAGCCCCACAGCTCTGGCGGAGGCATGGGGAGAGCCAACCACTGCATCTGAGCCAAACCACAGAAAGGGCCCCGCTCACTTCCAGATTTGCGACAACCCTGGAGGGTGACGACTCTTCCAGCCATGATGCATACTCAGCTTTGTTTCAAGCCCCAGCCTGATGAACTAGCAATTAGAGCCAATCCTTATTCCAAAGATACAGATCTGACTTGCCAACTTTTCTTACCTACATTGTTTCAACAAGCTTGAGTCTGTTCACCTTGGAGACCAGCTGAGTATACGGGTATGGACTATTGAGAGATAACCAGACGCTACCAGAACCACAAAACTTTCCAAGGGCCAGGCCCCTCTTTTATGGCAAACCCGTTCCAGGGTATCAGGGCCTTTAATGAAGAAAAGAGAACTCCTGCCGGCTTCTCTGTGATCACTTTGTGTTATCTCAATAACCACCGCGAGGGCAGCCGTCTCTGTGCTTTAGGTTCAAGCATCTGAACCTGACTCACTTTTGATTGGCAGAGAGCATCGGAGTCCATTGCCCATCCCTTCTAAATGGTGCTCACCCATCTCGTAGGACTGACTAACCCCTGTTCAACTGCTGTTCACATGGAAGCCTTCTCTACTTTGGCCAATAATGTTCATGTTTGAATATGTGCACTACCTCCAAGATTTGCAACTGTGGCCGCTTCACCTGGGCCCTTGGCCCAGAGTTTCTACGCACACCACAGTGGCTCAGCTACTCATAGTGGCTTAGCCCCCACACCTTGCAGCACAGGTGATGGCTGGGTATGGGACCAATGCTCCATTGCGATCCATTTTCAGGGCTACTTGATTCGGAAGGTGAGGAGTTACACACTCCTTAACGGATTCCGACTTCCACCATCCTGCTGTCTGTATAAACTAGCAACATTTATGCTGTCTGATGAGTTTCCGGCGCCTCGGTTCATCCCATAGTGAACAACACAAAGTACCCAAACCACAGTGACTCAATACGTTTTTTTGATACAGGGTAAGAAACCAATTTATTGTCGCTTACCTAGACACCATTATTTTGTGTCAATCATTTTGTATTTTTTATATTTTCAAAGAATTGCTGACAGAAAAAGACATTGATTGCAAATATTTACAAGGCTAAACAAACTTTAACAAATATTAAAGGCAAAGACTATTTACACATTTAGAAACCATTATGTCACACATTAGAAAGTATTCTCACATCAGACATTAAATAAAACAATTATTGAAAAAATAATACAAACATTTTTGTCACAAACAACAACATTTTTTTGCAAACACTGAATGAGAGAAACTAGGGGTTGGGAGGATAAATATAAGTAATTAAATGATTTATATATATTTTAATGCTGGACCAGCCGGTCCTAGCTTTTGTACAACAATGATACTTTGTATCTCCCAAACAACACTGCCGACGCGTTTCTAGACCAGACTGGAGTCACTGGTCTGTCATCAGGGCTGTATGTGTCTTGTATCTGTAGGATACAAAAGCAATGTTTTGCTTAGTCTAGTGTGTGGGCTCCTTATTACCATGAAGTAGCTATAATGACGGTGTGCGCTACATACCAAGGCTGCTCAATGTAGAATTTCAGAGGGGGTCTTTTGGAGGTCCGTTTAAATGAATAGCGTGGCCGAACAGAGAAGCCTAGAAAGATTTTAAGGAAGTTTTTTAATTACATGATTGATTCATTCATTATGCTAGTGGCTGAGTCAGTTTGGGGAAGTGAAAGCGTACCTTTTACTTTGGGTAGTGCCGAGTGCTGGCAGGATCCATTAGGAGCGGCGTAACCATCAATTTTGATTCTGAGATATGAGAGAGATTGACATTCAGAGGCTTGGCGGCGTGCAAATGGTCTTTCACACTCGCTTGGACAATTCAAAGAAAGGTTGCCTACCTTGATTTAATCTCTCTTTTGGCATGAAAAGGGTTGTTAATTTCAGCTTTCTAAAGGGAAAAACAAATCGCGATCTTAGTGGGATGTTCTTGCTAGTTCAGCGCTAGGCGAGCGCGTGTTAGTGCAGGGGGGGCAAATACCTGTGGCTGGAACTGCTGCTCTGTGCTGCTGGATTCGAATTTGTCCCTGGATGTCCTGGATGTCCCGCTTTCACTTCCCCAAACTGACTCAGCCACTAGCATAATGAATGAATCAATCATGTAATTAAAAAACTTCCTTAAAATCTTTCTAGGCTTCTCTGTTCGGCCACGCTATTCATTTAAACAGACCTCCAAAAGACCCCCTCTGAAATTCTACATTGAGCAGCCTTGGTATGTAGCGCACACCGTCATTATAGCTACTTCATGGTAATAAGCAGCCCACACACTAGACTAAGCAAAACATTGCTTTTGTATCCTACAGATACAAGACACATACAGCCCTGATGACAGACCAGTGACTCCAGTCTGGTCTAGAAACGCGTCGGCAGTGTTGTTTGGGAGATACAAAGTATCATTGTTGTACAAAAGCTAGGACCGGCTGGTCCAGCATTAAAATATATATAAGTCATTTAATTACTTATATTTATCCTCCCAACCCCTAGTTTCTCTCATTCAGTGTTTGCAAAAAAATGTTGTTGTTTGTGACAAAAATGTTTGTATTATTTTTTCAATAATTGTTTTATTTAATGTCTGATGTGAGAATACTTTCTAATGTGTGACATAATGGTTTCTAAATGTGTAAATAGTCTTTGCCTTTAATATTTGTTAACGTTTGTTTAGCCTTGTAAATATTTGCAATCAATGTCTTTTTCTGTCAGCAATTCTTTGAAAATATAAAAAATACAAAATGATTGACACAAAATAATGGTGTCTAGGTAAGCGACAATAAATTGGTTTCTTACCCTGTATCAAAAAAACGTATTGAGTCACTGTGGTTTGGGTACTTTGTGTTGTTCACTATTGATATTAGGTCTAGCCCTCACCACATAAAGGACCTAACCCCTTTTGTTCCCGGTTCATCCCATAGCATCAGTTCTGCTTACCTAAAGTGGCTCACAAGGAGTTGTTGTTCTGTGTCCAGCTCCACACCAGTGAGCTGGACTTCTTACCCATTTAACGTTTGAGTATAGGTTGGGATTGTTTTGGACTCAAGACCTCCAATCATTTGCTTTACCATATGAAACTAAGGTTTACGAGCACCACCCATCCTGAGGGAAACTTTGGAGGGAACCACCCCTATCACCCCTATACCAGGACTGATTAGCACTTCAAGCTCACTATGGACCTCCACCAGAATTTACTCTGGCTTGGCCCTGTCCAGCTGTAGTTCATTATATTACGGATCCTCTCACAAAAGATTATACACCACCACCCCAATAGAATTGGTGAGTCAAGCTGGTGGCGCACCTGGTATGAGGTTGTGGGAGGAACCCACCCCAGCCTACATGCACCAGCTATCACCTTCATTGCGCCACAGGGTATTGATCGACCCTCTAAGTTCTGCACATGTAGACTTCTTGGTCTGTGTTTCAAGATGGGTCAGGTGGATAACTGGCATTACGGCAGATCCCTAGCACTGGACATGGGCCTCCTCGTCCAGCGGCATGACACAGTCGGGGTTCACGGAGCACATTCCGCCTTAGTCAACAGTCACACAGGGAGCAGGATGCCCCAACCCTCTTCCCAGCCGCAGTGCACACTGAGAGGGGTGAAGCGATTATCAAGAGATAGTTCGACAGAAGTCAATCTCCTTCAGCCCCTTGGATAGAGTGAAGATGCTGCCGGGGGAGGCTGTACCACTCCTAGGCAGGGCTGAGAGCCACCTGCCATCCTGAAGCCTTCCCCGCCAGTTATGACAAGAGTTGTCACGATGCACCGCCGTGCTGAATCCTCTGGGCGGACTGCAAGGAGCCCACCCATTTACCACTAGATGGTTTCATGCCCTGTTGAACTCTCTCTTCAAACGTTTTTTCTACATTATCTTATAGTTCTTGTAAGCTATGGGTTTCATGCCCATATTTAGCCTTAACTGTATTACATCATCTGTTTAGCGCTGCATTTCCAAGCAACCCAACTTTTAGAAGATCCAATATCCAGTGCAGAGGGGGCTGCTACCAGCCTAATACCATCTGTGGGATGTGCCTCAATCTAAATTACTTGGGCCCAAGAGCGACACAGGGGAGATGGCCTTCCGCTCTGCTCTTCCCTCTTCACTTGCCATTTCTGAAGGAATCCTGGCAAGTTTATTTTCTTCCACTTTGTAATATGCTTCAATTCAACAGGTTGCCACGTCTGTTTGAGTACATAATCATATGCTAAAGTATAGGGTAGCTAGACCAAGTCCCTGGCCCGCCAAAGGTGGGGCCTCTTTCGCACAGGTAGATCATGGAAGCACACCTTTCTTAGATCAGAAACCGAGGCCTGCAGAGCCTGCATAGAAACTAGAACCGTGGGCAGGCAGGGGGCCTTCCCATTCCAAGACATAGAAGTGGGCTCCTGAGGCAGTGCACACTGCAGCTGTGGGTCACCACAGACAGCCACACACAGCTCGGCAGCCTTGGATTTAAAGGCCGGGTTAGACCAGGAACGCACCTGCCTTACCATGGTGGGAAAGACCAAGCGTGCCAGCTGCATATCTCTGCAGTTGGACCAATGGGGAGACCTGCGATGGGTGATTAGAGGTCTGTCCTTTGGAGGACAAAGGGAGCAGAGCCCCTACAACTGTGAGGTGCAGTTTTAGTCTACTGGCAAACTGATCAAGGAACCCATGTCTAGGCATATCCATCTCACTTGGCCGTCTAATTAAGAAAAGCACAAAAGGATGCTTAGAATACTTGAATTAACCTCTGCCATGTGTAATTACTTAGGCTGAATTTCAGTTAATTGCTTTTGTCTAAGGCAGGGGTCCCCAAACCGGTCCTGGAGGGCCGGATCCATGCCAGATTTTTGGGATATCCCCATTGAGATACATGTAGTTATTTTAAAAATCTGGCATGGATCCGGCCCTCCAGGACCGGTTTGGAGACCCCTCTAAGGTGTCACTCTCGACAGAGACCAATAATATGCAATTTAGACTTTATCCTTGCTCCAGTAGCAAGAATCTAGCCTGAGTTCTCTGAGCAAGACCCCTTTACACACGAACACAATGAACCACAGACCAGTTGGAGACTTTTGCGCCTCATACTTAAGAGGCAATTTGAGTCAAATGGCACAATAAGATTGGAACTCAAATTTGATCACACTCATCACAGTTTGGATTTATCATTTAGGAATTTTGGATTTACAGTTTTTACAGTTTAACAAAAAAGTGTAACTATTTATGAAGTGAAGTTATTCAAGATAAAGTATTCAATGAACATTAGCTTTTTGAAGTAGCACTTACTTCTGACAAGTTTTACAAGCATCACCATTTGGAGTGTATGTGTTTGCAGCTCTTTAAGCCTTTGAGTGATGAGATATAGTAAGATATAAATTATTGCTCTTTATGGGGAAAATAAGCAGTTAATAACAGATTGAGCATGTGTTGAGCTCATAGCCTAATAATCGACTCTTTACTTTAATAACTTTTTTCGGTTTTTATATGCAAAAACAACCATAAAAGTACAATTAAAAAGTCACAATATAAAAAGAGAATATGTATAAACATATATATAAAAAAATAAAATAAAAAAAACAATCATAACACAATAAAAAATTGTCTATTTACTGTGAGGCATAAATTGATGTTCGTACTCTAAGAACATTTTTTAAAAAAGCAGAGACAGATACAATAGTTAATATATTATCTAATTTCTGGATGGCTAAGAAAGCAGGACGACACTGATTAAAATCCATAATCTTCAATATGGGCACAATCCATCTTTTCCTCTGTACAATATAGAATTTACAAAATAGCAGTATATGCATATCTGATTGATTGGACAAATCGTCACATGGACATTTACTAAGTTGCTTTGTCCAATCATTCATGTTGGGGATACTTAAAAATCTAAATAAAATATTTAATCTAAAACGCGTCAATAAAAACCGTTCAAAATCACTCATGTGTAGCTTTACATATAGTTGGATATTGCTAGTGGTCATTGTTAGTTGATGAGCAACCACTGTACTTTTCATCATTTCAGTGCTCATTCTGCGATCTCCCAGATGCATCATACATTGTTTTTTTAGTTCTCTCCTAGACACATGGGACATCAATAAGGGGTCATCATAGTAATCCCTGTGGCCTATTTGTATGAGAAACGTCTTTACTTATAGTAATAATCGACTCATATGTTGACATGGGCAAGGCTGCATACTGAAACTGCTCAAATAACTACTGATCCACAAACCTTGAACATCTCTTTTGTGCAAATCAACCTGTCCCATCTGATGGGCATCTTGAACAGTTTGGCAGGAGGAACAGGCAGTGAGTTGGACAAGGAAATGTCAGGAATATGCCATTGACTCTGAGTCTTACCTGATTAACCAAACCTCCAATGCAAATAAACTCCTTTGAAATCTACTCTGGAAAATTCTTGTTTTGATATGAGTAAACATGGATGTTCACCCTGGATTGCGATTCTTTTACCATTGTTAATATTAAAGGAGGTATTCTTGCGAATCATTTGAGGCTGTCTAACAGGATTCACAAGCACAGATGACATTTCACCATCTCATGGACGAGGCAGAATCAATTCTCCTTCATCCAAAGTTCAAGCCAAGGAACAATCCTTTATACAATACAAGGGAGATGGCTTATTTAGTTTAGGTAATTGCTTCACACCACCAGTGGTATAAAGCACCACATTAATAGCTGTTCCTGCTTGCTTTGGTTTACAGATCATGCACTGAACATGTGCTTGTTTTACGTCCTTGGTAAATACTTCAAGCAGTGGAAAGTTATCATGATTCCTGATTTCTAGAATTAGTCAAACATATTTAGAAAAATATGTCATAATCTGTTGAAATGTTCAATTCAGAGATGTGAGGCTGACAATGTTTACTCATGTTCTTCGATTCCATGGCAAACCTAATGAAATATACTCATTATTTTTTCGCACTGTTGGATGTTTTTTTCACCTCTCCATCCTCCTGGGTGTTGTGATGTCAAGTTGTCAGCCTCCTAATACACATCTCTTGACAGCTTCTCTGTGCCTTGATGAGAGTTTATGAAACCTCACCTATAACCCCTTAGCCCACCGTTGTGCTCCTGAAAGCGCATTCGTGCTTTCCACATTCTGTCACAAGAAGAAAGAGACAGCCTCTACGGGGAGAGTGAGTGAATGGGAGTTGGTAAATTCCCTACAAAGATTCACTATTTCGAGGACGATTCCATTTTATGTTTTAGGCTTTCTAGTCCTCATGGTTTATAAGAGGCATCCTTTTGCACTATGGGACTATGGGCTTGCGAATGCACATTCCTATTAGAATTATGACTTAAACTATACAACTAAGACTTGCTGTAAGTGCCACTCATGACAAGGGATCACTTGGCACCTACAAAGGTGATGGCTGCTCAACCTGGCCTGCTGGGGCTGAGCTGCCAGTACAATACATTAGAACTGTAAGTCAGTACCAGGAGGGTGCCTGGCCTATGTTGATATAGCTGTGTTGGGTCCACGACTCCTTCACCCTAGTCCTTCACTTATTTTCGTGTGCTTCTTCACTGTCTGTTGCCTCAGTGTAATTTACAAAAATTCCTACGTTTGACCAAAATGTTCAAAGTAATGGAATTGAAAAATGTGCATTTTCAGATTTGAACTTTCAACTTTATAATACCTGCTATGAAGCCTTGCTTTCAGATGGGGCTGCCAGAACCAAACGTGTGATAAATAATCGCGAAAATTAAATGATTAAAGTTTCTGTTATGGAGTATTACTATTCCGGGCTCGTTTTGTATATTCACTGTATCTGTGCCAGAATCTTCAGGATGAAATGTTTGTTGGCTCGTTAATCAGTTTCCTGATTCTCCTATTAAAAGTCGGAGAGCGCTTGAAAGCAAATAATCTTTACTTTTGGAAAAAATCTGACTGCGCAGCATTTTGTACTTTCAAACTGTTAAAGAAATCCTGTGAACTTTTCATACACATGAACAGTTTCAATATTTTATGATGAATTGCCACTTTGTTTAAGACGGGAAACGGGAATGCGTGCTTTGAATATATTTATATGGGTTATAAAATGACCCCAGACAGTTTAATGGTTGACCAGTGAACATTGCTCAGTGCTTTAAGATTGGCCGCGCATGTCAGGAGACTTGGCTGGCGTTTAAAAGACAACGTCTGGATTACTTTTCTAGTTTCCAAAGATATGATTTATATTTTAGCAAGTTTTGCAGTGAAATATAATGGATCGAAATTCCGAGGGATTGTATTCCAGAGACTGATTCTCACTAAAACCGCACTATAATGAATGTCGTTTGATAAGAATTTTAGTCCCCATTGGTCAGGGTCAGAGCCATGCGAGCTGGGTGATATCAGGGACTGTGAGGGCAGGGACAGGCCGTGTTAATGTCTGTCCGCAACACCCCCAAATGCTCTCGTAACTGGCAGAGTTGATGATGGAAACTACTGTAAGCCCTTTGGTAAATGGCGATTTTGAGTATCAGAAACCGCTTCTGTAGATGGACCGGATCAGTGTTAATCCCCTAAAGATCTTGGTGTTTCACACTTGGGAGTGGTCTTCAAATCTGTACATTCAGTGTTATGAGAAGTAAATTAGGCTCCACAAAAAGAACAGAAACTATTTCAGTTTCAAGCCTAGGGGGAGATTTACTAGGATTTTCGCCATGTTTGTGTCACAAAAGTGGCGCAAAACGGCCCAAACTAATTTACTTTCCAGCGCTAAACGAGTTTAGCACTGAAATTAACGTAAAAGTATTTCCAGTGCAGGTACTTTGTGGGGGTGTGCCAACGGTGGTGAATGGGCGTTCCCATGCAACCACCCAAGGTTTCTCACGCAAAACGCAATTTACCAAATACAGTAGATTGGGTTTAGCGTGAGAAAACTGCGCCCTTTTAAACTAGGTACAAGGAAGGAGAAATGCTTTCAATTCCCCTTCCTTTTCCGACTTTGCGTGCATGCTGCACAGTACAGCACGGATACAAAGTGGGAAAAGCTTTCCCTCGTGTCTAGGCATAGTATTGTGTACAGGAATGGAATCCTTTCTGTACAAAACCGATGCTGGACTCACACACACACACACACCCTAGCGCTATGGTGCTAAGGTGTGTGGGTGGCGCACAGCAGCTGTAAGCAGCACCGACGCAAGGGAAATGGGAGGAGAGAGCCAACTCCTGCTCCCTCTCTGTTGCGCAATGGAGCGCAGCCTCGTGGGGGGCTGCACTGCGTTGTGTGGAGGTTTGGTAAATCACCCCCCAATTTTACTAAAAGTTACCTGTTTACTTCTGTAATTGTTTAAAGATGGCAAAATCAGGGTAGCAATCTGAAATCAGAATGATATATTTCAATTAATATGAACGTCAGTTATTTCAAATTTTATTACGCATAAAACGAACAGTGCAAGGCCGCCTCAAAAGGGAAAGACAGGGAAAATCAGTCCTGTTTGTGAGAGAGCACCCTAAACATCTGCTCTCCTCTAATTTGACTCTCAACGGAACTAAAAGAAACACAAACTCTAACATGTTACACACTTACATGCAGTTCTCATAAATCGGTCCAATCAGGTCAAAGCAAAATTATACTATTACGTACTCGCTAGGTTTCCCAAGGTTTTCTTACAAACAAGCTTCTATCTGCGTTTTTCAAACTTATACTATCAGTCACAAGATAAGCTACATGGACTAGACTGTACACTGCAGATGTCTCTTGAAAGCACTATTCAGTTAAACTTTCATGATAATCACAATGAAAAGAAAACATTTGTTCAGATGGAAAATAATGAAAAAAGAACATCACTTTCAAAAATTAAAACATCTGTTTCCCTAGACACAAAGCAAAATGACAACCAATGCTAGACACTTTGATTTGTATTGTATTGTATTGTATATTGGATTTATATAGCGCTTATCACCCAGGGGTCTCTAAGCGCTTGCCTTGGGAACCCGTCCTGGCTTTTCCCTGTGAGATAGCCCCTACAGGGCATCCCCAAGGTGAAAGCCAGGCATCCCGCCGCGGGGGGCCATTGTGGAGATTAAGCAAGCTTAATGCCCAGAGTTGCAGAGTGTGAACCCATGATTAGGTCAGGCACCGAAGCGAGAATTATCGAGTCCGTGGACATTTGAGCTCAAGACCCTGCCGCGTCGGGAATTGAACCCTGGTCCCGGGTCTGACCTTTGCTTCAGGGTCTGCCTGCTCTAACCAGTGAGCCACACTTCTCCTGGGGGCCTACATTACCTATAATCAATCCTAACATGGATAAACACAATTTCTCTCTAAAAATAGCAGTAGCATGTCGATGTGATAATGTTGTGTAAACACAGGAAATGTTTAATTTCAAAACATTGTTTCTACCGCGAGCCGTGATATAGCGCTGTGGGCGGGACGAGTATGAAACCCAAGTGAGATTCGGTAGTGGGCCCCTGGTCCTCGTAGTTCTCCAAGCTTTTCTGGCAGCAAATCAATCACCAACAACAAAGTCCGGCTGCGAGCTACAGCATGCTGTGGTATTTCCAAAGCACAGGGATGCAACACTTGTACATAAATATGTTGCAAGTCTGTGCTTCCTTCTGCACAGCTGCTAAAACTGCAGCCATGTGGTGACACATGCACCCTTGAACCATGGTGCAAGGATGTCTGTGTTATGTCTGCGTTATGCGGAGATGGTTTTTGTGCAGCAAGGGACACCTTTCTGCACAAAAACAATCAGAAAAGGCATTTTTCACCTTTAATATATTATGTGCATTGTAGCATATATTGAAAGTGAAAAAATGAGAATTGAAAACAATTCTCTTTGTTGTGCTTTGCTACACCAATTGGAGGATGGTGCAGCATTCACAAACATGGCCAGATTTATAATTTTTTATAAAACTGGATATATGTCTTGTTCTATGACTGTACTGTGCAAACACGCACAGCAAAACCTATAGAATGCCTTTTCAACATAAAGTGCTGTGTATGATGAGATTATCTTTAGATGGAAAACAAAATGTATGTAGAATGCCTTTTTCCCACTTGGAATGCATAAAAAGCACTAGAAAATAGGCAAGTCCAGGTCTTTACTATAGATTATTTCCCTCATATATCATAAGTGAGTTTTATAATTCTATTACATGTTCATTTAATTTTTTCTCTTTTGCAAATCTAGAAAATGATCCTATCTGTTAACACTGGCGTGCTGGGTTTAATATTGGTACGTCTGCATAACAAAATGTATGCAAATATGCTGGTTTTTCACTAGTTTTGCACCTCTCTAGTTTTCACTGAGCAGTGTGAATAGACATGCACACTCCTCTGATATCCAGCTGACAACACAAATGTGAGCAGAGAAAACACAAAGGGAAGGGAACTAAAAGCAGCGTGAATAAAAAGTGTTTACATAACCAAAAGGTCCACTTCTTTTTTAATAATAAACAAGCTTTAGATGTATGATGTGCATATTTTGTAAGACTGTGTGCTTGTTTTCTTAATTCTATTTCCTATAACATCCTTGTAAACTTTGTTTTATTTGTGAATTTCTATTTTTGTAATGTTAATTCCTAAAAAATAATGTCCCTGTAACCTTTGTTTTTTTAAATGAATTTCAAAGGCTTTTTAAATTATATTTGCTAACTGTTACCTATAATGTTTGAGAATGAGTGTGTGAGTGAGTGCATAAGTATCTTAGTGGGTGTATGAGTGAGTGTGTGAGTGTATCAATGGGTGTATGAGTGTCTGAATGGGTCTGGGAGTGGCTGCCTTAGTGTCTCACTGGGTGTGTGAGTGGGCGCATCAGTGTCTGAGTGGGTCGTGAGTGGGTGTGTAACTGACTCAGTGGGAGTTTGAGAGGGTGCATGAGTGTCTGAGTGGGTCTGGGAGTAGGTGTGTGAGTGTCTCAGTAGGTTTGCAAGTTCCTCCATGAGTATGTGAGTCAGTCAGTGAGTGAGTGCATACGTTTTTGTGTGGGTCTGTGAATGGGTAGATCAGCCTCTGATGGGTCTGCGAGTCAGTGCATGAGTCTTTGTGGGGGTCTGTGACTGGGTGTCAGAGATTATGAGTGGTTCTGCAAGTGGGTGCATGAATGTCTGAGTGGGTCTGTGTGTGGTGTATATGTCTGAGTGGGTCTGCCAGTGGGTGCATACATTTCTGAGTGGGTTTGTGAGTGGTGTATATGTCTGGGTGGGTTTTGAGTCGGTGCATGATTGTCTGAATGGGTCTGTGCGTGTCTGTGAGAGTGTCTGTGTGCATGTGTGAGTGGATGCATGAGTGTCTGAGTTGGTCTGTGAGTGTGTGTCATTGTCTGAGTAGGTCTGTGAATAGGTTTGTGAGTGGGTCTGTGAGCAGGTGTGTGAGTGCCTGAGTGGGTCTGTGAGTGGGTGAATCAGTGTCTGAGTGGGTCTGTCAGTGGGTGTGTGAATACCTGAGAGTGTGAGTGGGTATTTAAGTATATGTGTGGGTGGGTCAGTAGCTTTGTTAGTGACCAGGCCTGAACAGAAGAGCACCTGCCCCTTTATCCAAAAAGATGTCACACTTTTGCACAAAATGTCTTCCAAGTAGAGTACTTTCCACTGGGTAAATACTAAGTGCTGCCTCCTTGGGTAAATGTCCAGCAAGTATCCTACACAACAGCTGCATAATAGAGGATGAGGTGCGCATGTAATTTCAGCAATATGATTGTTCCTCGAGTGTCTTCATTCATAAATCTGTGATAACGGAAATCCTCATCAAGAGAAGATGATAAAACTACTAAGAAGTGAATGTCCACCTAACATGTCACTAACATGTCACCAAATTCAGCGGGAAACGCAAGGGCCTTTTGATATGCCCTCCATCAAAGTGGGAAGAGGCCAGGAAGACCTTTATATAGTACTGAGAGAAACTGGGCATGGGTAAATGGGTGGAGCTTGCAGATGGTTTGGGCCATTTGCATACTCAGGGTAATTAAAGGGGAGAATCTTGGACTCTGCTCTTGCCAGGAGACAACGAAAATTAAATGAGTCATCACATTCACCCCAGATCAGCTTGAGCTCCAATAGATCAATGATGGAGTCACTTCCATTTAGCGTTTCAGAGAGTTTCTCAATGTGAAATACGAGAGGTGATACACTTGCATTGGCTTCACCAATGCTCAAGAAGTTAGGATCATTTGTGGTTTATGGACATGGAGCTTCAACTGGGGCACATGTTATGTTTATATTTGTAAGTGCTTTTCAAGGGTTCATTTCTGTGAAATAAGCACCAGGACCAGAATGAAACCACATGTTTGCCAAGCAGAGTATACAATCTTATAATTTTCTAAGGTCAGTGGTGCCACACAGACCTCTCCCTGGGCCGATTTCAGCTTGGAAGCCCTATCCCCTAGGGCCATGCAGAAATCTAATGGGGAGGGGCCGGGTAGGCCCCATCCTTGGGCTGTTTCAGCCCGAGAACTCCATCCCCCAGGGCCCAATTACATTTACGTGGGTCCCAGGCTCACTGTGCCACTGGATTGAAGCTATCCTGGCTAATGAGGTGTGACACCCCGGAAGCGGTCCTAGGATGCTTGTTTCTGGCCCTAGGAGGACCTGGCTTGGCTGTTCGGGCTGGACTGCTCCCATGAGGCAGAAGACCAAGACTGATTAGCATATGACCAGGTCTAAACTGGGGTGGCATGGTGAGCAAAAGAATGATGGATTTAACACAGATCTCTTGATTGGTTGTGAATGTTTTGATTTTTTATGCATTCCGTCAATCAATTGTGTACATTTTGCTAGCCCCACCAAGGGCACTCAGTGTGGTTTTATGGGGACCACAGGTGGAGCTTTAATACCACTGCAGTCCCAGCCAGATCACCACCTGCTGAGGGAGCCACCCATGCTCCTGTATGCAAGGAGCTGCTACAAATGCCGCTCCCTGTGTGTGGGAGCAATTATTTTATTTTGTTTCCCAGCCTGCATAACAGCAGGCATGGAAACAGATGAAAACTATGTTCCCAGCAAGCTACAGCAGTTTGACAGCTCCTACTTGCTGACGCCGGAGTTATGTTTGCTCTCCCTTGGCCGGAGCTGTCAGCTCCACCCAGTCAATAGCAAACAGCTATCTCCACAAGGTGGCCACCTCGGGCGATAGCCAGAGCCAGACCTGGGGTGTGGCAGTTCAAGAGCCATTATTGGCTTGAGGAGGAGGGCCAGGCGGCACCCCTTCTTTAATTTACACGGGCTGGACCCAAGGAGATGGTGGTCCCTTGGGCCATATACGGTCAGGGAGGGGGGCCACATGGCCCCCTCCCACTATTATATGTTACATTTTCCCAGGGGAGGTGGTGGTTGCGGGTTTATGAGGCCGCCCTTAAAAGCCTTATTTTAGCACCGGGATGTGGTGCTCCCTGGGGCTTCAAACAGCCCCATCAAGGAGGTCCATGCAGCCCGTTCCATTTTAAAAATAGAGCCCCGGGGAGGTGGGGGTCCCTGGGTCTCAATCAGCCCAATAGAGGGGGGTCTGTGCTGCCCTCTCCCATATTTACATAAAGCCCAGAGGTGCTCAAAACAGCTATGGGGCCATGTGCACCCCCTCCTTTTCTTTTTTATCCCCCGAGACCTGGTCCACCCGGGGGCTATACAGTAAAAAGCGCAGGATACCGAATGTGTTTTTTTTATGATTGATACGATGGAAGCCAGAGATTATTATATTTGTATGCAGTTATCTGATTCAGTAGTTGAAGGCCTTACTTACCATCATTTACACCTGACAAATGGTATCACTTGTAGTTTACTGTTAAGTATTTTCTATGGAAAGGGCCATTTGCAGTACTACTACTCTATTTAGGATTTAGTTCTTTCAGAAGTTCCTTTATTCAAATACTTGAAAAGACATCGTATGCTCAGATTACTGAAATTGGCAGCAGATATGTTGACTCGGTTAAAATGTTAGAAATTGCTCAAGCACATAAACACAATTTGACCTGTATTCTCAAAGACATTAACAAGAAGTTTTTAAATCAAGTAGAAGATATGTATAGAGAAGTAAAGACTGATACAACTTAAGAAACACATTTCCCCATTTGGTCACAAGAAGAAAAGGCAGCAAGGAAAGCTGGAGCATTGACATTACATTGGCAACACCAAAGGAAGCTGTGGGTACAGAATGATAAGAACTAATATGATACTATCGTTCCAGGGAAGAGTGAATGTGAGTATACCTTTGTTGTCCGAGGATCTTGGGAGTTGTTTTTGGATGGTAGTGATCCTGTGATTCCGGGAGTTTATTTTATTTGAGAGAAGAATGCTTATTTCAAATTGCCTAGTAAATGTCACAGCACATAATATTTAGGAGTAGTGCTTCCTAAAACCTATCATGTAGTAAATTGTGATCATCCAGTTTGGATGGTAAAATCTAAGGTTAAACGAGGTGCTAGAGCTGGAGAAATTGTGGGAGATTTTTGTGGCGCTTTAATACCACATGTAGATGTGATACTGAACGATATCAAGATTAGAAAGATATCTACTGTTTTTATCTCCTAATACTGCTGGAGGTCTATTGTTTGTAAATCCTGATATGGTTGCTATTAGTGCTATGATTTTGCAGAATCAGCTTGATTTAGAAATTTTGCTTCCAAAAGAATGTGAAGCCTGCCAGATGCTGAAGGTTCAACAATGTTGTACTTATATCCCTGATCAAAGTAAGGATGTACAGAAGCATATAAAAAAATATTACTGAGATACAATGGGAATTGAGTGGACTGGCAAATGGTGGTGTTTGTGATTCAGTTGGGAATGGGTTTAGTGCCACACACCAATAGTTTGCAAAATTGGGAAGTAGTACATTTGGTCCATCTTGAAGCCTCTGTTCATCATTGCTCTTTGTGCAGTGGTTGTGATGTTGGCAGTGAGTTGTACAGGAAAAAAGAGTTAGAGAAGAAGCAGAGTGGTTAACATAATGAGACAACATGTTTGGAGGAATCCAGGCGAAAGGCAATTGTCAGAACAAGGATTTCAAATGGTTCATCTGATAAGATGAAACAATAAGATTCAGAGATTGTGTGATGGCCTGATATGCCCTCAGAGGTGAGATTGGAGCGTCGTAATTTTAATCACACTTTAAGACGCTGCAGGAGTGCATTACAATCATGTGTAGTCAGCACTCAAATATATTCTGTGTGATTAATGTTACTAAGAAAAGATGGTCTATTGTATATTTAGAGTAATACATGTAAAAATAATGGGACTTATACATTTTGTGCATAGAAATGTGACTAATAAAGGTCTTTGCAACATTTACATATTAATATTCTAGACGAAATGTAAGTTTAGATTTGTCTCATTGTGAAGTTAATGAAATGCGGTGTATGTGTGGACTACTGTTTAAGCAGTTATCTGTGTAACAAGAAATTAAATTCATATTGCTGTATTTCAAATAACATAATTTTTGTAATCTTATGCAATTTTTTCATGATTTAGGAAACTGCATTTGCTATCTGTGCAGAAATGTGCACATATTTTTAACCCTGTGCACTATTAAGTTGACATGATTTTTGGTAAGCATGAGCGGAAAATCCGTTCCGCTCGCGGATTTTGCTGATTTTCGGTAAATTCGCAATCCGCGAGATTCGCAAATTTCCCACAAAATCCGCGAACGGAACGGATTGGGTCAAAAGTTCAAGCTGACTTTTGTAACTCTTTTAGAATGGCGCCAGCAAGCTGCCAGATCCATTCTAAAATAGTTACAAAAGTCAGCTTCAACAGGAAGCTCTAATAGATAAAATAAAGCAGGTGCTGCTCAAATTCAGTTACACAATCATTAATCACCCCAAACTTGGGGTGATTAATGATTGTGTAACTTAATTTGACCTTCAACTGGAGCACCTGCTTTACTTAATCTATTAGTGCTTCCTGTTGAAGCTATTTTTAGCTATTTTAGAATGGCGCTGGCAGCTTGCCGGCGCCATTCTAAGTGGGGCTGAGGGCAGAAGGGCACAAAAGTGGGACAGAGGGCAGAAGGGGACAAAAAATGAGTGGGGGAGAGGGCAGAAGGGCACAGAAACAAGTGGTACAGAGGGCAGATGGGCATAAAAAACAAGAGGGTGGCAGTGATTAAGCAGGCAAAACCCCCCCGCGAAATTGCAAAGCGCCTCGCAAACACGCAAAGTGCCTCTCGAACACCCGCGAACATGCAAAACAAAAAAATCTGCAAATTCGCGCGAATTTGCGAATTTTGCGGATTGCCAATTCGCAAATCCGCAAATTCGCGAATTGCCAATTTGCAAAATTCGCCCATGCTTAATTTTTGGGCCCTGAGAACTGCTTCAATACAAGCTTAAGTTTAAAGTCCAACAATTATTTCATATTTATCCTTCAAAGTAGAATGTGTTTCCTTGCACTTTTGTTTTTGTTTTTATTGCCAGGGTGGACAAAGCCTTATTAGTTAGAAAAGAAGGGTTTTTGTTTTAGTGAGATAGCAAGGTATTAGAAGATGGATCTTTGCAGGGAGAAACGCGTGAACGAGCAAGGAAGCAAGTTCCTATGGAGAAGAAGAAGAGTGACCAAGGACAAATGAAGTAGCAGCTTATAGATGTGGGAAAGGTGGTGTCAGTTACCAATTTGCATTGAAATGAAAATGAAATGAATTGAAAAATTATATTTGTATAGCACATGGACTACCCTGAGGCCTCGCAGCGCTTTAACTGAAACCCAAAAGCGGAAGGTTAGGGTGTTAACAAGCTCCTCCAAACAAGTGAGTTTTTAAAGACTTCCTAAATGCCATCTGATTGTTGTTCTGTCTGAGGTCAAGCGGGAGGGAATTCCATATTCTCGCAGCATTGTGTGAGAATGAGCGACCGCGCCAGCGAGCTTTGTTTATCTTAGTCGTGGTGGCTAGATGCAACGAACTGGAGCGGAGAGCTCTGAGGGGAAGGTAGGGAGTGGCTAGAGGGTAAATTATGTCAGGACCTATTCTGTGAATGGCTTTTTGGACAAGGCACATAGCTTTAAATTGTACCCTTGCTGCCACAGGGAGCCAGTGTAGCTTCCTTAAGGCATGTTTGGCCGACTGCCAGCGTGGGATATAGAAGAGCAGTCGGGCCACACAGTTTTGGGTGACCTGGAGTTTGTTGATCGCTGCCACCGGTGCTCCCAGATAGAGAGCATTACTGTAATCCAGGCGAGAGAGTATCAGGGCCTGAACCATGACTCTCCTCGCCTGGAACGGAAGCAAAGGGAGCACTTTCCGGAGCATTCTCATCAACCCAAAGCAGGTAGATGCAGTTTTGGTAGCCTGGAAAGTGAAGTCTAGTGATTTCTCAAGCCAAACTCACAAGCTTTTTATCTGAGGTTTGGGGGAAGGAGGGGGGCCTAGACACGTGGGCCAGATGGAAGCCAGAATGGTAGGTGAAGGGTTGCCCAATAGCATGATTTCTGTCTTTTCCCCATTTAGTCTGAGGCAGGAGGATTCCATCCATCTAGCCACTGCCTCTAAACATGGGCTCAGAGTGCTAGACGACCCCTCAGCGTGGTGCAGTGAGACCACCAGCTGAGTGTCGTCTGCGTAGGTGACAATACGAATGTCAAACGGATGGGCTATCTCCGCTAGAGGCCTCATGTAGACGTTAAAAAGTGTGGGGCTCAGGGCAGAGCCCTGAGGAACCCCACAGCTAAGTGGCTGCTTGGTGGATACAGCCTCCCCCTCAAACACCTGGAAGAAGCGCTCATCCAGGAAGGAGGTGAGCCATGCCAGGGCCACGCCCGACACTCCCATGCCATTAAGTCGATGTAATAAAGTGGCATGGTTAACCGTGTCGAACGCGGCGCAGAGATCTAGTAGTATGATGGCTGCTTTCCCTCCCTGGTCTAGCACAGTTCTTGTTTCTTCGGTCACTGCTAGCAAGGCTGTCTCAATCCTGTGTTGGGGACGGAATCCCGTCTGGGAGGCACACAGCAGATTGTTGGATTCTAAGTAATCTACTAAGATATTATTAATGTGCTTTTCTAGCAGTTTACTCATCCAGGGTAACAAGGAGATAGGGGGGAAATTTGCTAAGTTGCTTTGGTCTAGAGTGTTTTTTTTTTAAAAGGGCCTTGACCATTGCACATTTCCAAGATGTCAGAACTGTGCTCGAGATGATTGAGGTGTTAAGAACGTCAAGAATAACTGGACGGATAACATCAATGACCAAGGTAAGGAACTGTGGGGGTGCTGGGTCTCTAGGGGATCCTGAGGTGACTTTAGGAATTATTTTGTCTAAAGAGACAGAATATAAAAGGGTGAATTTTTCCAGCATACAGGGGGATAGTGTATTGGAGCTTGCTATAGTAGCAGCATCAGGTTCGATTCTATCAGCGGCAAAAGATGAATAAATGGTCTGGATCTTTTGAAAGAAGAAAGTTGCTAGATTATTGCAATGGGCTGGTGCCCCATCTAGTTACATTCGCTCAGGGGGAGGGGAGATCAGCGATTTGGCTATTTTAAAAATTTCCTTAGGAGCATTTGCGGCCAGGTTAATTTTTGTTTTGTAGAACTGGGCTTGAGCCGACTTCATTTCCTTTTTATAGAGCCTAATTGCGGCTCTATAGTCTGCCTTCTTGAGCTGTGAGCGGTCTTGTCTCCAGATTCTTTCCAATTTAGGCATGATTGTTTTGTCCCTTAATCTGGGAGTATACCAGGGGGCTACTTTTTGCCTTTTTATAGAGTGCAGGGGTTCCTTTGGGAGGACTAGGTCAAGGGAGTTAATAATCCAGTTATCAAAGTTGGTACTGGCTATATTGGGATTAGAGGCTTTCGAAGGTTTAAGTTCAGCAAGCGCAAATTCCCATTTAGAGGGGGAAAGCCTGGACCATTTCCTACCCCAATGTTTTTTAGGTTCTTGCACGGGAGGGGAATTTCTTGTTATCCAGGTGAAGGGTATTAGATAATGGTCGGTCCAGGGCAGTGGCACAGGTGACTCAGTGTTTAAATTGTCAAGGTTACTATAGACATGATCTAGAAGATGGCCTTTAGTATGTGTTGGAAGGAATCCCTTTTGGGTTAGATCAATTGCTTGGAAGTTCAGTCGAAGACTGTTGGCTGCAGGGTAAAGCGGGTCATCTAAATGCAGATTTAAGTCACCCAACACTGTGAAATTTGGCGAGGTGAGCACTAAATTGGCGACTAGGTCAGTCATGTTCGAGACAAACTGACCCAGCGTTCCAGGTGGTCGATAAACCAAAAAGCCTGTGAAAGTGTTGGTAGGAGATAGTTCCAATGTAAACAGTAAACTCTCGCAGGCTAACGTAATAGAGGGGGTGATACGACATTTGTACTGCTCTCTATGGATGATAGCTAGGCCTCCTCCTCTACCCATGTTGCGGTCAGACTTCTTTATAGTGTAGCCTTGTGGGGTTGCCCATACTGTGGTAGGATCGGCTTCCAACTGGAGCCAAGTCTCTGTTAGAAAGAGTACATCGGGCTTGTGCTCTTCTATTAGAAGGAGTACAAAAGGGGGTGGTGATGGACGGAGCATCTGAATCAATCAAACACTCACTACCAGTCAAAAGATCTGGGTTTAATCCATCACCGTTCTTTAGCCCACTCTGCCACCCCAGTTCAGACATGGCTATATGCAAATCAGTCTGACCCTGTGCCTTTTGTACCGCTTCTATTAGAAGGGCCAGCTCTATATGGTGTTTGGGCATCGATCTACAATTGAGAAGAAGCATCTTCCAAGTGCAATAAGTGGCATATCTCCCTATGGTTTTAGATGGTGGTTCCCAGTTGCAATAATTAGAACTGGCCTTGATGCCCAGAGGGCGTATAGAGTGCAGACATTTAGGGTTAATAGCTGTTCTTAGTTCATGTAAGGATGAGGAATCATAGGTAAATAAATTACCAACCATATTGCCAGTGATCGTGGGATCTGGGAGCGGATGGACGCGGACTGGCACAGACTGGCTTCTCTTAGGCACCTCTTTGGCGCGTCTACGGCGCTCCCGCTGTGCGTAACCGCTGCGCAACAATAACAGGAGGCGTAAATAGATTGGGGTTGTGGAAAGACTGGAGCGTCACCCTGCTAAGATGGCCGCCCGCTAATGGCACCACCAGGAAGTGCAAAACGCTCTCTTCTCCCTCCACAACAATCAGCATTATTCGCTGCGGTGGAACGGGGAGTCAGCAAATGATTTACAAGTGACAAAGAACAATTTAAAAGTACGTGGTTTAAAAAACACTTGCAACAATAATCACAATGTTTACACCCAAGCGCTAGCGCAGTAATAATCGAGGTTCCAATTTAGACCGTGCGCGTCGGCGCTGTGGGTCTTAAATAGTCAGGGCTCGAGGAAAGACTGGAGCGTCACCCAGCTAAGACGGCCGCCCTCCAATGGCACCACCAGGAAGTGCAAAGCGCTCTCTTCTCCCTCCGCAACAATCAGCATTAATCGCTGCGGTGGAACGGGGAGTCAGCGCACGATTTGCAAGTGACAAAGAACAATTTAAAAGTACGTGGTTTAAAA
Organism: Lissotriton vulgaris; assembly: GCF_964263255.1. Classification (NCBI taxonomy): domain Eukaryota; kingdom Metazoa; phylum Chordata; class Amphibia; order Caudata; family Salamandridae; genus Lissotriton; species Lissotriton vulgaris. The sequence goes on along the minus strand of NC_141689.1, from coordinate 1,889,795,166 downwards.
ACATTTGCAACAATAATCACAATGTTTACACCCAAGCGCTAGCGCAGTAATGATCGAGGTTCCAATTTAGATCGTGCGCGTTGGCGCTGTGGGTCTTAAATAGTCAGAGCTCGAGGAAAGACTGGAGCGTCACCTTGCTAAGATGGCCGCCCGCTAATGGCACCACCAGGAAGTGCAAAGCGCTCTCTTCTCCCTCCACAACAATCAGCATTAATCTCTGCGGTGGAACGGGGAGTCAGGGCACGATTTACAAGCGACAAAGAACAATTTAAAAGTACATGGTTAAAAAACACTTGCAACAATAATCACAATGTTTACACCCAAGCACTAGCGCAGTAATGATTGAGGTTCCAATTTAGAACTGTGAAAAGTTTCTAGAGATGAGCATGTGACTTACCTTGAGTACACTAATGTCTTATGCTGTACCCAAGTGAAATCAGAGAGACATCTTAGGACTTAATGAGGTACAAACCTCGGCTTCTGCGTTTTACGGCTCCATGCTGCTTGACCCTAGGTTGGAGTTTCTTCTACTGAAGACTCTGACAGATAACACCTTTCTCTTAATCATACTTACTCAATGTTGTTAGTTTTGGGTTGTCCCTTTTAAGGCAGTGTTAGGAAAGATTGTGTGCTCATTCTTACCTTTGAGAATCATGTATTACAATTTCATGTCCAATTCTTTTTCCTAATATCTTGTATTTTCATAACTGAATAAGTCGTATGCTTCTTGTTATATAGAGTACATCTCTTCAAGAGACTTGGATTCATTCTGTTTGGTCTGTATTTCTAATCTATACTGTGGTGTTGAGCTTGATTTGTATCAATATAGTTTTGAATGTATAATTAAACCTTACAAGTCTCAGATTTAGCTATTGAGTGAATTATTGTGTGACTAAATTGATTACAGTGTATTGAAATTTAAATTGTGATTGTTTTTACCCTCTTACCTATGAAGCAGCAAACAAATCATCTAGTTGAGTAGGTATGTGTAATTGGCCCAAGCTCTCTCAGGCCCAACCCTTCTTGCACTTAAAACGGTTCAACCCTATATCTTTCAGTGCAAGGAGAGATTCAAACAGAAATCTGTAATCACAGCTCTCTTGAACCAGCCTGGTCCAGAGTGGTTTCAAAAACGAACCGGTCTTGCCCCGAGCCCTGTGTACTAAACTGAAAACCTCATTGGCCTTGTGGAATGATCTATCCTCTGTGGATGTCATCCTACCATTCCACAATGTACTTGATCGTTCTGCCCTTACATATATGTTGGTGGCAATCCCTCCTGACTGACCATATCCAGTTAAAGGAAGCCGCTTTAAATAAACATTCCTGCGCTTACATGAGAGATTGGGAGAGATATTTTGAACATTTTACTCATTCAGCCTATTCAAAAGGCTTGGAAGGGAAGGAAAGGTGCTGATGGGTATTAAGATCATTCATTGTAGCCTTTTACTTAAACTTTCCTCACTTTCACAACTAATTATATTTGAGTTGTTGCACACATTTTACTGGTATCTCTATGTGAGCAACCAACTGGCAGGGCACAAAAGGGAAACACTATGATTTAGCTAATCTCCACTGAGGCCCATATCTGTTTTTCTCAATAATACAAGTCAGCAGCATCCTCTGGCTCTTTGCCATTAGTAGGGCTGACTAAGCTCAAAGGATTGACTCCAACTGAGATGCTGGGATAGTGGAATGGGAAAAGAGCACCTAGAAAACAATAATTACAACTTAAATTCAGAAAACAAACGTTTGGGAGTCCAACATTGTTCTATAGTAGGCACCTAAAGGACATTAAAAAGCTAAAACACTGAAGTAAAAATACAAATAGTCTTTCAGCTTTAATAATGTAATGCTCACCGAGGAACATGGTGTACAGTTTTGAACTGGAGAAAAATCCCCACCGTCCCTCATCCGTATTTTGATACTAGGGTGTATCGCTACCACAATTAGGCCCCTGGGGAAAACGGGGGAAGGGATAAAGACAAAACATTGGGTCTTGGTGTAGTGCAGGATAAGGAGAGAATCTTTGCTTCAGTCACTAATATCTTCATGGTAAACATTAACTTACAGTAACTTACAGAATGAGAAGTGTATTTGTAGGCATGAAACTAGACAGGATGTACAGGAATCTGAGAAAGCAGAACACTGTAAAGAAAAAGTACAGGGAGGGAAAGGGCCACAGGGAACCCTGAAATAGGAAGGAAATTCGAAACATGTTGAAATGACCGAATACCCCAATGGGCTGGAGACAAAGGATAGCACACAAACAATGCGCTGTCTGCGTCCTATGGGTCAGAAGTGACCCACTTTTCATCTGAAACTCATCACTGCAGTCTGTTAATGTATTGTAAAAAATATTGTGATTCTCAATGCGGTGTGCTAGATGTATGCAGATTTTACATGTCTTATACCTCTCAGTGGGAACTAAAAGGTCACAGACAATCCAAAGTTGGTCAGGGAAATGTCTTTGAAATTCAGGATTAAAAGGGGGAGCCAGGCATATGAAGCAAGTTCCCAGGAACATTATCAAATATTATATCCTTTCTTGGCAAATAGATACTGCAATTGACCATGATGTAACCTAGAAACCAAAACATTGTTTAATTAGTGTTCTTGATGGCTGTCAAGTCGCACAGAGGGTCCAGGAGACTTTCCATAACATGGTCCTACCAGTTTTACTAATGACCCATATGCAAGGGGGTGTATAGTTTTTTGCCAATGGGGCTTCCAGCCAGTAGGCCCAGTACTAGTCATGGGTGCATGAAACAACTGTTCTTGTGATGTCTGTTGAATTGAAACATCATTTAGGCCATGAATGGCATTAGGTTAAATTACAAAATGTGTTTTTCATAGGGGTATTTTTGCATTTTCTTTTTGTAACAGTGTTTAAGTGGGGTAATATATGTGATGGGTTTGGAGGATGTGTGTTGTTGTTGTAAAATCTGTTAGCCCAGTTAATTTTCATCTTTGGCATTGCTGAATTAATGCTTTTTCTCCTGTGGTACCCTGCTTCCTTTCTTTGTCTGGCCAGTGTGTGAGTGTGTTTGCCATAGGCTACCATTATTCTGTGTTCTCCATGCCGTGTGGCCAGGGGCCATTTTTTTCTATAGTCAATGCCCATAGGCCTGTATGTGTTCTTTGTTTTTCATGCCTCCTGCTCGTGTTTGACAATGTGGCTGGTGGGCATGTTTGGGCAGCCAGTGTGCTTTTTCCATTGCCCTACATGTGTTATTTGATTTCCATTTTTCCTGCTTGGTGTGTTACCAGGTGGCTGGTTGCCATTTTGTGTAGCCAGCCAGTGTGCTTTTGCCATATACCCGCATGTGCTCTTTATTTTCCATGCCTCCTGCTTGTTTTTTTACCATGTGGCTGGCGGCTATTTTCTTGTAGCCAACCAGTGTGCTTTTTCCGCAGGCCTGCATGTTTTCTTTGTTGTGGCCATGCATTCTTGCTCATTTTTGTTGTTTGACCATTTGGCACTGGTCGGCAGCCATTTTGTCTGTCCAGCACTGTTCCCACCAAGCTGCTCGCGTGGGCGCACGCGCATGATGGTCTCTCAGAGCGCGCAGTGTCCTGAATTCAGCGCACACTCTATAAGACGTCCCTACGAGACCATTCGCACCGCCGCTTTTAAAACTCGAGCGGCGCAAAATCCATGCTGGAGGCAGAGGAAGAACATGGTGTTGCAGGTGCGCAAAGCCCTTTGTGGTCAAAGGGCTTCTGCTTCAATCATTCCCCCCCACCCCGTCGTGTGTGGACACCCGGGCTGAGACAGCTTCCCAGCCGCACCCGAGTACTTCACGGATCTTTAAAAGACCATTTGCACGTTAATGAGGCTTTGATGGGTTTCACCCCTTCTTAGGGCCCCTGCATCTCAACACCTCCTACTGCTGGAAGAATTAGCCCCCCTGCAAACCCCTCTCATTGCTTGCTTGGTCGGCCTTTCTAGAAACATGCTCTGTTGGCAGCATTAGGAAAATAGCTTAGAGGGGGTGAGGAGGTAAAGTTTCCTGCACTTCGCACGTAACTCCAGTCAGTCATTTCTTTGGGCAAAAATATTGTTTTTCCTGTGTTGCCCTCCCCCCTCCCCTCCCTCTCAATTCCTTGCAGGTTCCCTTTCTCCCGCCATGCTTGTAGCTTTTCCCTATGTCAATGAGTGTTTGTTCAGCCTTTCTGGAAATACGTTTTGCTGGCAGCAGTGGAACAAAGGTGAGCGGCGGGGGTGGGGAGGCTAAGTTTGCTGATGATCCTGCGCATAACTTCTCTTTCTTCACTGGAATACGTGCCTCTGTGCTCTATGAATCAGTCACAATGGAGGCCGTAGAGCATACTTCTCTTCATGTCTTCTAGAGGAGGGACTGTGTGAAAGAAAGCTACTGATTACACTCTCACTCAATCCCTGGCCCCTGCGCTGCGACTTCTAGAAAGTGTTTTACTGTTGATAATGTGCTTAGAGAAGTGGTCAACCGTCCATGTATTTCTTTTTGTGCACATAGGAATGCTTGTTTTCACTTTTATTTGTTAATATTTTCATATAGATACAAAACGTCCAGGCCCATTCGCTCTCTTTACACCCTACACCATAATAAAAGAATAGTCATGCTTTCCTGTGAAATTGGCATCTGTGAACTACAGGGCAGAAGCAACCGAGAGTCTGAAGAGCAGATGGAAAAGAGGAGTGCAAAAAAGAGCGCTGTTATCCATGTAAAAGATGTGAAATGTGATGGTGTACAAACTCTAAAATGATTTTGATGAGGTCCCAATGAGCAGTGTATACATTACTGTAGATATGCAAAGGTCACATGTTTCCGCCGTGGGTATTAAATAAACGTTGCCTGCGCTTTCCTGCCAGCTCTAAACATTGTTTTAATGGCAGGCAGGAAACGGGGTGTTAATGCAGTGAATGGAAAGGGTGGAGGACAAGACAGTGCAAGGCCCGTTTTCAGGGCAGCTTTTGTTTATGTGATATTTATATCCTTGAACAAAGATGACTAGTTACTTGCTTAAATGCTACATTTTTTGCCGACTAGACACACCTCAGAGCAATTTCACCATCATTATAAAATCAGCATTTAATCTATGGGGCGACTCACAAAAGCATTTGAGTAAAAGTGCAGGGGTACTCTTGCGAGCTTCTGTGAATTGGCCCAATCTAAAAAACGAGAATATTAGGACCGTGTTCATATACATTTAGAAACAATAGAAAAGGCGGTCCCTGTTTTGTACTTTGGAGGAAATGGATTTAGACATTTCAGGACAGAGTCACAAACGCATGTAACAGTTCCTCAAAAAGTATTTCCGTAGTAGCACTTCCCATACTCCTTAGTAAATCAGCACCAATATGTCTAAAATCTTAACACAATATTGCAGGTGCGTACTTTTAATACATTATTATTATTCAAAAGGGCCAAAGTAAAGTAGTTTAAAAAGTCCATTCATCTAAGTGCGTGAGGTGGCATCAAATTTACAGGTCCCTCTTGCGGCCTGCATGAATCCGGGGGTACGCGCAGGGAGGAAACGGGGGTCGGGGGTAATTAAATGCAATAAAAACAAATAAACTGAAACTAAACTTACTAGGATGAGGCATCTCCTTTGCCGGTCCCGCCTCACATCACGTCTCCGAGTCCAAGTGACAAATCATAGGACTGGATGCGACTGGGGGCGGTATCCTGCCATTTGACAGGGCATGGGGCGACTGTATGTCACCGCCCGAGCTGGAGCCTATCTGCAGACTCCTGCACTACATCACTACACTAGTCATGCACAGCATGCCTAATGTAATGTCAATGGAGTGGCCAGCCTAAATAAAAAGCACCCCTCGCAGATGCGCAGTAGGAGTCCACTTCTCTCGACTCCTGCTGCTCTCGCCTGCGTGCATGCACTGTGCGTTATTGTTGAATGACGCATGAGCACATGAGGCTGTGAAGCAGCTGCTCGCACAGGCCAGAAATGTAAACAGACAAATGAATTGCACCTACCGTCTGCTCACATTTCTTGCTGCCTGTCAACGTTACAGTTTGTGTTGTTGATTGTGACAATGGACCAGCCACCACAGGGACTGGCCCATGGCTTCTTAGGTTCCTGGATCAGGAGTTTTGGACGACGTCGTCATCCAGGTGGGAGCTCCAGCAGTCTCGACCCCAGTTCCACAAATACTCACGAGAGCTTTTTGACATGAAAGTATAAAGTGTGCTGTACAGGGCTAGAAAAAAAATATTCTGTGAAAATAACGGGTTTGGTTCTAGGTGTACAGGTGCTCCACATCGAAAAGTTACGATCAGCTGGACGAGTCCCCAATCACCACCCACTCACCCTCCCACTGTGTGATCTGCTCAGATAGAAGTCACTTCACTCTGCCTGCATCAGTGCTCAGTTAAGGAGCGGCTGCTGCACCTTTATTCTGAGCTAAGAACAAAACAAGTATTAGACAGATGAAAATGGGCCAAGGCACTACAAAGCAATATGTTTTAAGAATACTACATTCTATATACAGCTAGCCTTATTTAAAAAAAAAAAAAAAAAAAAAACGTGGGACGGACATTTCCCAAATCTAGTCCTAAAAAATGAACGTCTGATCCAACTAATGGTAAGGTAAACAGGGATACCAAACACTTGTTTCACCCAATGACATACGCTTTATTTACAAATAAACAGTAAAAAAAAAGTGTCTCACTCATTTCAACATCGGTTGTGCCTCATCTAGTAAAGGAGTTTTGTGGCAGCGTGGAAAGGCCCAGGAATGTCTTCCACAAACGCCCTCCATTACAGGACAAACACCCCTCAAGCTGTCAGCATAAAACAATAATTCAGTTGTAGAGAACTACTACTATTGGTAACAACTTATGGAAAGTGATATTCATTTGGTGAACAGTTCAAATCGAGGACAGTCAACACCGAGCCATTAGGTTTTCAATTAACTAAACTCCTCTAACAAGCCAAAGGCCATCATTTTGTGGAGAACAGCTTCCCTACTGCAGCTTAGTAAGGGAGGCGGTGCGGTTGCCCGGTTCCCTTTATTTTTTTTAAAACACATTAACTGCATTTTGTCCACATTCCTTTAACACATCGGAAAAGTTATAGTAGTGATAACTCGTGGCTTGGTGAATGCGGGGACCTCTCTGGCTCCCTTTGCAGATTTAAGTATGCAAACATAGATACACTGAACCTTTGAATAAAACAGGGCGCCAGATTGTTCAGTTTGTATAGAATACTCTGCCAGCAGATTTCAACACAACATCTTGGATTGCTTTACATGAATAGAGCACAAATTCACAAGGCTGCCCCTGCCATCACCATTTCTAAACGTGGGCAAAACATTCTGCTTCACAGAACCTGGTGGACACCACAGATAGATACAGCAACTTAAAGGTGGATGAAGTCATGGAATTGTGAAACATAAGGGCAGGATATTGGTTGGAAGGCTTAGATTGGTGATACATGGCATTTTAAGAAAGGTCAACTTATCTCTCATCTTGGACACTTCACAGCCAGAACTAAGTTCTAAATGGTCTTTGCAGACAGAAGTGGCTAATATTGTGAAAACCTGAAATAAAAATTCAAACAAATAAAACAAAGAATTGTGTGGTAATAGGGGAAGCATCAGGCCTATAATATGTTACGCTGCAGCAGTGACTCGCTTCATGGCCAGTTTGCTATTGCGGTCTTATTGCAACAACTGGGCAACAAAGGTGGGATAGATGTTATTACAGAAAGTGAGTGATACCCCCATCTATATGCCACACTTACTAAAGTCAAAAAGGATCCATAAATAAGTGAACAAGAAGCACACACTCCATACATGCAAGGTAAATGCCTAACCCCAAAGCGTACAAAGAAGGGAAGGGACAGACTGCTTGGCTACAGCGCCGGCTCTGTGAAGCAGAATTTTCAGCACATACATCTCATCACTGTACCCGACCCAACAGTTATTAAATATAATAGATTTATCAATCCAAATAAATGACTAACATAGAACCACTCAAATTAAGTTCGTATTTCACTATACTAATTCTAAATTAATTCTTATGGGTTCCAGAGTAGCATGCTACTCGGCAAAAAAGGGCTTCAAAACCCCATCAGGGGTAGCAAGCGCTATATAAATACAAACCTCTTTCCCTCTTCGTTTCCGCCACCTACCCTTCTCTAGCCAAATAACTGAATAACATTTCCACAACTCAAATTACTTCATATTTCACTATACTAATTTTCAACACTAATACTTTATGGGTTCCGGAGTAGCGTGCTACTTGCCAGAAAAGCGCTTCAACATACATTAGGGGTAACAGGTGTTATATGAATGCAAACCTTTCTTCCCCTTCTATCCCTCCGCTATCTTTCTCGCTTCAAATAACTGACTAATATGTGTGATAATGCACAGCATGTGAGCTGCTCTCTCTGACAAAGCAATGCCGCCTCTCGAAGGATGCGTGGAGCCGTCTGAGATCGTGGGGGCATTGGGGCTCAAAAAAATCCAGTTCTTTTTTAGAACTAACTTTACTGGTGAAAACTATATTTCTATGATAGTATGTGAAACTTTCCGTTTTTTTTTTTGTGTACCAGTTGTACTCTCTATGCATGCGCAGCCTCGTTTCCAAGCCCATGTTTCTTTCTTTTTCTTCAAGTTCGACAAGCAAAGTTGTCCTCATTTTAGGTATTAAATTTGCCGCTTTCTTTTCTCGGGCCATGTGTGTCATTCGCTGCTATACTTTTGTAATATATTAATAATTATTTTCTATCTATATTTATTTGAAATGTATTGCCGAGGCGCCAAACGTTGATTACATACTCCGTGCACCGCGATTTTAGTAGTTTTCCTCCATTATTTTTATTATACCTGTTACTTTCATTTTACCCTCCGCCTATCTTCTCTGTGATCGATGAGATTTCCTGCCACAGACACCAGGGTGTTTGTCCTTGGCCTCCGATGTTATCAGACTTGGCCACACGCATACCTAAAAACTAATTTGAAGCACGTAAGCCACAGCCATTACAACGCGTGTCCGTCACCAGAAAGCCATTATCATGCTTATGCCTTTATCATGGGTGGTAAATGTATACTAGTTGTAAAAGCATGCGTGGTAAAGCCATATGCATGCTAATGGCTTCGTGGTGAAGATCACACGTGCTTATGACTGCGTTGTAATTGCTATTTCCCCCAAATGGACACTGCAGCAACCGGGTCTGGGTGTCGTGGACTCCAAGGCACTAGGTGGAGGGCCACGCAGCTCCTCTCATACAATATATAAATCTTTGGGAGTTGATTGTTTCTGTGTTTTGAAGGGCATTTTTGAGGCCCACGCACTTAATTTTGTAGGGGGGTAGGTTTGCACGGGAAAATGACGCAAGAGGTTTGTAAATGTGGTACACATTGTTGTGTTTTAGTTTGATTTCTTTTCTATGTTGTAGTCCATTCAGAGAAAATATAATTTATTGTACAGTTAGAACTTTTCAACCCTACTCTTGAATATCTTACTATAGTACTTCAAATTATAAATATTATTTTTATTGTGGACCGTCAGCCCCCCACCCCCCAGAAAGAAGTATGTAGTTGTTTTATTAACTTTTATTAAAACAACAATAACTGTAAACGTAACTTAATGAGAACAATATAATAAACAAGTACAAAAATAACTTTAATAAAACACTATAAACAAATTTTTATTTGGACTCCAAAAGACGTACAATAGGTAATCTGCAAAACAAAAAAGAAAATTAGAGTTTAAAATTATGTAGTTGTGAGTAAATGAGGTGAAACATTACAAGTCAAGGTAACACTTCGATTGTACGTGTGCAGTGTGCCTGGTACATTTCACTTCTGTTATAGTCCTGCGTTCAAGTGGTGTCTATATGGAAGTGCCTACTGCGTTACTGACACAAAAGTGGTACAACGGGATTGTAAATACGCCAATTTATTTCTAATGTATTTAATTGGAGGCATTGTATATCTAGGCCGCTGTGCTTATAAACATTGCGGCCATCAGAGTTCATGACTTCAATTGAACTCTGTTTGTATACGTCAAAGTGTATTCAATACGTTGCGGACAATTCCATTGCTGTTGCTCGATATGCCGTGATTGCTCCTGAAGGATGTTTGGTGAAGCAAACAAAAGGACATTTGATTGATCACCATAAACTGAGTTGTGAAACTCCTGTCAAAAGTGAATTTTAATGTGATTACTTAATATTGCGTACCTATACTGTTGCACCCCATTGACTCGCAGAGTCTGGAGTTGAGAGTTTATTTTGAAAAGTTAGACGCAGATTTACAAGCTCCTTGCGCCACTTTTCCCATGTTAAAAGTGACACAAAAGTGGCAAAATAAGCTTGTAGATCTGTTCCTCAGACTGTTGTAACCTATCTATTGTCACTGCTCTGTGGTAATTATACATTTCTACACAGTCAAGCTGCTGCACACTATCGACCCTCTCCTTTCACAGATAATTTGTTGTTGTTTCGGAAACCAGTTTGTTTGCTCACCTAGTGCCATAGACATGATTAAAAGAGGGTTGAAGCAGGCTTCACTGTAGCCAAAAGAGTTCACCACTTAAACTCGGGTAAGGTTTTATACGGCATAGTGGAGACAGCAGCGCCCATAACTGTAAAAAAGAAAAAAAAACAATGTGAGAGACAGTAAGAAAGAGAGAGATAAAAGGACAATAAAACGTGGAAGAGACACAGACGATGGGTGGGGGTTTAAGCCCCGTTAGCCTAATGAGTATTGCGCGGCTGCTGCATACTACATATTCTCTCCTTTGACATATAACTTGTCGTTGTTTCGGAAAAAAGCTTTACATTCAACCATATACGATCAATAAGAATAGAGGCCTGGGAAGGCCATATGAAGCAGTAATAAATATTAAAAGTCACGGGAGGATTAGGAGGGAGCAAACAGGAAGAAGCACAAGCATGTTGCGCACAAAAATAACAGAGCTGGCAGGGGCAAGTGACGCAGTAAAAAAATAATACCATTATGAACGCACAATTTATAACAATACAGGCTAAATCACGTGACACGGTTCAAAAATATGACACAGAAATTCATGCACGCACAATTTATTTAAAAAAGGCCTAGGAGGGCCCCGTGACGCAGTTGGAAATATTCCGATCAGCAATATACGATCAATAAGAATAGAGGCCTGGGAAGGCCACGTGAGGCAGCAATAAATATTAAAAGTCACGGGAGGATTAGGAGGGAGCAAATACGATGAAGCACAAAGCATGTGCCGCACAAAAATAAAAGCAAAACAGAGCTGAGAGGGCCATGTGATGCAGTAAAAAAAAATACTATCATGCAGGTACAATTTACAGCGGAGGCTGATGTTGTGACGGCTTCTCTTACCTTTGCTTCTGTCGTCTCTTGTATTGTCTTCAAAGGCTGGGGCTTTGGCTGGGCCTGGGGTGGGCTGGGGGCGGCCGCCGCCGCCACCACGCCTATGGTGGTCTGGCTGGGCGGCAACAGCAGTGACACCACATCGAGTGTGACGAGTCCTTCTCCGCTTGAGCAAACAGTTCGTAGTACAATCGACGACGACATCTGTCTGTCACCGCATCACAGGCAGACAAAAGAAAGCGTGCTCACGTCAGTGACCACATTATATGGGAACCGCGGGGGCTGACCAAACCAAGCCCAGGGCCGTCATTGGTAGCGTTTTCGCGCTCTACAAGAAAGACGGCCCTGGGGGACCTCCCAATGGCTATTGTATTGGCTTCCAGGCTTAGTAATAGCAAGAAAGCTAGGGGGTGACATCTGGGGAGTGTGGGCGGGTGTGCACCTCGCATGTGCAAGTGTCAGTGTGTGCACCAACAATTAATAACAGAGAGAGACAGGGGTGGGGTTATCATGTGTGCAGAGGCAGGCCCAGATTCGGTTCTCCAATGAGTGACCACTTGTAATCATTCTCGTAGCGCGCCCTGTGCTCTGATTTGACACTGAGAGGGTGATCGCACCATACTTTGTACTGCTAATCATACTCAGCGCGTACCTGCATATACGCTACGAATACGCTTTGACGTTACGCATCGCATCAAAGCTTCCGTGTGATGTCATGTACGGCGCCCTGTACGCGAAAGGCACCAATGTTTTTAATTGTTTAAAAACATATATTTATGTATTTATTGTACATACTAAGGGTAGAAATTATCTGGGATAATTATGAAAATAGTTCTTTAAAACTTTTAACAATCGTATATTTCTTTTAAAAGCAATTACACAAATCGCAGTGGAACGTCATGCGTACTCGCATCGTAAGAGTACCGTAAGCCCACCGTAAGCGTACCAAAGTCATGTGACTTTAAAAGAAGAGATTTGATTGGTTCATAACACTTCCTATTCCAACTGTTGAAAGTTCCATCCCATTTTAATCATTCTACTTTGACTTTCTAAGAAGAAGCATCTCTTCTGAGAATCCTGTCAAATAGAAGGAAGATCACCATAATAACAGCAATGGACTCAACGTCCAGCTATTCTTCAGAGGGAGATTTAATTCCTGAAGAACCTCCAAAGAAGAAGAAATAAGCTCTAATTTGGAAGCTTTTTACTTTTCCTGAGAGGCAAAAAAAGGTTAATGCTCCAAAAGTAACCTGTACGATTTGCCAAACAATTCTTTCAAGGGTCAATCCATCTAAAAAATACTCCCTTGGCACAGCAAATATGGTGCGACACGTGAAGAACTTGCACCCCAACAACTTTGCTCGAGCTGCAACACTGAGGTTGCAGGACAACCCACCTGCTACTGCACCAAGCACATCAACTGCTGCAGCAGCATTTTCAGCAAGCAGTCCACACCCACAAATTGATGCTGATTTTAGTGAAGTTAAAATTCTATGCATTTATTGCGATAAACTTTTGTTTTATGGGGAACAGTCTATTGACCTGATAAAATGCAGGAAGCAGGAGCATCGCTGTCCTCCATATTAGTTTCTTTTCATTCTTTTGTTCCTGTTGGACACTTTTTGCGTTCCAGTTTCATTTTTTTGGTTTTAAAACAAAATTGTTGAAAAAACAAGAAAAAAATAGAAAACTAAAAACACAAATTGATGCTGATTTTGGTGAAGTTAAAATTCTATGCATTTATTGTGATAAACTTTTGTTTTATGTGGAACAGTCTATTGACCTGATAAAACGCAGGAAGCAGGAGCATCGCTGTCCTCGATATTAGTTTTTTTTCATTCTTTTGTTCCTGTTGGACACTTTTTGCGTTCCAGTTTAATTTTTTTGGCTTTAAAACAAAATTGTTGAAAAAACAAAAAAAAAATAGAAAACTAAAAACACAAAAAAACAGTTCTTTTTAGAACTACCTTCACTGGTCAAAGAAAGAACTATAATTCTATGTTAGTGTATAAAAGTTTCTCAGAATGAATGTGTAGTTCATAAAAGAATGAATGAATACATTAATAGTGTATGGTGAATGTGAAAGTGCAGAACTATAAGGAACTGCTACAGCATAAATCTATAAGTAGTTTACCTAAAGATATATAAATGCTTTTAACTGTAATTTTCTCAGGAACTATTAAACAGATTGACACCATTTAAGGAAAAGGCACAAGTCTGAAGTGAGGACTACATCTTTGCCAAATTTGGTGGAATTCCGTTCAGCAGTACGGCTGTAGCTCTGGATAAAGATCCAATGGGACATTGCATGGGGAAAACACGTTTTGGGACCCCCCTCTTTTCTCGGCCACTGCTTGACAAATCACCAGGAAACTTTCAGGATAGGAGCGGACCGGAATTGACCGTAAGTTTTAAAAATCTCGCAAAGATTCGTCAACCAGCGCCAAAGTTATTCCAAATAGAATGTTGCGGATTTCCTATGGAAAATAGGTCCTAACTATAACTACCTACTGGCGACCGCCAGTAGGTAATATATATAAGTATATATATATATATATATATATATATATATATATATATATATAAGTATATATATATATATATATATATATATATATATATATATATATATATATATTATATATATATATATATATATATATATATATATATATATATATATATATATATATATATCAGCAATAGCTCGCAACAATCACCCGCTTACCCGCTTAGACGCGGAATCACGGGCGCAGACCAACTTATTGTGCCAGCATTATATATATATGCAAATCGCCAAGGAACTTCCACCTGCTTCCTAGCGTCGTACACGCTTACTCAGGCACCAAGGAACCACAAACGACAATCTTCAGGCAAATTAATTATTTATTTTTTCTGTTTTCCTCCTGACGCGTTTCAGGCACCACTTACTCTTGTTCACATACATAGGGAGTAAAAAACGCTATTTTTATGTGTGATGCTAAAACTCGTGACAGAACACCAATAATAAACATAGAAGAAATATTTATGTATATATACATCAATAGGCATACATAGTCTTTCTTTTTTTCTTTCACTTTTTCCGCTCTGTTTTTTTCTTTTTTTATGTTGATTGCTTTTTGCCAATCATTGCAGTGCCCATGAGCCATTGTGATTCTAATTATAAAATTAGTTTTGTCCTTTAAATATGTAGTAAGTTCACATGAATTCTGTAACTGTTTCAATACATTGATACACTCAATATTTCCATTTCCATCTAGAATACCAGAAAAAAAGGGGAAAGTATAATATCTTAAGTGCATATTCAATGTGCAAATCCGCAATATTACAAAAGTGCAAATACCCTAAGTGTTCTGACCCACATGATCCATCACTGTTACTAAAAACGTTTCTAAAAAAAGTTATTTTACACTTTATTTATCAATAGGCCACTGGACATGGAATACCCCCAAAATTGAATAAAATCCAATCCTGGGTTACAGACTGTACTGAACTAAAAAGTATTATATGCAAAATTATAAAAAATTGCGCAGGTCTTCCGTGTTGTTCAGTCCATATGGGACCTTAGGGGCCCGTGAGGATTACGGGCGGCGATCCGATCCTGCCTGCCACCCAATTCCCCCGCCATATTAGTATGACGGGGGGACCGTGGCGGATGGAAAGACCATCCACCGCTATTCCGCCTCGTCAACTGGTTGACCGGGCGGAAAAGGGTTTAATATTGTGGCGGTGTCTGTTAGACACTGCCATCCATATTACTATACAGGCAGGGACATGCCTTTGCGTGGAGGCAACGCCGCCACAGAAAGGCATGCAATGTTTGACATTGGGGGCCCGTTGCGGGCCCCCAGGGACTCTGGGGGGTGGGGGGTGCACCCAGCAGTTACATGCACAACACGGCAGGCACCGGTGGTGCCAGCCATGTTATGCATGAAAGTGCACAACATGCCTTCCTGGCATTGTGGCGGGCACTGCTGAGTGCACCGCCCGCCACAATGACAGGAATGCAGGATGCGCCCGCCACTGTGGCGGGCGCATCCTGATTGCCCCCATGGGACCCCGCCCTTATGGCGGGCGTTCCCATTTCCCAAAAGGACATCCTAATGACCCCCTTAGTGTCAAGCTCTAAAATAATTTTTTACTCTAACTGCCTAAGCGCTTTCTTGCGATCCTCTCCACGACGTTGTTTAGGAATGGCCGCTGCCACAATATACCTCAAACAACTGAGATCATTATTGTGGGTTTGCTTGAAGTGGTGAGCTACTGGGTACGAGGGGTCTCTGTTCACTATGGCGCGCAGATATATATATTACCTGCACTTTATAATAATGCGCCTCCACTAGGGTTATTCTTTTACTCCCATATAAACATCGGAAACTATTGATTTTTTTAAAATATAATTTTTATTTTGATCATTTAAAAAAATTTTACTTAATTTTTTATTCTTTATTTCATTTTTTATATTTCACATATTTTAAAAAAAGTATTTACATTTTTTGTTTTATTTTTTTTCATTTTTCATTTTTTCATTTTTTAAATTATTTTATTTAAATGTTTTTTAATTTTTTTCCATTTTGGCTAAGTCGATCCATTATCTACCCATTAATTAATCCATCCATTAATCCATCCATCCATGCATCCAACATATAAACACAGGCGTGCAACAGCAGTTAGTTTTTTAGGCATATAATTCCATTTCCTCTTGGACACCCTGGCTGCATGCACTTTAGACACATCAGCATCATTCATTTGTGATTTACTATTCATGTTACCCTTGCAGTCCCCAGAGTGCCACAGGTGTCTCCTTTAGAATATATGGACATAAAGAAAGAAGCTTTATCATTCTGTATATTGTGTGTTATTCTGATGGGTAATTACATATTATGGTATAGTGGTGTGGTTTCACTTCATAGTTGTTATTATTACCTAAGTAAACAACAACCACACTAATATTGCCTTTGTCTGTACTAATTCAAACTGCAAACAATTCCACTTTTCACACTTAGGGGGCGATTACGATGTCGGGCAGACGCTGGACTGACGGACTTCCTGGCTGTAGTCCCGCCTGCCTACTTAGTATTCGACCGAACACCTTTCAGTCGCATTAGGACATTTCCCTATGGGAGCATGCATTTTGGCCATAAACTGGCCGTAATACATGCTCCCATAGGGAAATGGGAAGTTTTGCATATCCCCGCAGGGGGTGCAAGGGTCAACAGGGTGGCACCATAGGTGCCATCTCGGCCCCCAACTAGAGGCCGCAAACAAAGGGTCCTGCTGGAGACCCAAAACACAATTTCTGGCATGGTTTTCATGACGGACAGGCTGGCATGGAAACCTTGCATAGTAATCCAAAGGGTGGAAAATCCCGCCTTTTAGGGTTAGGAGCAGGTTCCAACAGGTTCCAACAGGCCGAGTGGCTCTTTGAGCCCATTGGAAGCCAGCCAGAATGACCAGCCGGTTTCTATTCCGAATGGCTCATACATAATCAGGCGGTCCAAATTGAAACCGACGATGGGGGTAGGAAAGCCTCCAACCTACATTGTAATAGGCCCCTAAATGGTTTTCTTGCTTGTTTGCTTTGAGGTGCACAAGCAAAGAAACATTACTCGCAGTACTGCCAAACAGAAGGCCTGTGGAGTTACACGTTTGTCCTCAAATCTCTTCTGCTTGTGCAGCTTAGTGCAATTGCCAACTGAGAGCTTTAAGATGGCTCCAAAGAAGGATGCTGCCAAGAAAGTGGTCAGTGAGAACAAGCGGCTTCCCACCAGGGCCATGTTGCCGTTTTTGAACCACCACATTGTCTGCCTGATGCACTGGCCTCTGCGTAGCAAGCTGAGTGCAGCACTTTAGAATCAACAGCAGCAGCCCCAACCTAAGGTCAAGATGATATCTGTCAATGAGGCGGCCACTGCCTGCCAATACCACATTCCAATGTATTTCCTGCATCAAAGATGATTGAATACCTAATACCTGAACCACCCGTGCTGATTGGATGAGGTAACTACAACTATTGAAACAGTGAGTGGCTGATTGTTTGAGTGACGATTTAGGTTGATTGATGATTCTTGTGGTGGCAGACAGTGAGGGAGGGTGTGTCGAACTGTAATTTGGAAATTTTCTTGAGATTATTATTATTGATTTGCATTGTTTGGGGCTTGAGTGATGGGTGCTAATTGTGTTCCCTGTAGGTCATCAGCCCTTTCACACTTAGCCAGATTTAATTGCAGAGTGGTCTCCTTTTTTCTGGTTCTTCAGAGACCAGAACAGTCACTTTAGTTAACAAACAAAAACATATGCAAAATATTGCAATTCAGTTTCTCTACTTCTTCAGCAGCAGTTCTCTCCATGTCTATGTTGCTCGGGTCATTGTGATTCATGATGATGATGACTGGTCTGGGACGGCGTTACTCAGAGTCAGGAGGAGTATCATGGAAGAACTCCGAGTGGGAGCTGCAGGGCTACCTCATCAACAGCTAGCATTAGACCTGCAGCAGGCAGACGGATGATGTTGTGCTGCCAGTGAGCTGGATCATCACACGCTTTAAGAAACTCCGTCTACAGTTAGGAATCTTCTTAAAGTAAAGACCTATGCAGGCAGACTCACACTGTCACTGTATGTATATGTATACCGTATGTGTACCAGACACCACAATTAGGTTACGGACATCTTCATGGCTTCGAGTTGTCTAACCCAGGCCACTTCTAGAGCTCCCCCTGTGTTCAGCAATTGAATTCAAGAGTTCCCCACACTTACATCAGCCCACATACAATAGGGTGTGTCATAGCTTCATCATTAGCATTGTGCTACTCAAGGATTGCCAACCCCCACTCTCTCTTGGGAACCCAGCTAGGTTCCCTTGTGAGTATCCTTTTTCTTTTACTATCACTCACTGTTGGCATACACTCTTCACACGGCTGCGCAGTCGACTGCCCAGATGTCCCTATATTCCTAGGTCCTGATGAGACCCTACACCACACAAAGGGTAGAAACATCATTGAGAAAAATCATTGAGAAAAAAGAGAAAAGTGAACCATTAAATCAGCATGTATTATTGTATATAGTTGCTGTTCATTATGTATAAATTTACAGATTGTTGACTTTTGTAACACTTTGGCAACCTTGTAAAAATTGTCACAATTTTCACAAATACTTTAGGTTCCTATTTTTCACTGGGGACACTACGCACTATCTTTTATTTTATCATATTGTTTGGGAAATATATTATACAACTGTGTTAAATCATAACATGGGTGTATGTGGTTTCTTTTTCCTCCGACATCTCTCAAACCCTTCGATTGTGATTGCGCGTTGGATTATCAATACATGGTTTTACTATTCCGCGGGAACCGCTGTTTCTGAAACTAATTAACTACCCTAGTTCCTCAGTGAGTAGAATCCCATTTTCCTTTGTTTTCATCATCAATAGCTAGCAGCAAGACATTATCGAGTATCGACTTCAGTTCAAAGGAAAACCAAGATTCTGAGGTCTAGTACTCAGCTCTGTGGAATAGGGAGAGGTGCATGTGTGTAATGCTGCTCTGTGCTTGTGTGTGTGTGTTGGACTTGTGGCAAAAGTGATACTCTGAGCCCCTTATAGTTTCTTTGCTCTGCCTCTGAGTCTTCTTGATACACTCCTCATGAAGCTTACCTTTTTTCTGTCCTTCCCCTTGACTCTAAAATCCAGTTCTTCTTTTACAATCTGCAGGCCTTTTCTAGACTCCTTCACCAATGAAAGACAAAAGCTAGCTGAGCTGAACAACATTCATGCTTATCTACAGGACCAGAGCAGACAGGCCCCAACGAGTGGGCATTCCTGAGGAGAATGGAGATGCAACACCCAATTTTGCAATACAGCATGATTTTTCTTTTAAGAATTATATTAACTAAGAGAAGTAGGTGGGTGGGTTTACTTTCCAACCTAGGAGACAGAGCATTTAGATATCTGATAAATTGTGTCTCGCAGGCAGAAGGACCGTTTGCAATGCATTTATATGTACTTTTCCAAACTCATTCCTTTGTTTCCTTCTAACAACAGATTGATGGCAAATGATGTGCCGCTGCTTATTGTCCAGATCAATGTTGGCCTTGTTTTGTAGTGTTTGTCTTAGTCAAACATTTCCCCAAATCCCGCTGCCCATCCCTTCATTATACCCCTAACCCTCTTCACCCCGAGCTGTGTGACTTATTGAGGTGTGGCTTACATTAAACCATCAATTGGTCGCACACTTTTTTGGGTGGATGTGATGAAAGTGACACCAACTTACTGTTGAATCTTTTAAGCAGTAGCCCACACCAGCCCATTACCAAAAGATGCATTAAAAATTATCCATTTTCTTTATATATAGAATGAAGAACATCAGTCATCAGCATCATCATTCAGGCCTTGTGTGTCAAACAGTAAACTCCTAACCTAATCTTGTCCACTCCAGACTTTGAGGCCATTTTTTATAACTTGAGGATTTCACAAATATTACTGCTAGCTCCACATTAGCCAAACGTTACTGGTATTGCTAATTTTTTCTATTTTAGCACAATCAGGTATTTTCATTGTGTCATCCACATACCCAGTCTTTCTACTTCCATTTAGTTGCCTACGATGGATAATCAATTAATCATTCAGATCACTCCTACAGTTGGAGCTCACCTAGGTGGAAATAGAAGTTGGACCTCGCTTGTGAAGTTGTGTTGCCTTCCCTGTTTTTGCTGCATGAAACTTCAGGTAAGACAACTAGTGTGGATGAAATTTAACTTAGTTAGAAATAAATTAACTGCTACTGTTTTTTATATTGAAAGTTGTACACAATATAGGTCATCATGGCAGCATTCCCCATAATAGGTAAGACAGTTAGAGCAGTATAAGCCTAGCCTCTACAACTAAGTGCTACGCTCTCTCTTAAGTTACAAGCACATAAACAGGCTGCATAAAACGACTTGAAGTCAGCAGTTCCAATTCAAAGTAAAAGAAATTACTTCAGGCATATATTTTGATTAAAAAATACTTATGTCCTTTATTTATTTACAAAAAAAAAAACAACTGTCTCCACCCAAACAACATGCCCACCCCTCTCCTCAAATAAAACTGACCCAAGCCCCAATACTCAAAATTTCCTAGCAAAAGTCTTCCCAGTCACAACTCCCTTAGCATCCTCTCCACCCAGCCCTAACAAACAACAAATCAGTCCCACCAAACTTTTTTTTTTAAAAGGGTAGGAAAAGGGCATTAGGGATGTCGGTCTGGAGCTAGTCCTGGCTCTGCTCCTTTAATGGTGTCCAGCCCTGCAGGCCTGTTGCGAGTGTGAGTGCAAGTGGGGGTGACAGCAGTTGGCTGGGGCAGTGCCGGTAATGGGATGGCTCGGAGACTGGAGGCTAGGGGGGTCAGCGGCACTGGGGCCTGGCTGTTGTGTCTTAATGTCCTTATCCTCCTCTTCCTGGAACACCAGCTGCCAGTACTCTGTTGGATCCACTCCATCCTCTGCCGCCACAAAAGGTCCACTATCTCCTTCCTGTTGGGTGGTGCTTCTGGACCAGCAGGAGCAGATATATTGAGAAACACAAAAAAGACACATTTAAAAGAAATGTTCTGTGCACACAATTGTTTTAAATTACTGGGTGACACAGTAGCAGTACATTGTGGGTCCCCTAGGCCATTGAAATGTATTTGATGGGATTATGTTTAGGAGAGTCACAAGGACAATTTGATTTATTTTCCACGCAGGTTGCCAAACATGAGAAAAAGTACTGATGTGTGGCAGAAAAGTGTTAACAGGCAGAGTATAACATTAAAGGATTAAAAAACAGTGATTTGATTATTTTTTTCTTCTATAGGCTTTTCAAGTAACTAAAAATAGAGTGAGACCCTTCTCATTCATGAGTGTGGCATTATGCACTATATGGAGTGCATGTTGTGTATGGTACTAAAGCCATGCTCATTGCTAGCCAGCTCCTCTCCTATTTTGCTACTGTCTGCAGCTGTAGTAGACAATTATCTATGTTTAATTCCAATGGCCCTGTACTTTGCCAAATGCATTTCTCTTTCTACCCAGTCTACAAAGAGGCAGATGCAGAATAAAGAAGATACTATGTCAGTCACACACCTCATGTATGAAATGCATAGGCAGATGAATAATAAATTAGATACTAAGTCACTCACATACCTCATGTATGTAATGCGGATAATAATATATTATCCTGTCTATGTAAGTAGATGTTGAGGAAAAAGAATCTAATGGACTGCACTACAGGTAAAACAAACAGGTTGGATAGATTTTATTTGGCACATTAGTCACTGTGCATCCCATATGCCAACCTTAACATCAAACCATGCACCCACTTCCACTTTGCTCTGTGGCCACGCCTGCCACCACGTATTTTCAACAAATTAATTTGCTGGGCAGTAACTAAGGTAAGAAAACTCGATTTTCTCTACTGCAGGGATAGGTTTGAGGGATTAGACCGGTTAGGGTAGAGCTTATTTTATATATATAATAAACGGGCCACTACAATGATCATCAATTCATCATATTTGGCTTATTCAATCATGGTACAATTCGAAAGGGAAAAACCTGAACAAGTGTAAACTAAATCTGTTCTGGGAAACCATAAAATATATTCTGGAATCACTTCACATGGGTATCACATTAAATGTAGCACATACCAAGAATGGATTTTCCAATTCGGTAGGTTGGGGCAGAAGAACTTAGGAAAAAAAATAAAAGAGTGAAGTACTTAGAGGTGACTGATTGGTCGAAGGGGCAACTCACCTTGTGTGTTCGGTTTGCAATGCATTGAAAATCTTGTAAATTATGCGTTAACTGAAGTAAACGCGCATTACACAGCCAACAATGCAGTCACAAACTGATTGACCCATACTGCACTTCAGTCATATTTGGCAAAATTCCATAGGTGGGGAGGAGGGGATGATTATTGATAGGTAGGCTAGATCTGGCTCACTTTACAAATACGCGAGTCAAGGGAGTAGAGCAAAGAATAAAAATAAATAACTCCCACCTGGAACCATAGCTTTGAATTATATTGATAACCTTACATAAACCAAGTAAGGAAAGTAGGTGAGCAGCATGCTCCTCATAAGAAGAAGAGTTGCCTTGCTTATTCATCCAAACTATCCAAATATTCATTCATCCTTTCCTTCTAATTTACCCGTAGCCACCATGGTTAAGCTTTACTTTCTCCTATCCAAGTTTTCAGCAGAATTTTCAGTACATACATTATCCGCCCATTCACTAGCAACCCTTTCTTCAAACAATCCTTTTGCCCATCAATCCTTTTATCCACCAGTGTATCCTTTGACCCACCCACCCTTTCACTCATATACTATTTCCTTTCTCTTAACCACTTGGATGCTAGGCGTTTCCCCCCCCTGTGCTGGAAAATGCCATTTTAGTGGCACCATGACGAGCTCAGCTCGTCATCAGCACACGACACCCGTGGGTAATGACAAGCTGAGCTCGTCATCAGCATCGAAGGGGTTAAGTTACCTTCCGTTCTTTCATGTCTCCCTCAAGCTCAGTATGTGAGATTTTTCTGTGTTGCAGAGAGAAAGAACCATAATAACTCAACCACCACTGTGGTTGGTAAAGCTGGGGAGGGTTCACTTCACGGTCATTTTTGATGATGACGAGTGATGCCATGGTAATAGCTAGTGAGCATAATAATTGCAGGAAATTATGTGACTTACCAGTGCAGTGGCACCAGAGCCAGCATCATTGATGTTCTATGTGGCTAGAATAAAACAGTACACACAATTTTGATCCCAGATATGCAACCCTAAATACACCTGCAATGCAGCACTAGAACTCAGTTAGCAGTTGCATGTCAGTATCTTCCAAAATTCACTCTTGTCATTTGATTGGTTGGTTCACAAAGTTAGACAAGCCAGGCATGGAATAATGGTCAATGAAAGATATATATGGTGTTGGTTGGAAAAAGCAATGGGAGTGAGACATCGTACTTTCATGGGAAACTGCTGGTATACTGTAACTATAAATGAACAAGTCTGCAGCACGCTACATTTGTCTGGAATGGTAGTCCATGATGACCATTGGCACTTTCTCGTGAACTACACTGTGTTAGAGCTAGTTATAAGCAGGAAAAGGAAAGCCTTTTCAATACACATACATGGTGATTTTTATTTAAAATACCAGTGTAATTGGGCCTGCTATCTGAATCTTCACAAAAGACCCCACCAACATTCCAATACCCCAAGATTCTACCCCAAAAGGTCCACAAGAATCATAAAAGAACTTACTGGGAATAGCAGAGTCCTCAGCACCGGAGCTAGTGGTCAGCACAGGCTGACCAGCTTCTCCCGGACCCTCAGAAACATCCCTTTTCTTGCACTTATTTGCTGATGACAGAAATTAAGAAGATAAATAAAAGTAGATTAGTGATTCAGTTCATAATCTCTACAAAATGCTTTATGAAAATCAAATGCAGTCACATACTTTTCTAAAACAGATCACCTATAGTACTACTAGTTTCGACTCAAGTCTATCGACTGTTGTTAAAACTATATTCCAAATTTCCTTAACAAAAACTAAATTTGGAACTAATGTATTGCAAAGAATGATCTTTGATTCTATTTCCATTTCTCCATACCCTTAAGTGACCAAATCAGTCTCCCTATTTTGCAATGCATAGATGCATACTTCACATCACGATGAATTCTCTGAAATAACATGGAACTGTACAAGCTACATAAGCAAAGTTACAGAGAGAACGCACAACGCACTGATTCCCTATAGTGACTGGAGAACCGTCGGCAATGGCTTCTTAATTAATCAGCCAAAACAAGCACCTAATGAGTGCAATTAGGCAGCGCCGAGCACCTGCCTAGCAGAAACTAGAAACTGGATCACACAATAATATACCAGAGTAAACTAAACATAACTTACCTCTGAGTGTGAGCAGCATGCTATTCAAAAACAAGATGCTAGCATTGTAGAACACAAACACAACAAATAATAAATACTCACCGAGCCCCGGAAGCTCGACACCTACCAGGTCGAGTAGGTCCTGTTCCCAGTTCAGAATGTCAGTCCAGCAATGCATCAGCTGCTGGGTGGTCCAAGAAACCTGGCTGGTGTGATGCACACACCGGCGCACCACCCCCAGTGCCATCCGACGCTCTTGCAGGTGTTAGCCACAGCCGGACCTGCCGCCTGCTGCCAACATAGGGGGAAGGTGTCACTGCACAAAACAACTAGTGCTGCCACCGCCTCCTCTCCAAAGCTCGCCAGGGGTATACAGCTGGCTGGCATTGCCAACCGCAAGGAAGTCATCCCTCTACCATGGCACTGGTTGGGGCAGAAATAATGAGAAGGAAAAGGAAGGGAAAGTAAAGAAGAAAGAAATGATGCAAGAAGGGTAAATAAATTCAAAAACTCACAAAGCCCAAAAATATTTAGACAAAAGCATAAAATACTCAAACACAAAGACATACACTATTAAAAAAAGAAAGGTAATAAAGGAGGAGAAGTAAAAGATTAAATACAGATAAGGTTTAGGCCCAATACAATAACAGGGAGAAGAAAACCAAGATTACCGCACCCATGTGGAAGATGCGGTGGTGTTTGTGCATGATTTAGAATGCAAGAACACACTTGAGAACCATGTAGTGCTGTTCACGCATGATTATGAAGCGCACGGACACACTCCCTGTTAGCAACGTACCGTGAACGGGCATGCCGGCTAACTCCGCCTACAAGCAGAACTCTAAGTAGTGCAGCAGAGGTTTTTTTCAACTCTGTGGAATTCCACATAGGACGACTCTGTCTACCACTTATAAATTCTAAAGGCAGCAGTGCAAAGAACAAAGTAAAACACAAAAAAACTATTTCAGGCATACATTTTGATGAAATATCACCATTGTCCCTTTTTATTTTTACAAACAAACAAATTGTACTAACCACCAAATGTCCAAAAATGTGAAATGTCCAACGAATAACAAAAATCTGTCCATACTCCCTTCCCACCCTTGCCAACCGCAAGTCCCTCCCACCAAAACAAAATATTTAGAAAAGGGCTAGAAGAGAACATTGTCTATTTGGGTCTAATTGGGTCTGGAGCCAGTTCAGGCTCTGCTCTAACCTGATAAGCCACCTCTCCAGAGCATCCATCTGCTGAAGGATGCACAGCAGTAATAGCCTGTCAGAGCAGTAGGGGGAAGCAGAAGTTGTCAGCTGGCAGCGGCACTGGTGGTGGATTGAGTAGGAGGCTGCAGGCTGAGGGGGATCTGCTGCATTGGGGTCCAGCTGAGACTGAGAGGGAACTATGTCTGCCTCGTCTTCCAGGACTACCAGCCACCTGTATTCCTGTTGGATACAGTCCAGCTTCTGCTGCCACTGACGGGCCAATATGTCCTGCCTGGTGGGTGGTACAGGTGGACCAGCAGAACTAAAATTGAGAAAAAGAAAAAGGAAAAAGACAAATTATAAATAATGCTCTGTCCAAACAATAGTTTGAAATTAGTGGGTGACACTGTAGCAGTACATTGCTGGCCCTAGCAGTATATTGCTGCCTCCCTGGGGCCATTTGAATTTGATGTGATTATGATATGGAGAATCACAAGGTCAGTTGTATGGTTTATTTTACCTAAAAAGCAGTGACTGTGTGGCAGGTATGTATTAAGACATGATAAAAATAACAGCAGATAAAAAAACAGTGATTTTACTTTTTTCTTCTTTTAAAGACTCTTCAAGTAACTAAGGAGACACTTTGACTGGAAACATAAATTACCTCTCATTAATTAGTAAGGCAATAGGCACTATTGGGTACAAGTTGTGTCATTGGTGGTCTGTGTGACTAGAATAAAACATTATACATATTTTAGATGCCAGATACGCTTTCCCTTAATTTTTATAAAAAAAATACGACTGTAATACATCACTACGGTTCAGTTAGCACTGCATTGTGTTCTAACAAAAATATCACTTTGGACATTTGGTTGGTTCACAATGTTAGATAAGACGGGTAGTGAAGCCAATCAAAAACATTTGTAATAGAGGGTCAGAGCTATAACCTAGGATGATCATGATGACGCAGTCATTGAACCACAATGAAGGGGTGGAATAATTGTCAATGAAAGACATATGGTGTTGGTTGGCAAATGCAATGGGACCTCATACTTTTTTAGCCATGCTGCCCTGTCATAGAAACTGCTGGTATACAGTATAAATGAATTGTGCAGCACACAACATTGGTGGGTGGGAGTTCATGACCATGTTCACTCTCTCATTAACTCAACTGTTAAAGTATGAGCAGGGAAAAGAAAGCCTTTGCAACAAACATACATGGTGAATATTCATAATACTAGCTTACTTGGGCCTGCATTTTTCACAGTAGACAGTAGAGTATCAAAAATGTGTTCTTAGTCGTACAGTAGCACAAGATATACAAGAGAAAGGGAAAGATTATTACCAATAAAGCAGAAGATAACTCAACTAGAGACTGTAAAAAGTCAGCCACCCAAAAAACAAATGTATAAGGAAAAAAAAGAAAATGCATTGATAGCAGGAATGAAACAAAAATGTAATAGGGATGTTGGGAAAAAGGAGACTGTATAAAAAACATGAACAAGGTAAAATCTAAAAGTAGCATGATGGGCAGAGCAAAAAGAGCTAAACCATTGTGCTTTGCACAAGTGGGTTCGTATGATATCTTGTCCTCGTTGCTACATAAAAGAATGATGGCAGGTAAGGTAACACCAGCCTCCAGGCAGCAACTCCAGTCATGGTACCCAGCACCAACATTCCGAAACCCCAAGATTAATTCTACCCTAAGCCCACAGCAATCATAAAACGCAACATTAGGGAAAATATAATAATAAAGAATAGGACTGAGAGGGGTTAGCAGAGCATTCTGCAGCAGCTCACGTGGTCGGCACCTCCTGCTGACCTCCTACTCCCAGACCCGCGTCTGCAACGTCCCTCTACTTGCTCTTGGGTGCTGATGTAAAAAATGAAGAAGATAAAGAAAAGATTAGTGATTCAGTAATTCTCTACAAAATTATCTTTACTGGCAAACACAGTCACATTGTACTTTTCTAAAACAGATTGCCCATGGCACTAGTTACGAGTCTATCACCTTTCGTTGAGTTGCCCAAACTAATTCTAAAATCCATATTCCAATTTTCCTGAACAAAAACTGCATTTGGAACTAAACCATTGCAGCGAATGATCCTTGATTCTATTCTCACTTCTCAACCCCCTTGATGACCAAACTCTGTCTCCCTTTTTTACAATGCATAGATGCATACTACACATCACTGTGAAATAGCTTGTAACTGTATGAGCTACATAAATAAAGTCATAGAGAGAACGCAAATACTGCTATCACTGATTCACTGTGGTGACAGAAGGACAGAAGAGTCTGAAATGGCTTCTTAATTATTCAGCCATACCGTGCACTCGTGATGAGTACAATTAGGTAGCACTGTACGCAAGCCAAGCAGAAACTAGAAACTAGATCACATATTAATACAATTTTTTACATAAACTAAACATAACATGTTTGAGTGTGAGCTTCTATTTGGAAAAAAAGGTTACCATTATAGAAACAATAAATAATCAATACTCATAGAGTACCAGGATCGTGACCCGAGCAGGTTGTGCTCAAGGTCAAGAATATCTGCCTAGCAGTGTGTTAACTGCTGGATGGTGTGCCAAGCCTAGCTGGTGTATCACACACACCGGCACAGCCCCCCCCCCCAGTGCAGCTGACACTCCATCAGGGGGTATCCAATGCAGAGCCATCCATCTGCTTCGAGCATGGAAGGGGAGGTGGTGCTGCACAAAAAAAACTTGTGCTGCCATCTCCTCCTCACTGAAGATTGCCCTGGGCTGCACACATGGGATAGGCGACCCTCGGCTGTGGTGCTGGGAGGGGTAAAGAAAGATTAGAAAAGAAAAAGGAAAAGTAAGGAAAGGAAAGAAGAAATAGGGATTTAAGGGGAAAAATAAACAAAATGCAAAGTCATGAAAAACACCCAAAAAAATACAAACGAAACGTAAAATACACAAACACAAAGACACATATTAGTAGAGCAAATAAAATGAGGGGTAGATTTTTTAGGGGGAGGATTAAAGAGATTGAAGAGGGATTTAAAATTAGGTCACACACTATAACAGAGTAGAAAAAGAATACGAACATGCGCATGCAATCAGCATGGTGCTGTTCACGCGCAATTTGGAAAATGAGGATGCACATGAGAACCACGTGGTGCCATTCACGTTTGATTTGGAATGCTAGGACACCCTCCACATAGCACATTGCAACATGAATGGGTGCGCTGGCAAACTCCACGGAGCATGGCAGAGTTTTCTGAGCCACTCTGCGGAGTTCTGCATAGCGTGATTCCACAAACTCCGCCTAGACCTATTGCTCATTTATCGTTATCTGCTGGTCTCTTAATCCATTGTAATTCTATGGCAGGACGGAGGCTCCGATTATGCTTTCTCTATTTCTTTACTGAAGATACAGCAGCCAATCAGAACACAGTAAAGAAGAAAACTACAATACCCATGAATACTCAGTCTGTATAAATAGGGTCACAGAGGTCATAACTTCCTCTTTCTTTGCTGCTTCGCAGCCAGTTAAGTGCCTTTATTCCTATTACTATTATTTACCTTACCGCTATTACTGTGAATTTGCTGACCGCTTTGTGCGCTTGTGTTTGCTCTGTGCTTTTCACTTTCAGCGCGTTTCTTCTTGCCGCTTTCGCTGTGTTCAACTTCTACTGCGGCTTTGTTGGCGGTTATTATTTTTTCCTTTCGGCTTCTCGGCCGCTGGCTCTGAGAGCGTGTGTTTTTGCCTCTCGTTACGGACGCGCTGTGTCGCGTCCTTTGCTGTCTGTGGAGCGGGAGACTGGGTGCTGGAGAGACGCACGTGTGTCGCGCATCCCTCCTATCGGCAGCACGCTGTTCACGCATGCGCGACAGCGTTTGTTTATTTCTGGTGACGACGCGCATTCCTGAGGGCGCTCGTCTTCGACGAAGGAATTCAAAGCATTTCCAGGAACGTGCCTGGTATTTCTCTGCCTCTTGAGCTCCATTACGCCCCTTTTTGTAAAGAAATCGAAGGGGTTGTATAAATTATTGCATAGGCTCTGCCTAGAGTGTTCAGTGCAAGCCCTCCCTCCACATATATATTATTTTCATTAACTTGTCTGGTTTTTCCAGCATTTTGGCTTGCATTAGAGGTATCATTCCCCCAAATTCGGCTTTGGCCATTTCAATATTTGACTTCTGGAATTTATTCCTGTGGGCACTGCTGGGCATACATTGTCGCCATGGCTGATTTCTATGATGAAGAGGGTTATGACTATTATAATGAGGAGGAGCCTTCTGCCTCCATGGATGACTTCATGGGGCAGGCATTATTCCAAGCGATTGCGCCTTTGAAGCGGCATTTATCAGAGTATGCTGCGCCAAAGAACCCCCATCATTCCGACTTTGCGAAGTTGGCTAAGACTTTATCTTCTGCTCCTGCAGCTAAAAAAACGTCCTGCTCCTGCTCGTGATTCTCCTTCCTCGGATTCCGACGGATCTTCTTCCTCCACTTCTTCCTCGGAGCCTGCGAGGCCACCTCCTTCCAAAAAGGCTAGAAAGGAACATTTTGTGGACACCCCTTCAACACCACAAGTATTGACTTTTGACCCGTCGGATATTGTGCATCCAAACTCCTCCTCTTGGCTGCCCTCTCCTGAGGTGGCGGTTTATGTTCAGGACCACATTCGCACCCCTTTTGAGAAGGATGTGCGGGCGCATTTGAGCTCTGAGTGTCCACGACCAGATCTCCCCAATAAACTTGCTGTCACTCCTGAGGTAGATCCGACTATGATCACCTACATGAAAAAGTACTCGAAGGATCCCACTAAGGGTTTGGATTGCTCTTGGCGCTCATGTCAAGATAAACTTTTGGATCTGGTGGGGCCTCTCACGAAGATTCTTGATCTGGCTTACCGAGCAAAGGAGTCTGGAGCTATGATTGACCCCGACAAACTGGTGGGGTGGTCCCAACGCGCAGTTTGCATTTTAGGTAATGCGAATTGCGCCTTGTCTTCAGAACGCCGTCGTTCTATTCTCATGAAGCTGGACCCCAGGCTGACTGATTTGGCGTCTTCGTAATCGGGTTCCCAGGCGCAGGGCTTGCTTTTCGGAGCTCCTTTTCTTAAGGAGTTGACAACATTTTTCTCAAGGTTCACTGGATTGGATAAGGCTCAGGCCAATCTTCCTAGAGCCTTTCGTCCACTTTTTGGAAGGGCCGGACGAAGGGGACGTTCGTCCGGCCGTGGTGCGGATCAGGCCTCGCAGCGAGGCAATAAGTCCCAGAGAGGTAATCAATCGTACTCCAACACAAAGTCCAGTTTCTACCCCTCCAAGAAGGGCAGAGGTACCTACGGCAAAGGTGGCTACAACGGTGCATTAGGAGGACGTCAAGATTCCGCCTCAGGTGAGCTTGATTCTCGCTTCCAATGTGGTTTTGGGGGGCAGAGTGCAATCTTTTCTCCACAATTGGCAATTGCTCTCGAACGATGCCTGGGTGCTGGAGACGGTACGGGGGTACAAGATAGAGTTTTATACTTGCCCTCACCAGCATCTTCAGCCTCAACCTCTTGTTTTTTCCCAACAAGATCAGAGGTTTATCTCTGCAGAGATCGCCTCCCTTCTGGCCAAAGGGGCCATCGTGCCCACGACTCGTCACCCCCGAGGCTTCGTCAGCAATGTTTTTCTCGTCGAGAAAAAAGGAGGTGGGTCTCGCCTGGTTCTCAATTTAAAGGATTTCAACGGCGGAGTGGTATACCACCATTTCAAGATGGAGGGCATCCATCTCCTACGGGACCTGCTTCAGGAAGGGGACTGGATGGTTCGTCTAGATCTCAAAGATGCATATCTCTTGGTGCCAATTTATGCCCCTCATCGCCGTTATCTTCAATTTCAATGGCTCGGCAATTGGTACGAGTACAAGGTCCTTCCTTTCAGCCTCTCATCAGCTCCGTGGTGTTTCACGAAGCTTCTTCGCCCTGTGATGGAATCTCTGCGATCTCGCGGAGTTCGTCTCATAGTTTACCTGGACGATGTCCTTCTCTTGGCGCAGTGTCCGCTCCTTCTTCATCTTCATTTACAGTGGTCCATAGATCTTTTACAATCTTTGGGTTTCCTGTTGAACCCTCTGAAATCCGACTTTTCTCCATCTCAATTGCTGGATTTCCTGGGCTTTCGGATAGACTCTGTCTCCTGCCAACTCCTTCTGCCCGGGCAGAAGATCAGGTCCATCAAGAGGGACTTGCGAATGCTTCTGGCCAAGCAGACTGTTTCCTTGCGCTCCGTGGCTCGCATTGTGGGCCTCCTGTCCTCTTCGATGCAAGCGATCTTCCCGGGGCCGCTACATTATCGAGAGCTTCAGCGTCTCAAGATCGGACATCTCCAGAATTAAACCATCCATGCCAACCACCTGCAAAAGGAGGAAAGAAGCGTGGAGGCGCTGCAAAACCGAAGGGAAGAGCGTGGCAGAGGCACAGAGAAAGACCAAGGTACTCGCAGACGGAGAGCCAAGAAGTGAGGCGACCTGCGCATAAGCACGGTAGGAGCACGCCACCACCCCACCAAGGGCCCTGGCTGAAAAGGGTGTCCACGAGGGAGCGGGAGGAAGCGAACCCAGCCCCACCACGTCGCAGGCAGAAGGCGCCAACGCTCCTGGCAGCCCCAGAAGCCAGGGAGGAAGCAATAGCACGCCGGGCAGCCCCAGGAATCAAGAGGAAGGGCCAGAGAGACAGGTCAAGATGAGTAATCAAGCGTCGTCCCTCACGACACCGATCCCGTTTCTGCCCAGACCAGGGGAACCACAAATGAAGTGGGAGGACTGGAGGGAGTACTTCAGGAACTACTTAGAAGCCCTGGAGGATGAATCAACTGACAAATTCACCCCGCAAGACGGAGACGGATATTGCTGCACAACCTGGGCCCAGAGGGAATAAGGGTTTTCACGAACATTGCGATGACACTGCCACAGGCAGCAGGCGCAGATGTCTTCAAACAAGCCCTAGACGCCCATTATCGCCCAGCTGTCTGCATATCAATAGACAGATTCAACTTTCAGCAGAGGATGCAAGGCGACGGAGAGTCAGTGGACGACTACGTGGCAGCCCTGAGGAGACTAGCAGTCACGTGCAAGTACAGGGTGCAGGAAGAAGAATTTATCAAGGACCAGATAGTGATGCACACCACCAACAAGAATGTGCAGGACAAGCTATGGGCTCATGGCGAGGCAACACTTAAAGAAGTAATCGCTATGGTAAAAAAGGCTGAGCTCTCCAAAAGATGTGCGGAAGCTGCAAAGAAGGAGAGTGCGCAAAGAGTCTTGGTTAACAAGATTGAGGACGCAGAACCGCCGAGCAGATTCAAAATGGCGCCGGGAGACAACCGCGGGACCAGTAAATGGGCGGGAAGACCAAGTCAAGCGGGAAAACAGTCATCTTCCAACAAATGGATGTGCTACAGGTGCGGAAGTGCAAGCCACGCAGCCCATGACAAACGCTGCCATGCTTTCCGTGCGAAGTGCATGTTCTGCGGCCTGATAGGCCACTATGAGAAAGTGTGTCAGAAGAAAGAAAAGAAAACGTTGGTTAAATACATAGCGCAGGATGAAGGCGCAGAGGAAGAATCGGATGAGGACGACAGAGTGTTATGTATCGAGGAGCAAGTACTGGGCATTGACACCCAGCGATCTGACAAACCGAGGGCAGATATGTTTATAGGAGGTGTGAAAATCAGGGTTGCAATTGACTCTGGATCCCCGTACACCATTGTGCAGAGATCTGTGTGGGAAGGAGAATTTAAACCGAGCCTAGGCCCGCAGCTAAACCCGCCAGACATCAGGCTGGTGTCGTATACTAGCAACATGATTCCCATAGTAGGATACCGGAGCCTGAAATTTGAATTCCGAGGGAGAACAGCGACATGCAAGCTATACGTTGCTGAGAAGGGACCATCTGTGCTAGGATGGAGAGACCAAGGAGACTTGGGGATCAAACTAGACCCAGGAGGCAAGGAGCAGGTGCTGCTGACAGACTGTGAACAATGGCCAGATCTTGAAAGGGTGAGAAGAAAATTTCCCAACGTCTTTGGAGGCAAGGTGGGCAAACTGGAGAAGTTCATGCATAAAATCGTACTCGGAGAAAATTCCCAGCCGGTGTCTCACAAGGTCCGCAATGTGACCATTGCGGTGAGGGAAGCGGTCCAGCTAGAACTGTCTCGACTGGAAGAGCAAGGGATCATTGAACCGATCGACAGCTCAGAATGGTTGGCCCCCTTGGTCGTCGCCAGGAAGCCCAACGGCAAGGTCCGCCTCTGTGTGGACCTGCGCGAACTGAATAAATGGTTAGTGGTGGTGAAGTTTCCCCTTCCGAGGATAGAGGAAATGTTGGCGGGAACCAGGGGTGTGAAGTGGTTTTCCACGGTTGACCTCACGTCAGCATACCACCAGATCGACCTACACCCGTCAAGCAGGATACTTACATCTTTCATCACCCCATATGGCTGCTATCAGTTCCGCAGGATGCCCTTTGGCCTGGCATCGGCCGCTGCGGTATTCCAAAAGCTCATGCATTGCCTGTTCAAAGAGGTCAAAGGCATCCAGTACTTCCAAGACGACATCTTGATAATGGGGATGGATCGTGAAGACCACGACGCCAAACTGGACAAGGTGTTGAGCGTCCTACACGAAAGAGGACTCACAGCAGAATGGGAGAAGTGCAGATTTGGAATGACATCCGTAACCTACCTGGGGTACGAAATAAGTGGACAGGGGATCACGCCCAAGAAAGACAATGTCAGAGCAATCTGTGGAGCCAGAGCCCCCAACAACAAAGATGAAGTACGGTCATTCTTGGGAATGGCCGAGTACTACAGCAAATTTGTCCAACATTTTGCCATGAAAACGCACAGACTGCGGCAACTGATGAGAGACAAAGCAACCTTCCAGTGGAATGATGTGGCCCAGAAGGAGTTCTAGGAACTGAAAGAGAACATCAGCCAGGCTGTGCCATTGCAAGGACATGACCCGGCAGGAGCCACCATCCTCACCACGGACGCAAGCGAAAAAGGTCTGGGCGCGGTTCTTGCCCAACGGAGAGACAACAACTCGGTTGAGACACTCAGTTTTGCATCAAGGGCGCTGTCGCTAACTGAGCAGAAGTTTAGCGTAATTAAGAAAGAGAAGCTGGCTGTTGTGTGGGCAATGGGAAAGTTCCGGCAGTTCCTGTGGGGCACGAGGTTTCGCCTTCAAACTGACCACAAGCCCTTAGTCAAGGTACTGACCTCAAGTGGGCATGCCACGGCCACCCCGCGGATTGTCAAGATGACTCTCAAATTATTGGAGTACACGTACGATGTGGAGTACATTCCGGGGACACGCAACAAGGTGGCGGACTATCTCAGCAGAGCCTCAGCCATGGAAGATGGACCCATGCCTGCTGAGGAGAGTGAAGAAATGGTTGCAGTAATGGAAGACATGGAGAAAGCGATCAGCATGCAGGAATGGGCACATGCATACCGGCGAGATGAGACCTTGGAAGAGATCAAGAGGTACCTAATCAATGGGTGGCCGGAAAAGAAGAGGCTGAAGGAGGCAACCAGGAACATGTATGAAGTGAGAGAGGAGTTATCCATGAGTGACTCAGGAACATTTTTGTATCGTGGAGATAAGGTTATATATTGTAAGCAGGGACACGCAGACAGGGTTGCTTGTTCGATCTTCTTCTTTATTTAACGGTAACAGGTAGTACAGCAACATAAGCACAGGACCTCCTCCGCCTCTCCCTCCAGCAACTGCCTCACCTGCATTCTACAAACGACCTACCACGCACTCCACACTCACACTCCATGCACGCTCTACACTCGCATGCCATACACGCGCCACACACACACACACGCGCCACACACACACGATACATACACGAATACCACACACCCTCCTCCTCAAAAAGCTAAGGAACCACCTTTAAGATCACCCTAACTTGAAATCCAAAAACCTAGCTGGCATCTTCCTTACTCTATCGCCACGGCGGAGACATTCACCACTAATGTCAACATCAGAGCGAAATGGTACAACACCCTCAGCATCTATAACATTCCTAGCACTAGAAGGACCAACATCACAAGCGTCAACAACATCCCTAGGCTCACACGTACCTGTATTACCGGTCAGCCTCAAATCCTTAACCAAACCAAAATCATCGCCTAACAAATAACCACTACAAGACCCACCATCGGAATGTACACCAACCACACCCCTCCTCTCATTACACAAACTCAATTGACGAAAATTCCACCTTTTGCCATCTTCCAACTCAACAGCACTACCAAAAACCTTAATCACTTTTAAAGGTTTGGACCACACACTTTCACCTTTCAATACCTTCCTAGGGTTCTTTACCCTAACCATCTGACCTATCTTAACTAGAGGCCAGTTACATCTGTTCCCATGATACTGCTGATTGCGGTCTTGATACTTTTTAACTTCAGATCTGACTTCTTCATCAACATTCTTGGTGTTACATTGCATCTTATTATTTCTCTTTCTTAACCACCAGGGAACCAATCCCGTAAATGGCTTCCTGCCTCTTAAAATTTCGAAAGGTGTCTTCCCGGTAGCTGAGTGGGGAGTTACACGATAGGCAGTCAACCTTTCTTGCAAGGCTTTCCTCCAGGGTAACCCAGCACTTAATGCTAATTCAATCACTTCCTTGACCACCCTGTTGAAGCGCTCAACTTGGCCATTTCCCTCTGGGTGGTACAGGGATGACTTAATATGCTTAATGCCCATTACCAATAAAAACTCTTCCATTTTTTGTGAAACAAATTGGGGCCCATTATCCGAGACCAACATTTCAGGTACACCCTCTCTCGAAAATACGTCCTCTAAAAACTCAATGACAACATCCGTAGTCATACTATTCACCATTCTTACCTCGGGCCATTTCGAATAATAATCCACTAATACAATGGCATAACAGTCTGTAGACGACAAGGCTGAAAATGGTCCCATAAAGTCGATAGCTACTTTCTGCCACGGGTATTCAGGAAGCTCCACCATGGTCAATGGTACACTCAACGGCTTAGCTACTTTATCACTGTTATTACAAATTTTGCAATCCCTAACAAGTTTGTCCACCATAGAGTCCACACCTGGCCACCAAAACCACTCCTTAACTCTTCTCTTTGAACTAGACATGCCACCATGTCCCATATGGCTTCTCTCAGCAATGTCCTTCCTTAACCCAACTGGAGGCACAATTCTGTCACCCCTTAAGATGATATCGTTAACAATGCATAACTCATCCTTAATCTTGGAAAAGGCAATAGATTCACCGCGTAAATATGACTCTCTAGGCCATCCTTCAACTATGAAACGTTTAATTTCTTTCAGGACCACATCCTTCTCCATCTCACTCACCCAAGACGCTTCAGAAATATTGCTAACAGCATTCTCAGCATCGATAAGAAATACATCCTTAGTGGTAAACGCCACTTCACAATCAGTGTTGGTCTTGGCATCAGACACACCTGCATTGGGTAATCTAGACAGACCATCAGCAACAACATTGTCCTTGCCAGGAATGTATTCAATATCAAAACTAAACATTTGCAGCTTTGAAGCCAAACGAGCTAATCTTGGCGTTAAGTTCTTCCCGCCCTCAGGCCTCAAAATGTTCACTAATGGTTTGTGGTCAGTACAGATTTTGAACTTCCTTCCCCATATATACATTCGAAATCTTTCAGCTGCCCATGAAGCAGCTAATAATTCCTTATCTATAACGGAGTAGTTCCGTTCTGCTTTGGTTAGGGTACGTGAAGCATACGCTACTACCCATTTTTCAGACTTGGACCGTTGAGAAAACACAGCACCGATGCCAAACCCAGACGCATCCACAGATAGAACACATTCTGCCATTGGTAAAAAGGGTTTCAAACAAGGCGTGGAAACTATTTCCTTCTTCACTTTCTCAAAACACACTCTCTGTTGATCACCCCATGAGAATGTAACACCTCTCTTTAGTAACGATCTTAGCGATTCAACTTTTGAAGCATAGTTCTCGATAAATCGTGAATAAAATTCTGTCAGTCCCAGAAATGACATTAATTGTTCTTTGCTTGTAGGTTCTGGGACAGCTAAAATAGCATCAACGTGGCTAATTTTGGGTCGAATACCATCCTTAGATATGACATGACCTAAGTATTCCACCTCAGATTTCCCAAATACACATTTCTCATTCTTAATAGTCAGTCCACTCTTCCTTAATGCTTCCAAAACTGCAAACAAGCCTTTATCATGACACTCTTTGTTCTTCCCAAATATTAAAATGTCATCCTGAAACACTTTAGCATTTTCGATCCCCTGTAAGACCCTGCACATTTCCCTTTGGAACACTGCAGATGCACTAGCGAGCCCAAAAGGCATGCGCTTATACCTAAACATCCCTTCTGTGGTGATAAAGGCAGTGCAGTGTTTAGAATCATCCTCTAACACAATTTGATGGTATGCACTAGTTAGGTCTATCTTGGAAAACCAAGAAGAACCACCCACAGATGATGTCAATTCTTGCAGGTTTGGAAGAGGGAATGTGTCAACCCAAATAGCCTCGTTTAAACATCTTAGGTCTACACACAGGCGCAAATCGCCATTGGATTTAAGCGAAATAACCACTGGCGAAACCCAATCAGAACTTTCAACCGGTTCAATAATACCATCACTACACAGTTTTTTAAGTATCTCGCCCAATTTTTCTCTGTAACTGATCGGAACATTTCTAAGTTTTTGCCGAATAGGACATGCGCCTTCCCTTAGAATTATTCTGTGCTTGAATCCCACCATTTTACCAATTCCACTTGAGAATACATCAGGAAATTTTTCTGGAAGATTTGAGTAAGCATCTTTTTCAGTACACTCATCCTGAATAGAATAAACTGGGAATTCCCCTCTAGGGTCAATTTTCATGCCTAAATCATAAATGTGTGGCCATCCCAAGATTGTTGCACCCTTATTGGCCACATAAATTTTTCCCTGACAAGAGTTACATCCAAAACTTATTTTGGCTATTATAAACCCTTCTAACGGTATTCTGTGTCCAGTGTAACTTCCGGGATGTATGTCAGGACCTAATAATGGCCTGCTGGGCCATAAGGATTTAAATGAATCCATACCCATAATAGTATACCAGGCACAAGAATCTACCATGACCTTTACTTCTAGCCCATCGATATTAACAGAACAAGATGGTAACTTTTTAACTCTACATGCCCCTTTAGCTATTTCGTCGTGAATACTGCATATGTCACCCACAACATGAAAAACATCATCTTGATTCCCATCTTGGATACAATTAATGTCATCCTGCTCGTTATCTTGTAAATAATTAACTTTAGCTTTGAAATTCCGACATACTCTGGTAAAATGTCCTTTCTTTTTACAGTTGGTACAAATTTTATCAAGAGCCGGACACCATTTATAATTGGCTAAATGAGTAGAAGACCCACATCTAAAACATGCAAATTTTTTCGGGTCATTACTTCTTTCGAAACTTTTTTCATTTCCTTTCTTACTGGGATAAGATGAATAATTTGATATCTTATTATCACTCTTGAATTTGGACATGTCACCCTTATTTACAACGTTAATGGAATTAGAATCAGAATCATTCTTTTCATTCCTGACCTCACGAATGCATTGATCAGAGATTTCTACACCCCTAGCTACTTCAATGGCATTTTTTAAAGAAGTGCTTCCAGATGACCATAGTTTTTCTTGGATTTTCTTCGATTTAGTCTTCATAAGAATCTGATCACGCAACACTTGGTCATACGTCATGCTTTCAAATTCACATGTGACAGCCAAACCTCTTAGAGCTGATACATATTGGTCAATAGATTCGTCACTTTTTTGAGCCCTTGAATAAAACTTAAACCTTTCCATCACTACATTAATTTTCCTCCCAAATCTTTCTTGCATTTGTTTGACAGCACATTGGTAAACCCCCATGTCACCAGCATTCTCAATTTTAGGAAGATTTTTAAACTCTCTTAATCCTACAGCACCTAATCTATGTTTAAGTAATGACACTTTCCTTTCTTGTGAAGACTCTTCTTCAGCTAAAACTTCTACATAGGCTTCAAACATATCTAACCATAAGTCCCATGCAATAGGAGGTTCACCAGATTCTGCTAAAAAAAATGGTGGTGGATGAATTGAAGACATTTCAATAAGGTACAAGTTACACCATACAAAAAAAATGTTGAAAAAAAAAAAAAAAATTTCTTTGTAAATACTTGCGCAAAAAGTTCACCAGAGTTCAAAATGATATGTTAATACCTGACTTCTTTCTAATCATGTTGCTCAAACAATTGCCAATGCTTGCGCAAATAGTTCACCAAAGTTCAAAAATTTAAAGTAATACTTAACCTCTTATGGTTCTGTTGCTCAACAATTCGCCGAGGTTAATTAATGTTAAAAATAATAATTTGCAGTTAAAACAGCAACCGGCGTTGAAATCGGCATTCGGCAATTAAAGTTAGTTGAATTCTTCTTAAGCCGCGTTATTCCCTTAACACATCCTGTACTTGACGCGTTGCTCTGTTAACGCGTTGCTATGCTACAAGAACAACAGAAATGGCCGCTGTGCGTAAAGATAAACGTGAGCGTGGTGACGGAATCACGTGGTGACACACAACGTAGTGATGACGTTCTGGAGTTCCTCGCAGCTTGCGCGTGCCGATGCTGGTTCGGAAGGCAACTTGAAAGATGCACTATATAAAATAGTGTATTTGAAGGTAAAAACAAATTTTAAAAAGCATACCAATTCGTCGAGGAGATCGCCGCTTAGCTTGGCTTGGATCGTTGCCGTTTTGAAGGTAGTTGAGCAACAGTTAAATGAAATAAGTAAAAAAGTTGAAAATGCAAAAAAAATCGTGCTCAATGTTGCTGTCGCTGTAAATCCCGCTCGTCGCCATGTATTGTAAGCAGGGACACGCAGACAGGGTTGCTTGTTCGATCTTCTTCTTTATTTAACGGTAACAGGTAGTACAGCAACATAAGCACAGGACCTCCTCCGCCTCTCCCTCCAGCAACTGCCTCACCTGCATTCTACAAACGACCTACCACGCACTCCACACTCACACTCCATGCACGCTCTACACTCGCATGCCATACACGCGCCACACACACACACACGCGCCACACACACACGATACATACACGAATACCACATTATACACCCAGAAGAGCTTATCCCTACATTACTGAACCAGCTGCATGAAGGTCACCTGGACATTGTAAAGACCAAGTTGAGGGTGAAGCAGATGTACTGGAGGCCAGGAATGAACAACATGATTAAAAGACACGTTAGAGACTGCAACCTATGCCAGGAGTCAGACAAGGTACTCAAACCATTGAGACCGGCGTTAGGCAGCTTCGAACAGCCTCGTGATCCCTGGGAAGACCTAGCTGTCGACATCCTCGGGCCGATACTAGATGGTCAAGGCACGGCCAAGTACTTGTGTGTACTGGTGGACAAGTATTCCAAATGGCCAGAAGTGCATGTGCAAGAGGAAATGGACTCGGAAATTATCATAAAATTCCTCACATCGGTGTTCCTTAGGGAAGGCATCCCGAGGACCATAGTGACAGACAATGGGCCGCAATTCACATCCGATAAGTGGCACAGATACACCGAAAGAAATGGAATCAAGTCAAAACACACCTCGGTGTACCAGCAATGGACAAGTGGAAAGGTTTAACCGAGTTCTGATGGGGTCGATCCAAGCGGCCATTATGCAAGGAAAAGACTGGGAAGTCGAAATTCAAAGAATGCTGTGGGCGTATAGGATCACTCCCACTGCGACAGGGTACAGCCCGTTTCAGATTCTCAGAGGCAGGCACCCGTTCACGAAGGACAATGTAGTTTGGCGAGAGAAAACAGTCACCAGTAAATGGTCTCCAGCTGTGGTCCAGCACAACTTGGAGAAAGCCCAGCGAGTGTACACTGACCACTACAATCAAAGGAAAAGAGTGAAGGAATCAACGTTGGAAAAAAGGGAATGGGTGAGAGTAAAACAAGCAGTACTGAAGAAGAAAGGCGAAAGCAAGTACAGCCCACCCCTACAAGTGGAAGAGGTGTACAGTAGAGCAGCCCTCCTCAGTGACGGAAAGGTGTGGTCTCAAGATCGCATGGCCAAAATAAACAAGATTGTGAAATGGCCAGAGGAAAAAGACAACTGCACATCTGGGCAAAGACAAGAAGGAAGTAGTGAGGAAAGAGAGTCAGATGATGGCAGTCTGGGAGGTGGAGATGAGTGCATAGAAAGTGAAGACCGGATGGAGACAAGCGTGAAGGTAACTCCAGCAAAAGAAGAATCGACATCCAGGAAATCGGGATTCAGCCAAGAGAGAGAAAAGCTGGAAAGCTCCACTCCAGAGGTCCTCCAGGGAGTCACCACTCCGGTAAGGCGCACACGAATGGGGGAGAATGGTGATCAGACCATCACACCTCAAAGACTATGAGTGAGACATCCACAAACACTGTACTGTTAAAAAACTCTGTGTGTAAAAAGGGGAGATATGTGGTGTTAGCGTTATAGATGCCAACGGCCTGCGTGTGACGTAACCTGCAGCCGTGGACAACGTGGTTATGCGCATGCACGAACGGTTGTTCGCGCCAGTCAGAGCCCGGCTCGGAACGAGCTACACCTGTTACCCGGCGCTCTTCCCTAATTCCCTAAAGTAATTAAATAAACGTAACTTCCCCACATTCCTGTCTCAGTGTAATCATTTGGAGGAAACTTACACCTCTACAGTGTCTGGTGAAGTGAAACTGACCCGACAATCACAAGACTGTGACGTAAACAACAAAGGTACGTTTGAGTACGCTAACTCAAAACTAAGACCAGCCAACAGAATGTCATATTTCTAAAAGTGAGAACCAAGCATGCATTATAATAACAAAACAAGCAACAAATGACAAAGTGTACTAACGAGAAAACTGGGTGACCCATAGTGAGTGACCTCGGGCGCTTACCTAGGTAAGTATTGTGCAGTTCTCCAAATGGCAGAGTGCGGAAAAATTACCAGCGCCTGTAAAAAGGAGCTTGAGTAAAAAATAGAATTTCAAACTGTAAGTGTGAAACAAGATGTTACCACTGACATGATAAAAACTCACCAGTAGTGTCAGACGCGGCACACGAAAATAGTATCAGGAAGCCGCCAGCTCTAGTGAGAGAGCCCGAGCGTCCTCTCGCATTAAGTGGGTTTGCCGTATGAAAATCATGGATAACAAAATGGGACAGTGCCCGAAGCGTCTAGCAGCGGCCATTGCTAAACG
Organism: Lissotriton vulgaris; assembly: GCF_964263255.1. NCBI lineage: Eukaryota > Metazoa > Chordata > Amphibia > Caudata > Salamandridae > Lissotriton > Lissotriton vulgaris. The sequence goes on along the minus strand of NC_141689.1, from coordinate 1,889,752,443 downwards.
TGCAATAGTGGACTAAAAATGATTAGCAGTGCAAAACTAGGAATAAAGAGTAAGTGATTGTGAATAAAGCAAAAGTAAACAGAAATTAAAATGTGAATAGAAATAAACGGTGAGTTACTCGTAGAGATTGTGATGTGAATGAAACAGTCTCTAAAAGGCACTATGAATAAAGCACATTGGAAGCACTGTAGCACTTGATTGATGTAGTGCATGACTTCTAGCCCACAGATGAAATTGACAATTAGGATTGCATTGAAACCTTAATTGACACTGGTCTAATACATAGATAATCAGCCTATCTAAGATCAGCAATGAACATAGAGGGTGAATCACAGCAAAACAATAACACCAGTACAACAATGGAAAAAACAATATTTGTAACATGTAGGACAGTTCAAATTTCACATTCAACCCAGTTGGACAATAAGGATTGCATGAAACCTCAAATGGCACTAGTCTAATAGATAGAAAGTAAGCCTATCTAGGATAAGCAATAAACGTAGAGAGCAAATCACAATAATACAATGACATCAGCACAAAGATGAAGAAACAATAGTTATAAAGAGCCAGACAGTTCAAATTTATCATTAACCCAGTTTGAGACAGTTTTTGCATGAACCAAATCCAAAGAGATTCACGTTGAGGTGATAACATTTTTGACATGTCTCTGTCTGGACGATTCTCTAACACCTCTAGGACCTTGAATCTTAGCTGTGCAATGCTGTGGTTTTCTGCGAGCCAATGCTGTGCTAGCGGAGAACTGATTGTTTTTGTCGTATTGCGACTATTATGCTCAGTGATACGAGTATGAAGAATCCGCTCCGTATTTCCTACGTAATACAAATCGCAAGGACATTTGATCACATCAATCACATGGTGACTATTGCAATTGGCATTAAAGTTTAAAAAAATCTTTTTGCCTGATCGAGGATGGGATAAGCTTCTTCCAGTGATTATATTGTTGCAGTGTGAGCAGTTCATACCTTTTAACATGCCTTTAAAAGGAACTTGAACCCTATCTGTGGATTTGTTCAAAATCTCTTTCAAATTGCAAGACCTCCTGTATGCAAATAGAGGAGGGTCTGCAAACATTCCCTTAAAATCGGGCTCAGACTGAAGCAAAACCCATCTTTGCAATATGATCGATTTCATGAGGTTCGAATGGGTTGAGTATGTGGAGACAAACACCTCCCTAGTTGAACCAAGTTTCTTGACTTTCTTTTTCAACAAGTCATCGCGACATAGTGTTGATGACCAGGTGACTGCCTGATCCACTACTGATTGAGGGTAACCTCTGTTTAAGAACTTTTCTTTGGATTCTTCAATAGTCGGCAGGCCAAGCTCTGGATTGGATGTGATACACCTGATTCTAAGGAACTGAGAAAAAGGCTAATGTTGTTTCAGTGGCCAAGGATGAAAGCTTTGATATAACAGGACATTGTTGCGATTAAGCATGGGCGAATTTTGCGAATTCGCGATCCGTGAATTTGTGGATTTGCGAATTCGCAATCCGCAAAATCCGCAAATTTGCGCGAATTTGCGGATTTTTTATTTTTGAGTGTTCGCGGGTAACTTTCCGTATTCGCGGGGCGCTTTGCGTGTTCGCGGGTTTTTTTTGCCTGCTTCATCACTGCCACCCTCTCGTTTTTTATGCCCTTCTGCCCTCTGTACCACTTGTTTTTGTGCCTTTCTGCCCTCTGCCCCACTCTTGTTTGTGCCCTTTTGCCCTCTGCCCCACTGGTTTCTGTGCCCTTCTGCCCTCTGCCTAACTCATGCCCTCTGTCCCACTTTGTGCCCTTCTGCCCTCAGCCATAAGTCAGCTTCAACAGGAAGCTCTAATAGATAAAGTATAGCAGGTGCTTGAGTTAAAGGGCAAATTAAGTTACACAGTCATTAATCACCCCAAGTTTGGGGTGATTAATGATTGTGTAACTGAATTTGAGATTCAACTCTAGCACCTGCTTTACTTTATCTATTAATGCTTTCTGTTGAAGCTGACTTTTTGTAACTATTTTAGAGGCTCTGGCAGCTTGCAGGCGCCATTCTAAAATAGTTACAAAAAGTCAGCTTGAACTTTTGACCCAATCCGTTCCGCTCGCGGATTTTGCGGGAAATTCGCGAATCTCGCGGATTGCGAATTTACCGAAAATCCGCATAATCCGCGAGCGGAACGGATTTTCCGCCCATGCTTAGTTGCGATCAGTGGGTTTTTTAAAAACTGTGGTCTCTATAGTCGTGCCAGACAATGTAAGCAGAACATCCAGAAATGCTATGCATCGTGATTCAATGTGGAGGGTAAATTGAATTCTAGGATTGATCCCATTCAGTCTGAGAACCAAAGCTTCTAGGTCACTACGTGACCTGTGCCAGATGATAAGTATATCATCGATAAAACAAATATATACAATAAGATTAGATATCCATGCTGGGATAGAAAGACTGTATTCTGTTTCAAATTTAAGCATGGAGATGTTTGCATAGCTGGGGGCTCCAGAAAAGCCTATTGATGTACCATTGGCCTGAAGAAAAAACTGCTCTTTCCACTGAATATAACTGTGAAATAAACAAAAATTGAGGATTTCTCTGAGAAACACTTTGTTAGCCCTAACAGTGTCTTGTCTGAGCAATGCCCATTCAATGGCCTCAATGCCTTCAAGATAAGGAATAGATGTATACAAATACACAATGTCTATAGTACACAGCCAAGTTTCTCCGAGCGCTGGAATGTGTGTATCTCGGAGAATGTTCAGTAAATGAGTGGTGCCTTGCAGGTTTGACAAACTAGACTCCACTATGGGTTGGAGGAAGACATCTAACTAATGCCCCAATAGATCATGTATAGATCCGCACCCAGAAACAATAGGTCTCAATGGGGGATCACATAAGCATTTGTGTATTTTAGGAAGCATGTACAGCCCTGGTCTACGGGGAAAGCGAGTAAACGAATATTCCCTCGTCTTTGTACTGATCCAATTCATCTCTACCGCATGTGAAGGAATAGATTCCAGCACTGCAGAAAATTCATCAGTGGGATCCTGAGGTAGAGGTAAGTAAGTGGAGGAATCCTGTAACATGCAGCCAATTTTATTCTCATAGTGTGTACGATCCATTAACACTAGTGCTCCACCCTGGTCAGCTCGAGTGAAATGTAAAGTGTCTTCATCTGTAGAGATTTCAGTGCAAATCTCTCTTCTCTAGACAAATTGGACGTTACCACTGTTCCAGATGGTAGCTTCACTAAATCTTGTTTTACCAAAGTTTCAAACAAGTCAATGGTCTTGTGTGAAACAGGTGATACAAAAGTACTATGTGGTTTGATTTCAAGATATTCATCTTCATTGTGAGATTCAGGTTCAGTGACGATGGTGGAAAAGAAATGTTGCAACAAAAGTTTGCTAGTGAATTTAAACAAGGCAATTTGGGAGTCAAGACTTCTGGGTAGATAGGAGGGTACAAAAGAGCACCCTTTGTTCAATACAGTGATTTGATTATCATTTAATTTCTTGGAAGAAATATTGACTACTAATGATTCTTTGTGCGACGTGGTGTCCCTGTTTTTGCTAAATCGGTGACCTCTGTGGGTTTGGCTGACTCTACTGTTGCCTGTGTTGTAGGTTCGTTTGCAGCAGGGCCTGATCTCCAGAAAAGAGACCTTAGCAGTACTTGGGCCACCAAGAGCCTAATTTCTAGCTGGTAATTGAGTTACAGAAGGCACAGAGGACAGTTGTGTGTCACTCACTGATGCTAGACTCTCTTCAGATGAAGTTGTACCCTGCTTCTGCCAGTTGCGTTTTTGGGCGTATACCTCGGCCCAAGAATAAATATCCAGGGCCCGATTCACAGAATAAACGTACTACTTTTGGCATTCACAGAATGCACTTACTACTTTTGGTATTCACAGAATGAACTTACTCATTTCGGTATTCACAGAAGTTAGGACTACTAACTTTAGGACTCCTAAATGCCTTCTGTGAATACCGAAAGTCTTAAAATTAGGATTTTTCTCAATTTAGTAATAGTAAAGTTAGGACTACTATAGGACGCCTAAATGCCTTCTGTGAATACCGAAAGTCTTAAAATTAGGATTTTTCTCAATTTAGTAGTAGTAAAGTTAGGAATACTAACTTTAGGACGCCTAAATGCCTTCTGTGATTACCGAAAGCCTTAAAATTAGGATTTTTCTCAATTTAGTAGATCTCAGAGAACGGGGAGGCTCATAAGGTGTCAAGAGTCCTTGTAGAGGGAGGGGGGATCTCCCATTAATGATCCGATGGCACGTGCAAAGTGCTTTAAATTCTACACTGCTTCTGACCGGGAGCCAGTGCAAGGACCGGAGAGCCGCTGCAGAAGCAGCTCTTCTGGGTAATCTAAGCACCAATCGTGCAGCGGCGTTCTGTAGGACCTGTAAGCGGCTGAGATTCTTCTCCAGGGTGCCTAAATAGAGAAGGTTGCCATAGTCCATCCTCGATGTGACTAGTGCATGTACCAAGGTCTGTCGGGCTCTCACAGGCAAGAACTTCAGCGTCTTCCTGAGGCTTTTAAGAGTCCCGAAGCATAGTCCGACCACCTGATTGATCTGAGGGCCAAAGGTGAGGGCGGCATCAAGCCAAATGCCCAAATTCCTCACTTTTGGCACGGAATGGGTGTTGGGCCCAGGGAAGATGGCCACCATGCCGACGTCCACGCAGACTGGCAGCCCCCGACGACCAGCACCTCGGTCTTGCCCCCGTTGAGCTTGAGGCAATTGGCGGACATCCAGGCAGCAAGGTCTTGCATGCATGCTCTGAAGATGTCTGCCGAAAGACCGGGTGCGCGCGATAGGGAGATGACCAACTGCGTGTCGTCGGCATACGTTCATATATATCTTTAGCATATGTGTCAAGTTTAATGTTAATCTCATTTAAAGTACTGGTCCAGGCATCAGCTTCCATGCGTTGCACTAAACTTGCCTGAAGATCTTTAATTTCAGATTCTAAACCCACAAGTACCTGAGGCAACTCTTCAACAAATAATAAAATTAAATCTAAAGAGCATTTGTTTAAAATCACATACCATTTTTCCATAAATGTTTTGTTCATTTTGAACAACATTAGTTTGATTGCAAGGCGAAGCCCCTTCGGTATGCGATTTGCTTTATGATATTGAATTAGAGTGGTGGCGTGCAGACGTTGGTTAATCTCTCTACTCATAAGGTACTCTAATTGACAGATTTGTTGCTGAACAGGACCTGCAGTGGTATCGAAAGTCCTGACTTCTCTAATGAGCCCATAGATATCAGTTGCTTCAGCGGCTGAATAAACTTTGCTCTGTGCTCGATTTTCAGTGAGATGTAAAATATCATCAAAAGACATGGTGAAAGTGTATTAACTCAACAAGCGGTGAAGGGATAGCTGCTTAGGCAGAAAATTTAACAAACTGTAAATTATACGCAGCTGCATTACACTCAGGATTCTAGTTTAGACTAAATAATCGTATCGACAAGTTCAACAAACAAATGATTTAAATAATTCTGTGTGCAACAGGTGAGGGGCTCTGCAGGCCACCTAATTCAAAGCGAAAAGGAAATTACCCAGAAATGTATCTGGGGATGCCCAGTGCACTGCTCACATGTCACTATGTAGTGTACACAAAGTACTCAAAACTATAATTATAAGTGTACTCTAACTTCTTGTTTGTCACAACAGTACTCAATACAATTTCCAATGAATCAAAGGTATGACAATCCAATCTTCAAATCATGAAGTTGCCGTAAATCTGCTTTTTTTCTTGATAGTTGCAGATGCCGTTCATCAGATAACAACTGATACAGCTTTTAGTCAGCATAAAACAAAGCATAAAATAGTCAGCATAAAACAAAAATAAATTTAAAAAACCCAATGCATTTCGGGCTATCGGAATGAGCCCATTCAGGGGAATCTGCAAAGTATTAATAAACTGTATGAGTAGCAGAAGTACAATGAAGTAAACTTAAGTATATGGCTCATGGAAGGGCAGGAGTAAACAAAATTCTAGGTAATTAAAATGGTCTACAAGTTCCAATATTTACATTTTATTTAAATAATTTGTTTGTTAAGCTTGTCGATACAATTATTTTGTCTGAACTAGAATTCTGAGTGCAACCAAGCTGCGTATAATCCACAGTTTGTTCAACTTTCTAAAAGTGCCATTTTCAGAATTGTGACTTAGAATTCGACTTTGCCATTAAAGAAGGTTTTAAATTACCAACTCGTTTTACTGTAAACATTATCTTCCTATCTTCCCCCAAACTTAAGTTATCGCTAATTAAATGTAATACAGTAAATCAAAGTTATCGTATAGAAGAGATAGGCCTTGCAATAGTGAAAAACTACTTTAGGAGCTTTTCACTACCAGGACATGTAAAACTTAAATCCACATGCCCTACATTTTAAATACAATGCACCCTGCCCTATGTACCTTCAGGGCTGAATATATGATGTTACAACACAAACTATTACAATGCATGCCTTCACAACTCAGTTTTTACTGTGCAGTTGTGAACGAGAAGAAATAAGAGAGAAATCAAGAAAAAATTAGAAAGACAAATACTCTAATTTTCATATATAACATTGGTTGGAATGAATCATTGATTAACCTAACCAATGTTAGGCCTGTATACAATATAAATGCTCTATCTAATTGCTTAGATGGCCTATTTCAAAAAATGATGTCACATATTCAGAAATAAATCATTCTAAGCGTTATGCAAGGGCCAATGAGTTGTATTCCAGGCCAAAAAAGGGAAATGTGTCGAGGTTTTGACCTGTATTGCGCGTAGAGGGTGCATGCAGTCCGAGGCAAGATGCAGGAAGCGTACCGGTTGACATAAAGCAACTGTAGTAATACGCTTTGGTGGTGTGGACTTGTATGCATGGCGGGGGCAACTACCTGGCATATAATCGAATTGACAGTGTGGCGAGGACTGACCCCTAGCCCTGAAGAAATTGCCGTAAAATTTAAATGGCAATGAAAGATATTGGCCTTCCATAGAAACTGATGGTTTGCGACAGTGTGTCTTGGTATTTAATTTGAGCAGACTCACGGCACTGATTAAAGTTAGTAGTTTTGCCAGTGGGTGTCTAGCTCCTTTTTAGCTTGGAGAAGCAAAATCCAGTGGGTTTTTTGCTTTTTCATGAGGGGGTCAGAATAGGGTTGCACGCAGAAATTGCATGGTTCACTTTTTTCCACACATTTACATGAAATGTTGCACTTTTTCACACTATTACTTTTCAGTTTTGGGAGTCGCCAATGATGAGAACTTGAGCATACTGGTGAGAACATAGAATCTATGACATAATATCGACAGACAGAATATACACATACAAAAATATCGACATCAAAAATATTGGAGTTCTATCTACACAAAGGTAAGTACAAAAATATCGAGAAAAAAATATCGTAGTACAAAAATATCGAAGTAAAAAATATTGTTTTTTTAAATGTATTAATAATAATGTAAAAATAATTTAAAAATACAAATAATTTTACAAATTATAAATATAAACAATAAAACATATTTAAAAAATAATAACTAATACATATACATTTCAAATAAATTAAAAACTCTACATAAAAATGTATATATATACTTACTCCACATATTGCAACAGTAGGAAAAGCGTTGGATAGCGTAGAGGTAAAAATTACTATTCCCACTCCAGAGGGTGCAACAGTAGGGAAAGCGTTGGATAGCATAGGGGTAAAAATTACTATTCCCACTTCAGAGAGTGCAATAGTAGGGAAAGCATTGGTTAGCGTAAGGGTAAAAATTACTATTCCCACTCCAGAGGGTGCAACAGTAGGGAAAGCGTTGGATAGCGTAGGGGTAGAAATTACTATTCCCATTCCAGAGGGTGCAACAGTAGGGAAAGCGTTGCATAGCATGAGGGTAAAAATTGCTTCCCACACTACTCCCCCTTTAACACACAACACACTACACATACAAAAAAACACAATTAATTTATATATCAATTAATCAATTAATAACAATTAATATTATTACATTGATGTAATTATAAATTAACTAATTAGCACATATTAATGACCAATTAATAATTAATTACCAATTAATAATTAACAAGATAATTATTTATAATTAATATTATGAAATAATTTTATAAATCGAATTACCAATTCATTAATTAACAATTAATTAACAATAAATACCAATAAATAAATACAATCTCTTTAATTAATTTAATTTAATTATGTCACACTCTATTCCCCTATAAACACACAACCCACTACACAAATAAATCACATAAAAAATGTAATTGTCATTTAATCACTTAATTATAATTAATTACCAATTAATTATTAATTAATAATTATTTAATATTCACAAATATTTAGAAAATATTAATTAATTAATTATAATCAAATTACTTCCCACCCTATTCCCCTATAAACCCACAACCCGCTCTGATACTAAAACGCAAAATGCAAACAAAATTACTAATTTCTAAACATACATTAAAAAACATGTTTAACAAACATATAAACAACATAATAAAATACATAACACTAAACAAAATTTCCATATTAGTAACCTGCATACCGTAATATCGATATTCTGTCTATCGATATTATTGCACATCGATATTCTATACCATCGAAATTAAAACATCGATATTATTGTGTATCGATATTTTAATTTCGATATTTTGTCTCTCTACCGAGAACATACCAGCAGCTCCCATGGTGTTGCTTCCGTGAGGCACTTCCAAACCTTTGCACATTTTTTTCTTTCTTGTCTTGAATTAAGCACTTTATGGGTTACAGACTGGGGAATGATACTGAACAACTTTTAACCAAATGGACAGGAGCACCTAGAATTGAACAGCATTGAGGAAGTTGTTGTGAAGTATCAGAGCCAAGACATGGCGTGGGGTATGCTCACAAAGACTGTTTCAGTGAAGAAAAACAAGCGAGATCCAGAATGTAAAGGAAGTTCCTTTTACTCTCCCATGCTGATGAAAATTAGTCCAATTGCATGCTCGATATTGGTGAGGCTCTAATGGAGGTGGATATTTTACCCCTGCTGTGTGGATTATGCTCCTCTCGATGCCAGTTGTGATTAAGGGCCCTTTTTGTATGGATTCACAATAAGGTTTCTCTGGCAATGCCCAGCGATTTGATACAATCTGGATCTCGCTCGTTTCTTCACTGAAACTTGGAATTAATTTTAAAAGCTCATTTGGTGGCCCCTTTTTACTCCTTTTTTAAGAACCACTTTGCAGGTTTTGTAAATAGGATTGATTCCTCATATCTTGGACAACATAACCATTATGGATTGTCCTGGCTAATATTACAGTTGTCTTTTTGTCCTGATGAAGACCTGCCGCGGAGGTAGAAGTTACCCCTCTATGCGCAAGACAGGTTGAAACCTAGACACATTTCCCTTTTTTGGCCTGGAATACAACTCATTGACCCTTGCATAATGCTTAGAATGATATATTTCTGAATATGTGACATCAGTCTTTAAAATAGGCCATCTAAGCAATGGGATAGAGCATTTATACTGTATATGGGACTCACATTGGTTAAGGTAATCAGCATTGAGCATTTTTGTTTCTCATTTTTTCTTCATTTCTCTCTTATAGCTTCTCGTCCACAACTGCACGTAAGCACTTTTTTTCATGTTTCTCCTGACTTTTTGAATATGGCATTCTCATATAGATTCTATAAAACAAAGAGTTTTTCTATCAAATATCGTTGTCTTTGATACTTCTCTCTGCGTTATTACTCCATGTACAGTATAACTTGTTGAATGACCATTTGGATTGAAACCTTCTCAGTCTTTTGCACCTTTTTGTTGGTATAAAAAATAAGATACATCAGGACCAATTGTTGCTTTCACTGAATTCATTCCAAGGTCCTCTGATGCCTTCTGGGAAAACCCCATTAGTTTGTAATGGTACATATATAGACAAGGCATGATGTAGAGGGTTTCCAAAAAGTGGGAACACAATGTGACCTTTCCTATCTCCTTGTAAACTGTGGCATCTGAACTAAAAACAGGGGCACCAGAGTGGTGCCCTGGTGGTCCCGGGGATAGAAACAAATTGCTATTCAAAAGAGGACTGGAGGTGATGGAGGAGGGCTGCGAAAGTGGGGTGGGGGGGGGCACTAGGCAGAAAAGACAATAAGAGGCATCAGTAGAAAGATGAGAGAAAGTTGATAGGCCATAAGGTGGCTGCAAATCAAGTACGTCCTCGGCCTTCCACAGAGGTAGGTAGCAATAAGTACCCAGGTGCAACCTACCCCCTCTGTTGGAAAATGACCCATTCTGAAGGGTCACCCCAAATCTTATGCCTTCCTCCTCCTATTTCTCTGACCTTCTTTCTGTTGGCTTTAAGACGCTGAGCAATTTATTACTGCTGATCAGTGCTAAAGTGTATATACTCTCTCCTTAAACATGGTATCATTGGTTTACACCTGTTTGGCATATTTATTTTACTTGTAAGTCCCTTGTAAAGTGGGATACCATATACCCAGGGCCTGTAAATTAAACTCTACTAGTGGGACTGCAGCACTAAATATGCCACCCACACCAGTAGCCCCGTAAACATGCTTCAGGACTACTACTTCAGAGCCTTTGTATGCAGTTGTATTGCCACTTTGACTTGTCTTATAAAACCCTTTCTAAGCCTTAAACACCCCTTTTATTGCACATTAGCCACCCATAAGGTAGGACCTAGGTAGACTATTCACCAGGGTGCTGTCTTTGTAAAAGGTAGGACATGTACTTTTAAGTTATGGTGGTGAAAACCCCTTAAATAAATGTTTCACTACTGTGAGGCCTACTTCTCTCGTAGGTTAATGTAGGGAATTCCTTAAAACACTTTTAAGCTGTAATTCCTGTTTACAAAGGATTAGCTGTTTCATATTTTATAGCTTTGGAATAGTAATTATATATTTTCTTTATTGGTAAAGTTGAATTTAACATTTCTGTTTTAAAAATGCTACTTTTAGAAAGTGGATATTTCCGTGCTATTGCAGGTCTGTATGCCTGCAAACTGTCTCCAATACACATCTGGGGTGGGTGACAGCTACACTTTGTGCATTCATTCTAGCCAGCCACAAATACAGGAAGGATAGGTGTGTCTGAGTACTAATCTTTATTCTGATGGCTCTTCCTGGGTAGGAAGGGAGGAAGGGGCTGACACTTACACCTGACAAAGCAGTGCCCTGTCCCCACACAAAGAACTGATTACTTCCTAATGAAACTCTGGAGCCAGGGCTGGTAAGAAAGGTCGTGTTTGCAATTCACAGACCCTTTTTTGAAGTCACCTCCACTTCATAAGCACCACTGGGGAATAAGTACTAAGGCTCTGACAACACCAAATCTGACACTTCTGAACCTACAACTGGATTCTGTCAGAATAACTGCTGTGCTGCATCAAGGACTGCCACTCGACTGGACTGCTGACCTGGAGGCCTGCTTTTCTCTTGTGCTACCCTGCTGCCTGCTGTTCTTTGACTCTGCTGTGGAAAGCCTTGTATCAACGTGATCTCAAAGGGCTTGTTGGTTCATTTCCTGTTGCTTAAGACTCAGGGATATCAAAGTCTCCACACCTGCTCCTGGTTCACTGATACTTGCACCAGAGAAATTGATGCATCTCCAATCTGCGTGTGGCAGAACTGGTACTTCGGCTCTGTTGCAGGAGTAGAATTGGAGCAACACTCTCAGAACCAATGCATTGCCTTGGGCGCCCGACACATCAGGACCCAGCACCACCACAGTAGCAGTGTGGAAAGATTGAAGCATCTCTTTGACTGCATGGAGAAACTCAGTGCATTGCACTTCAGAACCAATGCATCTCTACGCTTTATCTTTGGAACTAACGCATCGCCGCCAGTGCATGGAGAAAATCAACACATCACGTTGACTGCGGAATTGACATTGACGCCTTACTCATCCACACCCTTCATCTTGCTGTTGCGACCAGGACCAAGGTACTCTGTTTAATGGGCCTGTGTGGCGCTTGTCCCCAGCCTATCCTGCATCACAGTTGGCCTGAACATATGACTTTGCCTCGGTCTAGTACGACCAGATAACCCTCATTGGGGCTTACTGTTTTTAAGCATTAGAACACTTTTTATTCTTTAAAAATTCATATCTCAACTTCTACTTCTTGGATTTTTTTTATTTTGGTCTTGATTTATTTATACAAATATTGTCAATTTCTTTAAACCAGTGTGAAGTCTTTTTGTAGTGTTTTCATTGTGTTATTGTGTCTGTGTGCTGCACAAATATTTACGCATTTCCTTGTTAGATAAGCCTGACTGCTCTGTGTCAAGGTACCAAAGGGTGAGCACAGGTTATCATTTATACAACCTACCCTGACTAGAGTGGTGATCCCTACTTGGACAGGGTGTATATCTCTGCCAACTGGAGACCCCATTTCTAACATTCCTCCACATCTCCAGCACCTAAAAAACCAACCACTTCATTGGAACCAGTCCAATGAACTGCAGGCCTTTTGTACTCCGGACAGACTCTGGAGCAGAAACAGTGAATGATAAGAAAGGATGCCCCTGCTCAAAATATAGACTGTGATCAAGGGGCTATCTCAGCCTAACAAATCAAAATGGACAGCTATGCAATATAAAGGTAGTGTGGGTACCAGAAAGAGCAGAAGTCTAGAGCGTTGAACTTTTTGTGAAGGACTATATACTTACCTCCTCAGACTGGAGGGCTTGTCCAATTTATTTTCTCAGTTGAAAGAGCTAACAGGGCTCCAGAGCTTCCTCTAAAACAAGGTCACTGCTAACAACAATCATAGCCAGCATTTTCACTTACTGCAATTAACGTGTGATTCTTCAAGCTAACAGATGACAAAGAACATCTGAAATATGTAAAACATCACAATACAGGTTTTACCAGAATCACAAAACAGCTTTCTGCCCCCTGGAGATACTTTCAATGACTTTCAGGTAGGAGAATAATGAGGAATTGGCACCAGAACAAAGTTTGAAAACTTTTGAAGACTTTTCTTATAGACCTCCAAGGCTTCAGCACTATCCGCTGGCAATGGCTGCTCCTCTGCTACGTCGGAGGAACGTCACCTCACTAGCATCGTTCCACTGCTTTCTGTGCAGTTAAGAAAGGAAAAATCAAATGATTATAGTGCGTTGTTATTATCATGTTGCTTTTCCATATTTGCTCAGTTCTCGGGGTGAGGTGGGGCTGGGCTGTGCAGAGCATGGGGAGGTGTGGTGAGAACTTTCTTAAGTGCGCATGATGGTTTGGCTGGCCTTCTCGGACTGCTTCAGTTCTAGGAATCAGTAGAGATGAGGAGGAATGACATCGCCGCGACCGTACCCAGGTAAGTGATTATTTTTTATTCCTTCCCTCAACCCCACTCCCCTCACCCCGCCCCCACACACCCCTGTTCACTTGCAGCCACCACTGTCTGCTGGAAAGGTATACAACCAGCAGGTCCCCAGCATCGGATTGGATTTCAGCTTCTGAGCAGGTTCTTAGGAATCTCACTAACTCCATAGCGCCAGCAGAACCAACTTGCTTTATATTTCCGACCTTCAGTTCTATGGCAGCTGCTACAGATTCAGCAGTAACCTGCGCAGAGAGGATTTTTCTTCTCAAAAAGTGTGAAAAGTCCCACTCTGAACTGAGACTTAGAAGCCTTATGGCCTTTCACCAGAACCTATCCACTTGTTGCACCTTGTTCCTGGTCTACTGCACCCATTGGCTTACACTGGGTGCTGTATTTTTCTTGCTACATTTCATTTTACATTCTTTACCAATTTATATCACAGTCCGTCATATTGGATTTTTATTGTTTGGTCTTATTTGACTGATAACATTGTTTTTGCATTTTTTAAAGTTAGTTCTGGGTTTTATTGTGTTTTGTGACTTTTTTCTACTGTCCTGTGAGTTACTGATAATAGGGACTCTCATTGACTTCATATCACAGTACCACAGGTTAAGCCCCTGGTGTTTATACAGTTATGCTCAACACAAGAACTAGATTGAACCTCAAGTGCTTATTTGGTAGATTTGATCTCATAATGGGACTGGTGGCTATTCCACTGCTATTTGCAACAAAGGCCTTTCCCTCCCTTGAATGGCCATACATGTTTAGAGCCTTTGAAAAAGGTATTCCTACCTAGCTTAATATGACATGGCTAAAACTATTAAATACTGATCCCTTGGCTAGTGTCACGGTCAATGGAATCGAATCAGACTCCTTTCAAATACTAACAGTCATGAGAAAGAGATGCCAACTATCCCAGCATGCTGGATCAGTGGTGATGCACTGGTGCAAGGCCTGAAATGAGATGACACATGGGACATGCAAATCACACAATGTGCAAACAATATGATCCTCTTTTTTTTTTTTATTTAAATTTGTTTTTATTGTTGCAGTAAAAAAAGGTACACCAGTACAGTAAACAATCCGCCGACGTGGCCTCAACATTCAGCCACGAACAGCCGTGTGTGCAACATTTTCTCGTTTTATAGAACTGGTACACTTAAACATGACATCGGGTAATCCGTGCATTATACGCGTGTGAGGGCGCCTGCGGGCTGGGAAGCGATGGGACGGTACTGCCGTGGGGGCGGTGAGTAAGGAGAGGCGGGCGCTCGCTCGCCACAGCGGCGCAGGACCTGGGTCTGTACTGTGCATATGATAGTGTGACCAGTAAACAGAGGGGAAACAGAACTGTGGGAGGGAAGCATGTAGGCGCTAGCAGGGTCCAAACAGGAAGATATCGGCAGCAGGGTGTAGTAGGGGGGGGGGGTGATCGGCAGGGGGGGCCTGCTGTATCTCGGCCAGCGGGGTGGGGGTCAAGTGGCTGGACGTACGAGAGGCCGCTCCAGATGCGGGGGTTATCGGGGTTTGACCCTGGGGTGGCTCACATCAGATAAGGGCTACTGGCCTTCCTGGGCGGGGGGAGGGGAAGGGTCAGGCTGGTCTCCCGCCTGCGTGGACTGACGGAAGTTGTGAAGGAGCATGGCCCATTCCATGGAGATGGGGATTTTACGCGCACCCTTGGCTTCTTCTTCTCTTAAGGCGTCTTCCTCCGCTGCTGCCCATTTGCTAACCGCCCCTTTCCACTGTGCTATGGGGGGGCCCTCTGGGGATCGCCAGCGCATGGTTATACACCTATTGGCTAACAAGAGCGCCAGGGGCACGAAGCGTCTATGGACAGGTTCCTGCTTTGAGATGCGGAGGATGCCTAGTGCACTGGACTCCCAGGTGGCTAGTGTAGTAAGGCCCGTGAGTTCCCGTAGTGTGTTGTGTACTGCCCGCCAGAAGGGTTGGAGGTCAGGACAGTCCCAAAACATATGACGAAAGTTTGCAGCGGGGGAGCAGCATCTGGGGCATAGGAATGGCGTGGAGGGGTAGAACTTCTGTAATCGCGCTGGGGTGAGATATGCCCTGTGTAGTATGTAATACTGTATATTTTTGAAGCGGGCGTTCCTAGAGACGCGTTTAGGGGCCTCAAGCGCCTTGGTCCATTCTGAGTCGTGTAGAGCGCGGCCTATGTCCTCCTCCCAGGTGGCGCGCAGGGTTGTCAGGGGAGCGTATGAGAGTTCTCGGATGGATTTGTACAACCATGTGACCAGGTGGCGACCCACCCCCATATGTAGGATAGTATGTATTACTGGATGCGTGTCTGGCTCGCCAGTGTGGAGATTAAAGTGGGGTCGGTATCCATCGAGCAGTTGTCTGTACCTTAGGAACTGACCCGGGGGGAGCCCATATTCCGCCATCAGGCGGTCCAGCGGCTTCAGCTGTCCCTCCTCGAAGAGTGATTCCAGGTCTGTGATACCACAGTTGGACCAATCGGCGAGTAGTGGAGCCGTGAAATAGGAATCCTGCCTGGGGCTGCCTATTAATGGTAGCAGCGGAGAGTATGGGGGCCTACCAGGGGACAGCCGGTGTACCCGCATCATGCACCGGCGCGCCATCGCCACATGGCTTGGTGCCCGGGAGGAGTAGACGAGTAAGCTCCGGTGTTGTGATTCTGCCAGTAGAGGTAACCGTCTCCTGAGGGTAGCGGTCCGCCGTCCAGTAGGATAGCCACTGGAGCTGTGCCGAGAGAAAATATGCCTCAAAGGATGGTGCTCCGAGTCCCCCCTGTGTCGTGGGGAGTTGGAGAGTTTTCAGAGCGACCCTGTGGCGGCCTGCTCCCCAAATAAGGGTTCCTAAGAGGGAATCAACATCGCGAAAGAAGGATCTGGGCGGTATCACCGGCAGGTTTGTAAAGTGATAAAGGAGCCGGGGAAGCATCACCATTTTAGCGAGGGCTATCCGTCCTATCGGGGCTAGCGGTAGTTTATTCCAGAAGGCGACCGTCGGGCGTAGGCAAGCTAGTATCTTGCGGTGATTGCCTTCGAAGATGTCTGCTGGAGAATGGTACAGGCGCACGCCGAGGTATCGGGGGGCTTCCGCTGACCATGAGAGTTTATGTAGACCGAGTTCGACGTCTCGGGAGGGTAGGTCTGGGTGTAGAGGATAGACTGTGGACTTGTCCCAATTTACTCGTAGGCCGGAGGCCGCTGCAAATTCCGCTAATGCGGTCCCTATGGGGGTCAGGTCCGATTCTACGTCGCGGACATATATAAGAAGATCATCCGCGTACATGGACACACAATGGGTACCGTCTGCGAGTGGTATGCCCCAGTCCACACCTTCCTGACGCAGTCGAACCGCCAGCGGCTCGACTGCCAGTGCGAATAGGAGGGGCGACAAGGGGCATCCTTGTCTTGTGCCTCGTCGAACTTCAAACGCCGGTGAGATGCGCTTCCCGATACGAACTCGAGTGGTGAGGTCGGTGTATAGGAGGCGGGTATATGCCATGAGGGTCGGGCCGATATTGAGGCGGTGCAGAACTGAGAACAGGTAGGGCCAGGTGAGAGTGTCGAACGCCTTCTCTAGGTCCATAATGAGGCAGGCGGCTCGGGGAAATCTGTCACGTACCTGATCTTGGATATGGAAGACCCGGCGGAGGTTCTGGGAGGTATTTCTCCCTGGGACGAAGCCACATTGGTCGGGGTGGACCAGTGGGCGTATGATTTGTGCATATCGGTCGGCCAGGATCTTCCCTAGGATCTTACAATCCGCTGACAGGAGTGTGATGGGCCGGTACGACCCCATGTGGAGCGGATCCCTGTGAGGCTTAAGAAAGGTGACAATCACAGACTCCCGTAGCGACTGGGGTAACCTCCCCAAACGAAGTGACGCCCCGAGCATCCGTGACAGGCGGGGGACCACCAGGGAAGAGAATGTTGTGTAGTATTCTAGTGGGAAGCCGTCCAGTCCCGGTGCTTTATTCCGGGACATGGCGCGCATCGCTCGGGTGATGTCAGAGGGAATAATTTTGGCGTCCAGTGTGCGCTTGTCATCATCCGATATCGCGGGCAGTGTCAGGGGGTCCAGAAAGTGGGTCGCGGGAAACGGGGAGCAGTAAGTTGGGGTCTCGTACACTCGTGTATAATGGCGTTGGAATGCCAGGAGAATCTCGGCCTGTGATTGCACTAACACACCTTCCGGATTGATGATGTCTGTGATCGGCTTGATTTCAGTTTCCTGCCTCGCCATCCAGGCCAGGAGCGCCCCGGTTTTGTCCCTGTCTTTGTGCACCCTAGAGGCATATGCCCTAAAATTGTACTTCCGCAGGTCAGTGCAGGCAGTCTGATATTCCGATTTAGCCTCCGCCGTGAGCACGGCGTGTTCCTCCGAGTCGTCAGTTCGTTTGGTGAGGGCAGCTAAGGCCCGTTCCGTCGTTAAAAGCGTCCGTTCTAAGGTGCGGCGGACCCTCACTATCTGTTTGATGCATTCTCCCCTCGCCACCACCTTATACGCGTCCCATTCCACCAGTACCGATGACGCAGTGTTCTCGTTGTGTGTAAAGTAATCGCGTATGCTGGATGCGTGTGCATCCCTGAAAATCGGGTCCGTCAGACAGTCTCTGGGGAGGCGCCAGGTGGGGACTGGTGGAAGCGGGGGGCGCCAGGTAAGACGTATAATGTGGGCGTCATGATCCGAGAGGATCCGGCCCAGATAGTCCGTGGATGTAATCTTAGGAAGGATCGGAGCAGAGCAAAGGAAACGGTCCAGGCGGACCCGGAGATTGTGTGGGATCGAGTGGAAGGAGTATATGCGATCTAGTGGGTGGAGGTGTCGCCATGCGTCTGTGAGCGCCCAGTGCGCAGTCCACGTTCTAAAGAGGGCTGCTTGCCGGGGGGCCGGGGAGTGTGTGGGGGGAGGGTGTGAGCGGTCCAGGTAGGGGTCTAGCGTGCAGTTAAAATCGCCTCCCAATATCCATGGGACTGTGGTGAACTGGGCCAGTACGCCCGTAAGGTGATCCCAGAATTGGTCCTGATCCGTATTGGGGGCGTAAATGCTGCCTAGAAGTATCCCCTGCCCATCAAGAATGCCCTCCAGAAGTGCATATCTGCCCATCCTATCCACTATGCGCCTGAGCGCTCGGAAGGGGGTACCTGGCCTCACCCAGACCAATGCGCCGCGCGCAAATGCCGAATATTGTGTGGCACAGATGGTCCCTCGCCATTTGGCTTGTAGGCGATTGAGTTCAGTGGCGTTAATGTGTGTCTCTTGTAGGAACGCTATATTGGCTGCCATGCGCCGTATGTAGGAGTATACAGAGTAGCGTTTGCTGGGTGTGTGTAGGCCCCGCACGTTTAGTGTGAGAATATTAATGTCTGAGTGGGGGACTACCATTTCTAGGGTGGTGTGGTGGGGGGGGGGGTTCCTCTACCATTCCTGTAAGCCGCCTGTGATTGTGTATCGTATGTGGACCTGCGCGCCGAGCTTCCTCAAACATGGGGGGGGGACTGGGGGCGTTAACAGCAACTAGAACTTTGGGTGGGCAACTGTCCCAATTCTGAGGATACGTCACTGGGGGTGGCATATCCAAACTAGTGTCCCACTAGGGGAGAAAACCAACGGAAATTCACGGGGGTGGCAGCATGTGTCGCTGCTGGGCCTGTGCGCGAGTCGGGCTCTAGCAGGAGAAGTGTGGATCGCTCGCCGGAGCTCGCAGTTATCTGTTAAAGCAGTTTAGGCTTCTAGACATCGCGCATTAAAACAGGCAATCATGAAAAGGATATGTCAGTTGACAGTTCAGTTGTTCACGAAGAGGTGGTAGGCTGACTGGCTAGGGCAGCGTCCAACGTGTGTGTCACAACAAGGGGGGAAGAGATTGGGCCAAATCCTGACATAGTTCCATCACTGTCCCGGTCTTTCTCTGGGGTGAACAGGTGCGGTGGACCTTCCAGGTCCGATGCTGGGGGCGACGAATGTAGTCCAGTGACCGCCCGTATAGCGTCTCGTCGTTCCTGCATGATTTGTGTGAGATCGGGCGAGCCCGCCTGGGAAGACGCCCGACTCTTGGAGTGACTAGCTCGCGAGCGGCTTGCGCCCCGTCTTCTAGATCGTCCGGAGTCATTGTTGCGTTTCTTCTGGGGTCCTGGTTTAGGGATCAGTGGGCAATGAAATTCGGTCCAGTCCTGCGCATCCGCTGCCGTGTCGAAGAAGAGAGCTTTCCCTTTGTGGATCACTTTAAGGCGGGCAGGGAACAGCAGGGAATACTGAAGATCATTCGCGCGGAGGCGTCTTTTGACTTCCAGGAACGTGGAACGTCGCTGTTGGACCTCTCGGGCATAGTCTGGGAACACCATAACATGTTGGTCTTCAACTTGCAGAGGACCCGCCGTTCGGGCTGCGCGGAGGACCGCATCCCGGTCTCGGAAGTGCAGGAACTTGGCTAGCATGGGCCGTGGGGGGAGACCAGGCTTGGGAGCTCGGGCCGGGACCCTGTGGGCCCTTTCGATGGAGAAGTACGGCGACCGGTCGCAGTCTGGGGTAAACGATTTAGTCCAGGATTCCATGTAAGCCAGGGGGTCCGAGTTTTCAATCCCCTCCGGCAGGCCCAGTACGCGAATGTTACAGCGCCTCGAGCGTCCCTCCAAATCCACTGTGCGTTCTTCCAGGGTCGTCACGCGGCGCATTATCTCCTGCATATCTGCTTCTTGTGATTTCACCGCTGGTTGCATTTCGGTCATGATCCGTTCACCTTCTTTCACTCTGTCCGCCAGTTTGCGGTGGTCATCTCGAATCAGGCTAATGTCGGTCGTCAAAGTGCCCAATCTCTCTTCCATCGAGAGGCGGGACATTTCAATTGCCGCCAGCACTTGATCCAACTTTGCTGATAGCGTAGGGTCGGTTTGCGACGCATTAGTCTGCGTCCATGCCCTCGTCTGCGGCATCTTCTCGACAGCTGTTTCCGGGACTGTCTGGGTGGCCCTCGGTTTCCCCATGGGCACTGCTAGACGGGAGAGGAGGTTCTCCCTGTGGTCGCCGTGTGTCTCGAGGGCGGTAGGTCGTCGTCACACAGCAGCATCGGATGAGTGGTCGTCGAATGCTGGTCAGGGCCTCTGGCCCTCGCCGGGAGCCATGCGAGGCTCGTCCCACCCTGAGGGGTCTCTGCCAGGGGGCGTCAGGGGTGGCGCGCGGCTGCCGTGGTTGGCGATTCCGTCCGTATGGGGGTCGTGTGGGGGTCCTCTCCTCTCTGCGCGGAGGGGTCCGCGGTACCTGGCAGGGCAGAGTCAGGAGGCGTGGGTTGGTGTCGGCTGCCGTTTAGGTAGGGCGCTCCTATTCACAAAGCGATCGTCCTTGGCGCCAGGTCCCCATGGGCGCCACGTTAGGGTCAGGCACAGTTAGTGGAGGTGGCCGCCCTGGACGGGTGGCGGTGTGTTCAGTGGCTCCCTGCAATGGTGGACGTGAGATAAAGGTCGGTCCTCGGGGGGGGGGGGGGGGAAACAGCCAGGGCGGCCCCCACCGCTGTAATGCCCAGCTCCGTGCAAACGGCGTGCTTTCAGTGTTCCGCGGCGGTAAGCCGTCTGGCCTCGCGGGGCTCAATCAAGTTCCTGGCAGTAAGCCGGCGTCAGGGTGCCGGGGTCCCGGGGTGCCTTCCTACGCGCCGGAACTCCGGGATGGAGAAGGGCGCCGTGTGGCAGCGCAGCTCCTGCGGGATGTCGGCCCACGAGGCTGAGACCGGGGTGTCACAGTCCAGACCCCTGGGAGGGGGGGAGGGGGAATAGGGAGATCTCCACTCACCGCTCACTGCGATGGTTCCGGGTGTCTGGGGTGGGCGACTCCGCGCCAGTGGTGTGCTCGCTGGCTCTCTGCGGTGCGTGGAGGCAGGCAGACCGGGTCCGGGTGCCGATCAGGCTCCTGGCGGCGATGTAGCCTCGAGGAATCGGAGCCCCGGGGCGGCGGCCGCCATCTTGTGCGTCGGGGCTCCGGAGCGCAGAGAGACGCTGTGCACTGTGTACCCCGGTGGGCTAATGTCAGCTTTCCCGCAGGCTCGTTGCAGGCGTCGCTGGGTATGACTCCCGGGGTCGCCCTCTATGTAGCTGGATTTCGACGATTCACGGGTCCGCCGGGTTCAGCAGCGCCCGCCTTTCCCCAGGGTAGGCGTCCCTCGGCCTCGGCAAGAGGCAGCCTGGCTCGCGCCGTCCGTCCTCAGCAGCTGCTGGTCACTCAAGGGGTGCCCTGGTGTGCAGGGGGCATCCCGGGTGTGGAATCGGGTATGTTGAGGCTCCTTGCGATCCAGGAACTGGGCAAGGTGCTAGCCCGATCGCGGAGCCTCAGCAGGACACAGCCGCCATCGTGGCTTGTTAAGCCACGCCCCCAAACAATATGATCCTCTATGTCCTTAAATGCGATAGGCTATTACAGATGTTTGAAATATTTGGGAAGTACTGAGGGTTCTACCTCAAATGTCATTAATCCATGCTTTACTCTGACATCATCTCCTTGTGTTTGCTTTGTTTGCCCTAAGTTGGCAGGGTATGCAGAGACGTGGTTCTCTAGCTCACTTTGCTCATTTGATTCAAGCTAGCCTGGCTGATGAGGGGTGTTACCCGAAAACCGGTCCCAGGATGCTTGTTTCTGGTCCAGAGAAGGCAAGGCTTGGCAGTTCTAACTGGACTGTTCCCATGAGGCACAGAGTCAAGACTGATTTGCATATATCTGGGCCTGAACTGGGGTGGCGAAGTGAGCTAATGAACGATGATGGATTCAACCCAGATATGTGACTGATGGTAAGGTCTGAAAAGTTTCAGCGCGCTATCCATCATCTCCTTGTGTTTACTCTCTGAAAGCCAGGACACCACCCAGAGTATGACATTTTGAAGAACTACTGGCTCACTCGGTTGGTGGTGGTGAATAACTAAGCCTTTTCCCCAATAGATGCAACCTCCATCAGGAGAGAAATATAATGTGCCCTGGGGTTACAGTTTAGGCCTACTTCAGAAGATTGGAAACTTTTCGCGATTCCAGATATTAAATCTTTCAGCAAACTGGGCAATGTCTGAGAGCAGACAAGGTTGAGGTGTTGAAGAGGGATTGTAGGATGATCGATACTGAGATGATTTTTACACCTGCAGCTAAGACACAACATAGCAGTGCACATTAAAAAAAGCATGCAAATTAAAGACTATTCTCTGTTTGAAGATAGGATCCTATCTAAAACCTTCCCGAAGAAAGTGATATAAACATATACAAAAAAAATTAAAAACTCACCACACTCCATGGACGAGTTCCAGCAAGATAGATTGTAGAACTGAATGCAGAAGGTGGTGGTGGGGGGGGGGCAATGCAGGACCCAAAGGCCTAGTACAAATAAGAGACCTACATAGAACCTACAACAAGATGCATTTGACCAGATTTGGCACAGCCAATACTAACACATGCCTCAGAGTAAGTAGCCAACCAGGTACCTTTACTCACACATTATGGTCTTGGCTCCACTTAAGATACTATTAGGAGTGAGTGAGTTGATACCTAAAGCAAGTCTCAAAGGTAACCCATAACAGAATGCAATACTATACCTCATAGGGATTTGTAGCGAGGTGACCCCACCCAGATACTCAATCATTCTTTGCAAACTTGGGCTTGGATAGTTACACAAAAAGTGGCGAGGTTATGAGTACTGTGTGCCCGGCCTGAGAGAGAAACATAGAAGAATTATATAGATTGATTCATTGTGGCAGAAAGGTACATAAAATTGAAGACAGAGTGGAAGGCGCACTCAAAGGAATTACATAAATACTTGAAGTCTTGATTTTTCTTTTTTCTTTATTTAGGTAATTATACCAAAAGGACATACACAGCCAATGCATTTCGTTACGTGTTGTAACTTCGTCAGGGCTCAATTTGTGTTGTAGTAAAATAGGAGTAGAATGGAACAGGCACCGTAGGGTAACGAAAGTCTGAATGATATACTAGGTGGAGCTGATCAGTATGCCTGATTCCAGAAAAAGTGACACATGGCCTGTCACCGTGGGTGAAGATTGGGATTGGTAGGTGCAGAAATCTTATCACTGTAATATAGCTAAAGGTGATTCCTATAGCAACAGTAGCACAGTCATTTGTGTAGCGCTGTAATACAGCTAAAGGTGATTCCTATAGCAACAGTTATCGTGTTTTTGAACCCGTGTTACAGTGCCGGGAGACCTCTAATCCATATTGGGGAAAATATCATGGCCAGTGGGCCGCTGCCCTGACTTTTGACGCGGCTGAAAAGCATACTTCGTCTCATTCACGTAAAGAGCGCTACACAAATGACTGTGCTCGAGCGCTCGAGCGGTACATGTGCTATCGTCAGTGGGTAAGTGTTATGAATTGAACCTGTGTTGTTGGTTCTTGAGACATCGGTTTGAGAACGAGGGAGGTTGGGAGGCAGAGATCGAGTAGAGCGCTGACCAGCGGCTGCGCCCGCACTTCCTCTGTCACTGGGGTTATGCTTTAATAAAAGGATCACAACTTATTTCATGGATCGTTTCATCTTTATAACAAAACCTAATGTGCACCCACTTTCGTGGTACTTTTCTGGTAAAGGCAAGTGTTTGGTCCTTGCCTTTTCGCCATTCTGTTAACAAGACATTGCAGGCCATTGCGGGGTTAAGAGTGGGCCAAAAGTAACCCTGTGATGGAATTGGGGTCAAAGTGTGTATGAAGCTATGCAATGCCTTTTAAGATTGCTATTGTCTGCAGCCAGGCTGCACGATTGGGAAGCGAGATTGGATCAATCATCCACCCTGATCAAAAGGGGTTTATCAGAGGCCGGCAACTGGCTGATTTTACATATGAATTAGTGGGAGCCGCTGACATTGCCTCAACTTTTTTTTACCCCTGGCATCTATGACACTTGACGCCACAAAAGCGTTCGACAGGGTAAACTGGGAATATTTAAATACAACAATGGATACATTTCAACTTGGTTCCAAATTCTGCAGAGCCATTGGCTTACTATATAATAACCCCAGAGCGTGCCTGTTAGTAAATGGCAGGCAAATAACTCCCTTTAAAATCAGCAGAGGAACAAGGCAGGGGTGCCCCCTATCTCCCCTCCTTTTTAATTTGTACGTAGAGCCATTTGCGCAGTCCATAAGAGAGGATATCAATATCCCGCACTTCTCTTTTTCCGGATGGGAGAAGAAAGTCGGGCTATATGCCGACGATATACTCATCTACACAACGGACCCTGCTCTGGCATTTCCTACGGTAATAAAGAAGGCGGAGGAATTTGGGAAATTCTCTGGATATGAAATAAATGCCGGGAAGACGGAAATAATGGCCTGGAATATCTCTAATCTCCAACTCCCGGTAAAATCCTCAATGAGATACTTGGGAATAACAATAACCAAATACTTGGATCTTCTGGCTCAAAATACCCTGGCCCGGATCTCCCGTGAATCCAAAATCTTGATGAAATCCTGGTCCTTTCTCCCGCTTACCATCTTCGGGAGAACCAGTTTGATAAAAATGAGTATTCTCCCCAAATATTAATTCATTTTTAATACTATCCCACTAACTTTTCAAACTAAACAACTTGCAAAATGCCAACAAAACATTAATTTATTTATCTGAGGCCATAAATCTAGCAGACTGGCGTGGAGTAAACTAAGAAGAAGAAGAAAAAAGGGGGGGCTCGCCTTGCCAGACTTGGAATGCTACGCCTGGGCTTTTCATTTGACTCACTCCAGGATGCTACTTAAGATCCCCTTGGACAATGCAAATGGAAATATGTTTAAGGCAATGCTATTGGGTTCTGACCTTCCATTGAATGGCTTTTTATTTAAGTTCGGCCACCAGAAATTCTTTAAAAAAGTCAGACTAAAGTCACTACTGGGCACCATAAAAGAATGGACCCAAATCAAATCTAAGGCTGTGATAGGGTATCTCTCTAATCACGCACCGATTTGGGAATTACCTGGGCTCTCACCACAACACTCCAATACAGTTAAAAGGGTCCTACTGGACGCTGGTATAACACGGTGGGGGGAATTAGTGGTAGAAGGATCCCTTATGAAATGGGAAACATTCAAGCTCAGGGTAACATCATCACTCTCCTGGCTAGTATATATACAACTGGCCAGCTGGCTTCGAACTCAAACAAAGAAAAAAGCAATAATGGGTAAATACAGTCCCTTAGAAAACAACTTAGTGGAGAAACCCACTGGAAGAAAGGAAGTTGCACTCTTCTATTGGAATATCATAGAGGATGGAGAGGGTGACCTCAATTTCCCGGTAAAACTTTGGGGAGGAGAGGGAGAACCCCATGTGGAGGACACATGGGAGGAATCTTTTATCCTCCTCTACAAAATCATTAAGCCAGCATGGCTGAGGCGCAATCATTTCTTCACGCTACATCGGGCGGACTACTCCCCCAAAAGACTTTTGAAATTCCAACCCGGGAAATGTTGTAGTAAATGCTCTTTCCCAGCAGCCTTAGACTTACATATGTTTTGGGAGTGCCCGAATATCGCTACTTATTGGCAAGAAATCAAGATATCACTCGAATCAATTCTCAGAATTCTTATCCCATGGACATGGTCTTTAATCCTCTTTGGCCTAAACAAGAATATCAAGGGATTAGAAAGAGAATTCTTATTTTATGCTATTCTACCAGCAAGAAGAGAAATTTGTAAGAACTGGGTCAACACAAACTCTCAGACACATGCAGAGTGGCTGTCTTCACTATACGCAACATCGAAGGTTGATCTAACTAGGACATGTAGCCCTCGGTCTGTGAGATTTGGGGATTTCTTGAGTGAGTGGTGAAGGTATAATTAGTCAACCCGGGTTTTTTTTTCCCGGGTCCGATAATTAGGCCTAAAATCTCCTTGTCCAAAGGGAGGCACCCCAAGCCATACTGCTGTCGGACTACTCGCCAGTAAATGGCCCGAATGGAGATTGTTCGTGCAGGGTTTTTCAATGCCTGAGGTATCTAGTCTGCCTTTCTGGGCACTAGGAGATCATTTATTGGTCTCTTGGTGTCACAGCGGAGATTGGGTCTCATGGCTGGAGCGCCCCTGGATCGACTATATGGCTAATGAGGACAAAAAAAAAAGATTGCTATTGTCTGCTAATAAAAATATATTATCAAAATGTGCTCTTTGCTGCTACATCTGCTTTTGAAATACTGCATTGTCACATCGTCTAATGTTTTGAAACAGTTTGATTTTTCTAGCCTCCCCCCCTCCCTCACTGACCCCACCCTTACCGGGGCGGCCCTCACCACAAACCACACTGTAATTTTGGCCCCCGACAGAAACTTTGTGAGTACCTATGTCTTAGAGGCACCTCCCACCTTAATAGTAGAATTACCAAGTACCAAGTTAAAGTAGAGTCTGGTTGGCATGAACCCACA
This sequence comes from Lissotriton vulgaris, assembly GCF_964263255.1. Lineage (NCBI taxonomy): Eukaryota > Metazoa > Chordata > Amphibia > Caudata > Salamandridae > Lissotriton > Lissotriton vulgaris. The sequence goes on along the minus strand of NC_141689.1, from coordinate 1,889,725,707 downwards.
AAACTAATAAAGTGCATTTTGACGCCCATTCAGCTACTTAATCCAATTCAGAAGCAGTTGAAGCCACTTACATGGGAAATTCTTTGGTTATGGACAAGGTAGCGCTATATATTTCTAACCTATAGCGGGCATATTCTCAAGGAGGTATCGCCGAGTTAACGGCATTTTACCACATCAAAAGTCACGATAAAGCTATGCCACCATTTACAAGCTGGTGCTAACAGCCCATAGCACCAGTTTACCTGCTATAGTAGCAGCAAAAAACATCGCCACAGACGACCCCGGCAACTATCGCTAATGAGAAGCAGAGTAGGCGTTCCTGTACAAAAACCAGCAACAACACCGCTCCGCAACATTCACAACGACCAGCCAGATCGGTGAAAAGACCACGGAACATGCGTTAGCAGCAGGAAACTAACACCTGCTCTGACCAGGTGCAAAGTCGGATGACAGCCTGCACCACAAAAGGGAGGCCGGCCCAGAGCCACACCTGAAGAACAACAGATGCCATGGAGCCACTGAACATGCGGGCCAGACAACAAAAGATGGCCACAACACCCACCGCCCCCAGGACCCCACCTGACCCCACTGACCCCCCGGACCAACACTGAGGCAGCTCAGACAAAGTCAGTGAACCTCAGAAAATGCACCAACCTCACAGACCCAATACCAAAGAATGTCATTGCCCACTACATGCTCAAAGGGACAACCCTTCTCCACGTCCTGACCACCATTGGCCATAGGCTGATGGTACCAACACAGTGGACAAACAATATCCCACCTCAGACCAAGCTGCTGGCCGTAATGCACCTGTTGGCCTCTGGTACCCTCCAACCAACATCCGCACGAGTCGGAGGACTCACACAGCCAGGCCAATCCAAGTCCCTCACAAAGGTCATGGATGACACCATCAGCGTGGTACCCCACTAGCTATACTTCCCCCACAGTGCACAGGGACAGCTGGAGACCAAGCAAGCTGTCTACGCCATAGCTGGCGTCCCACACGTACTTGAGTCCCCTGCCGACACTGCACATAATATGCACAACAGAAAGCGTACATATCACCCCAATGTGCAAGCACTAGTGAACCACCTAGGAATCTCCGCCAACGTTGCTGATAAGCACCCAGGCAGTGTGCATGATTCATACACCTCAGACAGTCAATCATCAACCAGCGCTTCCAGAATGGCACCCACAGAAATGCTCTGCCCATTGGCCAATACCAAATGCACACACCACAAACCTCAACACACAACACAGGAAATGCACACGTCACAAACTCACATACAACATGCACACCCACCAGACGTGACAGGACAACTCACTGTGGGATTGTGGACCAGCCATTGAAATTAGCCATCAACGGCATGGCACCTTCACCACACATTAGCAGAATATTGAAAGAGGTGGGGACCAGGCATGTGCGAAGGAGGCAAGTGACCATGAATGAGAATGTACACAATGCCAAGTGTGGCGTGGATGTGCTGGACAGACTGCAGTATGCAGGCCACACACATATCCATGTCAACACACACCACTGGTGTTTGGAGTATAGTGGACAGTGGACGCAACCATGTCACCCCAGCCAGTGAGGGGATCGAGGAAATGTTGCTTGTTATGTTCCCCCCGTAAGCATGAGCAGAGAGGGCTGGCCTGGTGTACGCCAGTAAGGAGATCAACAAGAGGGAGGAAGAGGTAGTGCCGCGTGGCACTGAGGTGGACACGTCCTCCTCATGCACAAGTAACTATAATCAAAAAGGGTCCACCTCAAAAGGGGGTCTGTTTGTATGTATCCTGGTGTTTCTGGAATACACACATTTGTTTAAAATACCCCTCACACACCAAAAGGGCCCTTGGTGTCATGCTTCATCATCAGGGTCTTCCCGCCCGGCTGCCGGACGGGGCAGTGCTGCGACAAGCGACTACGCTGGAGCACCTTTTTAATGTGGGTGCTATGTGAGTGAAATGGAGTGAGTGCCAGTGAGGTCAGGAGTGATAGGAAGGTGATGTTAAAAAATACCTGGCCTAGTGATACAAAAACTATTTAATAAACACTGGCTGGTATTGTTAAAAAAGTGAAGTCGGAAAGGATAAGCGGGGTTATGTGCTTACTTTCCTATGTGGGTCGACATGTTTCGGGGCTCCATGCCCCTTCGTCAGGACCGGGGTTAATGATCCCCCTGTCACTCACTAGAAAGTCGCCACAATGGGTGTATTTACAAAAAAAGGTGAAGGTAAAGGGAACTATGTGTATGGATATAAAATTAATATTCTAATACCCATCCCTTACTAACAAGCTACTCATGTAGTATGCTTATTATGATGAGGACCAATGCCTCATGGGCCAACAGTAGATGGAGGGGTATTGGGGGGGTCCAGTCAACTCCCAGCCCCTATAGGGGCTGGGAGTTGACTGGACCCCCCCAATCACTTTCTAGTGAGTGGAGGGGTATTGGGGGGGTCCAGTCAACTCCCAGCCCCTATAGGGGCTGGGAGTTGACTGGACCCCCCCAATCACTTTCTAGTGAGTGGAGGGGAATTGGGGGGGTCCAGTCAACTCCCAGCCCCTATAGGGGCTGGGAGTTGACTGGACCCCCCCAATACCCCTCCATCTACTGTTGGCCCATGAGGCATTGGTCCTCATCATAATAAGCATACTACATGAGTAGCTTGTTAGTAAGGGATGGGTATTAGAATATTAATTTTATATCCATACACATAGTTCCCTTTACCTTCACCTTTTTTTGTAAATACACCCATTGTGGCGACTTTCTAGTGAGTGACAGGGGGATCATTAACCCCGGTCCTGACGAAGGGGCATGGAGCCCCGAAACATGTCGACCCACATAGGAAAGTAAGCACATAACCCCGCTTATCCTTTCCGACTTCACTTTTTTAACAATACCAGCCAGTGTTTATTAAATAGTTTTTGTATCACTAGGCCAGGTATTTTTTAACATCACCTTCCTATCACTCCTGACCTCACTGGCACTCACTCCATTTCACTCACATAGCACCCACATTAAAAAGGTGCTCCAGCGTAGTCGCTTGTCGCAGCACTGCCCCGTCCGGCAGCCGGGCGGGAAGACCCTGATGATGAAGCATGACACCAAGGGCCCTTTTGGTGTGTGAGGGGTATTTTAAACAAATGTGTGTATTCCAGAAACACCAGGATACATACAAACAGACCCCCTTTTGAGGTGGACCCTTTTTGATTATAGTTACTGGTGTACGCCAGGCCATCGTAGGGGTGTGAATAAATGGCACATAACTCTGGGCATGGTCCTCTTCCGGAATGCCCAATGTCTGTGCCAGTGCGGCGCCTCTCGCCCCTCCATGAGGCTGACGCCGTCACCTTGAGCGATGTTGACTGCGATCCTGTGTGCCTGCTGCACTGCGGGCTGCTCGTCCCCGAACCTGTCTTACCCGCCCCTGCACACCCAGGCCTCAATGCCCACCTGCCAACTCAGGCGTGTGTCAAAGAGGGCCCACCACGTGCCAGTGCAAGCTCTAAGGCTGAGGCTCACGACCCTGGCAACCTGGTATGACCAACTTGCACTTCAATTTTGCATTTGGAATTTCCACGCCGTGATTTAATGTTGCCACAGCTTTTCATGGCCCCTGAAGAAGGGATTAGTCCAATCCCAAAATGCATTAGGCGTGGTAGGGCAATTTTGTAGAAACATGTACTTATTCTAATGAATTTGTAATCACTACATGGCATTTCTTTATTTCATGATGAGCCATTCATGTCATGGTTCAGAAGTTTACAGCTTTTGATCAGATTATGTTGATAATCTGATTCTAAATTGTTATATTTTTCATAAATGTTCTGTTTCAAACTGATGTGATTACTTGTTTGTTCTTCTTTGAATAATTTTGTTTAACACAGATTCTGTAATCCTAGCAGTACAATACGGTACACTGGTGATCCTTCACCAGAAGAGTTCTAACCTGTTACGACCGTCACGGCCTCCGTGAGCAAGGCGGCTGACACAGTGGACTAGTAGGTCACACATTTGCAACTGAGTCTTGATTACACCATGGCTGTGCACACTAATTATGGATGAGTGTATGCCCTTCGATGTGGTGTCACCAGGTCTTAGTGACACATCACAACTGCAAGATTCTGTGGGCCGACGAGGACTACTGCGCTTGACCTACGCTGTGCTCGAGTAGGTCACACAGTTGGAAATGAGCATCAATTTTTCTAAGGCAAAGTACATAGCTGCACACAAGGAGAGGCGTAAGAGGATGACACGTTGCCTTTAGGAGGAAAAAAGGATCATCGTTACAGAGGTGATCAAACACTACTGACAACTGTCCTGGTGTCACTAACTGTGCATCGCGAGCCTATGGCACGTGGTTGTGGGACACTGCTGGCCGCTGCCTCTGGCCTACACTGTGGTGCAGTAGGTCACACATTTGGGACTGAGTCTTGATTTAGCAATGGTGGAGTACACATCAGTCTACCAGCATCATTGCAGACTGCATCCCCTCTCATCCCCGGTGCCACTAAGTCTGTTCCCCGACATTCATGGACACTCTATGGTCGTACATTTGTGGCATCTGAGTCTATGGACCAGGGGGTAGGGGGTAGTTTTCATCCTCATGCACCTGATACCGAATTGGTGGTGGCAACGAGGCTGTCGCTTTCCACTCCCCCAGTTGGTGCTTCAGGATAACATCAGACCTCTGTATCATGCCCTGGAGGACACCTTCCACTGTCCCCCGCAACCCTCCACCACATTCAGTTTCGCCATCAACGGGGACCCACTCAGTCTCCATGGCCCTACCTGCGTGGATCCCAAGTCACCGTCCCGTGGCCGGGTGCCTGTGCTGGCCGCTGTGCATCCGGGGCCACTAACTCTGTGCTGGTTAAGTCAGGGACCCTTTCTTCTGTTATATTGGATGACCTCTGAGACGGTAGTCTTGGGGTCTTTGACACCATGTGTATGTGGCCCTGCACTGTTCTCTGCCTCTGGCATCAACTGCGATCCACCAGGGCTCACACATGCAATGGTGTCTCGACCGGCCAGGACGTGCCATTACCGCAGGAGGCACATGCCAACATCGCCAGGATCACCTCCAACCGCTATCTGCCAGAGTCGAAACAGTGGTCCAGGCAGACCAACGGAGTTGCTCACACCTGTCGTGGATGCCATCATCTGCTTTTAGCCTTTTATCCTGCTCAGCACTCCAGATGCGCACCACAACCCATGGACTGTTGCTGATTGAGTTTTGTGCTGTTGATGTTGTGTCAGGTCCTCTCTAGCTGTGTCCATACTCCATACTCATTGCACTGTCTCCACACTAATGATTGTGGCCTCGGTTTCCTCCAGCTCCTCCTGTGGTGCAGGACTCCCACCTCATGTTGAAGTTGCTGCCTTCCTGTTGGCAGAGGGTCTGTGCCTGGTTTAGGTTATCACATCATGCCATCTCCTCTTGGCCTCCTCGATTGGTTTCCTTGACACTCCGACTGCATTCCCGGTGGTCTACTTGTGGGTCAGTTGATGGTAGTGTTCTGTCACCTCCGTGATGCTGATCTAGTTTTGCTGCGGACGGCAAGCCGTCTTCCTCTCCCTCTTCTCCTTGGCCGTCCATGTCCCAGGTGTTCCTTGCTGGTGGTGGGTGGGGGTTGTGGGGTTCGCGTTGGCCTCTGCTAAGTTACTTTTGCGATGGTTATCACACGTTCTTGGGAATGTGCCCCTATGTACAAGAGTTGCAGTTCCCTCATTACCTTAGCGACCCAGAAGACAGAGAAATGTTATTATCGTCTCACAGCACTCACATTCGAGGTTTCGCAAATAAATAAGCATGGAGCTGCATCATTTCATTCAACAAGATTTCCAGGTCTCAGAAGTTACCTTCTTTCATTTGCATTCTAGTAGTACAATGTGTTTTTTTATCCTTTCTTTTGTTGGGATAAAATACTGAATTGTGCATGAATGTTATAGATTATGTGTGCAGGTTTGTTTAAAAATTAAAGTAATCCCTTTTGTACTCTCTTTTTTTGTTAGTTTACTTTGTAGATGGATTAAACCGTTCGACACAGGCCTAGGAAGCTTTTATGAAGAGCCACCAAAAAGCCCGGGGTGATGACATTTTGGCAAGCACTGTCCTCAGAATCTCTATAAACAGATTTAAAAGGTCTAGTGTACCACAGAAAAAGAACAGAGCTGTAACATCTCAACATGAAAATCAAGCTATCGGACCCCTAGCTGGGAATTCTAATGTTGGTTTAACTCATACAGAGTTAAAGGGCGCACATTCATTCATTGTGTATCTGAATCATGCGCAAGTCATCTGAGGAGCAGTACATCCCTTGATTGTCTGACAAAGCCAAACAACAACAGTCAAATACATGTGTGGATGCTTTAAAGTTTAATTCCCTTTGGAAGTTGATAAAGTAAACATTTCTTCAAATGCGTGACAAAGTGCTAAGAGAAAACGTGGTGTATATATGTGAGGCTCTGTACATAATAAACATTGGAAAATGCAGTGGGTCTCGTCTATGTGATTATTAACACAAATATTTTTGTTGTATGTTTAGCTTGGTGCCCAGGTGTAAAAGTGATAAGGTAAACTAATATCTGAACGGGGATACCTGAATGCAAGGCTGACAGAGAAAGGGTTACATAACGAAAACAACAACAAAGAGAAGCACGAGAGAAGGAGGGACTAAGGAAGGAAACAAGAAGATAAGTAAGGGTTTAAGAAAAAAGAAAGGGAGGGTCAGCGAGCAAGTTTAAAAATTAAAGAGAAAAGAAATTAGCGAAATCTGGGTAGTTAGAAAGAAAAAAACGGAAATGTGGAGTGTTGGATGAATAAAATAAAAGTTTAGGATGTTCTGGTCACAGCACCTACTCTCTGGGCAGGATAGGTGCAACCAAGAAGAGTCACTCGCTAGTGCAGCTACAAACACATTGCAGCGAAACTGGGCTCTCAAGTCAAACAGAAGAAATGGCAAGCAAAGATCTAGGAAAAGCATGTGTTCAGAAATCTGAGTCCTCCGCTTAACTGTACAGATATGGTATACAAAGAAAGTGAGGAACAGAAAGACAGAGCTGCAGTCATTGGAAGTACAAGAAGAAGAGGTGTGGTCTAGAAAAGCTACATCCAAGGAAGGTACATTGGCAGCGGTACAACTAGTATAAGTGTGGGGATTGGAGGGTTGCAGTCCTTGGAGGTAGAGACAGCAGAGACACAATCTAAGCACTGTAGAGGAACTGCACACTGTACAGGCAAAACCTAAAAACAGAAAAAGAGATTAAAATAGAAATTTTTAAAAACAGTGGCAAAGTAGAATTTTGGCCCACCAGAGCTGCTAGGAAGTGCACTTTTTCAGGTGGGTGTGCACGTGTGATCAAAGTACACAAATTGTTGATCATATTGTACGCGAGGCAACGGCCACTGCCCTTTGCTGTGCATATATTTAATTTATCATTTTTTATACTGAAGCTGAAGACACAGCTAAGAATGTCCGTAGGGCAGACCTACATTTGTCCCTCCGACCACTTCCTCAAGGCTGCAGAGTTTCTAAAGATGCAACATCAATAAATTCAATGCAATCTCTATTGGCTTTGTCAATATTTGTTACATGTTGCACAGCAGCAAGTGCAACATGGCTTAAAGAAAAAAAAGAATTAAAGCTCTATGATGCAGCCAGCACTGACCCAGTTATTATGTTTTTTTTGCTTTTTCTTAAAGCTATGCTGCATAGCAGCCTACGCTATAGGGTAAAAAACAGCCAGAGGGTTGAGACACAAGGGAGGAGGGTGGGAAACACAATAGAGAGTTGGCGAGGGATGTGGGAGAAATGGTGTGGGTTAGAAACAACAGGAAAGCAAGGGGGCGGGGCTTTAGAAACAAAGAAAAATGGGAAGGTGGATTAAGGAGAGCATGGAGTGGGTTTTGAAAGAACAATGGTGAGCGGTGAGTTTTAAAAATAACAGAGATCGGGGAGGGTGGTGGTGAGGGAGCGGGGACTAAAAATTACAAAAAAAGAGTACATGCAGGAAGGACACTGGCCATCGGAAGCAATACTTGGTCCAGATTCCACAGCAAGAAAAAGACTCAAAGCCCAGAAGGAAGACAGAGGCGAGGAGGAGGCACTGACCATCAATAAGCAAGAAAACAAGTGACGTTGGACCATCCAATGGTGAGTAAAGATAAACGATGGGTGGGTTCTAAGACCCTTTTAAGGTTGTTTTTTTTTTAAATACAAGAGATATTTGCAAGTACGGAGCAATTGCAGTGCAGGTGAAACCTAAAAAGGAGCACTCTTTTGGCAGGACCAAAAAGGTAGACCTGGCCGGCAGCAACACGTAACTGGTGCAGCATACAAGTCACAGGGCTCCTAATTAAGGTACCATGCATAGGAAAATACCAGCTCCATCCGAATGGTGAAAGGAGGAGCAGAATGGCACATACAACTTTTAAGCTGTAGAAAACATTGCCTTGCCCACCCTTACCTGCTACAATAGAGTCCCACTGAATACAGTGTTGTTAGAGAACAGTACAGAAGGGGCATGCATAAGTGTCTTCCCTACAAAGGAAACCAGCATCTAGAGCTGCCGTTGCAAAGAAGTGCCTAAAATGTACTCTAATGTTAATTCAATTCAGAGCCACCACTGTAATACAGTTCAACACAACCCTTGCACCAGAAAATAGTCATGACAACACAAAGCAAAAATAGTTTAGAGCGAAATTATTTAAAGAAACACAGCTATCCATACATTTCTGCAGGGGTGCATGCTTTTTCACTACAATGTGGATGTTGTAAAGAAAGCAATGTTGCACTATGTATTAGGCTGCTTATTGTAAAATCCAACAGGCATCCAAGCATTGGTGCACATTGATCAGTTAAATGACAAAATACGTGTGGTAAATTTTTGTCAAAGGCCACACTGTAAATATATGAATATGGAGCAGCATTGAAAAGCAAAAAACATGGATATAAACAGTATTAAAATGCAGTTATTGTAGAAAACGCAAAGAACAGTCAGATACAATGGGTGTAGGTTTTAATAGTCAAACTCATAAGGAACCAGCCGCCCTGGATGTGGTTGTTTCATACAAACATTTTGTAATAGCTCCTCTAACGAAATTAGGGTCATTTCTAGGAATGTTACGTAAATGTTAGCATTCCAAAATTTAGCAATAAAGCCCTGTCACCAGCCTTAACCAAAGCCTATTTTATCATGCCTACAAAAAACCAAGCATTTGCAATGCAATCAGTCTCGCCTTTGGGACCTTATATGTACTTACCTATGCAGCACATTATTGTGGGTACAGCAACATTTACTGTTCATATATGTACGAAGCAGGGAAAGGGTGCAGTACCAAACGCTCCCCTTACTGTGATTCTGTATTAATCACTAAGGGCCAGATGTAGGTAATTCCCATTTAACGATTCTAAAATACTGAATTTTACAGATTCTGTATTTCAGAATCGGTAAATGGGATGTAGATAAAGATTCAGTACATTTTACAGAATTGGTAATATTCGGTATTACCGATTCGGTAAATACCGAATCGGTATTTACCGATTTGGTATCTACTAAATCGGTAATTCCCATTCATTCCAATGGGACTGGAGGCCCATAGGAATGAATAAGAATTACAGATTTGGTAAATACCGATTTGGTAAATACCGAATCATGATTTACTGAATCGGTAATAGGGGGACCATTCACAAGGGTGGCAGGGTGTCACATTGACACCCTGTTGCACCCCTGAATAGTGCATGGGTGCACATGTGGCAGACATACATGCCCTAAGGGCAAGTATGTCTGCCACATGGCATTTTAAAAAAAGCAAGGTATTCAGTATTTACCACCAACTTGTAGTTGGTGGTAAATAACGAATCCTTAAATGACAAATGCACTCACTTGAGTGCTCCCAACATAAAGGATTCGGTAATTTACTGAATCATTATTTTAAGAATTCGGTAATTTACCGATTCCTTAAATTACTGATTCGGTAAATTACCAAATCCCTAAATGTGGCCCCTACATCTCAGATGCCTAATACCGGTTGGTAACGGCCAAAATTCGTCAATTTCGGCCATTACCGCATGGTAGTGGGCTACCTACATCTGTCCCTAAATCTCTCCGTGCCTACAAAAACAAAATAAAGGTGACCCTGTCTAATGCAACTGGTGCGCATAAGCTGAGCTCCAAAACCCTTGGGGCGAGTTTGTGCTATATTTAAAAATTCTGCAAAAAATTATAATGTATGATGTATTAATACAAATTTCTGCCAACTATCCCTTTTTTTCTTTAATTAATTTATTCACGCTTATATATTGGTTGTAGAACACATCGCTTTGGCATTTTACAATTGTTTACTGTCCACTGACCAGCTGACGAAATCCAAACAAGCAAGTGGAAGGTTTTTGTTATTGTTAAAAGTCTTTTAGAGATGGCTGTCTTAGGCTGACAACAACAGAGTAAATAAAAGACACAATGTTTTTCGACTGTAACTGTGTCTTTATGATTGATCAGGCTCTGTTATCAGTAGTTGGATGGGAAACACAAACTGTGAGTGGGGACATTTCAAAGTCAATCCAGTGGCACAATGGCTGGGGCAATGTCATCCACCGCTATGCCAGGTGCCACCAAATAGGTGTCTGATTGCCACATTTCAACTAACTTTAGAAAGGCACTGGCCTGCTGGGACAGTGAGGTTTACCAAACTTCCGATGGGTGATTTTTTTTTTAAGTTTCAAGTTAAAGTTTATTGAAGAAAAAGAGTATAACATATAAAGAAATGAACAATGTATAAGCAAAATACACTATAAGAAGTAATGCTATACATTGTAGAATAAATTACACGTTAATCTTAAGATAAGAAAGAGGGAGGGAAGGTAGGGGGGAAAGAAGGGGGGGAATATCATTAAATAACAGTACAGGCAAGAAATAAAATTACCTGAATTTTAAAAAGTAATGCAACATGAAAAGGTATCAGCAAATATAATGTAAATAGAATATACTTTTAAAATATAATAGTTGAAAAAGGAGAAGGGAGTCACATCCAATAATATAAGCATAGAAATAGAAAAGCAAAAAGACAACAAAATAATTTATGGAGGTTTCCTAACTTCATCAGGAGTATTAATTGTATTAGGAAGAGGTGTAGTAATATCTGTGAGATAGAAAGAAAGTAGTAACCATAAAAGATCCCTTTTAATGGACAGAGATATAGGGGTGACATTGGCAGTATCTAATCTGTGATGAAAACACACAGCATTCCACCAAGCTCTAAAAGTGACTTTATCCGATTGTTTCTAGTTTGACGTAATTAAATGTAGAGCAATCACCAATAATAGGTCAATTAAGGAAGGCTTGGGAAATGAATGAGACCAAGAAGGTGACAAGGAACTTAAAAAGATATTGGAAACAGAAAAAGGATTTTGGGTGTGAAAAATATTATTACTTTAGGACCAAACCAAATGCCAAAAACAGGAGAGGGAAGGACATTCAAAAAGCATATGTTTTAAATCATCTAAATTACTATTGCATGACCAACAGGCAGAAGAAAGGTCTGTAGAGAAAGAAGCTAATTTCAGTGGTGTAAACAAAAGGTGTTTGTAAATAAAATAAAGAGTTTGAGAGATATTAGCTGCTCTTGATGTCTTATGTAGTTTTATCCATAATTTGTCCCAAAAAGGAATAGGCCAACTATCTTCGAGATCCTTTTCCCAGGCCAATTCAGACTTCTCCTTGACCCTATCAGAGGAAAGAAACAGAATTCTGTATAAAGAAGAAGTTGAGGTAGTAATAGATAATATAGAAAAACGAGCATATGATTTGGGGGGGAATAACAGGATTCATCGGTAAGGAAAGAAGATATTGTAGGAGAGGAGGAAGGAGGGAATCGATTGGGGTTTACAGGACAAAGGCAAAGAAAAACGTTGAAGGTCAGAAAAGGATAAAGGAGAGTTATTCAAAACTAGCTGTGAAATCCAAATTAAACCATGAAGTCTCCAGGTTTTCCAATAGAAGGTACGACCTTTAATACGTAACAAGTGATTATGCCACCTCTGGGTGATTTTTGACAACTGAGTACCTTCCTTTTTCTGGTTCATGAATGTTGGAAACGAAGGACTGCCCATTAAATGGCGACACACCTGCAAAAAATCTGCTAGGCATGGGCGAAAGAACAGGGTCCCCGCCCCACAGCACACTGTTTCTGCATATTCCGTAATTAAGTGCTCCCACGTGTGTTAGAACAACATAGAACCTGTGTAGATCCTGTTCACACTCGCACACACAAACTTTCTTTAATTGGGTTCATGACATGTTCAGCTTCCACAGGTCGGAGTTTCTCCTTGTTTGTTTGAAAGCTGTTTGTTGAACCACACCAGAAACGGAAGGGCACTAACCTCGAGGAAGGCCTTGTGGTGATAAATTAATGCCAAATTGCTGGTTTATTGAACTAAAAATGCTTGTGAAGAGGAGCCCCACAGTGGCTGAATTCTGACCCCAACTATGGTTTCTTGAGTGTCTCTACTGAGTATGAAGAGCAAACCTGAAATCTCAAGAGTGTGGATAGAGTTGTCACTATGGGTCACTTCCACTGACCCAGCAATGTGTATGCTGTGACATTCCAACCTTCTTTTGTGGCACTCCTGTCCATGTTTGTGTTCTCTACAATTCAAGAGCTTCTGCACAGTACACCACTAACAACAGTGACAAATCACTGGCACGTCAAGTTCCAAAGGAGAAGAAAGTAGAGACAGGAAGAAGAAATACAATGGAAAGAGACAGCGGGAAATGAAAGAATGAGTGGAGCAATGAATGACAGAAAAACATAACGAAGTATATGAAATTAGTGTAGGAATCACCCGAGTTTTAAAAAGGCAGAAAATAAAAAGAGAAAGGGCAAAACAGTATGAAATAAAATACATTTAAAGATAAATAAGCACTGGCGTTGCCAATAGGTCTCGTAGTAGGAAAGTTGGAGCTATTGGTTTTGTAAATGACAAAGCCCTTTATGTTTTAAAAATAAAAGGCATTGTTATTTGCAATTGTTGCCAATAGGTCTCGCAGTAGGAAAGTTGGAGCTATTACAATTGCAAATAACAATGCCTTTTATTTTTGTTTTCATTTTATATACATAAAGGGCTTTGTCATTTACAAAACCAATAGCTCCAACTTTCCTACTGCGAGACCTATTGGCGGTGGTGGATGCGGTGGATGTGGATGTGGTGGTGGATGCAGTGGTGGTGGTGGATGCGGTGGTGGTGGTGGATGCAGTGGTGGTGGTGGATGGGGTGGTGGAGGTGGATGGGGTGGTGGTGGTGGTGGTGGATGGGGTGATGGATGTAGTGGTGGTGGGTGTGGTCACACACACACACACACACACATATAGATGTGGTGGTGGTGGATCTGGGGGATATGGTGGTGGTGGATGTGGTGGTGGTGGTGATGGTGGATGTGGTGGTGGTGGATGTGGTGGGTGTGGTGGATGTGGTGGTGGTGGGTGTGGTGGATGTGATGGTGGTGGGTGTGGTGGATGTGGTCTCTGTACTGGGGTGAATGTATGACATTTTTCTGCATTCTGTCCATCAACTGTTGTTTTTGCATTTGTGACCCACATTCAGCCACAATGGGTCGGAATGGGGGATCCACAGGGTCCTTATGCATCTTGGGTAACATGTAAATGTGTGGTCTTTTAGGGTTAGGGTATTTAGATGTCAAAAATGTATATGTGTTTTCATCAATCCAACTGAAATCTTTAACTTTGGTAAGAATTTGTGATAATGTCAACTGGAAGGCACTGGTGGGATCAGATTAAACAATCTGGTAGTAATGCAAACCTTATATCTGCCCAATTTTGATTCTCAGTGCAAGTTTACCCATTCTAGAAAAAACAAATACATTAAAGCCAGCTTATCCAAAAGAAGCGCAAAAGACACACAGGATACAATCCATTGCGGGGGCGGGGTGCTCTTTGGCGAGGGAGGAGGAGGGAGTTAAGCACTGCAGGACTGTCGAGTCACGGCCTGCGGCCGTGAATAAGTCAGATGGCTGTGAAGCAGGGTGCGGGGCAGCGCTGGGGGAGGGTGATTGATGCCGGGGCAGAGGAAGCCTTTGATGTGGCTTGGCGGCCGTGGAGAATGACTCTTACCCCAGAATGCAGGTTTTAGATTTAACAGTCTTCAACCTCCTAGCTGATAATTGTACATGTTCTCTGAACATTTAAATGATTGTTGCAACCCAGCTCAGGGTATCTGCGACAATACAGTTGTAAGAACTGAAATACTGTAAATGCAAGCCCCAGTTGACGGAAATACTGACAGTCAAGAAGCGATTAAATTCTCCGACTAGGTGATTCAGTTAGATGGCACGGTGGCTAAACGTTGCACATCATTCCCCATAGTAGCTCACTAAGTTGGTAAAGGTGGTTGCTTAAGTTATTCTGTCAATGTAAATGTGTAGCCCTACTTATATCCTTGCAGAATGTCCCAATATCGTTTTTAAATTCAGGTCAACGTACATAAGAAGTAGTTTAATTAGCCAGAGACACCAAGAGTGTCTTCCGTCGACGAGCTAGGCATGTTCCCGACTCTCGGCAGTTCATTCCAAGTGAGAGAATCACATGAGTCAGCGAAAAACAAAAACATTCACATAATAAATCCGGATCCAAATCAAGCCCTGCAGCTCTGAATAGTGCAAATACATTATCATGTTATTGTTTTGAACGTTTGTTCGTGGCGTTTCAGCATGCTTGCTGCAGTGTTATGTGTACACGCTGTATCCTCTTCACGGTCCTAAGATAGCCTGTACTTAGAAAAGTAAATCCCCAGGAATGTCGTGTAACAAAAAAAACAAGCAGGGAAAAACGAGAAACAGGCCAAAAGGAGGCAAGGGACCAGAAGAGTGAAAGAGCTGCAAGGAGGTATAATAAAAAGAGAGCCAAAATGGATCAAGGGAGCAGAAGAGGGAGGGGAATGTGAGCAGCAGGGCAGGGGGAGAAAGGAGGGGTGATTTTGCGAGGCTTCTTACGGGGGAGAAAGGAGGGGCAGCGGAATGCGTGCGAGGGAGCTAAATCTTTTGACTAGAAAATATAGCATCAAGATTTAGAATATGTCACTATGAATCCCGTCCATCACTCAATTAAAAAATCTACATACACTAGATGACGTTTCAGTTTACATATGATTCCACGAGCTGAATAAGCCATCATTATTGTTGTAAACATAATTTTAAAACATCAAACAGTTTCTTTTCAGGCACAACTGTTAGTGGTTGACCCAGCTGAAAAGATCAAAGAACTTGAGTAAGTGCTGCCTTCGCATCATCTCTACACGCCATCTAGTTTTACACGCTCTATTTTTTTATACTGAGAACATACTACTACAAAATGAAGACGCGTTCAAAAAAAGTACAGTCTTGTACCCTTGAAAAGTAACTCAGTATCAGCTACATTTGCCAGTATTGAAAAAAATGAGTGGGTCTTTGTTTTGCAGGTTTCAAGCTGAAAGTTGATAGCTTTGGTTAAACACAAAGACATTCATTTTAGAGATAGTGCTCGGAAGGATGTCTAAAAGAGCTCCAACTTCCCCACACTAATGCCCACAGATCCGCTGCAACTGATCCAAGCCTGCAAGTGGAATCCGCGTGCCTGCGCAGTGCCTAACACACTGCGTTCAGAAAAGTAACTGTAAACGAGGGTTCTCAGTGTTCGGAAGATGTGTACTTGGTCCGTGGCACGATGAGTCCAATGGAACTGGTCAAACCTACAAATGTACATAGAAAGGGCTAGCCAGGGCGAACATGCAGTACCGACGATGCCTGCTTTCCGATATACCACCCACCCTCCATTCCTGTACTTATTTCTACGATACTGCCTATACTCCCTCCATTCAGGACTTTACCTTCTAACCTTGCGCTTCGTAGTTAGGCGGATATGTTCCGATACCTCTAAAGCGGCGACAAAGAACGTGCAGCCTTTAGCAACTCAGTCATCTAAGACCCGACTTACAATATAATAAATATATATGATACCTACAAGAAATATAAAGAAAGTTCAAAATGCTATCCCAGCAACCAATCCCAGCTCTGAAAGAAAGAACAAAACATTGTAGGTTCACTGTAGTTCAGTCACAAACGGTGAGGGGGGAGGCAGGAGCGTTGCAGGGGGCGAGAGGAGGCTGTGGGGAAACTGAAAGTACGGCCGGCCTGTGGCCGGCCATGAATAATTAGGGGAGGAGAAGCCCTTTGATGTGAGGCAGGAGCGTTGCAGCGGCCGAGAGGAGGCTGTGGAGAAACTGAAAGTACAGGCCGGCCATGAATAATTAAGGGAGGAGAAGCCCTTTGATGTGCTGGGCTGGCCGTGAATGCGCGTGCTTGTTTGCTCACGTGATTCACGTGAACTTCAAGAAAACCGCAGGAACGAAGCCCTTGGTTTGACGATTTTGGCTAGTTGAATTCATGCTCCCTCTATGCGCTTGAGCGCATTGTAGGTCATGAGGCCTAATAAACCAAGGTTGATAGATGGAAACAGATGATGGCGAAGGAAAAACAAAGGGAACAGATCAGAGAATAATAGCAAAATGAAAAGAGCAAAAGGAGATAGAAATTACGTACAAAAAAACCCCATGAAATTAGAGATTACAGCCATACGGTAACTACGTATAAAAGAGAGGAAAGGGAAACGAATAAACATAGCAAGTGAAAAAGTATTATAAATCAATGCTGCAGGTTAAAATATGAGTGGGATACCACACAAAAGCTTGATGAAAATATTCAAGGCTGGACAGATAGTTCTCTGGAGGTTATATATAGACTATAGATTTGTACATCGCTTGAGAATCACACATTCTAATATTGCCAGTGAGTTCAAGTGGAGTACTTGCAACAGGAATTGTTGTGCACCTCTAGGATGCAAGGCAGTAGGCCCTGCAAGTCACAGGTTTTAATACCATCCATATAGACTGCTCAGTGGGGGAATACCCCTATGGAAGCGATCTTTGTGCAACTTTGGTCCGCAGGGCTGTAGCCTACAAATCACTGGTTCTAATACCAACCAGAGTACTCCTTGGGGCAACGTACTTAGGACAGAGATTTGTGAATAAATCTGGGCCAAATCACAGTAAAACCACAATGAAATAGATCAAACTCTGCCCAGCCTATGCCTCGCCCCTGCTCCATATCCTGCTCACAGAGGGAGGTCCTTTCAAACTTGCCGACTATGCCGAAAGCCTGGAGTCTGGCTTGACTCCACTACAACCTGCGGCAGAGAACCGCAAAACCCGTCACTACTCTTCATTCAGGGCTGTTGATTAAGCATGCTGACACGTTCAAGCATGTACCAGCGCTGCTGCTAGTAGCTTTCTGGTCACCAAAAAAAGCACACATCTGAATGCAGATCTGTGTTATTCTGCCTAGTCCATAAACATTTGCTTACTGTACCCAAAAATTTAGCTCTAAAGGCCTGGCGGGCCGTGCTCCAGTGTACACAGAGATTTAATCCCCAAAGCAACCGAAGTGTCACTCCTACTGCAGACCTAAAGTGGCAAACACCATCAAACAGACGCCCTTTACCACCAGAGCAGACCTCGGCCTGTGACACTTGCAGTACTGCACTGCAGTCACGGGATTAGTTCAGTTCAAATGCACGGCGAGAGTCTGTCCTTCAGACGCTGCTGGGGATGGGTCGCGGAAATCGATCCTCTGCTTCGACTTTAAGGGGCTGAACTTACCTTTTCCAGACTGCAATGAATGTACTAGAGCGCTAGCTGCGACTACAGGGTGAGGCGCTGCAAAAGTAAATTTATGTAGAAAAGCCAAGGAGAGTAGCATAATGATTGACACTTACTCTGTGTCAGATTTGCTATGACGATATCAGGCGGGCCAGCCTCTATGACCGGGGGCATACACTTCCCCTTGAACAAGGAAGTGGGGCGGCTGGCACAGCGGAATCACCAGGCCCGGTTCTAGAGGGTGGGCCGGGTGGGCCAGGCCCACCCAAACATGAGCCTGGCCCACCCAAACATGATCCTTGGCCCGAGCAGTAAATCTGCCACCGATCTACAACATCAATAAAAACTGTTCAGATAACTGGTGATTTACGATCCTGCTGCAGAGCAACCATTTGTCTGTTGGTAGTTTTTAAATGTAGATAAACTGAATTTTATGGGAATAGCTCAGTGGGTTACTACCTCTGTCACAGATATCCTTGTGTTACTTGCAGTTCAGAAGTTACTATCCTAACATAGGACAGTGACCTATGAACTGTCATCAAAGAGGTGCATACAAACTTCACTTTTTTGTGTTGTGATATAGTTAGAACTTCTCCATTCTTTCAACATTCTAATTTTACTAAAAAGAGTTTGTTTGGGCAGTTATACCTTTTTATCAGTAAAGCCAACCCCCAACCACTGGAGTACTCTTTAAATCCTGGGTGTGTGCTTCTCCAGACCAAACCCTTGTAAAATATACTGCCCACCAGTGTGGATGACGTGATTTCTACACCTTGTAATCCTCATTGGCTTATGTGACATTCCCCGTAGACCGATTTATTGTCTCTGTTTAATGTGTGCTGTTATGTAAAGTACTGTGACACTCTACACTCATATGAGTAGTGCTATGCAACAAATGGAATGGATATGAGAGAGGGGCAACGGCGAGATGAGGAGCACTGGTGGAGGGTGGCAGTGAGTGAATCCGAGGAGGAGGTCATGGGGTGGGGGCTACGGAGAGATGTGGGGCACTGGTAAAGGGTAGCAGTGAGGGAAGCAGAGGAGGAGGTCACGGGGGGAGGAGAACTACAGAGAGTTGAGGGGCACTTGTGGAGGGTGCAGTGAAGGAAGCCGAGGAGGAGGTCACGGGGTGATGGAGAACTACAGAGAGTAGAGGGGCACTGGTGGAGGGAGCAGTGAGGGAATTTGAGGAGGAGGTCATGGGGTGGGGGAACTACAGAGAGATGAGGGGCACAGGTGGAGGGTGGCAGTGAGGGAATCCGAGGAGAAGGTCAACGGGTGGGGAGAACTACACAGCGATGAGAGGAGCTGGTGGAGGGTGGCAGTGAGGGATTCTGAGGAGGAGGTCTTGGGGTGTGAGGGAGCTATGGAGAGATCAGGGGCACTGGTGGAGGGTGGATGTTAGGGAGTCTGAGGAGGAGGCCATGAGGGGGAGTGGCTACGGAGAGATGAAAGGCACTTTTGGAGGGTGGAAGTTGAGTTATCTACAGACAAAGAGGTAAAAAAAAGGCCAAAAAAACTTTTGCATCAGCACTAAAGCCGACCGATTAGGACAACTGTGGATCATACCTTAAAGTGCGTGCTAATTACATTTACTGCTATATTTAATATTTCAAGTTTGAAGGTGATTTTGCTATTATTTTTTACTGGGAATAATGAAAGTGGAACTGTATGGTGGCTGATATGGGGCTGGGGCCCAAGGTCAGCTGTGAGATAAGGTGTAATGGAGGGGGATGGTAGAAAAGTGGATACTCAAGCCTGTAAGGGAGTGCGCTGCAGAGTCAGGGGTAAGGTGGAGGTAGTAATGAAGAGGGTTTCTCCCTGAAGGCTCGCACAGAGGGAGCCCGAGTAGTGTCACTTGCTTGATACTCCCACCTAAGAAACCTCCACTTCCCATCAAAGGGACATTACATGGAAGAATAGCACTTTTTGAATGTGATAACATTTAGAAAGAGACTTGGAAAAGAGTGCGTTTTACTGTGCCTTGTAAGACTAAGGAGAGAAAGGAGGGCCCAGAAGCAGGCCTGGCTAGATATATAAACGATAAAAAAGGGCCAGCAGTGGCCCACCCAAAAGTACCTTTGGCCCACCCAATTAAATATTCCTGGAGCCGGGCCTGGGAATCACGCGCCGCTTCCAATAAAACGGCCTCAGAGGGGAACCGAGTCCTGGACGGAGGGCGAGTTGTGGCTGCCAGGACGAAGCACACGGGAGACGAACAGAGATGGCAGCCACAGAAAGCTCCCTGAGCTGGACTACATCAGTGGCTAAGCCCGCAGAGCTCCCAGAGTTGTGCTCCGAAGCCTAAGCACTAATTAAACATTATTGCCTGAAGATGCATACAACAAAAAAATTTCTTCATGTGTTTCAACAAACAGCTTTTCTGAAACGTTGCATTTCGAGAAATGTAAAGCTATGGAGGCATACCAAAGAACAGTAGTCAGGGGGGTGATCTGAGTGCCGGGAGGAGGGAGTGGAATCCGCCGTCTTCACTTTGTGTGCTGTCTCTGCCTTCTGCCCTAAATTGGCCCCTGTATGACGTGTAAAGACATTGTATGCGCATGTGTTCTGGACAGGATAGGACAGGTCAGACAAAATATAGTGCGAACTCACGCAGCCAATCCCAGCAGGAAACAAGCATTTACAAATGCAATAGGACTCGTAATTACATGAGACCTATTGCATTGTAAAAACAAATGCTGACGTTCAGAAAGGCATGAACGGGAGTGGGTGGGGGCTGTTGGTGAGCAGAGAACCTACGGACTGCGGGAGGGAACGGGGAAAGCAGGGGTACAAAAGACTTTTAAAAGTAAAGCGGCCAATAGCTATGGAAGGTGAAAAATGACAACATGGACTTCAGGAGGCGGAATTAAGTTGTTGAAAACCAATCAGATTGCCGCATTTAGGAATTCAGCCAATCAAGAAGATAGGCGGAAAGTGGGCAGAGCTTCCCTTGCTATATTGTATACAGCATCTCTCGACAAAACAGCGTATGCGCTGCCTAGCCGAGACCTAAAAAGTGTGATGAAATATTGTCCCACTGAAAAGGCTCTAGTTTTACTAAACTGGCCGTTTAGCAGCATGTGTGGGCTTAGGCTCAGAATATAAATTTGTGGTTTTGAGACATAACCTACGGCTCAAAATATGTAACTAAGGCAGCACACTTTACGATACCTGCTGTGGTCCTAGATAACAAACCCACAGATAAAGTCACAACTACCAACATTTGCAGCGGACGTAATCCCAACCCGGATGGCATTCCCGGCTACCAGAATAAACTGCGTCAGGGACATAAAAAGTGCAGTATGTGCAGTACAATAATCTGGCTCTTCAGAAAGAATGATTTTAGATTAGGATAGTGTAGCTAAACTGGGGATGGACGTCATAGGACTGTAAGTGTACATTGAGACTCGCCATATTGAAACGCCAGCCTACTGTGTGAAAAGTAGGAAGCAACGTTACTTTCAAGGGACAAGGCGTCATAAAGGCATGGCACACTCAGGGAGTTAGGGATATCAAATGTAGAGTAAAAAAATCTGCTTCTTTATGGCACATGCAAAACCTAGGGGCGAGGCTGAGTGCTAAAAGCTAGGATTGGAGAATAATGCGTTTCAAGCCTCATGAAAGAAATGTAAGTTACAGCGTGGGGTGAAACAGAAATAAAAGAAACAAATGAAAGGCACCGGATTGGACGGTGAACGAAAACCTTGAAGCCTCCTAACATAAATGCCAACAGTTGAAAAACGAACGAAAGCAGCTGTGCAGGCAAA
This sequence comes from Lissotriton vulgaris, assembly GCF_964263255.1. Classification (NCBI taxonomy): domain Eukaryota; kingdom Metazoa; phylum Chordata; class Amphibia; order Caudata; family Salamandridae; genus Lissotriton; species Lissotriton vulgaris. The sequence continues at coordinate 1,889,704,224 of NC_141689.1, read as the reverse complement.
AGCTTACAAAAAAGTCCCAAAATGTGGATTTAAAGAGTACTTTGGGATACTGATAAGAAGAACACACAAAAAACAACAGGAAATAGTGTGCTGCACAGGCGCAACTAGACTCAAATTTCGAGGGGTGGGCTACTAAAAGTTTCATGGGGGGTGGGGGCTAATTCTCCCAGCAATAGGCAGAGTGGGGATGAAGGGGTGAAAAAACTACAAAGCCTCACAACAAAGCCTCGTTAACAAGTAAATGGTTTTTAAAAGACCTGTGAAGTACTCGGTGCAGCTGCAAGAAGACGGACGCCAGCCCAGGAAGCTGTCTCAGCCCAGGCTGACACACAGGACGGTGGCGGCTGAAACATTTTGAGCCCAATGGGCGTTGTGCGCTTGGTGTGCTGCAACCAATATATGCAGAGCTACTTGTCCTAGGCTCATGCAAAATTTCTGTTACGTCGGTGTAATCTTGGAAAACATTGTGGAAATTTCGAGTTAATTCATAATTCCTCGAACTATGCTTTTATTGTACGATCCACAATTACTTTCCGTTCCCATAAAAAATATAAGTTGTGCATACAGTTTGTAGCTGATGTTTTCTTCTGATTTCTTTTTTGCCAAATGCATACTTGACTTTCATCGAAAATGGTCTAAAGGTTACATTTCACACTAACATATTATGCCAAATGAAGTCTTTGCATCATTCTGCATAGCTGCAGGTAAATTCTCATTCATTGTTCTGAAATTTCATGTAATTGCGCTAAAATATATTATGGGAATTTGGCACCTTCCTGCTTTAAAGGAAAAGCTCTCTATGCATGGAACTTTGTTAAAATGATGACCTTTTAAAAACTAGTGGCACTGCAGTTCTAATTAGCAATGCAAATTGTATGCTGAAATATGACCCTTAAGCTTAAAAATACCAAGGAAAGCCTAGTAATTTATGTAATTCAGCCCACAAATATTTCATCCTAATTACCGAATAGTTATCTGTAGAGATTTAGCAGTGTTTTCAATCAGAGTGTGGAAATTGTAATTGAAATATGGAAGCCCATTAGTGGCTGTTCTGTGAGAGGTGGGGTGGGGGAGGGGAGTGAGGTGGGGGACAGACAAAAAAAATAAAGGAATAAACTAATTTACCTTCTCCTTGTCGATCGCTGCTCTTCTCTTTTCTGCTGAGCCCCCCAGACTCCCCTGCGGCCAATCCCAGGCCTTCTCTCATGCAGGAAAGACGTGCTGGGTTTGCCTGAGTGGGCTTTTTTCCCACTCCAAAGGGGACAGGGAGGCTACGCCTGTTATTCTCTCCACTCGGCAATGCAGCTCGGGTTGGGAGATATTGGTGCGCATGATGGTTTAGCCGTACTGAGACAGCTGGTCAAACTAAAATGTGCATTGAGTGCAGTGCCACCACTCCTTCTGTGATTGACCCCTCCACAATGGTCCTACCCAAAACAGGGGGCAGGAAAGAAAAAATAAAGCGATAATAAACATGATTTATTATCTTTTCATTTTTTAAATTTTGAAGCTACTGGCAGGGGGAAGGCTATGCAGAGGAGCCACCACTGTTAAAGTCCCAAAAAAGTAAGGAGCACTCCTTGATTTAAATATTTCATCTGGGAGAATTGCTAGCTTCTTGCGTTTAGTTGCTATAAATGAATATCTATGAGCAAGAATCCTTCCATGTTAGTAGAAAGCTAAGTAGAAAACATGCCTTGAATCAAATATTTCATCTGGGAGCATTGCAAGGCGGCTGGCGTAGTTTCGATAAATGAATATTCATCTGCAAGAATAATTTCATGTTAGCATACAGCAGCTTTTCCCAAATATGCCAATCAATAACTTGTTAAACCATTCAGCTAAATGTGTTGAGTTGCTTTTATTATCAAATTTGGCTGTTTAGTATATACATTAATCAATTTAAAAAAGAAACAAAGGTGCACCACCCAAAAGAACTTAATCACCACAACTCAATCAATTGTCAATATCCCAAAAAGAAAAGTCTTCAGTAATTTATTTTTTTCTTCTTTCTTTATTATTATTTCATATCGGATAAAATACTGCGTTCAACACAAGGAACAGCCGACGCGTTTCGTCCTTATACAGGACTTCTTCAGGGCACTAATATAGCAAGGAATCAAAAGCCCTCCAAATGCTTAATGGGGAAACGGAATACCCTCTGGGATCAATTCCTCATTCAGTAAAATATTGTGTTAGAAACCTTGCCCTGCACACATCTAGACAACAATAATGTACAGCAGGAGCACTTTCGCTTAAATGACATCCAATCCAGCCGGATTCGAGTGTGGTTCAATATCAGAACTTCACACATCTCTAGTATTGACAACAATAGACGCCTGTATATGAATTGAACAAACAATCATGCGAATCAATAGTGCCAGTGATAATATACAATATCTTTCAATGAATGCACATAATACCAATTATAGATTACGTGCTAACAGCATCTTATAGACTGTGTAGCAACACATATGCGTTTACAAAATCGATGTGCTGAAAGTCTTTATCTAAATAGACACAGTATCTTAGCTCCTGATCCAGCCGTAGAGGCTGAGGGTTCCTGCTATCAGCAGGAATACGGGTATATCTACAGCGTGATACTTCACACACGCTGTCATCGTACCAGCAAGAGAGGCCGTTCCACTGCTACAGGACACCGGGGGCTCACCTGCCACCGCTACTATGCTTACTACAGGTACATAGCATTGATGCCTCTTGGCATCACACTGCTAGAGATATCTATCTTACTCTGTACAAAATTTAACATTTTCTTTGTACATTTTTTCACCACAGCTCATGCCGCCTCGATTATATTCTCACCTTCTTTGGGGGAGTCATTATCTTCAACATCGCAAAACAAATCCACGCTCCCCCATACTCATAGAGCCATTGCGCACTCGACGGTAAGGAGCACACTGCAGTTAAATCTATTCACCCCCTTGTATTGCGTCTTGTACATACTTTACCAATAGCCATATTTTACTCCCATATAGTTCCTCGCAATTCCTAACCTTCTTAGCCCTCCGACCAGCCTCCCCAACGCAATAGACTCAAGACCCTTGGTCTCCTCCCTTTATGCTCCCCACTGAGTCTCTAAGACCGTTCACCTCCAACGACTTTTGCTGATGCAGGTAAGCTAGCCCCACTAACACACAATCCACCCCTTCTATGACCCCTAACACAGTCCATCCTAACCCTCCCAGCACATCTACTGCACCCCCCATGACACAGATATCGCTACTCTGCACTGCAGAGCCACCAAAATAATTCAGAGCATCCACTTCTGCATCCGGGATCTAACGAACCTCCTTCACCTCGCCGAACTCTCCTTTGTTAGCCTCAAGCCTCAGCTGAAGCCCACTTCCCCTCCGATCCCAGAGTGTCCCAAACACCCACTACCGACATCCTTGAGACATCTTCACCCTCGTATGCACCCTAGCCACCTATCGGAGGAGGAAACCCTGGCCCTCGCCTACAACCCTTCCCTAATCACATCAAATCCCCTAGAACCCACTAAAAAGGAAATCCTAGACATTCTCCAGGACCATAATGCAGCCCTGGTCACACCCTGTCTATCAGACATAAGTGCTCAACATCCCATCCGCACGGTCGCTATCAACCCCTGCAGATCTGCTTCCCTCTGTAACAGAAGGGTGATCAGAAGCAATCTAGCGCCTGTGCACCTGGCTGCCCAGATTCCCGACACCTCCTACCTCCCTTCCCTGACTGGTCTCTTCATTAACTGCTGATCGTCAGTAAAGCATGCCGCCGATGTCGCGTCTCTCATCCTGAACAATAACTCCGACTTAGCCATTTTAACAAAATCATGACTTAATGAATCCTCATCCCCATGCCTGGACCTCTTAGTCCCCGCCAACTATAACATTGCTAGGCTAGACAGACAACATAACAAGAAAGGTGGTGGTATCGCCTGCATCTATCGCTCTAACCTCCTTGTCACAGAGCTCCTGGCGGATACCACCGATTCCTGCTAATACCTAGCCCTCTCAATTTGCAGAAACACCACCCAACTGTGCAACCTGCACATCTTTTACCACCCCCAGGCACCAACGATGCCTTCACTGACCACCTCATGGAAATTCTAACAGCAAAGAGCTCCTCCAACGCCAAAGACATTTTCCTCGGAGATTTCAACCTACACTGGAACGATCCCAAGGATCCTCATGTCAACTCCATTAACGACCTCCTGGTCGATCAAGCCCTGACCCAAGCTTGTTCACTCCCAACCCATTCGAAAGGGGCCACTCTTGACTAGATCATCTCGAAGGAGGCAACTGTCAAGCTTATAGCTATAGACCCCTGTGACTGGTCTGACCACCACTCCATTGCCTTCCTTCTGCCCGGCACCCACAAGATAAGGACACCACAACCGGTGCTTCCCAAACGCTGGGTCAGAGACACCAAGAACATGGACCGCAAGGAACTTGAGGTCCGCTGCAAATCTGACCTCTCCCCCACATATCACATCGGTCAGTGACCTCAATGATCACTACTCTGCAACTATGTCAAACATTCTGGATGACCTAGCCCCTCTTAAACTAAAAAGAATTCAAGTCAAAGATAGAAACCCATGGTTCACTAGTTCCCACAACAATGAGAGGAGATCCCTCCGACAAGCCGAAAGAATCTGGAGACAGCACCCCTCGGCCGCTCACCTAAAACTTTTCCGCCAGGCCAGAAATACATCAAACAAGAACACCCTCAACTCAGATCTCAGTTCTTCAGAGCGGAACTAGGAAATGCCCAGAACAAACCATGCAAACTCTTCGAGTTGGTCAAACATCAATCGAACAAATTGGCAAAAACATCAAAAGAAAACCCCAAGTCTCTCATCTCTTCCGATGAATTATCCTTGTTTTTCGTAAACAAAATCAAAACCATAGGTAACAAACTTAGTTCTGCCTCACTCTTGCTACCGAACCCTGACCTTCCGCCTCCTCCCCCCGTGCCTCCACAGGCCTCACATAAGAATCAAGCACACTGGACTGACTTCTCACACTACGATGATGACTCTGTTGCCAAAATCATTCCACCTTAAACATGAACAACCATTTCAAAGACCCACTCCCCTCAAACTGCCTGACGACCGCCGCCTAATCCATTATTCCTAGCTGGACTGCGATAATTAATGCCTCTCTCTGGCAGGGATCAATCCCTACCTCTCTGAAAGCGGTCCAAGTCCTTCTGATTCAGAAAAAGCTGTAACTGGATCCAGCCTCCCCAGATAATTTCAGACCGATTTCCAACATTCCTCTCTTAGCTAAAGTGCTGGACAAGTGTGTGCAACTACAGCTAAGTCACAACATCAACAACTTCCAACTACTGGATGACTGCCAATCTGGTTTCCGACCTGGACACAGCACTGAAACCACCATGCTCCACATCGTCGATGATGCCCTACAAGCCCTTGACCAAGACAAAACCTGTCTCCTAATCCTCCTAGATCTATCCTCGGCCTTCGACACGGTCAACCATGTAAAGCTACTTGAACGCCTCAAAATTAGGATGGGATTAGATGGCCCTGTCCTTGACTGGTTTAGATACTTCCTCCAAAACTGGTCACAGAGATTCCTAATCAATGGTAACATGTCCGCTCCCTCCTTGGTCACTGTCGGAGTCCCTCAAGGATACACGTTATCCCCCACCCTTTTCAACCTTTATTTAGAACCCCTTACCGAAGTCCTTCGCACCTCAAATATCTCCCACCATATGTACGCCGACAACACTCAGATCTACATAAAATTCTCATCTCTCAAGGAGATTCTCTCCCTGAATGAGGCCCTGAAGCTGACCGTCCAATGGCTCTCCTCCAACCAACTTCAAATCAATGCAAAGAAAACTGAGTACCTTCTAATCTCCCCGCCAAAGAGCAACTCTGAGATCCAGACATGGATCAAAGCCATCACAGCCTTAAATTGTCCCCCGACCATTGTGGACTCGGCCAAATCTCTGGGAATTTCCTTGGATTACAACCTAAATATGCGAGACCACATCAACTCAATGGCCAAATCTGCCAGATTCCGCCTGAGCTACTTATGGAAACTGAAACCCTTTCTTGACGCTCCCGACCTAAAACTTGCAGTCCAAGCACTAGGCTGGAATATGGCTACTCCACCCTCTCTGGTCTACCCAAGATCTCCCTAGCACCCTTGAAAGTCTGCCTCAATGCAGCCGCCAGGCTACTCACCGGCACTAGGAAATTTGATCACATCACTCCTCATCTAAAAGCGTTGAACTGGCTTCCTCTTGAGGCCAGAATTCAACTCAAGCTGGCATGCATCACGCACAAGACCCTACACTCAAACTCCCCTGCGTATGTTACACAGAAACTTGTGATATCCGGAGGTAGCAGAAACTCACGATCAGCCAATGCCCTCCTTCTCCAGCCTGCATGCTTTCGGGAAAAAAATGTATAATTGGGCGTTCACTGGGGCTGCACCAAGAATATGGAACTCCTTCCCACCCGCCATTTGAAGAATCCCCTCTCTGGCACGCTTCAAAAAGGAGGCTAAATCCTTCCTCATGGGTAAAATCCTCAGCTAACCCCATTCCACAACCACCTCAGAGACTATTGCCATCCTCCGACCTCGCCCCACCAAGAAACCGGGGGCCTGTCTTCAGCAAATGTATATTGACTATCCTTGTATACTCCCATGCTGCTTGTAAACATCACCCCCCCCCGGCTAATGTACAGTATACTCTTGTTTTATCATGCCTCTTGTATGACTCTTTGACTCTGCAAAGCGCTCTGATACCCTAACGGGTCAAGTTCGTGCTCTATAAAACACTAAAATAAAAATAAATAAATAAAATCAACATTGAGCTCTCGTGCCAGCTCCACCATACCACGTGTCTGCCGTCACTACCCTCACTAGGGGTAAGTGAAAATGTTAGATTTGTTGTCCAATCCACATTATACTATACATATGCCGTCTCACCTATTCTGTACAATCAGTTGATTTTTCCCATTATTCCACAGCTCCTGGCTAGGATTCCTGTGAGTTTCTTTTTACACCTTTTTCACGGTGCCACTGCAATTCACTGAGCAGTATAGGCCCCCGCGCTCAGGTATTTTTTGACATATAGCATCTCGCATTCAACTGCAGTACTCTATTTAGATGGGCCACATGCTGACAATATGACCCTATCATTTTCCTTTGGTGTCCCTACACTGCCAGGTCCTGAAGAGACCCAATACACTGACTGGGCTGAAACGCCGTCGACAGTTCAAAGAGGCAAACCAAGCAGCAATATTTTCTAATTGTTTAAATTGTTGTTGGTCAATTGAATATAAGTTACATGGTCGTCTAACTTGTTTGAAAAATTGAAACCTTACTCATATGTCACTGTAATGTCAATAGTTTAGCATAGGTTCAATTGTACTTTCACTGGGACACCAAACACCTTTCTCTAAATGTTTAGCTTTTGTACAGTCACAATTGTTTATTTGAACACTCGTGCATATATTGTGTTAATATTATGATTTCTACATAAATTATGCAATAATGTACTAAACCTTACACGTGTGTAGGCAGCTTTTTTTCTGACATCCTTGCAACCCTTTGCATTGCCATTGTGCGTAATTTTACTATAAGTTTTTACATATTTTTACACAGGAACCATTTAACTGGTAGCAGGGATGGGTACTTTTCTATTAAGTGGGAGACCTATTTAGTGTTGATAAAATTCCCTTTCTACATGTTTTCATTTGAATTATATGGTGTGAACCTCATGAAAGTTTAGGAAGACAAATACATATAAAGTGTGATCAGAGTAAAGACACACACAACAATGCAGTATGAACGCATTTAAAATGGAAATGTATAATGAATACTGTAATAAATAAGGAAGGTCCACATATGATTTCCTGCCTCCCTACTGACTGAAAAAATAGAGATTAAAGTGAAGTTATTGCTACAACACTGTATGTTTAAAAATCCTAAGTAATTCAGAGGAAAAAAAAACAGTTAAAGTGCAGTTATGGGTATGAAATAAAAACCCCAAAAATTGAAATTCACAAGCTATATTCAGGAACACAATCCATAACTCCTCAGTGACCATGCAAACCATAAACTACACACCAATGCCCAATACTCCTTGGTGGTCAACTCTCGCTGCACATGGCTGAAAGCAATGCTCAGAGGGATTGGCCACAGGCCCTGGCCTCAAGGCCCTGTGTTCCATCCTCAGCACGAGCCCAACCACCTCTGTGCATGTCCTCCAACCAGCCCCTGCACCCAACACATTCTAAATGGCCAACAGCCACATCGCTTGGCTTTCAGCCATGCATAGCAGGGATTTGTCGCAGAAACCGACCTCCGGCCAGACCCTGTGCAAGTCAACTCTTTTTGAGCTAATGCTGCACATAGCTGTTAGGTGTCTGTAATAGGGCTGACCACAGGTTTTTTCCTCTGCCCTGCCCCTCCACCCTCCTCTCTCTGGGAAGCACAGCCTTTGGCCACACACAGCTAGGGTTGGCTACAGGGCCTAGCTATCAACCTCTGCTGTTCACGTCCTTTGACAGTGTGCAGTGCCTACGGAGCAGGACCTGGCCTCCAGCCAGGAACAGCACCATACCTTCCATGGTTGCCCAATTCTTACAGTGTATGGCCTTCAGCCATGCACCTTGGAGGGTGGCCCCAGGGACTGGATTGTGGCCAGACCCAGCCCCCTCCCCACTGCATGGGAAAAACGCCTATTTCTGGTTATTGCCCAAGTGCAGAAGTTGTGTTTTAAATACTTTATTTTTTCTTCCCTCTTCTGCAATATAATCTGATGCTGGATTTGTGACTTGAGGGTCACTTTGGCTTCCAATATCAGGGGAGGGAACCCTTAGGACCTTGCCCTATTGGGCCTTTATTCAGTGCACGATGTTGGGTATGGCGGCCAAAGCAGATTTTCTCTGTGATTACCAACCAATCAAAGAGCAGCATATTGGAGGATCCTCAATCCCCCCATCTAATAGTGTAGCTTTATTTTAGAACTGGATTTGCAAATCCTTTGTGACATTATGAATCTGGACAGGGACTTCTTTTTTTTTAATTTCTTTTTGTGAGATTAACGTACTTTATTGAAGCAAATAGGAATGTGGTACAATGTTATAACACTAGTTATATAAAGGTAGCAGGAAAAAGCAACAAACAGAATATGCAATGTTGAGGAAAAGAACAAATCAAGATAACTACCAATGATAAACAAAAAAATAAAAAAATTAGGAGCAATAATGAAAAGTTATACCTTAAAACAAAGTAGCATTTTACATTTTTCAGATAAAGGGGAGAGCTAAAGGAAAAAAGGAAAAAGAAGGAAAAGAAATAATAAGAAGGAGAATAAAGTAATATCCTTATCTAATGCCCTATTTAATATTACCACAATACAGTTATCAAATCTTTTGTTTCCCTGGAAGCAGGGTTAAAACAAAATATTGACTTATATGAAGTGCATACGAAAAATAAATAAATACATAAGGTACTCATGGTGGTTAATAAACAAAGGAGTAGTCCTTATTCTGAAGGGCAGATGTGGATAAGTAGTTGGTGAGTGGAGACCAAAAAGCTTCCTTTCGGATAAGTTGCTGAGACGTGCTGACAGAAGCTCTATCCAGTCTCTGATGATAGCAAATAAGGTTCCACCAAGCACATCTTTCCAATTAGAGGTAATTACCTGAAAGGCAATAGCATTTAACAGATCCACAAACTTGCCCACCCTGCCAGAACCAAACCAATTAGCAGAGTTACTCTCCAAGAATATGGAGTAAATATCAAAAGGAAATTTAATAGAACGAATAGAGGAGATTGACTCACATACTTTAATCCCAAAACATGAGATGCTAGGACAGAGAAAAAAAAAAGGAGTGACAAAATGAGCCAGGGTTATGTTGACATGACCAGCAATTCAGGGATAAGTCTGAACTATACTTGGAGAGAGACAGAGGAATTAAAAATAGTCTTCGATAAAAATAATATAGGGTCTGAGTGGTGCTAGCATTACAGGAGGTATGATGTAAACGTGCCCAAATAGAGTTCCATATGTGAATAGAGAGGGTATGTTGCAACTCTGATTCCCATAAAAGTTCAACCTTACTCTTAGGACGATTAGGAGAAGAAAAATTGAGATATTTGTAAATATGAGAGGCCCAGGGGGAGGTGTGTAAAGGTTCTAACATTGGGTCCGAAGAAGAGGGGGAAGATTCAGAGAGGAGAGAAAATTGATTAGTTAAGAGCAACCTCAAGGAGTCATATCTAATTAGTGAGGAAACAGCTAAGTCGAACTTAGATTGAACCTCTCGAGGGGGAAAAAATGCGAACATAAATTAAAGGTTTGACCAGGAAGATCCCCTTATCACCCCATTTATTCCCAAAAATAGTATGATTTGATAATTTTAATAAATTTGTTTCGCCACAGACGTGAGTCTAAAAATATCTGCAGAGGAGTATGAGATTTGCGCTTAATTGAATGATAGGTAGAAATAGAGATAGAAATTGCCAGGTAGTTAAAAGAATGAGAAGAATGAGTAAAATTAGCTAACAAAGAAAAAGGAAAAGGGTAAATCAGAGATTCCTCCAATCTGTGCCAGACCGAAGTGGAAATTCCCTCTGAGGAAGATAAATACGGTAGCACTTGACAATTTAAAAAGGAAGAGTGATATTGTCGGAAATTGGGAAAGTGAACGTCTCCCTGATCTTTAGGAGCAGACAAAAGAATTAAAGAAATACAGGCTTTCCGACCATTCCAAAGAAATTTACGCAAAACCCCATTGAGGGTGTTACCATTGTTTAATGGAAGTTTCACTGGTAACATAGACTTATAAAAGTTTATAAAAGGAAGCAGCATCATTTTAATTGCGTCCAATCTACCCCACCATAATAAGAAAAGGGGAGACCATCTGCTTATCATGTTATTTACTTTTAAAAGATCCTCTTCTGAATTAAGCTGAATCGTTTTTGCAATAGAAGAGGAATAATTAATCCCCAAGCAAGTGATATTGCTAGTATTCCACTTAAAGTCAGATCCTTCAAACATACTCTTTAAACAATATTTATTTAGCGGATGCACTTCAGGTTTAGAGAAATTTAATTTGTACCCTGATAAGGAGGCATAAGAAGATAGAATATCTGAAAAGGCGGGTAAAGAGGTAGAGGGATCCGAGATGTATAACAGAATGTCATCCGCATAGGCAGTACATTTGATTCCAATTGTCTTATGTTTGAAACCTCGGACGATAGGAGAGTGATGCAAGGAATGGAGAAAGGGCTCAAGGGAAAGAATAAAAAGCAAGGGAGAAATAGGACATCCCTGCCAAGTACCTCGTTGTAAAGGAAAATAAAAGGATTGAGAGCCATTAGCAAATACAGAAGTAGTGGGGGAAGAATATAAAAAATTGATAAGGGACAAAATGGGAAGGCCAAAACAATGCCACTTAAGGGCGCCATCATAAATAGCCAGTGAACGGAATCAAAAGCTTTCTCCGCATCAAGAGTAATGGCTGCAACAGGAGAGGAGCTCTTAAATTCTAGATGAATAATATTAAGAAAAGTTCTGGAATTATCAGCTATTGGACAAACCCTGTCTGCTCAGGACCGATCAGTTCTGGAAGTACCTGATTAATACGAAGGGTTAATATTTTGGCAAAGATTTTACAATCTAAATTGATCTACGATATGGGGTGATAATAAGAAAACAAGGAAGGATCTTTATCATCTTTTGGAATTAAACAAATCATAGCCTCAAGAAAAAATCCACTAGCCTCACTGTGGGAAACAATTTTTTTTAAAAGAGATAAAATATGAGGCAAAAGGATATGAGAAAAGCAAGAATAAAATTCAGCCATAAGGCCATCTAGGCCAGGGGCCTTATCTTTGGGTAACTTAGATAGAGAGGACTTAATTTCAGGAAGGGATATATCATTATCCAAGATAGAACAATCGAGAGGAGGGAAAGAGTGGGGAGGCAAAGAATCAAGGAAGGAATCCAACGCATCGTCATATGGAGAAGATTCAGGAGTATATAGAGTCTTATAAAAATCTGTAAAACATTTCAATGTCCCCTCATCCTTAAAATGGTGAACACCACAGTCATCAGTAATTTTGACAATTCTAGATCTTTGGGACTTAATCTTCAGGTAATTCGCCAACAATTAACCTGATCTATTGCGGCCACCATAGAATTTGGAATTAATTTTTAATAGTGTCCCAGAGGCTTCCTCCGTGGATATCCAATTAAAATCTTGTTTTGCTTGAACAAAATTCTTAGGAATTTCAGCATTGTGTGCTCCAGTTTCTTAATGGAACGCGGTACAAAAGGGGGTGGTGATGGACGGAGCATCTGAATCAATCAAACACTCACACCCAGTCAAAAGATCTGGGTTTAATCCATCACCGTTCTTTAGCCCACTCTGCCACCCCAGTTCAGACATGGCTATATGCAAATCAGTCTAACCCTGTGCCTCATGGGAACAGTCCAGCCCGAACTGCCAAGCCATGTCTTCCCTGGACCGGAAACAAGCTTCCGAGGACCAGTTTCTGGCATTCCAGCCGTCTTCAGCCCGGCTTGCTTGAATCCAGTGGCAAAGTGAGCAAGGGACTCACGTCTGAGCATACCCTGCCACACTTATGGACACACTTATGGCGGCCAAAAGTGGTACAAAAGGGGGTGGTGATGGGTGGTGGGTCCCTTGCTCAGGGAAGACATGGCTTGGCAGTTCGGGCTGGACTGTTCCCATAAGGCACAGGGTCAGACTGATTTGCATACAGCCATGTCTGAACTGGGGTGGCAGAGTGGGCTAAAGAACGGTGATGGATTAAACCCAGATCTTTTGACTGGGTGTGAGTGTTTGATTGATTCAGATGCTCTGTCCATCACCACCCCCTTTTGTACCGCTTTTGGCCGCCATAAGTGTGGCAGGGTATGCTCAGACGTGAGTCCCTTGCTCACTTTGCCACTGGATTCAAGCAAGCCGGGCTGAAGACGGCTGGAATGCCAGAAACCGGTCCTCGGAAGCTTGTTTCCGGTCCAGGGAAGACATGGCTTGGCAGTTCGGGCAGGACTGTTTCCATAAGGCACAGGGTCAGACTGATTTGCATATAGCCATGTCTGAACTGGGGTGGCAGACTGGGCTAAAGAACGGTGATGGATTAAACCCAGATCTTTTGACTGGGTGTGAGTGTTTGATTGATTCAGATGCTCCGTCCATCACCACCCCCTTTTGTACCAGTTTCTTAATGGAACATAACATAGAGGGAGATTCCTCACGGAATTGTTTCTTTTTATTAGCCACGTATTCAATAATGAAGCCTCTAGCTGTAGCCTTGAAGGCATCCCATAAGATGTGAAAAAGCATATCTGGACTAGCATTATGGAGAAAAAACTCTGAAGCAAAATCTTTAAAGCGCCTGACCAAAGAGGAATCTTTAAGAAGGTAATTGTTAAAGCGCCAGTAACGGGATTTGGAGGGTATGGAAGGAAGATCAAAGTTGATAAGGACAGGGGCGTGATCGGAAATCAAAATGGAGCCAATCTCAGCATGTAATAGAATAGGAAGAAGATCAGGACTCAAGAAAATATATTCAATTCTGAATGTAGAATTTTGGGTCGAAGAATATAAAGTCAATTCTAAACAGTCGGGGTTAAGTGTTCTCCAAGCTTCGACTAGGCCTTTTGAGAGTACAGTATGAGCAAAGGTCTTCAGAATTTTTTTAGGAGTGTATCTAAAAGAAAATTTCCTATCTGTAAAAGGTTTCATGACCTGATTGCAGTCCCTCCCCACTATGAGGTTAGAGTCAGAGCATGTGTGAAGAGTATGTGACATGGATAGCCGAAATTGAGAGTCTATACCAGTGGGACATAAGTGTTAAGAAAAGAAATGAGGGATCCGTTAATGGCAGTGTGGAGAAGAAGCCAACGTCTTTCAGCATCTCTCTCTTCTCATTCTACAGTAAGGGAAAGGGACTTATAAAATAGTATAACCACTCCATTTTTCCTGTCTTTAGATGGGGAGCAGTAGACATTACCAATCCACAGTCTTTCAAGGGCATTGGAGAAGTGTGGCTCAGGGGTTAGAGGCGGCAGACCCGGAAGCTGAGATCGGTCCTGGACCAGGGTTCAATTCCCCGACTCGGCAGGTCTTGGGCTAAAAATTCCACGGACTCGATAATTCTCGCTCCGGTGCCTTCTCGACTCATGGGTTCACACTCTGCGACTCTGGGCAATAGCTTGCTTAATCTCCACAACGGCCCCTCGCGGCGGGATGCCTGACTTTCACCTTGTGGATACTTGCTGGGGCTATCACACAGGGGAATATCAGGACGGGTTCCCTAAGCAAGCGCCGGGACACCCACTGCGGGTAGCTGTGCGCTATATAAGCTCAACTACATTTACATTTACATTTACATTTACATTAACATCCTTATTATTAAGGTGCGTTTCCTGTAACAGTGCAATTTTGCATTGTAGTTTGGAAAGATGATTACCCGTTGCTTCTTACCATGGTTATGTAAACCTTTTACATTTCATGAAATAATTCATATATTATCAGTCATTGAAAGGAGAAGAGGACATCAATCAATACCATGAGCGTTGCAAAATTGAAAAAGGTTAAATAGTCAATATGACAGCAATCAAATTCAACAGGATAGTAGCATAGAAGCAAAAACAGATAAGGATAAAAAAGGGCATAGAAGCAAAAACAGATAAGGATAAAAAAAGGATGTGAAAGAAAAAATGAGAAAGAATTACAAAAAGGGGGTAAACAAATAGGTGATAAAGAAAGTACAAACAGAAAAATAGGCCCAGGGCCCGAGGGCAAAGAAAACAAAGTAGAGAAAAGGAAATATACGAAGAGAAAAAGGAAAAGAAAGAAAAAGTCGAAAAGGAAATAGGTGGTACGCAAAGAGAGGCTGATAAGAAGCCAAGGGGCTTCAGTCAAGAAGAACGGGATAAAAATCCAGACTAGAAAAGTGGCATAGGGAAGCGAGGAGCCGCAAAAGGGAGACAGAGGGCAAAGCCGGCAGGGACATCCGGGAAAAAAACAGGACCAAACGTTGAAAAAATAATTTTGAAAACAAGGAGCTTAATATGAAATAACACAACAGAGGAGACCAACTACATATTAACTACATATTTAACATGAAACAATAACCGTGAAACAGGCAGGCAGCAGCAACAAGGATATAATATAAAATGTTAACACTTACCGAACATGAGGGTTAACTGTGAACAATAAGGTTGAGATGAAAAGGCAGGGGAGAGGGAAACATCTGGGGAATGGGTCGGTACAGAAGGAAAGAACATCTGTGGAGAAAGACACAAGAAACAGTAATATGAAATGGCATCCAAGAAGCAAACAAACCACAATGGTCTAGAAAAACAATATCAAACCATAACCAACAACCGTAAAGGAGACAAAACTCGACAGAACATTAAATTGGAAAAGAGGAACTCAGAGAACATAAGACAAGGCAGAGACAACTATGATGTTTAGGACCCTCCAAAGTCCATCTCGTCTCCTTTATGGCAAGAAATGAATTGTCTTAGATCTTAAGGACGATCAAAAGAGTAGGACCTCTCTTTATAAATGACTTTGAAAAAGCAGGGATGTACTAGGTGGTATCTAGCATTCATAGATCCAAGAGCTGGGCGAAAAGGAAAAAAATTCCCTGCGACGGGCTGCAGTATCCTGAGAAAAGAATTTCTTTTTACCAAACCATAACATCGGCTTCCTTGGCTTAGCCACTGAAAGGACCATTAATAACTCAGTGTACTCCAAAAATAGGACAATTATTCCTCTTGGGCAATTAACAGATGAAGAAGAATGTGAACCACCAGTTTTAGGACCAATACGATGAGCACGCTGCAAGTTAAGAGTAATGCCATTATTTAGACCAACAATTTTGGGAATGTGTATTTTCAAGAAGGTGAGCATGTCAGATCCTTCTTCTACCTCAGGAATACCATAAATACGAAGGTTGTTACATCTATTGTGATTTTTTAAGTCCTCCATTTGCATCTTGAGGAGAGCAATCTCTTTAGATATGGCAGCAACTTGAGGGATCACATCTAGTGTATCACTAACCTTCTGTTCCAACGCCGACACTCTTAAGTCTAAATTAAACCATTTCTCATACCACATCTGAAGAGTAGCGTTTATTTCAATCACACAAGGTTTTAGCAACCTCATCTCTTCCATGAGATCTTCCATTGTTATGGGTAGTGGAGACTTGGTGGGCGAGTTAAGTTCCTTCCTTTGAAGTTTAAACGGGGCAGCAGGACTGGAGTCCTTGCGAAGAGAAGCCATGTTTGCTGAAGTACTTTTTGTCCAACTGAAGAGGAGGGCTCCATATAGGTAAAAGTATTGGTATAGTGATGTATTAAGAAATAGGCAGTGTATATGCATAGGATATGACCCCATTAAATATTTCTTCTTTTGAACACTGTGAAAAATCTCCTCTGATCTTATTTCATCACACCTGAATTGAGATGTCCAACTTTGCTGGCACTCGGGAACCAAAGCAATTTCACCAACCAACTTAGTCGCACCCACCTTGCGACGAAAGGTGACAGTCAGCGCTCCAACTAGTATCTCCAAACTTAGCAAATAGTGTGAAGGAGCCTTGAATTCTATTGTAGTAACCTCAAGAGAAATTTGAGGTGAACATATTTCCGGTCAAAACACGTTTCAAAAGTTCCACAGCGTATATATTCAACTAGTATCTTGCAGCCAGACCAAGACAGAAATAAACTTCACATTTTCCAAGCCAACAAGGAACAGAGCTCCAAAATTGAAAAACAGTGGCGGCGTCAAAAAAACACGCCGCAGGTGGCACCAAAATTCAGTGAAGAAATGTAGCGTCGCGCTTAGGCAAAATGGTGAACATTACCAGGCTAGTGTGAATAGAGCGCAAAGCGCGGGAAAACAAGTAAAAAAATAGGCTGCATGACCGATTGGCTCAGTCCATCTCAATTCATTTACCAAGAAGTTAACCAATTTTAAGAGCATATACATTCGTTAGAAAGCATTGTGTAGGCTGCTGCAACAAAAAGGACCAAACAGAGTGGAGGAGAAACAGTCTCATATGGCATTCCAAAGTATAAGAGCGTCTTCTGAAGCTATTTGATTAGAAAAGTGTATCTTCATGTAGTAGTCACATGGTGTATGAACCTATTAAAGTACCGATATATTGTAGTCATTTGTATCATGAGGGAGACAGTGGTCTTCTGCCAGCTGCAAAAGTGTAATGTCAAAAACAGTTTTCCAGCAAACCAAAAGCTCCCAAGGCTTAGCTGCTGTGGCAACTTAGGAACTGTGCCGCGAGCAGCACAGGGAAACCCCCTGAGAAAAATGGAGCGCCCGCCGGAGATAAAACGGCGGGCGCCACCAATGAAGCTTGAGGAAAAGGTACTGCGGGTGAAAACAGGCAGAAAACGATCTCAAAAGTTGGAAAAAAGAACAGCTACCTGTTCCTTCGCGTCCGCTTTGCAAATATCTCAGTCCATGCTTCTCCAAGAACAAAAAAACAGCTCCAGCGATAAAACGGGTCCCGCTCGGTACATGGAGCCTCAGATGGACGTGGCCATCTTGAAGCGGTTTAAAGCCACACCCCCTAGGATCGTCTTTTTAATGGTCCAGATAGCACAAAATTTACCCTCGTTATGCCCAAACAAGCAAATGCAAATTTCTTGAAAACTACTGAATTAATTTATACCAACAAAGGATAGCACAATCCTTGAGAATACTTATACTATTGTGCCAAATTTGAACAATTTTATTCAGCCAGGTTTTTTGTATTGCAGAGCAAAGCTCCTATCAGAATTAAAATAGGAACTTTCACGTTTGGAATCTCTCTTTTTCTTTACTCTTGCCTAATAGATCTGCATAAAAGTTGCGAATGAAAATAAAAGCAGGTGTACCTTTTCTGGAAAGTTTTGTGCAGATTTGTCAACTGGTGCCAAGAAAAAAAAATGCTTTTCCTATGGAAACTCTGAAATCACCATTTAACTTTATTGGCGCTATCGCCATAAATGCAATATTATTGAAAAATGCATGGATGAATAATACAATTGTTCACAACATAGCACATATCATCCTCTTAAAAATATACTTTACCATAGGGAGATGCCACCATTGGTGGTGAAGGCGTGAGGGAGAGGTTTGGAGGGGTTTGAGAACTTCATATGTTAAAGTACAGGGGAATCAAGAAATGTTTATTAAAATTTCTAATAAATAAGTACAAAATAATTTATATGAAATAGTGTAAATTGACTTTATATATTTATTTTAAATATATAAAAAAGTAACATCACTATTACCATAATTTAGAATTAAATCTTTAACTCATTTAAATAAATGAAATAAAAAAGTGATGTATAGAATTGCATCCAGGGACTATAAAAGTGGGTGAACAGCCTGGCAAAGTTCTTGTCCTGACCCGGATTTCATACCAGGGGTATGTCATGAGTGAGTCCCAGTAGGAAGGTTCTGTAGTGCGATGGGACCAAAAACATACAGGTTGTCGCAGGCTCAGGAATCTTAGACTCACTATACAGGAGGTCATTCTCCCAATAGATCAGGTGATCTCCAGAGGTGTCACCAGCAGCTTTGGCCTCGGCCTGTCACCTAACACTCCTTCTGAGCCTTGCAGAGTTCCTCCCTATTGGGTCCTCCCTCAGCTACCAAGCAACCAGCTCGAATAAGTCCCCTAGGACATCAATGTCTTTTCCTGTAGGTTCCAGGGCTTCACCCTCAGCCTCCTACTGGACTATGGGTATTTCATAGACATGTTTCCCTAGCCCCTTGCCCTTTCTCCTCTTGGCAGCTTTGTGCATCATTTTTCCAGGTTGCAGGCCTCCTTTAATACCCTCTCGGGCTGCCATACACTTTGTGGTCGGGCACACCCACTCAGAAAACCCTAACTTCTCTAGTTAGGATATGAGCTCCCCCTGCTTCCAGACAGTGTGCTCTTGGCCATTACCAAGCAGAAAATCCACAGGCATGGCAGGGCTCACAGTTACCCTTAAGGATCATGAGACCCCCACATACTGAAACAAAACAAGAGCCACTGGATAGTGACTCTCACAGTTGTATGCAATTACAACCTGGTCGAAACATTAAGGATTACCTGCTCTGAAGACACCAGATGACACCTCACAATAATCATACTGGATCCCGTGTCCCTCAGAGCCTCCACTCTCAGCCCATTAAAAGTGATGTACTGTCTATACTTGGAAGTGTTTGTTGACATGTGGGCTCTAGGTACCTTCTCTCTGTCACCCAAAAACATTAGGGTAACCACTGCACTACTACCCCCTAGGTAAACTGGATAACTCTTTCCCAAGCGCTACACTATCCAGCTGAGCTGTCTGTCCAACAGTGGGAGACTGGTTCCTATTTGGGCATTTGGAATCTTCCTTTGTGTGCTCATATTTGTGGCACTCCTAACATTTGAGGTAGAATTTCCCTGAGAACTTTTTGTCATGGAACCTATTATTCTTTTAATCAGGTTGGGATTTTAGAACTCTTCCACATAGAACAATTTTAGTGGGCCTTGTGAGGCCTTCCATTGTTTTTGTCTCCCACCTCTTTCTTTTACTGGGGACCCTATCACTCTTTGGCTGATCCCCCAGGTACTTTTGTTGAGGACACTGTTGCTGAGCCAGGGGTTTGCGTCCTTAGCAAGGCCCCTTGGGTCAAAAAGCTCACTATCCACTAGGAGTTTGCACAGATCTGTAAAACAATTGGTGAACATTTGCTCTCTAGCAATACAGTTGTACGACACCTTGTAATCACTCACATCACTGTCCTTCACCAAACCATCCTGTGCCTTGGAAATGTGATCCACAAAATCCACTCAGCACTGTTAGGGACGCTTCTTGCTGTCCTTAAATGTTTGACTATACTTCTCAGGGGTGAAACCATACCTCCTGACATGGGTGTCCATCATGAGGAGATACCTCATCCTATCTCTCTTCCCTAGGCCCAACAGTGCATCCCTTCCTTCACTGCGAATGTACCTCCAGAGACTGACTCCCCAATCCTCAGGGAACCTGTGCATCCACAGGAAAATCTCTTTAAACTACTTGTCTACATCATCCACCACAACAAATTAGACAACAGCCCTTTGGTATGTGGACCCTGGGAGAGGTCCTCACTCTGTAGGCTCACCTCTCTCCTCCCCTGCAATCAGGGTCAGGAGGTTTTCTCGCTCCTCCTGCTTCTCCATCTCCTCCTCTTGAGCTTTAGATTGTAATTAGGGGGCCCCCTCCCAGGCCGTGGGGGTCTTCTGGCGCTCCAGCTTCTTGGTGCGCTTGGTTGCTGGAAGTCCTTCTAACTGCAGAATCCACTGAGCGTAGCGACAAGTGTAGCTCTCCAGGTTGTTGAGTTCAAACTCCATGCTTCAGGCAGAGTTACCGGTGCAAAAGTTCAGGTGGAATGGAAAGGAATTTTGAAAAATCAAGAGTTCAATCAAGGAGAATAAAAAAATTGAGTTTTTATTTTATGTCAGATTATTTTTATGGGATTTTTGTTTTAATTAAAATTGCTGAGTGGCACTACGCAAATAGAAGTACTAAATCCCATCACTGATCGCCAATTTAAGGAATTGGGGTTGTGATTCCACAATCCTTTTCAGGGTGAACCACAAAGTCACTACATAACTGTGTGCTTAATCCTCTGGTAGTTTGGCACAAAGGCAATAAGACTTGTTAGATTCACTTTGTTAAGTAATAATGCATCACTCAAACAGTAATAAAGTGAAAAAACAACACTTGAAAAACCCCACACCAATTTACAAACATAGAGTACATTTTAATAAATAGAATTATAACAGATTGACGAAAATCCAATCACTAGTGCTGGAGATTTGCAATTTTAAAATTTTAGGTAGCTATAACACCTAAAAGCAGAATATGCCACTAACAGTCATCTGGTCGTGGTAGACCAGGGGAAAGTCATAAGTTAAGGCCAACTGCGATGGAGTGCAGACCAGATATATGCACTAGATTAGTTCCCCTGAAAAAGTTACCTTCTCAAAGTACAACGAAAATAGTCCAGTTCATGGCAGAGGAGACTGTGAAAAGCATGGAGAGTACTGCATATGGGTGTCACTGTAGCGCAAAGGGCAGATCTTGTGTTGCTGGTGTTCGTTGTAGCATGAAAAGTCAGGTTCACCGGAGCTTCACATTGGTGGATGTTGTGGGCAGCACAGTCTCAGTATGAACGGGCACATTCCTGGTCAGAAAGAGCCCTAAACTTAAGGATGTCTCCCTTGTTCACAGAGGAGCACACACTGATGCTAGCCAAGGGTACAAGATCTCGGGAGGTACCTCTTGAGGATCAGGGACTCATTATAGCAGAGACCAGCAGAGCTCAGATGGATACCCAGATGCAAGTCTACACAAGAGTTGCAGCAGGTCATCTAGGCAGTTGCACAGAGGCCTCTGGAGCTTGTTGTGTTCCCCTGCTCAGAACAGGGGGTCAGTCAGCTGACCCTTGAAATAACTTAGGTTAGCCTGGGGTGAATGGAGCAGATGTAGGCTTCCATCTCAGAAGCAGGGCAGACCTCAGACAGGAGGGCAGTCCTATGGAAAAGAAGGCAGGCCTCCAGCAGCAGGACATTCATCTGGTAGTAGCAAGCAGCCCTCAGAAGAACAAGAAAGGGCTCAAGCATCAGGGCAGTCCTCTGGACAACAAGGCAGCCCTTCTTCTGTAATACACAGGTCCAGAACTTTACTGATGAGGTGGTTCAGGAGGTCCATTATGTATACTTGTGCCAGCCTTTGAGCTGAGGGTGACATCCTGTCTCCCCCCACATCGGGTTCTGGAAAGTTCTTCCCTTCCCCTACCAGGGCTTCAAATATTCTTGGGTGACAAAAGACTAGCGCCGGGTCCCTGCTGCATGAGTGCTGCAGGAGGCAGCACTTTGAAATATAAGTGGGGCAGGGAACAACTCCACCCACCCACCTTGGCAGGATGGCCTGCCAACACCTAGACTCAATTTGTCTCACTGTCTGAGCAAAATACACAAAGAACAACTGCCAAGCTATTCACAGCCATGTGACACAGGACACAGTAGGCAGACACCAAATGCTTAGGAGCAGAAACTGCCAACTTTCTATAAGTGTCATTTTCAGAATTGTGACTTAAAATCCAACTTTATCATTAAAAAGAATTTTAAATTGCAATTCATTTGAATCCAAACTTGATATCCATATCTGTTCCCAATAAAAAGTTGGCACTTATTAAATATAATATTGTAAACCAATGATATTCAATGGGAGAAATTGGCCTTACAATAGTGAAAAACTATTTTAGGAGTTTTTCATTACCAGAACATGTACAACTTAAAAACGCATATCCTGCTTTTTGAAGAGAATGGACTCTGGCCTACAGGCTGAGTAGGGCCTACCTTAGGGACGGCTTATATGTTTTAAAAACAGGAGGTTTAGCAAAAGGTTTATACTGCCAAGTGAATTTGGAAGTTTAAAACTGCACTGCAGGGGGCGTGGCCAAGATGGCGGTGTGAGCGGACGTGCTTTGTCGAGCTCCCGCCGCCGGCGGCCGTTTTACTAGCATATTCACAGCATTCGTCCCGGCCCGAGCACTTCCCTAGCGGGCCCGACGCCGGCACTACTGGGGAAAAGTACGGGAGAGCAGCATTGCCAGTTACCGGCGCGTGATCCCCGCTGACCCTGCCCGGAGCTGTGGCGGCCGCTGCGGCCCGAGGAGAGCGGTGCAGCGAAAGCGAGGCCGTGGTGGGCGGAGTCCGGACGCCGCCTCAGGTGCACCTGGACCCGGCGGCTGCGGCGACGGCAGGCCCGACCCCCGTGATCCCAGGTTGGGGGCTTCTGCTGGCTTGCTGCATCCTCTCGCCGCATCGGCGGCTCGGCTCTGATAGCCGTGGACATCACCGGCGCCTGCTGGGGGGGCGTGTGGAAGAGCCCGACGGGCGCCCTGAGAGCGGAGGTGAGGAGCGGGGGTGGACGGGCGGCCCCCCAGCGCCCAGCAAGCCTTCATCTGTGGAGCGGGGACCGCGGGGGGACAGCGGTGATCACACGGACCCCCTCACGAGCTGGGGGTTGGCGGCCCCCGCTGCGAGCCCCGGAGGCACGGTGGGACTGTCTGCAGGCGCCATTCTGAGACGCAACGCGCCTTCCTCGGGCCTAGTCTCGTGTCCTTCC
Source organism: Lissotriton vulgaris (assembly GCF_964263255.1). Classification (NCBI taxonomy): domain Eukaryota; kingdom Metazoa; phylum Chordata; class Amphibia; order Caudata; family Salamandridae; genus Lissotriton; species Lissotriton vulgaris. Next base: position 1,889,681,031 of record NC_141689.1, on the reverse strand, counting down.
CTCATCGCTGGCTCTCACCTGCAGCACTGCCCCTACCACACGGAGCCCCCTGTACGCTGCCACGGTATCGGGACTGTGAGCCTGGCGGGGGGCGGTAGCGGCCCGATGGCTTGAGTGGCGACTGTTGACTGGGGGACACGTGGAGACGCTCCCGCGTGGTGTTGACCTGGCGAGGCCTCCAGCTCTGACTGTTTCATCGGCAGGCGGCGCCCCCGGTGCACCCAGCGCCAGCAGCTGCAGCGCCGGCAGGCCCGACCCGCGCTGCGGTGCACGAGGCCCCTTGCGATCCCTGGACGGGGCTTCTGCGGGCCTGCCGCGCCTACTCGCCCTATTGGTGGCGCAGCCCTGAGGGCCACGGGTGCCATTTTGGAACACAGCACGCCCTGCCCGGGCCTAGCCTTGCGTCCCCCCCATTACTGGCTCCAGCAGTTCTGCCCCCATTACACTGCGTCCACCGAGTGCTGCAGCGACATCGGGGCGGCGGGCCCAGCAGAGGGCAGCGGCGACACAATGGATTGAGTGACAACTGCTGGCTGGGGGACACAGAGGGACGCAGCCGTGTGGTCCCGGACCGGCGAGGCCTCCTGCTCTGATAGTTTCACCGGTGACCGCCCGGGCCCCCTGGGAACAGTTTGCCGCCCTGAGTCTGGAACTCGCCCGCGCACTACACCCTCACACAGCGCGGGGGGCACCGGACGGCCCGCTTCCTTGACCCTGTGGGGCGGGACACCCTCGGGGCCCAGAGGCCCGCAAGCAGCTGACATTGGTGGCAGTCGGCCGGCGCGCCGGAGGGGCTCTGGGAGGGGTATGTCCGGCGGGAGGCTCCGGAAGGACCGCACCATAAAGGACCTCTTCACCCCTAACGCAATGGGGAAGCGGACAGACCCCGCGACGTCCGGCCACCGGGGGGACACGGAGAAGAAAGCGGTGGCCACGCCGCCCTCTGGACGAACAGACCCCGAGGGCCCCGTCACACGGTCTTTCCTGGAGTCCCTGTTCACCGGCCTGAGGGAGGACATCCACGCCTTAAAGAAGGAGCTCCAGGAGGAAATTAAAGAAGTCCGCCGTGACACCGACGCCATTGGGGAGAGAGTGGCGGACCTGGAGACAAAATGCGACGCACGGGATACGGAAATGGAGGCCTACGGCAGGAGCTAGCCCGCATACATGATCAGCAAGTGGACCACCAGACACATGTCGAAGACCTGGAGAACCGCTCCCGGCGGCATAACATTAGGATCAGGGGAGTGAGACTGTCACCAGACACGGAAGATCTTTTTAAGTTCACGCAGGGTCTCTTCAACCACGTTCTGGGCCGGCTGGCGGACACCCCCTTGCGACTGGACAGAGCCCACCGGACGGGTCCACCTAGAGCCAACGCAGCTCACCCGGCGGACATTCTGGTCTGTGTACAAGACTTCAGGACGAAAGAGGAGATCCTTGCCAAGGCGCGCCAGTTGGCACCGATCACCTATGGTGACCACTCCCCGACTTTGTTTCAGGATTTGGCCGCGATCACCCTAGAGAAGCGACGCATCTTTCGACCAGTTACGGCAGAACTGAGAAAGCGCAATATCTCTTACAGCTGGGGCCATCCCTTCCGTCTGGTGTTTCGGCTTGGCAATATACTCCACCAGCCGCATTCCCTCAGGGCCGCCTGCCACCTGCTGGACCTTGAGGAGCCGGCGGTCGACGAGGGACCCACAGGAGAGGGTGCCTCCAGCGAGGAGACCCCAGGGCGTTGGCAACAACAGCGGCCCCGACGCAGGCCAAGACGCCCCGCAGCTACAGAGATAGAGGAGGGGCAGCGAGCTGCGGTAGAGGCCGTGGTGCAGGGCCTGGTGCAATCAGACAATGGCTGACCGCTGAGAGGACGGCGCGCTGGCCCTGACGAGCAAGGTAGGGCCGGGCCTGACTGGGCCGGCGGCGGGGGCGGTGGCTGAGTGCTTCCCGGCCTTCCCTGATGGAGACACCAACTCTTCACCTACAGTGGTGGACGGGGGGTGGGCCGACGCGCTCGCACTGTCACCACTGCCTCCATTCTACGGACTCACTTTACCACAGGTCCAGTGGCCTATTAACTGGACTTGGGACTATGTTGGACCGAGTTTCTTTCACAGTTGGGGAGAGGGGCGGGGGGTGGGGTGGGAAGGGGGTGTTGTGCATGATGGGGTTGGAAGGGAGTTGGTTTGGGGGTGGGAGGGGGGAGGGCGCTCTCCTTGTCCAGGGACGTTGGGCTCTTTTATGGGGGCCACGAGCTGGATGTGCATTGAACGAGAGGCTGCCCCACACCATGCTGCCACGCCGCAGATGCCGGCCACAGCTTCCCACTCACTACGCCCACCATGACACGCCAATTGCGAATACTTTCCCTTAATGTGCGAGGCCTCAACAGCCCGGTCAAACGCAGGGCGGTCTTGTCCTTCCTAGACCACTCGAGAGCCGACATCTGCCTCCTGCAGGAGACACACCTGGTGTCCAAGGACCACCACAGGCTGAAGTCGCGCTCCTTCCCGTGGCAGTTCTACTCCTCCACCCAGTAGAAGGCTTCTGGGGTAGCTATACTGGTTGCCAGGTCTTTCCAGGGGCGGGTCATGCAGAAAGAGGCTGAGATCAAAGGGCGGCTCCTCCTCCACAGCTTTCAGGTGGCGGGTCAGACATTATTAGTGGGCTCGGTTTACGCACCGAACGAAGGTCAGGAAAGGTTCCTTCTCGCAGCATTGGAGGCTGCCACGGCCACTACACACCCACACTTACTACTTGGGGGGGACCTAAACCTGGTGTTCCACAACACAGCAGACCGCACAGGCCAGAGGTTTGGACAAGTGGGGGCCCTCTCAGTGACGGGACACGCACACCTCTCTGACCTGGCCATCACTGACTTATGGCGACACTTCCACCCACACATGGCGGCGTACACCTACTACTCGGCGGCCCACAAGACCTATGCGAGACTGGACTATTTCTTGTGTTCTTCACAGCTGACGGCGCAAGCTGAGGACGTAGAGATACTCCCGGCCTCACTGTCCGACCACTCCCCGGTGGTAGCGACCTTCCGGATAGCGCCCACGCCGGCACCGCAGCGTCACTGGCGGCTCCGAGATGGACTCTTGCTAAACCCCGCCACACAGGACAGGCTCAAGACCGCACTCACGCAATTCTTAGCCCACAATGCCAACGACGACACGACCAAAGCCACTCAGTGGGCGGCGCTCAAAGCAGTCCTGCGGGGCGAGATCATCTCCATCGCCGCCGCCGATAACAAGGACAGGGCGCTGAAAAGGGCTGAACTCACCCAGCGAGTGGCTGAATTGGAGCAGATGCACCAACGCACCGGGGCCGCGCGGGCGTGGCGCCAGTTGTGCACTGAGCGAAAGATGCTCGCAGCGCTGGACCAGGATGTGGCCGAATACGCCGCCATCCGTCTCAAGCACGTGTATTATACCGGAGGTGACCGCTGCGGGAAGCTCTTAGCGAGCAGACTGCGGGCGCAGGATCAGAGACGTCACGTACGCTCCCTCAACTCCACGCTCGGGCCGCAGGTCACGGAAGACGCAGCTATAGCGGCGGCTTTCGGCAAATTCTACGCCGGCCTCTACGACGCGGATTACCTTGATCCGAAGGCGGGCCTGGACTACTTGCACGGCGCGACGCTCCCCACCCTCACCCAAGCGCAAGCGGACTTCCTAGACCGGCCCATTGGCCTGGAGGAGGTCATATCGGCAATATCTCGCCTTAAAGTGGGGAAATCACCGGGGCCGGATGGCTACACAGCGGCCTTCTATAAAACATTCTGCCCACAGGTTGCCCCTATTCTGTGCGACCTGTTTAACACCTTTGATCGACCCGGTGCCATTCCCCCTGACCTGCTCGAGGCGGCCATATCGGTAATCCCTAAGGCTGGCCGTGACCCGGCAGACTGTGGCTCTTACCGGCCCATTTCCTTGCTGAACGTGGATCTGTAACTCTACACCGGCAACCTCGCGAGTCGCCTGGCGCTGTACATGCAGCAACTGGTCGACCCTGACCAGTCGGGCTTCATCCCCCAAAGGCAGACTAGCGACAATACCCGGCGAGTCCTCCACCTCATCAAGGCCGGCTCGCGTACGAGACCAGGTTGCATGCTCCTCACCATCGATGCAGAAAAGGCGTTCGACAGGGTGCATTGGCCTTATCTTGAACAGGTGTTGCAGCACTTCGGGTTTGGGGAGGCCCTCCGCCACCGCATATTCAACTGCTACCGGCGTCCCAATGAAGCGGTGCGGGTTAACGGCCATACCTCCCCGAGATTCGAAATTGGCAGAGGCACTCGGCAGGGCTGCCCGCTCTCTCCCCTCCTGTTCGCCCTCTATATGGAGCCGATGGCACAGAGAGTGCGACAACACGACCGCATCTCTGGTATCCGCTTTGGAGGTGACACACACAAAATTAGTTTATATGCGGATGACGTACTGCTATCCCTCACTGACCCGATGCAGTCTATGCGAGCGCTCTTTGTGGAACTCCACGCCTTCGCGCAGGCCTCGGGCTTTAAAATCAATGAGGCGAAATCGGAGGCCCTAAATATCTCGCTATCCCCCGACATCCTGGCAGAGGTCAAAGCGGAGTTCAAGGTACAGTGGTCAACCACCTCCGTCTCCTATTTAGGGGTCCACTTAGCACCGACGGTGCGGGCCACCGCGGAGGCCAACTACGTGACCCTGACGAAGAAGGTCCGTGATCAATTGCGGCATTGGAAGCCGCTCACGCTGTCCTGGCTCGGCCGGATCGAATCGGTTAAGATGACATTGCTCCAGCAGATTTTGTACCTGTTCCAGACGCTCCCCCTGCGGCCACCGCGCGAGTGGCTAAAGAACACCCAATCAGACTTATCACGGTTTATCTGGAATGGTCGACGCCCGCGTTTCAAACATACTATTGCAACCCTGCCGCCGGAGCACGGGGGAGTGGGGATACCCGACCTCGCGCTATACTTTCAGGCGGCACAACTGCGCACGCTGGTGGAGTGGCATCAACTAGAGTCGGGCAAACACTGGCTCTTTCAGGACCAGGCAGTGGCCGGTCGCCCACTGCAGGGAGTCCCATTCCTTCCACGGCACCACAGACCTCCCAACTTGTACGCCTCGGACATCACGAGCACTGTTCTTGGAGTCTGGGACAGGGTGGCCGTGACGAAAGGGTTGACTTCCTTTCCGTCGCCGATGACACCGATTTTCGATAACCCAGACTTCACACCGGGACTAGACACAAGGGCATTTGCGGCTTGGCGGGCGACCCTCTGCAGGGATGTGGGCCACATGTTTGACCTTAAGGGTATACTTCCATTTCACCAGGTGAAGCAGGACTATGGTGTCGCCGAGGCGGACCGCTTGCGATACCTGCAGGTACGGCACTGGGTCCTTCACCCTTCCATCTTGCCAGGCGCCCAACGACATCTCACACACTATGAGAAGTGGCTGTTGACCCGCACATCGGACAAGAAATTAATCTCAGATCTCTACCATCAGTTGCTCCTCACCAACACCTACACATACAACGCGGGTAGGATCAGGTGGGAAAGGGACTTGGGGCACCAACTCACACTGAAGGAATGGGAGGGTGTCTACTACAGGGCCAGACATTCAGCCCACCACCCCGGTCTCACTGAGACGATGACCAAAATAGCCACATATTGGTATCACACACCCGAGAGGCTGCACCAGTGGGACCCCCGGGTGAGCGATCGCTGCTGGCGGGGATGTGGGGAGCTGGGGACTCTGGAGCATTTGCTGTGGGGCTGCGACAAGCTCCGCCCGTACTGGACCCCCATTCTGGACTTAATTGACTCCCACCTAGATACACAGCTGCCCCGTTTCCCAGCCTACATCATACTAGGCCTGCCTAACGCCCTTATGTACCCCCTGAAATCCTGGAGGGGAAGACTGATCGCACTGGCATTGGGGGCGGCAGTACAGAACATTGTGGCTCATTGGAGGGCGGCCCAGGCTCCACTGCAGCTGGGCTGGCTACATAGGCTATGGGCGATCCTGGGCATGGAGAAGCTATCACTGACCGCGGCGGGGAGGGGGTCTGACTTTGCAGCTTTATGGCAACCCTTCCTCTCTCTGTTGACCGGGGAATTCCGGGAGGTGAGTTGCCCCCGGTATCTGCGGCTGCTGCGCCTAGCGGATACCCCACTGCCGGAGCCTAAGACACGCACACATAAACGCAAGGGCCCGGCGAGTGTGGCTCCGATTGGCTCGTAGATGAGGCAGCGCTGGCGTGTCACCCCGTGCTTGACTATTGGACAAGGAGAGGGGGAGGTGTGGGAGGGGGGGGTCCGGGGATAGTTTTGTTTAGTGTTGAAGACTCCTGTTCCTTTTTGCATTCTTATTAGCTCCGCTTGCACCTCTTGGGCACCTCTTTTGACGCGGCTGGCCCGGATGGGTTGTAGGCGGCTTGCTGTGTTAACTAAGTACGTCTGGTATCACCATGTTGCGCGTAAGCAATGCCTCCGGCCTAGACTGCCTCCCCTCGGCGTCGGCGCTGATGCTTTTTGTGAGGTGCAGTGTGATTATTTTCTGCTCAATAAAAAGATTTAATACTAAAACTGCACTGCAAGCTGCAGTGGAAGGCCTGGGACATGAATTAAAGATACTAAAGTGGGTGGCAAAATGGGTGCTGCACACCCACTGGTAGCATTTACTTTAAAAGCTCTGGATACATGTAGTACCAAATACTAGGGAATGATAAGTAAATAAAATTTGCCAATCAGGTGCAAGCCAATTGAATAATGTTATTTGGAGGGAGCACAAACACTTTAGCACTGGTTAGTCCTAGTTTCAACAAAAACAAAATTTAGAAAACAGGAGGGCTGAAGGGAAAAGGTTTGGGGGATGACCAGACCAAGGATGACAGGTCTAACAGGCTGTGGCATCTGGTTTTCCAGCTTCTGCGTAGCTAGTGCGACCAGGTCCCAGAGGGTTCTCCCTCACTAGCGCATTTTCCCTGGCTGGGATGCATTTTTCCAGTCAGGGCGTTCCTCTATCCAGTTTCAGGCATTTTTCAGTGTATCAAAGAGTAAAGTCTTGTCACCACAAATAACCTTCAGGCAAGTTGGATAAAGACTCATGTATATGAATTGCATGGCCCTCATTCTTTTTTACACCTGAAAAGGGACTAACTTGTTTGTGTATCTCTAGTTTATAGTCAGGGAAGATAATGATCTGTAAAGAGCAACAGTCAAGATTGTCCTGTTTGCAGAAAGCTTGCAGGATCACAACCTTGTCTGTGAAGTTAAAAATACAGGCACTCAATGATCTCAGCTGTGCCCCTAGTGGCAGACAAGAGGCCAGGGATCTGTGTACTCACTCCATTACAAAGGACACAAAGACATTAACTGCTGTAACCAGAATTTCAGCAATGGCATAATGAACTTTGCAGGAGTCGCCTTCTCTTTTCATTCAAGGAAACCTACAATCCTTTTGTTTTAATCTTGAGAATGACCCTCAGCATCCTCTGCTTGCTTCTTGAGGTGCTGTACACTTTTCTGGAGGTGCACAATATTTCCTTGAAAACCTTGGATGGTGTCTTCCGCTTCTGAGATACGACACTCAGCCTCTCTGATCCTATCCACAGTTTCCTGTAATTCTTGATGAAGAAGGGAAATATTGAGACTGACTCCACCAATTTTGGCATCCAAGGAAGTACTCGATTCCAGGATCACCAATTACATGGATGCTGTGGGGTCAGAAGCTGATTCTATGGAAGACTACAATGACCCAGGTGTGTCACCTAGAGGACCCTGGGTCAGGTCAGTTTCATACATTTGTCAACATGCCTCAAGGACATCAGTTAATCCTTCCCTAAGAGGTCGGTAAGGATATGGTGTATGGTGTCACAGTGCAGGGGGGTCACAGCCTTTGAGACGGCCCACTTATGGATCAAGGGTCCATTACTAACTGCCCACACCCTTGTCATTAGCTCTGTAGGTTCAACAGGTAACAAATCCAGATAAGGAACTTTAGAGATTCTTCTGGAATTTCTAAGTTTGTAACTCACTCCCACATCAAAAAGTAACATTGACAGGATTAATAAACTAAAATGTGAAAGGTGGGTGAGTCCCCCTAACCCGCATGTAACCCAGAGAGAAGACAGTCCCATTGGGTGTTGAAGAAGACTGAAAGGAAGGTTTGGTCGACTTGAGGCACTGTTGCAAATTGGATCAAATTCTGGGAATGTAAAGAGGCAAAGTTGTAGATGAGCAAAGAAAGTAACGACAAAGGATTGCAAACAAAATGGCGCAAATAGAGGGCTTGCAGCTACAAAACGTTTTTATCTGTTCAGTGCTGGAACTGGAAAAAATTTGCTCTGGGAACCATATATTGGGAGTCAAGGTGTAACAGAGGATATTTGTCTCAGCCTGACAGTTGACTCATACATTTTCGATTAAAAATCTGCCACAAAGAAATTGGCGACAAGGACAATCTGTTCTAGTTTATTTAATTGGTCACAAAGTGGCTTCATTTTAAACTATTTTACAGGGATCATATAACTACTACAGAGATCTTTGTTCTTTGTAGGTCCAGCTATTTCCAGGGGATTATAATATCTATAAGATAACTCTGGTGGTTAATGCATCTCCAGAAGAGGTCCATGTTTGGTTCAGCCACGGTTTTGACTTGTAAAGTACAATGGAAATTTATTGTACCTGCTCAAGCTCATCATGTAACATGCCGATCACAGATTTTTATGTTATGCCGATAGATAAGTGGATTACTGCCAGTTCTTTTGACACAAAGATCCTTTTGTTAATTCCAGCTCAAAAGTTGCAATTTTTCTAATATAACACAATGAGCTATGAACCGGAATCAAGGAGCTGCATGTAAACTGTAAGTCATGGGTTTAGATCCTTATTGTGTTTTTTTCTCAAAATGTTGTTATTCTAAGTTTGCAAAGAAGTGTTCCTTTGGGTTATAATAATATCGAATTAGTGCAGACAACACCAATCAATGATTTACATTTTAAATCCTGATCATGGGTTTCTCTCGACCATGCACTCTTAACATATTATGTCTATAAGTATGGAGGTGACTCCTACACCTTATAAACCTAATTGTTTTATGTGACACTTCCTGTACATTTATTTACATACTTGTATCATTTATTGTCTCATTTTCTATAACATCCAGTGCTTTGACACAATAGGGGCAAGATGGCCGCTGACCGGCCGTAGCAAACAGCTGCAAGTCTCTCACCCCCTCCTTTATGACCTGTGCGAAGAAGTAGAATGCTGAATATTGTTATCTGGTTAAAGTGTTTGCTTAACGGAGCACTGGGATACAAACTACTGCAGTACTGGTTACCCCGGCAAGTCATATGCACACTGAGGCTGCGGACCTTTCAGAGTAGAATGGCGCAGAGAGGACTGAAATTCCAGAAGGAGCGGAAAGAGTCTGTTGATCCAAGGGACTCACAAAAGGAGGCAGCAGCACCGGTTACATCCTTGCAAAGTACGGGGCAATCACGAAGGTTGGCCGCTGCGCAGAGGGTAAGGAGGACGCTGTTAGTGGCAACAGTGTTTCCAATGGCGGTGATAAAGATACGGCAGCTGCCGATGCCGTCCGAAAAGGTGCTAAAAATTGAAAGGCGGGCGGCAACAAAACTAAAGAGAATTCACTGTTAAAACCTACCATAATCGAGTCTTTAGCATCATAGATGAGCAGGAGGATCTAAGCTCCAAGGCGGCGTTGGACACAGAGACAGAATCGGAGGTAGGACCCGCAGCTCTCAGTACTTTGGTTGACACGAGTAGTAATAATGGGGGTACTGTGCCGGTTGGATCTAGGGGGGCCAATTGGGGGGGGGTCAATTGGAGACTCCATTACAAACAACTCTTACATTCAAGCGATAGACCCTTCGGGAAATCAATCAGCATTCCCGGGGACTGGAATTCCAAGGCAACTGCATGGCCCGGTGCAGTCTGGAGCAATCCCCGGCTTACCCAAAGGAGATTGGTTTTTCTCCCTCAATGATAATATGGGGTCATTAATTTCAATTGGGGGCAGTCTGTCGGGGGACTCAGACACAGCAGACTCAGTTGAAAACTCCTCGGTGCAAAGGGCATCTGCTGTCCACAGGGCTAAACATTAGAAAAACAAATTCAGATCTCATTCTAAATCTAAACTGGCAGAGAGCCCATCTCATACTGATACTGCTAAAAAGCTCTTTTGGGACTACTCGGCCACATCTCAGTTATACCAGGAAGAGGGCACAATAAATTTGCAACAACCACAGAATAATTCTACTAGCCCCCCGCCGGCCCCCACAATGGATTTACTGTATACCACCTTGAAGCAGATACAGGAGAAGCCAAGTCAGAGATCCAGAGGGTTAGCAGGCAACAACAAAAATACAGGGTTCCCTCAAGAAAATGAATAAGTTATATGAGGATATGGCGGACAGAGTCACTCATGTGGAGGAAAGGGCAGGAAGACTTAAGGATGATGGCAATGAATGGCAGGCATTTAAGGAAGCGCAAGAGAAGGCGGTGGACGACGTCCAGTGGAAGCTTGAGGATTTTGATAACCGCCAAAGGCGAAATAATATCAGACAGTTGAGGGTGGTGGAAGTGGTTGAAGGGCAGGATGTACGGGCTTTGTTGTCACCTTACTGAAGGGGGCCTTTCCTGAAATGGCTGCATGGGATTAGGAGAAGGAGATGCAGCGAGCACATCGATTGCCCTTGAACCAAAGGAAAGCCTACGTAGCATCTCAATCTGACAGACCCAGAGCAATCCTTGTTTATGTTGGCAACTATCTCCTCAGGCAGGAAGTCATGGATAAGGTGAAGACCTGAGGACAGACAGTCGTTCGATGGTACTACATTCTTCGCTCGCCCAGACTTTTGCCACACTACCGTCGAAAGGAGATGGCAGCGAGGCAGTTGATTGCCCCTTTTCAGGGTTTGGGCTACGGGGCTTATTTGTTGTACCAAGCACCTTAAAGTGCTAGTTAATGGGCAAGTCAGAATGTTCTTCTCCGAGGTGAAGGCCCAACTGTACTTAACAGAGTTGAGGGAGCAGAAGGGGAAATGAGTTCCTAGCTCTGCGATGTAATTAAGATGGGTGATCAGTGCAATGGTGTAATGATTTTGCTTAAGAAGTTCAGTATAATGATTTAGGAGCACACTAATACAGAATAAGCACAGAATTGGATATAAGGGGAGGGGGTTGCGGCTTGCTGCAGGCTCAAGCTGTCACACATAGGTCATGATTTACTTATTTCCCTGTAAGGGGAGGGTGAGTTCTGAGGGGGGGGGGCTCTGGGGGCTGGGATGCATGGGGCACAGCACAGTTTGGGACTTCGGAAATGGTAGTGTGCACACAAGATGGAGCGAACTAAGTAAACTGATCGAAAATAAGGAATCTGGGAATTTAGAAGGTATAAAAAGGAATTTAAGCAGAAACTCATTGGATATCTGGTTGGGACAGCGATCGGATGTGTTTTAATGAGTATACAAATAGTTTCATTGAATGTATGTGGGCTAAATGATCGCCTTAAAAGACAACGAGTCTCTGCAATTTTAAGAGCAATGCGAGTAGATTATGTATGTCTTCAGGAGACGCATATCGAGGGGGGAAAGGGGTATTTACTGGAGCAATTGGGGTTTCATCTTATAGCTTATTCTAAACAGGGGGCCAAAACTAGATGGGTGCCTATGCTCTCCAGGAGAAATGATGTTGTAGTCAGGAAAAAGCTGGAAGATCAATGGGGTAGATGGGTTTTGTATGTGTATGATTAATGGTGAATGGGTCACATTGGGTTAAATCAATGGATCAACTGAGGATGATCTGGACATATTTGAATTTCTAGATTTGGATTAGCCTCATGGCTGTACCCATTATCCTCTGCTGAGACTTCCTTATAAATGGGGTAGGGTGACTGGGCTTGGAACCAGGAGATCGCTACCTGGGCCATAAAAAAAGAATGTGTAGAGCAATTGTTAGCTTAGCTCGGAATAACTCTTTAGTGGATGCTTGGGCAAAGTTGAAACCCAATGACCTTGGTAGCACTTATTACTCCGCCCCACATAAGATCTGCGTTAGGCTTTATTATTTTTTTATTTCTAGGGGCCCGATGTAGGTAATTCCTATTTACCTACTCTTAAATACCGAATCATACCGATTCGGTATTTAAGAGTAGGTAAATTGGAAGGAGGCAGTTGTAGGTAATTCTTATTTTAGAATTACCGAATCTGTAAGACTCGGTATTTACCGATTCGGTAAATACCGAATCGGTATTTCCTATACCGAATCGGTAAATACCGAATCCTGAAAGGGTGAACGGGGTGTCACTTTGACACCCTGTAGCACCCGAATTCCAGGCTTGTGTGCCTTGTGGCACACATTCATGCCCTAAGGGCATGTCTGTGTGTCACATGGCACAGGTGTACACCTGAATTCGGTATTTTACCACCCAATTGTATTGGGTGATAAAATACCAGATTCTGAAGGCCTGTAGCACTGTAAACAGTGCTACCTACATCTGGGATTTACCGAATCGGTAAAATTACCGATTCAGTAGTTTACAGAATCAGTAAATGTACTGATTCGGTAAATTTACTGATTCTGTAAAATAATGGCCCCTACATCTCAATCACCAAATACCGGTCGGTAACGGCCGAATTCAGCCGTTACCGACCGGTATTTGGTGACCTACATCTGGCTCTAATTGTTTATTATCAAGAGGTCAGGTCGAGAAACTGCCTCTGATTACTTCCGACCATAGGCCTTGAAGCCCATAGGAATCAATGGGGAATACTGATTCGGTATTTACCGAATCGGTAAATACCGAATCCTGAAATGGTGAATGGGGTGTCACTTTGACACCCTGTAGCACCCCAATTCCAGGCTTGTGTGCCATGTGGCACACATACATGCCCTAAGGGCATGTCTGTGTGTCACATGGCACAGGTGTACATGCACAGATGTGCATGTACACCTGAATTCGGTATTTTACCACCCAATTGTATTGGGTGATAAAATACCGAATTCTGAAGGCCTGTAGCACTGTAAACAGTGCTACCTACATCTGGGATTTACCGAATCGGTAAAATTAGCGATTCAGTATTTTACAGAATCAGTAAATTTACTGATTCGGTAAATTTACCGATTCTGTAAAATAATGGCCCCTACATCTCAATCACCAAATACCGGTCGGTAATGGCCGAATTCAGCCGTTACCGACCGGTATTTGGTGACCTACATCGGGTCCTAATTGTTTATTATCAAGAAGTCAGGTCGAGAAACTGCCTCTGATTACGTCCGACCATAGCACGATCATTTTAACTTTAGAAACTACAAAGACGACTAGGCATGAACGCACATGGACTTTTGAACAGGGATTTTTAAAAGATGAAAACTATGTTCAACATAAGAAGGAATGGATAAAAGGGTCTTGGGATATCAACAGAGGTAGTACCTCTTCTGGAGTATCCTGGGACGCCTTGAAGGCGGGTATTCATTGTGAGACATTGAGCTTTACCTTATATAGACAAAGGCAGCAGCAATTAAGATCTAAAATATTGGCTAAAGCAGTAACAGATGCTGAGAAGGAATTGACCTTAGCAACTATATCGAGGGCACCTCTGGATTTGGTACTTCTTAAAGTTGCATGTGCAAAAGCAGAAGCTGAGGAGAGTATAGCTAGCAAAGCAGCCGCTACCTTCTTGGCAAGATGGGAGCACTGCGAGCGCGTCGGGCATACGTTAGCGGTTCGTACAAGGCAGAAAGTGGCTTTAGGGGAGTTTAAGAGATCTTAGATGGTAAGGGAGGGATATTCAGAGATCCAGATGGGATCCAAGAGGTATTCAGGCAGTTTTATGCTATGTTATATAATGAAGATCAACCAAAAGGCCTCTCGTAAATCCAAGGGTATCTTAGGGACGTCTCAGCCTCATCTCTATCTGAGGAAGATAGGGATGAGTTGGATGCACCTCTGGCCCCTGAAGAGATTTTGATGGCTCTGAATTGTCTCCCATCAGGTAAAGCTGCTGGACCTGATCAGATCCCCCATAGAATTCTATAAAGCCTTCCAGGGCGCAATCTCTCCAGACTTGATAGATAAAGTACAGCAGGCTCAGATAGGAATTTATGTTCTGAATTCCTGGGCAGGCGCAGATATAGTAGTTATTTTGAAAAAGGGGAAATCATCTAGAGAACTGGGCTCCTATAGACCAATAACTTTGATTAACTCTGATGCCAACATTTTCTCCAAAGCTATGGTTCTTAGGCTCTCTAAGATTATAAGATAACTTGTTAGCCCTACTCAGCATGGGTTTATTCCTGGAAGAGGCATTACGCAGCATGTGCGAAGGGTCATTACTCTTTTTGATGCCTTCGAAGTCCCAGGAGACCCCATGGCAGTTATGTTACTGGACGCCGAAAAGGCATTCGATAGGGTCTCCTGGGACTATCTTTGGTCAACTTTAGCATGGTCTGGCATCGGAGAGGGTTTCATCAAGGCTATCCAGGCTTTATATAGAGCTCCTACAGCTCGAATTCATGTGAATGGGGGATATACGTCGTCTTTGCAAATCAAACGGGGTACTAGGCAGGGATGCCCATGCTCGCCATTGCTTTTCGCGCTCTATATCGATCCATTACTTCGTAAATTGGAAGCAAATATTAGGATTCCTCCTATAAAAGTCTAAGGCATAGAATGTAAAATATTGGCGTACTCCGACAACGTTGCCATCGTTACCCCAAGGCCTGCTGACGCCATAGGCGAGGTCGAGTTGGAAGCTTTGACTTTTGGTCGCGTGTCAGGATATGCCCTAAATGGGCCTAAGACACAGATAATTAAGAACGAGAGGCGGTGTGTAATGATACGCGAGTAGTGTACTCTGGTGTCTACCTTGGAATCAATATCTCGGCGGACCTGGGTAAAATTGTGGATCGGAATATTGAAACTATAGTAGCTAAAGCTAAACAAGACCTGGATAGGATACATAATCTTCATCTAGCTATAATAGGTCGTTGCAACATAATTAAAATGATTCTATTGCCCAAGTTTCTCTATCTCTTCAGGGCAATCCACTTACATTCCAGGCAAAATGGTGTATATTACTAGAGCAGATGATTAACAGATTCATATGGGCACATGGGAAAACCAGAAGGGCTCTACATTACATGGCACTGCCTAGGGATAGAGGAGGCTGGGCCGTCCCTTTTCTCAAACTGTATTACTGGGCGGCAGTATATGACTGGGTTTTTAGGGGGAGTGGCGTCAGACCCAGGGGTCAAATTAGGGTCTACAGATATATATTTGTTATTGCTTGGTGCAGAGGCAGAGAACTGTTTTTTAAAGTTCACAGATCCTAGCTACTTTAAAAGAACAAAATTCAAGACCTTGATGGCTGCCTATAAGATCTGGACTTCATTCAGGAAGAAAGGTGGACTGGGTAGGTTTAATGCTTATATTCCATTACGCAGGAATCATACTCTTCCGGGGGAATCATTTGCAGATGCTGTCTTTGCCGAATGGGGGCGACATGGAGTTAGGAAACTAGGGGACTTGATTGGCCCGAATGGATTCTGTCCGTTTTCTGACATGCAGGGGGCTTATGGTATCGACACAAGAATTTTTTTTAAGTATCTACAAGTCAGGAGTTTTTTAGTAACTAAAAAAGGTGGGCCTGCTGGTTTTGGGAAAAATAAGATTCTGGATGTTATTAAGGGTAGTTCAGATTGCACTATTCGCAGGTTTTATGCTGAGCTGATTGCGATGAGAGAGGATGACCTAGGTAAATATGAAAATAAGTGGGTTGAGAAACTTGGAATAGGTCAAGATTGCTTTCAACTGTCATTAGAGCTAGGACGAACTATCCTAAGTTCTGCTGCGTTACAGGCTCAACACTATAAAACAATGTATTCATTGTATTATACGCCAGCAAGGATTGCGCAGTGGGGAGGAACAACGGGTATTAAATGCCCCCGCTGCGATAGCTCAGACGCTGAAATAGTTCATATTTTTGCTCTTTGTTCCCACCTAACGTTACTGCATAGTGCTATAGAATCCTTCTTAGAGAGATCCCTGGGAATTAAAATTTCTTTTACACCATCCATAATATTATTAGGGATAAATAGCGATGATACGCAAGGCACTTCACGCTATTTTATCTTTATGGCCATGTCCGTCCATAGTATGTGTATTGCAACAGCATGGTTAGACAAAGTCCCACCAACATTTCAGCAGTGGTTGGCCAGATTGCTTTCTGTATATAACTTAGAGAAGGGGATATTTGCAAGGAAGGGCAAAAGGGGGAGAAGACTGGGGATATGTATATGGGAGCCCATCTCTACGTGGAAAGCGTTTTTGCTCATCTCCCTTCATTTTTTATTTTATTTATTTATTTATTGTTTCTCTCTTCTAGGTGATATTCACTATAGTCCATGTAATTTGTTTATGTATGTATCCCAGATGAGTCATCGCTTTTTGTATGTTTATCTTTGTATCTAGCTGTGCCCGGTAAAATGTAAAACTTAATAAAAAATATTAAAAAAAATAAAGTGCTTTGACACCCTACACTCAGATAAGTAGCACTATAATGGAATGAAATAAAAATAAATTCATAAGTGGCATTTAAATTGCTATTTGTATTATGACTCATACACACAGATAGAACTGATATTCTTACAGGGCATGCACATATCTTATGTAGGGGGTTGAACAAAGTTTAAAATCTACCTCCAAATCATAGTTTCTTCAAAGTACTTGTGAAGTGATAAGCTGTGGGCCTTTGTTTCCCACCAATGCATTGACATCTAGGGGACAGGCTCCAGACAGATACCCGGAAAAACTTCAGCATGTTTCACTGACTGGGTTGGGGGGATCCCAGTTCTGGCTCAGGATTAGCTGTCAAAACTGGGAGAAGGCAGCATCCCTTTCATTTTACTGATTTTGTCACATATAGGCAATTAAGGGAGCAGACACCTGTTTTACAATTGTGTATGTCAGGACGGGTCAGGCAGGGAAATATGGACGCATATGCTCTGGCTCTGCCCTGGTCTCTAAACACCAGTCAGAGGTGATTTAGGAGGCCATTATGACTCTTGGTTACTCCTGTGATTAGTGATAAACTGATGCGCAGCAAAAATCAGAAACCACATGGAACGATAAATGTGATTCTATGGTCATTCAGTTCATTCTCCCCCTTCCTCTCTTCTGCATATTCAGCAGTTTGTTTTGTAGTCTGTAATCTTCACAGACCAATGCAAAAAAGTCACACCTCGCGTGAAACAATCTTAGGGAACTAGAAATATCAGGCCTTGTATACACAGCTTTACATAGAGAAGAGTAGGGTTTCACTATACACAGTCTACATGTGATTGCCTCTGCACCATCGGTGTCAAGTGAAACCATGACATGAGAGTCTATCATCAAGCCCTCTCACTTCCTCTTGGTAACTATACTTACTCTTTTCCCAATATCATTGTGGGCCTTTAGGTCCTAGAACATGCAGCGTAGTTGACTGAAAGAAACAGGACCAGATAAAAGTCATCCTTGTGTGCAACTATGCGCATTGATCAAAGTAATCACAGATGTAACAACAACGCTGAGAAATGCATTTTCCTTGGTATGCAAACCAGATTTGGCTGCATCATCCAGGAACACAACTGTGCCTCTGTATTTTAGTGACACACGTTACATGCACCAGCTACCCCGATTACTAATTAAAAGTTTACTCCTGTAAGGAATACAAAAAGCATTGATTGGGCTTTCACTCTCATAAGCAAGGAGAATTCACACCGCACTCTCTATTCTAACCCTGGTCGCTAATGTCTAATGTTACTGCTGTTACACATCACTAGGGACTACATGTTTTAGTGCTGACCTTGTGTTTAACAAATCAAATATGACACATTCACTGAGTCAATAACATTAAAGCAAAGATCTCAAGTTTCCTAGGTCCATGGTGTGAGTAGCTCGTTCAGATCCATCTTTGCATTCTGTGGCTTGTAGTCCTGTTTGTCCCATTACAAAATTAGTCTCATAATGAAAGCAAAAATCCTGGACTTGATGAGCTACTCAAACAGGATCACTGACAGAATATCGAGGAGAAGAATATCGAGCTGCCACAATATCAAGGTAAAAATATCGAATGACAGAATATCCACTTCCTAGCTACAAACAGGTAAGTACAAAAATATTGAATCCTAAATATCGTTGGATAATAATATAGTTTTCTAAAATATCAACTTTTTTAAATTTCTTAAAGGTAATATAAAATTAAGTATATAATATAATTAAGTAAAACATACTGAAAAGAGGCGCGCAACGCAGCGATTCAAGATGGCCGCTACTTGAAGATCTCCGTTCGGACGAGCAGCGCTCACGAACGGAGGGATGCTTTCCTGGCAGCGTTTCTGCACAGAAACAGTGGATTCTGTCGTTGGAAGTGTTCAGGCATCAAATGGCAAGTTCAACAATTAAAAATGCGTTTTTTGAGCATTTTATGGATGAAATTCGCTTCTCCTCATAAAAGGCCGCCATTTTTTATTTTTTTTCTCACGCAGCGTTTTTTTCTCTTTTAACTGCTGTTTTCCTTTAGTGCTATATAGACCTGTTGTTTTTTTTCCTGTGCTCGTCATACTGGGTTGGTGAATTCATCAAATCACCTCTGCTGTGCCTTTCTCAAATCACTTCAGCAATGCACACATCAGTAAGGGTTTAAGCACTAACTATGCTCTGGAACAAAGGATGTGAGCATCTTTTTTAGACTGCTTACTCTGTTAGCGCATCTCTCATGGCCTGCTTACTTGACAATTGATTGTACTTTTAATTCGCTCCTAATGGTCTCTGCTTTCCCTCGCCTGTTACTGCATTGAGTGGATTTCCTCTTTTTTTTGTCATCTTTTGGTACAATATGGTGCTGTTTTGCACTAAACTTTGTCATTGTTGTTCCTCTTCGACGTCACCAACAATTGGTTCTTTTTCTACCTTCATTTTTGCTCTTTTTTACAACTTTCCTTTCACATCTTTTTGAACATGGACTCCCCACTTTCAACCAAATCTCACAGTACTGGAGGTCGTAAAGAACCAACCGCATCTTCTGGAAAGCGCATCAAGAAGAATCCACCTTCTCCGTTAAAATCACCGCTTCCTATCACACTTGAGGATGTCATGGAGGAACTGCGGCTCTTTCATCCTTTCATGTCTGATACGACTGCTACTCTTCAGAGATTGGATGATAAATGGTATAGCCTTGATCTGAGACTTACTGATGTAGAGCAAAAAGTAAGTGATGTTCAGGATGTTGTCACTAAAGTTGATAGCCTTACTAAAGAAGTCAGTCAGTTTAAAAAGACCACAGAAGATTTGGAAATCTGCAATAGGCGCAATAACCTGCGCGTTTAGGGAATTCCGGAGGGTTCTGAAGGGTCTGACATCATTCACTTCCTGAAAACTCACGTCCTTCAAATTGTTGGTCTCCCAAAACACATGGATATCAATATCCAAAGAGCTCATCGTCTTGGTCCAAAGACTACATCTGCTTCTAAACCTAGAGGCATAATTGCTTACTTACTTCTATACTCAGACCTTATGACGGTTCTCAACTTAGCTGAACAACATAAACAGATGCTCTGGTCTGGACATAACATTTTCTTTACTCAAGATGTCTTTAAACCAACTGCTGCCCGTTGCACAGAATTCTTAGACCTCCGACCTGCACTGAGATCAATGAATGCACGCTATGGCCTAATCCATCCCTGTTTTCTTAAAGTAACATAAAGAAATAAATTTTAGTTTTTAAGATCCTGCTGACCTTCGGAAGTTCATTCATTCTCACAAAGGAGAACTTATGGAACTGAGCAAACCATAGTTGTTTTGATAATGTTTATTGTTTTGTAGTGATAATTTTAACCTCCATATTTTCTCTATAAATGATAACGATGTCTTTGTTCTTCCTCTCCTTTGTTTCACAGGTCTCCCCCTTGCAGTTTTGTTGTACAACCCTTTCATTCGTGTTATCCTGATGTCTGTAATGTGAAACCAATTCCACTGCTGTTCCTTCCTGAATGTTTGGTAAGTTCCCTTCCTTTGTCTTAAATGGTTACCCTTAGCGTTCGGACTCCCCTTCACTTCACTTCTTGTTATTATTATTGTATGGTGACCTCTCTTTCTTTTTACTCTTGTCTCTTTCTCATGCGGTTGTCTTGTCATTCGCTGCCACCCTCCCACATTAATGTTTTTTGGTTAGTTGTCCTCCATGACTAAAGTCACTTGGCTTTTTGTCATCTTCCTTTTGCAGCCTTCTCTAGGGGGATTATGCCCCCTTTCCTCTTCTTCTTTCCTCTATTCTATCTTCTTTTTCTTCCCCCTTCTCCTCTTCCTTCCTTTTCTTTGCTGCCTCTTTTCTCGTTTCTTTTTTCCCTTTCTTTTAGGCAACCTTTTTACCACTTGCCACATTTTGCACCTCTCTCTCTTTCTTACTCAGTTTCTGACTTGCTATTGTCCTTCCAAATTGTTCCTGTTTCCATTTCCGTGGTGTTCACATGGTTCAATTTTTTCCTTTTGTACATTTCTTTACTCTCTATATCTTCCCAACCTTTTTTTAAATCTTTTTTTCTTCTCTCCTACTCTACAAAGTTTGCACTCTACCTTTCCACCTACTCTTATGTAATTTCCAAGGATGAATAGTCTTT
This sequence comes from Lissotriton vulgaris, assembly GCF_964263255.1. Taxonomy (NCBI): domain Eukaryota; kingdom Metazoa; phylum Chordata; class Amphibia; order Caudata; family Salamandridae; genus Lissotriton; species Lissotriton vulgaris. Next base: position 1,889,660,345 of record NC_141689.1, on the reverse strand, counting down.
GTAGTATCTCTTGGAATGTCAAAGGTATACGCAATCCTGATAAAAAACAACGTGTTCTATCTCACTTGGCGAGACTGAAATGTCAAGTTGCAATGCTGCAAGAATCTCACCTCACTTTAAAAGATTTATCTTCACTGCGCAAACAGTGGGTGGGAGAAGCCTTCTGCTCTCCAGCAGCGGGCAACAAAAATGGGGTTATCATTCTGTTTCACAAATCGTTAACTGTTCTATTACAAAATGAGTTTCATGATACTAATGGTAGATGGTTGTTTTACGATGTTACTGTTATTAATACAAAACTTTCTCTCTGCAATGTTTATGGACCTAACGGAGTAGACTTAACATTTTGGAATGATTTTTCTTAGCTTCTCACATCCCATGCGACCGATGATTTGATTGTGGGCGGTGACTATAACCAACTTATGGACCCCTTTTTAGACTGAAAATCACAAACCAGATATGTTCCCAATAGGATGCAAAAATCCCTTTTTAAAGCAATTTCCTCTAGAGGCCTCATAGATTCCTGGAGAATATCTGATCCAGATACATTAGAATTCTCCTTTTTTTCTCCTGTACATACATCACACTCCCGTATAGACTACATTTTCCTCACTCACCACATTTTCCAATTCACGACTAACTCAGAAATAGGTTCCATCCTTATCTCAGATCACGCCCCCGTTATAGTGGATATTGATTGCCCATCGAATATTCCCACCACACTGGGTAAAATTTACTATTCCCACTCCAGCGAGTGCAGCAGTAGGGAAAGTGTTGGATAGCGGGTGCATAGAAATTACTATTCCCACTCCAGTGAGTGCACCAGTAACGAAAGTGTTGGATAGCGGATGGGTGAATATGAATATTCCCACAAGTAATTATTTTTTCAAAATTAATTTGCCTCCCACCATTTTCTCCTCTAAACGTCACCTACAATATTGTAAAACATTATTATTTTAACATCATTAATTAAAAATGAATGAAATAACTTAAAATTAAAAATACAATTTACAAGCATCACATCTAAATTAAGTCACACAATTAACACTATAAAATAATAAAAATTACTTTAAACTAAATTACTTCCTACCCTACGTGCCTATCAACCCTCAACCGACTCCTAAAAAAAGTACACAATCAACATTTTTACAAATTAATTATCATTAATGAATATATAATTAATTAATTACTAAAAATAATAAAAGTAACATAATTACCAATTATTTATTAATTGTTATTAATCAAAATATCTAATAATACATTAATTAACTTAATTAACAATATAAATTATTAAATACTACATAATTAATTTCAATTCCTATAAACCCACAACCCGCTACAGAATTAAATTGCGCAAAAAGTAATTAACAAATAATTAATTAATTCTAAATAATTCTTGAAAAATCTATTATAATTAAATTACTTCCCATCCTATTCCCCTATAAACCCACATCCTGCTACGGAATTAAATTACTCAAAAATTAATTAACATAAAATTCATTACTTTAAAAAAATTCAAACATAAATTACAAAAATAATACAGACTTTTAACATATATACTAACACCTAAAACATTTAAAAAAATCGATATTTTTAACAATTATATTATGATTGTCGATCTTACTAACTTTGATATTATGGAAAACGATATTTCTTACCTGCATTTTGATATTCTGCACCACTATATTCTTGAAGGTCGATATCATGTCCACTCGATATTCAAAACTTTATATTTTGCCATATTGATGTTTAAAATTCGATATTTTGACTGTTCACCACTCAAACATGGACTTGGGAAACGTGAGAGCACTGGACTTGGGAAACGTGAGAGCACTGATTAAGTATAACTGAAAACAATGATTGTAAAAGGAAAGTCCATGACTGAAATGTGATTTCATACGAATGCCAGTGGTCAAAAAGCTTTATTGATCGCATCAGCAATTTGCTGGGGCTTGCCCTGGCTTCTATGCTGCCCTAGAGGGTTTATGCTCGCAGTAGATGGGCATAAGAAATGCAGACACATTCTGGGCACATGATGCTGCAATACGAAAATGCGATTTTTTAGGAGGCCCATGTAGACATTGTTGCATTAGCAAAGAAGGATTGGTGGTCTGGTTGATGGATGGCCAGGTCTCAGGCTCAGTGTATTGATACATCCACTCCAGGGATCTGTGGTTGACCTCATAGTCACAGGCTCTAATCCTAGTGGGTCCAGTAAGTCTTTTATCCTTCTGAGATTTACAAAATGAGTACTTTTGATTTCAGTAAGAATAAACACCAATATTGCAGCAGCAAGTGCCCAAAGGGACAAGTGTGCTCTACATATCAAATACAAAAACAACAGTTGATGGACAGAATGCAGACCAATGTCATACATTAACCCCAATACAGAGATCTGGGCCTAAATCCACAGTTTTTTTGCTCACCGTACCATTCCAGTTTGAACCCAGCCATATGAAAATCAGTCTTGACCCTGTGCCTCAAGAGAACAGTTCAGCCCAAACTGCCAAGCCAGGTCCTCCCTGGACTGGAAACAAGCATCCCAGGACCGGTTTCGGGGTTTCACCCCTCATCAGTCAGGATAGCTTTATTCCATTGGCATGGAGAGCACGGGACCCATGTCTGGGTATACCCGCCCCACTCGGAGTGACAAATGCAAAAACAACAGTTGATGGACAGAATGCAGAACAATGTCTTACATTCACCCCAGTACAGATATCTGGGCCTAAATCCATGTTTTTTTGCTCACCATGCCATTCCAGTTTGAACCCAGCCATATGCAAATCAGTCTTGACCCTGTGCCTCATGGGAACAGTCCAGCCCGAACTGCCAAGCCAGGTCCTCCCTGGACTGGAAACAAGTATCCTGGGACCAGTTTCAAGGTTTCATCCCTCTTCATCCAGGATAGCTTGATTCCAGCGGCATGGAGAGCACAGGACACACGTCTGGGCAAACCCGGCTCACTCGGGGTGAGAAATGCAAAAACAACAGGTGATGGTCAGAATACAGAACAATGTCATACATTCACCCTGGTACAGAGATCTGGGCCTAAATCCATCATTCTTTTGCTCACCATGCCATTCCAGTTTTAACCCAGCCATATGCAAATCAGTCTTAACCCTGTGCCTCATGGGAACAGTCCGTCCGAAAGCCAGGCCAGGTCCTCCCTGGACTGGAAACAAGCATCCTAGGACTGGTTTCAGGGTTTCACCCCTCTTCAGCCAGGATAGCTTGATTCCAGTGGGATGGCGAGCACGGAAAACCACGTCTGGCATACCCGCCCCCACTCGGGATGACAAATGCAAAAACAACGGTTGATGGACTGTTCCCATGAGGCACAGGGTCAGACTGATTTGCATATGGCCATGTCCGAACTGGGGTGGTGGAGTGAGCTAAAGAATGATGATGGATTAAACCCAGATCAGTTGACTAGGGGGGAGAGCTTGCATTGTTCAACACTCCATCCATCATCCCCTTTGGTATTGCTTTGATCGCCCTAAGTTGGTAGGTTATGCCCAGACGTGGGTCCCTTGCTCACTTTGCCACTGGATTCAAACTAGACTGGCTGATGACGGCTAATTAGCCAGAAAGCGGTCCCAGGATGCTTATTTCCGGTACAAGGAAGACATGGCTTGGCAGTTCGGCCTGGACTTTTCCCATGAGGCACAGGGTCAGACTGATTTACATATGGCCATGTCCGAACTGGGGTGGCAGAGTGAGCTAAAGAATGATGATGGATTAAACCCAGATCAGTTGACTGGGGTTGAGTGCTTGCATTGTTCAACACTCCGTCCATCATCCCCTTTGGTATTGCTTTGTTCGCCCTAAGTTGGCAGGGTATGCCGAGACGTGGGTCCCTTGCTCACTTTGCCGCTGGATTCAAGCTAGCCTGGCTGATGACAGCTGTTTAGCCAGAAACCGCTCCCAGGTTACTTGTTTCCAGTCCAGGGAAGACATGGCTTGGCAGTTCAGGCTGGACTGTTCCCATTAAGACACAGGGTCAGACTGATTTGTATATGGCCATGTCCGAACTGGGGTGGCGAAGTGAGCTAAAGAATGATCATGGATTAAACCCAGATCAGTTGACTGGGGTTGAGTGCTTGCAATATTCAACACTCCGTCCATCATCCCCTTTGGTATTGCTTTGTTCGCCCTAAGTTGGCAGGTTATGCCCAGACGTGGGTCCCTTGCTCACTTTGCTACTGGATTCAAGCTAGCCTGGCTGATGACGGCTGATTAGCCAGAAACGAGTCGCAGGTTGCTTGTTTCCAGTCCAGCGAAGACATGGCTTGGCAGTTCAGGCTGGACTGTTCCCATGAGGCACAGGATCAGACTGACTTGTATATGGCCATGTCCGAACTGGGGTGGCGGAGCGAGCTAAAGAATGATGATAGATTAAACACAGTTCAGTTGACGGGGAGTGAGTGCTTGCATTGCTCAACACTCCGTCCATCATTCCCTTTGGTATTGCTTTGTTCGTTCTAAGTTGGCAGGGTATGCCCAGAAGTGGGTCCCTTGCTCACTTTGCTACTGGATTCAAGCTAGCCTGGCTGATGGCGGCTGAGTAGCCGGAAACCGGTCCCAGGGAAGACATGGCTTGGCAGTTTGGGCTGGACTGTTCCCATGAGGCACAGGGTCAGACTTATTTGCATATGGCTATGTCCGAACTGGGGTGGCGGAGTGAGCTAAATAATGATGATGGATTAAACCTAGATCAGTTGACTGGGGTGAGTGCTTGCATTGTCCAACACTCAGTCCATCATCCCCATTGGTATTGCTCTACAATCAAATAGGCACTTGTTTGAGGATTTTTTAGGGGGCAGATTGAAAATGAGTTCCCCAAACTTTTGTGCTGGTTTAATGGGTGAAACTGAATTGTCAGTCAAAATTACACATTTTTTTACCTACTAGAGAGAACCAGAGGAACTGGAGTAGTCTGGCCGCTGTGGTACTCAATGACCCAGCCTGCTGTCTACTCCTGAGGAGGAGGGGTCACCACAGCTGACAGCCCACACAGAGTGCTTGTTAGAGTGCCCACCACATCCCGCGGTGCAGGAGAACCAGAGAAGCTGGAGGAGTCTGGCTGCTGCGGGTCTTGCTGTCCCAGCCTGCCATGTACTCTTGCAGAGGAGGGGCCAACACAGCTGACAGCCCATGCAGCACATTTCAAAGAGTGCCTACAACCTCCAGTGGCGTGCGAGAACCAGAGGAACTGGAGGAATCTGGCCACTGAGACACTCGCTGTCCCTGCCTGCTGTGTACTTCTGAGGAGGAGGGAGGGACCACCACAGCTGACAACCTGTGCCACACACTTCAAAGACCAGCCTCAACCTCCTGTGACAGACCACGCACGCAACCTGGGCTTCATCCTGGACTCCTCCCTCTCCATGACCAGACAAGTCAACGCCGTCTCCTCGTCATGCTTCAACATCCTGCGCATGCTACGTAAGATCTTCCGGTGGATCCCCACCGAGACCAGGAAGACGGTCACCCAGGCCCTCGTCACCAGCCGACTGGACTACGGCAACTTCCTCTACGCCGGAACCACTGCCAGACTCAAGAAGAGACTCCAGCGAATCCAGAACGCCTCAGCAAGACTCATCCTGGACATCCCCCGACACAGCCACATCTCCGGACACCTGAGAGACCTGCACTGGCTCCCGGTCAACAAGAGAATCACGTTCCGACTCCTCACCCACGCACACAAAGCCCTACACAACCAAAGCCCAAGATACCTCAACAGCCGCCTCAACTTCTACACTCCCACACGCCAGCTTCGATCAACAAACCACGCCCTCGCCGCCGTCCCCTGCAACCGAAGAGCCACCACAGGAGGCAGATCCTTCTCCTACCTCGCCGCCAAGACGTGGAACTCCCTCCCGACCCACCTCCGCCTGACCCAAGACCACATCTCCTTCAGGAAGCAGCTCAAGACATGGCTGTTCGAGCAGTAGCGGTCCCCCCCCTCCCCAAGCGCCATGAGACCCTCCGGGTGAGTAGAGCGCTATATAAATGCTGTAATTGATTGATTGATTGACTGTGGTGTGGGAGAACCAGAGGAGTCTAGTCTCTGCAGGACTTGCTGTCCCTGCCTGCTGTGTACTCCTGGGGACACGAAGCAACCACAGCTGAAAGCCTGTGCCACACGCTTCAAAGAGCCCTAACAGTCTCCCACGGCGTGGACTTCATGTGGACGAAGCCCGAGCCATAGGCGGGCCATCCACACCCAGAGGAGACCAGTGGAGGCTGGACACCCCCCCCCCTTCGGCTTCTGAAAACATCTTATTCACCACACCTCAGCTGGAGAAACCCGAGATATAGCAAGAGCAGGTACTGTGGCTATTCTCTTCCCTTATTTCACACGTTTTGTAGACTTTCATGGCCTGCCGCTTTGGCACACCAACTCGATTGTACCTAGGGGAAGAAATTTGATGGTATCCAATGAGTGTGGCCGAGATCTTGATTGCCTCCTAAAACAAAAACAGAATGAAAATAACTGTTTTTTGGACCAAAAGTAACTAATTGGAGGGAAACTTGCTGTTGATGACAGTTGTACTCTTCAATATGGCTTGGCAATTACCTTGCCTCCTGAACTGGAAACTCTTTTTTAGATGCACAATTTTTCTCAACACTGTTTAGTAGTTAACGCCCTCTTACTTAAGGGTTGGAGGGGGTAGGGTGAAACATCTGACTGTTAGTGGTCATTGAGACCAGTGGGAAGCATTTAGCCTGCGAGCCTTGCAAAACAGGTGAAAATAGGTGTAGCATTCGGGAAGGCACTGAGGCGCTGCGTCTTCTCACATGTTTACCTGTTTCTAGATTTGAACACCATGCCCAGAGGCAGCCCAGGAGTGATTGAGGGCATCCCAAGATTGAACTAACATTCATATATCTACACACTTCTTTGTGGGTTACTTTATTGTACTAGGAATTTTTGGGAAAAGTCAGGAGTTCATTATTTTTGGTAGATAAGTCTTCGCGTGGTAGTGGTTGCAACAAGAGAAGGAATAGGCAAACATAAGGAGACAGAAGCGTTCCTGGGCAAAAGGCAAAACACCCAAAATAATGTGGAATGCCAGGGCTAATTGGCAGAAATAGACAACTTAATAGAAGAGGTGGAGAACATGCTGGGAGAGACGGCTAAACATTCTAAAGTATCAATGGCGAAAATAACATCATGCTATAGCATAATAGATAATGTAGCGGTGCAACTTGGACCCATAGCTCATACGGTAGTATTTCCTGATGTAACTATAACAAACAAATGTCAAACACCTGGCCATTATGAAAGCATAGAAATCCACCTTGCTAGAAAGGTGGGAGGTGGCCCTGGGACTTATTTGCGCAAATAGATTTGCACCCTTGACAGACAAGGAGCCGACAAATAGACCCCTTGAGCAAAGCTTAAGTGCCCCTAGTCTTTCAACATCTAACAATAACGAAAGAAATTGAAACAGGGGAAGTGTTGACACAATACCCGGGAGCACAGAGGTGCAGATTGACGCACCGAAGAAGTAGTAAAGGATATGTCAAAAAAGATTAGTACCCTAGCAAGTGAAGTTTTAGATCTAATGGATTTAGTAAATTATGTGATGATGCAATTGAAGGGCTGCAAAATATTGCCTGGTAGCAATAGAGCTGCAGAGAGTAAAGCACCAATTAAATCACTCTGCCCATATAATCTAAACCTCCACTCATGCCTAAAAGCACCATTGCCACCCTTAGGTCAGCAGCATCACAATCACACTGAGATGCCCCTTTGGGGTCGAAGGCAGGACAATGAACAAGACTGGTAGAGAGAATAGGCCATTTAACTCTGAGGGCCCTAGTTTTGCACCAAACAAAATACATCATTCGCCACCCAGAGTGCAATGCCAACTTGCATCAAATATACACTTGGGGCCCGATTCTAATGCAGGTTAGAAAGCATTCCCACACAGGGCCTGATTCTGATGCGGTTAGGAAGGCCTCCTAATGGCAGTTGCTCCTTCCAAATAGGATCGGGAGCGACCAAGTGCCCAATTATGATGCGGTTAGGAACATGTGCTCCCATTGAAGTCAATGGGAGTCCAACCAAATCGTATCTGGAAGCATCCGGATGCATCGTACTTAGTCAGTCGGACTCTCCTGATCCGAGTGGGTCGGAAACCATTTCCAACCCGATTTGGTTGGGAAGCATTTCCAACCGGCATCAGAATCAGCCCCTTTATAGGAAACCGATGCACAGCATGCAGTATGACCCAGTGGGGGGCTATTTCAGTTACAAAAACTCTCACTGTATTATCCAAATTCCAAATAGTTCCAAAGAACAAACAGTATACTTAACCAATGTCCCAAAGTTAACACTACAAAGTAGGGAAGATGGAGAAGCACTTTTAAACAAAGTAATTCACTGGATTAGTCACAGCCTACAATGTTTGTCAGTAGTGTGTTCAGATATAGTGAAGGCACAACACACAGACGTTGGAAATGGGAGTTATGATATCATCTGGTGTACAGACAAAATATTGAGTTCGAAATTATGAACTACAGAAATATCGAGTACTAAATATTGTCAGTGAGAAATATTGGCAGAAAGAATATCGTGGTCATAAATATCGATTTGAAGGTAAGAAAAATCGTTGCCAAAATATAGTTTTTTTAATTAGTGTTATGTATTGTAGTATATATTTTAAATGTATGTGATGTATTTTTTGTATAAGTATTGTTTATGTTTTTTAAAATATGTGTTACAGTTTTAGTAGTTATCAATTTTATTTTTATTTACATTTTGCCTGTTTTAGTTCTGTAGCTCGTTGTGTGTTAATAGGGGAATAGGGTGGGGAGGAATTGAATATTAAAAAATATATATATTTTTTAATTTATGAATATTTATTTAATTGCGATTTTATAGTGTTAATTGTGGGAAGTAGTTTATGTTTATTAATTATTAATTTGTTCGTTAATATTAAGTAATTAATTGAAAATTAAATATGGAAATTGTGTAATTAATTTTAGGTGTGGGTTGTGGGGTTTATAGGGATAAAGGGTGGGAAGTAATTTATTTTTAATTCATTATAATTAGTTGTTAATTATTATTAATTAATTAATTAATTAATTAATTAATTGAAATTAAAAATGGAAATAGTTCAATTAATTTTAGGTGTTGGTTATGGGGTTCATAGGGGTAAAGGGTGGGAAGTAATTTGTGTTTAATTAATGAATAATGGTTGTCAATTATTGTTAATTATTTAATTGAACATTTTATATGTAAATTGTGTAGTGATTTTTAGGTGTATGTTGTGAGGTTTATAGGGGTAAAGGGTGGGAAGTAATTTATTTATTTTTATTCAATTAATAATTGGTTGGTAATTAATATTATTTCATTAATTGAACCTTAAAGATGAGAATTGAGTGATTAATTTTAGGTGTGGGTTGTGGGGTTTATAGAGGTAAGGGGTGGGAAATTAATTAATTTTGATATGTTTCAATTTGTTTTCTAATTAATAATATTTATTTAATTGATATTTAATTACGTTAATTATGGTAGTACATTTTTTTGGGTTGTGAATTGTTTAGTGTTATAGGGTAGGATGTAAATAAAATAAAAGTATGTAGTAATGTTTTTGGTTATAAATAATTTCTAACTAAAATATTTGTTTGTTTGAAAAACATTTTTAGATTTTATTTATTATAATATTTGGAGGTAGTTGTGAAATGTATTTAACATTATAATATGTTTTTTATTTTTTTAAATGTATAATATTAAATATATTTGTATTTAAGTTTTAAAATATTTAAATATATTTATTTATTAATTTTGTTTTTCAAATATTTTTTGTTGTTGATTTATTGTTTGTTTTAAATTTTAAGGTGACTGTAGTGGGAATAGTTATTTTTATCCCTCCGCAATTTACCACTTTCCCTACTGTTACACACACTGGAGTGGGAATAGTAATTTTTACTCTTCCGCTATCCACCACTTTTCCTACTGTGCACTCATTGGAGTGGAAAGAGTAATTTTTACCACTCCGCTATCCAACACTTTCCCTACTGATACACTCACTGGAGTGGGAATAGTCATTTTTACCTCTCCACTTTCCAACACTTTCGCTACTGCTACACTCACTGGAGTGGGAATAGTAATTTTTACATCTGCGCTATCCAACTCTTTCCCTACTGTTGCTCTGACGGGAGTGGGAATAGTAATATCTACCCATCCGCTATCCAACACTTTCCTTACTGTTGCATTGACTGGAGTGGGATATTTAAGTTTAAATATTAGGATGTTTCTTCAAAAATAAATTTTATGTATTGGTATATGTATATATATATATTTAGGGGCCGATTCCAATTCCGCCAGAAAACGTTCCGTCCGACTCGGCCGGGAATTCAGACCGACCCACACCGTCCGGCGCCGAACGACACGGGTAGTAGGATGAAATGTCAGAGATTTACGACCAAGCCGTACGGAGGTAAGCCGTATGACCCAAACCGTACGTAAACAAGCCATACGGCCGGAAAAATTACGGGATTTGCACAGACCGACACGGGGGAAACAAGACGGACACGTACACGAGAAGTCCGAGACTCACAGTATGATGTAACGTGTGTGAAACGTGACCGAATCGCACGGAGCACAAACCGTACGACCAAAAAATGGGGAGCCGAAGCAACCGAGTCCCCCATGACCGAAATGTACGCCACACATGAAAAGTATCAGTCTGCGTGAACGACCTGGAGAAGCCCGCACGAGCCAACAGAAGCGTCCGTCACGGACGCAAAAATGGCTCCTTCATGACTACCAAACACAAATGTAAAAAAACAAAAAAGGACCAAAACAGCAATTCCAAAGTCAATAAATACCCCAAAAAAAGTGTGGAACAAAGACACACCCATATAAAGCTCACTAATTCCCTACCATGAGCCCCTGCACACAGACTGGCCAGCACAGAACAGCAGACACCAACCACCAACACACCCACAACTCATCCATCACACAAGCCGCACACCATTTGCACCTCTCCAAAAGCACTCACAATTACACACAAAAACTCCCACGCACTCATCCTCACTTGCACACACACATACATCAAAGAAGAATCCAAATTTCACAGACAGTGAGTTGAAAGTGCTGGTAGATGAAATCATCAGAGGAGAGCCACAGTTGCTTGGTACATTGGTACAACAGACCCCCATGTCCCAAAATGTCCCAGAAAACCAAGATGTGGGAGAGGATCATCGACAAGGTGAATTCACAAGCACCAATGTTGCGCACAAAGGCCGACATCCAGAACAGGTGGTATGATGTGCGCAGGAGGGTCAAGAACCTCATACGCAAGGACCACGAGCAGGTAAATCGCAACGGCAGTGGACCTCCTGCCAAACCAGTATACTTTCGGTCCTGGGAGGAGAAGGTACGGGCCATCCTACTACCAGAGAGTGTACATGGACTATCAGACATCCCAGAGCCTGGTGAGTACCCAATCTATATACTCAAATTTGTTAGACAATACATACCCATCACTGGCAAAGGGACAAGCAAACCATGCACCATTAGCAAACCCACACTAACCACTAGAGAATCATCCCTAGATGTTTATGCCAGTCAGACAAACATAAAACCTGCCATCACATAGTGACATATTACTGTGTCAGGACATGTACCAACCTACTTACAAATAGAGCAAGGCAGTGGCACTAATCCATTAAACAAACAGGCAATTTGCAACCACCAACACACCACACCACATGGAAGCTGACTGCCAGGAAGGAAATGTTGGAATGCAGGGGAGGTGAGTGTAGCCAAAAACATGATGGGAGTTGTAGTCACAGAAAATGCACCCCCACCCAATTGCCCCATTATCAACACTCCACCGAACCATGCTCACATCACAGGGAGTGGAAAAGGACTCACAAGATGGCTGACACTGGGGACTGCTGTGGGGAGGACCAGCCCCTGCTGGGAATTCTGGTCAAACAAACAGCACAGCACCAATGCCTGACATCCTGAAAGACATCTTGCCCTCCTTGCAATGGAAGCATGTTTTATGGTGGAATACCTGGCTGACTGGAAAGGAGGACTGGCAGCTCTGACCATAATTCTCAGCTGGCTTTGTCACACACACCCTTTCACACAAACTCCACACAATTCACTTAGAGTAAGGCATTGCCTCACACTCCATTGAAATATGCCACAAAGATCGACCATACTGGCTTCTGCTGTATGAAGCACATGGCCATTTTTGTGACTTGTATCCAAACAAACACCAGGACACCACTGTCAGCCATCTTGTCTGCACAGGCACACTCACTCACAGGGAAGCAGAGTTAACAGGAAAGTAGGGTGGGTATGCTGAGAAGGGGGTGTAGCCAAGAGCATGATGGGAGTTGGAGTCACAGCTCAAAACCCCCCACCCACATGGGCCAGCAAGCCTACCCTGAACCATGCACACCTCACAGGGATTGGAAGGCCACTTATAAGATGTCTCACACTGGGCTCTGCTGTGGGGAGCACATGGACTGTTTCTGTGACTTGTATCCAAACAAATTCCAGGACACCACTGTCAGCCATCTTGTCTGCACAGGCACACTCACTCACAGGGAAGCAGAGTCAATAGGAAGGAAGGGTGGGTATCATGATGGGAGTTGGAGTCACAGCTCAAAATCCCCCACCCACATGGGGCAGCAAGTCCACCCTGAACCATGCACACCTCTCAGGGATTGGAAAGCCACTTACAAGATATCTCACACTGGGCTCTGCTGTGGGGAACACAAGGCACTATTGGGAACAGGCTACAAATAAACTACAGGACACCACTGACTGATATCCTGAGAGTCAACATACACACTGCAAGGGTGCCATGCCTCATGGTGTGAGACCTGGCCTCGGTGGAGGAGGTCAGGATTTGATACAAAATACAACAAACCTGTCTTCTCACACAACGTCTCAGCTAAACACACATTGCACACGTTTAACCAGTCACTCACAAATGTAATGGGCTGGAAAGATGGCTGACACGGCCATGAGTAAAAATTTGACTGCAAATTGCCCACCTGCACTGACCAACCCAAACACGTTCACACTCACAGCCAGTGCAACTGTATTTCAACAAAGACAGTCTGGGGATGCAGTGTCCTGGGGGGCCTCCTGGCCTGGCTGTGAAGGTGTGTCATGCACATGACAACTGTGGAGAATCAGACAGACTACATGGAACATAAACACACTGGAACTCACAGACATATTTGGCAGGGGACACCTGATTGTGAATGGAATGGACACAACAATATAGATGACACTGTAGCATGGTGTTGTTCACACAAGGTGCTGTACTGAGCAGAATTCCACCGCTACATCGTTCTGCACCGTATGCATACTGCATTCAACGCATCACTCACTGTCATAGACACTGTAGACTCAGGGACCAACTTGGACTGCATTGGAGTGGACATGCTCCTCACAGCAGCAAAATTGCTACACACACACCACGGCAGAACACTTCCATCTACATGGAAAACTCAGAGAGCCTCTGTGCCCAATCCCAATCCCCATGGAGGACAGTGACTGGATAAATCAAGCTTGCATGTACTGAACTCAGCAACCACATCATTCGCTAGAGCAACATCACAACCCATTTCAAATGAGACGTGAACTAGTAACGCAGACCACAACACAGATCCACAAAAGAGAGCTCAGGCATACTGGACTCCGACCATGTTGTACACACACATCGATGTGATGCACCAGGACTTGCTAACACTGACAACACACATGCCCCAAAACAAGATCATATCTGAAGTGGAAGTGCATGTATGTCACCGTTAATGGACAAACATTGACAGGGATGACACACCTGTGGAAGGCAGGTGATGGCCCCTGAGTAGCAATGGCCATGTATAGTCAATCAATACATGAGCTGGGCATGCACACACCTCCCCATGCAAATTCAAAAGTTCCATGTTGGCAGGACAATGTGCTATGAATACATCAACCTCTGTCTGTGACAACATAGGACAAAGCAATGCACAGGCATGCACCCTAATGTACAGACACAACTGTCATGTGTATGAACCATGGATGCCTGTAGAAACATTACATACATTGTGTGTCTCTTCCCCACAATGGTGATGCTGAGGACATATCAGCTAACAAAGAAGAGTCCCAGTCCCAGGCTCCGGTACAACATCAGCTCTCTGGCGTGGAACAGTTTTTGTCTTCTTCGGATGATGAAGGACCTGGCACCTCAGGTGTGAGTCGTCATGCAGCACCAGCAGTACTATCATCAGCATCCCCCTGCACCCAGTCCTCCAAGAACTGGCAACAGACACACCACCACCAATAACACAGACAGAGCACGGACACAGGATTCCACCAGCACAGGGTCCCAGCCCACCCGGGAGCCAATGAACACCAACAACCAGACCGCCTCCCAGGGGGACCCAGGGTCATCTGTGTGTGCCTCCGCTGGTCAGAACCATGTGGCTAGGGGTGGTAGGCAGAGGTCACGCTGTGCAGAGGGGATTGGACTGCAAACCCCCCAACTGTAGGGTATGTCCGGCCAGGTTGCAAATGTGGGTCCAACTGCCCCACCAATTCCTCAATCAGCGGCCTGGTGAAGTGGTACCGTCGGATGCAGTCATGTTCTACAATTGTTGCAAGGTCTGTGGACAGTTGGTGCCCTGCAGCACATAGGTGAGCAAAGAAACATTGTCAGTCCCCACACCTCTGTGGCATTCACCATACTCATCTTCACATGCGAGGTCATGACGACACACAAGTTTTTGTGTGAGTGCTGTTGTGTATGGACATTTATGTCACCAACATGCCCATCAACTAACATCTCAGTTCAACATGTGTACACAACAAATTCACTGTTGTGTCTTGGCAAATCATTAGGCTGTGTCACATAACCTATGTACTGCCATCCCGGACAAAACACACACCACAGTAACAAGTGATGACAGATGTCTCCCAGGCATCACAGCTCTCCGGAAGGTACATTCCCATGGACCCTGGATTGACACATGAAGACTGGCATCACTAATTGTATCATGGACATGCCATTAAACAACAATGACTCCCACAGGTAGTGGAACATGTTGTCTCTGCAGGACATACATGGACAAATGTGAGACACACACACAAACACCATCAATGTTGATGCACACACCACATGGATGTGGAGACTGTTTCCCATTGGGCACATGGAATCAGAGACATCTGAAACACAACATGCACACAGACTGTATGTACATCAGTATTGCGGAAATGTGTCACTCTGTGATGTACATTCAATCCCACCTATGACTTGTGGGGTATGTGACATGACATACATATATGCACACAGGAGATGTGACCATGCCACATGCTCTGAAATGACCAGATGCACATCACAGTGGTCATGTGCACAATACACAAAGGATTCTGTCCCCACAAACACGTGCACAGCCTGGGAGTGGCTGCCCCAAGTGCCACCCAACAAACCACATGTACACCCACCCACACACACACACACATGTAATGCAGCCTTATCTGACTTAGGATACAGTGTGGCCCAGGTGGGGGTGTCCTGGTTGTGCACACAAATCCATGCCAGGTAAGTGTGTCTGGCATCTGTTTACCTGTGGCAAATATGCTGACCGATGCGTGTGACTTGTACAGGCACACGCCGTACAGCAATGGACAGAGCCATGTGCATGCTTTGCCCATTGAATAGTATTGAGACGGGTGCATGTTGTCTTTTGAAATACGCGCCTGTACAGCAATGGACAGAGCCATGCGCACGCTTTGCCCATTGAATAGTATTGAGACAGGTGCATGTTGTCTTCCGAGATACGCGCCATACAGCAATGGACAGAGCCGTGCGCACGCTTTGCCCATTGAATAGTATTGAGACGGGTGCGTGTTGACTTTCGAAATACGCGTCGTACAGCAATGGACAGAGCCGTGCGCACGCTTTGCCCATTGAATAGAATTGAGACGGGTGCGTGTTGTCTTTCGAGATACATGCCGTACAGCAATGGACAGAGCCGTGCGCACGCTTTGCCCATTGAATAGTATTGAGACAGGTGCGTGTTGTCTTTCGAAATACGCACCGTACAGCAATGAACAGAGCCGCGTGCACGCTTTGCCCATTGAATAGTATTGAGACGGGTGCGTGTTGTCTTCCGAGATACGCACCGTACAGCAATGAACAGAGCCGTGCACACGTTTTGCCCATTGAATAGTATTGAGACGGGTGCGTGTTCTCTTTCGAAATAAGCGCCATACAGCAATGGACAGAGCCATGCGCATGCAATGCCTATTCACTGTCATGGAGATGGGCGCGTATTTTGAAAGACTACAGTTGGCTCAATACAACAATGTTGCAAACTCAATGGTGTAATGAATCTCAACATTTGAACAATGCAGAAGGCATGTACGAGTCGTGCAGTTAAAGGGATTGGGCAATATCATAAGATGCAAACGTGTTGGATCTATCACTTTGAATGCATGGGACAGAGCCTGCCTCTGCAGCACACATTTAAGGCTGTCTGGTCCCCTGAGAGCTCCCTTGCCTGCACTACATGCTACAGATCTACAACTCTCTGCTACCACTGCTGCTGTCTCTGCATCCTCTGGCCACTGCATAGGCACATACTCTGGAAAGGGCCCCAGCCTTCACAGAGGAGGAGAACCAGGTTCTGCTGGATGGGGTCCTTCCACAGTATAGCAAGCTGTATGGGAAACCAGGGGAGCAGGTGAGTGTGCAGTCCCCTGCCTTCCTAATTGTGCATGTTGTCTGACTACCAGTACTAGCAGTGTGTACACCAGTGGCTAGCATGCTCACTGAGTATTTTCCACCCCCAAAGTGTGTAGCTACATGCACTGAACAGGTACAGTGCAGTCACAGTGCATCTAATTTTACTCTGGCAATGTTTCCATGTTGGACTTTCTGGGCAACTGTTCATAGCTATTGTTACACTACCTGTGTCCATCATAGGCCTCAGTGATAGAGATCTGTAAATCAAACTGTGTAATGCACCCAGATGTTGCATGTGTACTTATGGCCTTTTTACTGTGTCATCCTCACAGGTTGCTGCCCACCCGAAGCAGGAAATCTGGTTAACCATCGCCCGGGCAGTCAGATCTGTGGGGGGTCTACCAGCGCCGGATCCACAACTGCCAAAAGAGGTGGCAGAACCTTGGTGACTGGACCTGAAAGATCGCAAGAATCCAGCTGAAGCTGTCGCCTCCTCGCAGGTGGGGCAGACACACTGACCCACCACATGCTCCGGATTCTGGCGGTGGTCTTCCCTGACCTGGATGGGCAGCTGAAAGCCAGACAGCAGCAAGGAGGGGGTAAGTGCTAGCCTTGTCAGGGGACTATGTGCCACATGCTCTTTGCACTCCTTTAGCCTGGTTAGACTTCCACAGTACATCTGTCTTGTAGTCCAGGACTCGTGTCCCTCACTTGTATCAAGCCCCATCCTCAACTCATACACAGGTGTAGCCCAAACAGTCTGTGACTCAGGTCACTTGGGTACTGCGTCCTTTTAGTTACCTGAGGTTGAAGATGGGGCCAGCATCAGTTACAGGAACTTTGTCATTGGCTCAACGGGTGTTACAATTGCTCACACAATGCCTGTAATCTGACATGTACTCTGTGTGTGCCATTAACATGTGTCCATGATACTGCTCAGACGCACCACACGTGTGGGGTATTTGCGACACACCCATGATGCAAGTGAGACCAATGTTGGAGCCTCTGACGTATGTACATCATGTGTGTCACACATGCATAGCCTGTCACACACGCATAGCCACCTGCCTAGTGTTCTGGGTAATACCATGTGTTAGGGTCTGGGGCTAGTCCTCTCTCAGTGACCATGTACTGACATCACATGACCAGTGGGCAGTGGAATAAAAGTTGGTCCTACCTTTGTCTCATTGCTTGATATTGCCATTGGATGGATTCCGGTATCCTGGTCTCCTGGTTGCTGTTTGCTGGAAGATACCTGCTGTCCTGGATTCTTTTTCCCACCTTTCTCACGGGCTCGTGAGATGAGTTTTTTTGTCCCTGCCCTTGCTTCCTCTGCTTGAGTTTCCTTTCCATTCCCTAGATAGATAGTGGCTGTCCCGTTAATTACTTTTTCCTTTTTCCCCCCTCATTTTGTTCCCAGCGTTTGTTATAGGTTTTGGTTGTTCGGGGGCTCCCGTTCGCCGAATCTTGTTGTGTTTTCTGTGTTTACGGGGTTCCCGAGTGCCTCCTACCAATTACTTTTCCCTTTAACCCTTTTTTCAGGCATAGACAAAGCTTGTCATATTCCTTTTTCCCCTCGTAATCGTAACGCAATAACGAAGGATACAGTGCTAGTGAACTCCTGACTGGCCAGACGATTCAAGAGACGTTATCTTGAATTGCCTTCTTTTTTCTCCTGTGCCCAGTGCCTTCACGAAGCAGAGCCTGCGCCGCCCACTGGTAAGAGAGGTTGTGCATGTGTGTCAGGACGTGGTCACTGGTGTTGGGATAGTGCAGTGTGGAACATTTACATATGAAGGGTATGTCTTTTTTCTGTTTTACATTGGCGCACTCATAGTGATTATTCTTGTGGGTGCTCAGTGGGCAGGGGAAGGGGACTGGTGCGTACTTCGTTCCTGTAGTGCTCGGGCTGGGTGGAATCCAACAGAATATCAAGCCCACGAAAAATAGCACTGCCCGGACGAGTATGGATGAGGACGGGAACCCATTAGGTGGGGGTACGGGTGGTCCCTCAATGCAGGACATAACGGGGGCTGTACACACGTTACAGGCACAGGTACAGGACCTACAGCAAGAGAACGTGGGTCTGAAACAAGAACTAGTGGCTGTAAGGGCCAGAGAGCAGCTGCAACGCAGGGGGACGGATCCGGTTATACAGCCTGCCACCTTTCAGTATGGCGGTGGGGCGGGACAAAGTGCTGTTGGTGGTAGCAATTCTATAGTGGTGACAGTGACATCTCCGGTTGCTGTACCTCTGGCCCCTCCTAAGAGGTTTACTGGGGATAGCGACAAATTCGGGATTTTTATGAACCAGTGCCAGCTACACTTTATGTGTAGACCGAGCGCCTTCCCCGATGACTCTGCGAAGGTAGCCTTCACGATATCTTATTTGGCTGGTAACGCTGCTCAGTGGTCTATCCCTTTGGTGGAAAGCGATGATCGTGTGCTGTATAACTATTCAGCGTTTAAGGAATTGATGCAGGGTTTGTTCGCCAAGCATGCATTCATGCAGGCGAGCGATGCAGAGCTCCTGAAGCTACGGCAGGGCAGGCAGGATTTGTTGTCTTATATATCCTCCTTTAATCGGTTGATATCCGAGACTCATTGGCCAATTGAAAAGAGGACGTCCCTGTTTTATCAGGGTCTTTGTGAAGAGCTAAAGGACATAGTATCACAGGTGGTGAACCCGCCTGAGGACTGTGCGGCATTTATTGACCTTGTGGTCAAGTTAAACCATCGGGTATCAGAGCGGTGTGGAGAACGCAGTCAGTTCCAGGCTTCCCGGGGTAGCTATGTGAGAGCTGAGGCAAAGCCAGTGGGGGAGAGTAAGACAGCGCCCGAGCCCATGGAAATAGGAGGGGTGAGGGGACCATTGACCCCGGAGGAGAAAAAGAGGAGGAGAGAGAAAAACCTATGTCTATATTGTGGACAGGGAGGTCATTTCGCAAGGGAATGTCCGGTAAAACCGTCAGGTGTAGGGTTTGGCAAAAAGGTAGCCTGTATACAGGTGGGCCGTCATACGTGTGAAGAACGGAACAAACAGTATGAGGTTATCGGAGCCTTAGACCAAGCCCCAAGACATTTCGTTATCAATGCCCATTTGTTGCTTTCGGTACAGAACCATGTCCCTGTGTCGGTGTTGCTGGATTCCGGTGCTACTGGAAACTTCATAGATATCTCCATGGCAGAGAAACTGATGATTCCTTGTCAACTTAAAGAACAACCGGAGCCAGTGAGGGCCATCGATGGTACAGAGTTAACCTCTGGTTGCATCACTCGTCAGACCGCTCCCCTGTAAATGTAAATGTAAATGTAAAGTAAATGTATGTGTCTTGTAAAGCGCACTGCTGCCCTGAGACGTTGTGGCGCTGTAGACCGCTGGGGAACCCGTCCTGGTTATCCCTGTGAGATGGTCCCTACTGGGTATCTCCAAGGTGAAACCAGGCATCCCCGGCGAATGTGGGGGGCCGTTGTAGAGATGAGGCAAGCTAATGCCCAGAGTTGCCGAATGTGATCCTTGGTTAGAGTAGGCACCGAGGCGAGAATTATCGAGTCCGCTGACCCTGGTCCACGACCCTGCCGCGTCGGGAATTGAACCCTGGTCCGGGTCCGTTCTCTGCTTCCGGGTCTGCCGCCTCTGACTGATATCCTGAGAGTCAACATACACACTGCAAGGGTGCCATGCCTCATGGTGTGAGACCTGGCCTCGGTGGAGGAGGTCAGGATTTGATACAAAATACAACAAACCTGTCTTCTCACACAACGTCTCAGCTAAACACACATTGCACACGTTTAACCAGTCACTCACAAATGTAATGGGCTGGAAAGATGGCTGACACGGCCATGAGTAAAAATTTGACTGCAAATTGCCCACCTGCACTGACCAACCCAAACACGTTCACACTCACAGCCAGTGCAACTGTATTTCAACAAAGACAGTCTGGGGATGCAGTGTCCTGGGGGGCCTCCTGGCCTGGCTGTGAAGGTGTGTCATGCACATGACAACTGTGGAGAATCAGACAGACTACATGGAACATAAACACACTGGAACTCACAGACATATTTGGCAGGGGACACCTGATTGTGAATGGAATGGACACAACAATATAGATGACACTGTAGCATGGTGTTGTTCACACAAGGTGCTGTACTGAGCAGAATTCCACCGCTACATCGTTCTGCACCGTATGCATACTGCATTCAACGCATCACTCACTGTCATAGACACTGTAGACTCAGGGACCAACTTGGACTGCATTGGAGTGGACATGCTCCTCACAGCAGCAAAATTGCTACACACACACCACGGCAGAACACTTCCATCTACATGGAAAACTCAGAGAGCCTCTGTGCCCAATCCCAATCCCCATGGAGGACAGTGACTGGATAAATCAAGCTTGCATGTACTGAACTCAGCAACCACATCATTCGCTAGAGCAACATCACAACCCATTTCAAATGAGACGTGAACTAGTAACGCAGACCACAACACAGATCCACAAAAGAGAGCTCAGGCATACTGGACTCCGACCATGTTGTACACACACATCGATGTGATGCACCAGGACTTGCTAACACTGACAACACACATGCCCCAAAACAAGATCATATCTGAAGTGGAAGTGCATGTATGTCACCGTTAATGGACAAACATTGACAGGGATGACACACCTGTGGAAGGCAGGTGATGGCCCCTGAGTAGCAATGGCCATGTATAGTCAATCAATACATGAGCTGGGCATGCACACACCTCCCCATGCAAATTCAAAAGTTCCATGTTGGCAGGACAATGTGCTATGAATACATCAACCTCTGTCTGTGACAACATAGGACAAAGCAATGCACAGGCATGCACCCTAATGTACAGACACAACTGTCATGTGTATGAACCATGGATGCCTGTAGAAACATTACATACATTGTGTGTCTCTTCCCCACAATGGTGATGCTGAGGACATATCAGCTAACAAAGAAGAGTCCCAGTCCCAGGCTCCGGTACAACATCAGCTCTCTGGTGTGGAACAGTTTTTGTCTTCTTCGGATGATGAAGGACCTGGCACCTCAGGTGTGAGTCGTCATGCAGCACCAGCAGTACTATCATCAGCATCCCCCTGCACCCAGTCCTCCAAGAACTGGCAACAGACACACCACCACCAATAACACAGACAGAGCACGGACACAGGATTCCACCAGCACAGGGACCCAGCCCACCCGGGAGCCAATGAACACCAACAACCAGACCGCCTCCCAGGGGGACCCAGGGTCAACTGTGTGTGCCTCCGCTGGTCAGAACCATGTGGCTAGGGGTGGTAGGCAGAGGTCACGCTGTGCAGAGGGGATTGGACTGCAAACCCCCCAACTGTAGGGTATGTCCGGCCAGGTTGCAAATGTGGGTCCAACTGCCCCACCAATTCCTCAATCAGCGGCCTGGTGAAGTGGTACCGTCGGATGCAGTCATGTTCTACAATTGTTGCAAGGTCTGTGGACAGTTGGTGCCCTGCAGCACATAGGTGAGCAAAGAAACATTGTCAGTCCCCACACCTCTGTGGCATTCACCATACTCATCTTCACATGCGAGGTCATGACGACACACAAGTTTTTGTGTGAGTGCTGTTGTGTATGGACATTTATGTCACCAACATGCCCATCAACTAACATCTCAGTTCAACATGTGTACACAACAAATTCACTGTTGTGTCTTGGCAAATCATTAGGCTGTGTCACATAACCTATGTACTGCCATCCCGGACAAAACACACACCACAGTAACAAGTGATGACAGATGTCTCCCAGGCATCACAGCTCTTCGGAAGGTACATTCCCATGGACCCTGGATTGACACATGAAGACTGGCATCACTAATTGTATCATGGACATGCCATTAAACAACAATGACTCCCACAGGTAGTGGAACATGTTGTCTCTGCAGGACATACATGGACAAATGTGAGACACACACACAAACACCATCAATGTTGATGCACACACCACATGGATGTGGAGACTGTTTCCCATTGGGCACATGGAATCAGAGACATCTGAAACACAACATGCACACAGACTGTATGTACATCAGTATTGCGGAAATGTGTCACTCTGTGATGTACATTCAATCCCACCTATGACTTGTGGGGTATGTGACATGACATACATATATGCACACAGGAGATGTGACCATGCCACATGCTCTGAAATGACCAGATGCACATCACAGTGGTCATGTGCACAATACACAAAGGATTCTGTCCCCACAAACACGTGCACAGCCTGGGAGTGGCTGCCCCAAGTGCCACTCAACAAACCACATGTACACCCACCCACACACACACACACATGTAATGCAGCCTTATCTGACTTAGGATACAGTGTGGCCCAGGTGGGGGTGTCCTGGTTGTGCACACAAATCCATGCCAGGTAAGTGTGTCTGGCATCTGTTTACCTGTGGCAAATATGCTGACCGATGCGTGTGACTTGTACAGGCACACGCCGTACAGCAATGGACAGAGCCATGTGCATGCTTTGCCCATTGAATAGTATTGAGACGGGTGCATGTTGTCTTTTGAAATACGCGCCTGTACAGCAATGGACAGAGCCATGCGCACGCTTTGCCCATTGAATAGTATTGAGACAGGTGCATGTTGTCTTCCGAGATACGCGCCATACAGCAATGGACAGAGCCGTGCGCACGCTTTGCCCATTGAATAGTATTGAGACGGGTGCGTGTTGACTTTCGAAATACGCGTCGTACAGCAGTGGACAGAGCCGTGCGCACGCTTTGCCCATTGAATAGAATTGAGACGGGTGCGTGTTGTCTTTCGAGATACATGCCGTACAGCAATGGACAGAGCCGTGCGCACGCTTTGCCCATTGAATAGTATTGAGACAGGTGCGTGTTGTCTTTCGAAATACGCACCGTACAGCAATGAACAGAGCCGCGTGCACGCTTTGCCCATTGAATAGTATTGAGACGGGTGCGTGTTGTCTTCCGAGATACGCACCGTACAGCAATGAACAGAGCCGTGCACACGTTTTGCCCATTGAATAGTATTGAGACGGGTGCGTGTTCTCTTTCGAAATAAGCGCCATACAGCAATGGACAGAGCCATGCGCATGCAATGCCTATTCACTGTCATGGAGATGGGCGCGTATTTTGAAAGACTACAGTTGGCTCAATACAACAATGTTGCAAACTCAATGGTGTAATGAATCTCAACATTTGAACAATGCAGAAGGCATGTACGAGTCGTGCAGTTAAAGGGATTGGGCAATATCATAAGATGCAAACGTGTTGGATCTATCACTTTGAATGCATGGGACAGAGCCTGCCTCTGCAGCACACATTTAAGGCTGTCTGGTCCCCTGAGAGCTCCCTTGCCTGAACTACATGCTACAGATCTACAACTCTCTGCTACCACTGCTGCTGTCTCTGCATCCTCTGGCCACTGCATAGGCACATACTCTGGAAAGGGCCCCAGCCTTCACAGAGGAGGAGAACCAGGTTCTGCTGGATGGGGTCCTTCCACAGTATAGCAAGCTGTATGGGAAACCAGGGGAGCAGGTGAGTGTGCAGTCCCCTGCCTTCCTAATTGTGCATGTTGTCTGACTACCAGTACTAGCAGTGTGTACGCCAGTGGCTAGCATGCTCACTGAGTATTTTCCACCCCCAAAGTGTGTAGCTACATGCACTGAACAGGTACAGTGCAGTCACAGTGCATCTAATTTTACTCTGGCAATGTTTCCATGTTGGACTTTCTGGGCAACTGTTCATAGCTATTGTTACACTACCTGTGTCCATCATAGGCCTCAGTGATAGAGATCTGTAAATCAAACTGTGTAATGCACCCAGATGTTGCATGTGTACTTATGGCCTTTTTACTGTGTCATCCTCACAGGTTGCTGCCCACCAGAAGCAGGAAATCTGGTTAACCATCGCCCGGGCAGTCAGATCTGTGGGGGGTCTACCAGCGCCGGATCCACAACTGCCAAAAGAGGTGGCAGAACCTTGGTGACTGGACCTGAAAGATCGCAAGGGTCCAGCTGAAGCTGTTGCCTCCTCGCAGGTGGGGCAGACACACTGACCCACCACATGCTCCGGATTCTGGCGGTGGTCTTCCCTGACCTGGATGGGCAGCTGAAAGCCAGACAGCAGCAAGGAGGGGGTAAGTGCTAGCCTTGTCAGGGGACTATGTGCCACATGCTCTTTGCACTCCTTTAGCCTGGTTAGACTTCCACAGTACATCTGTCTTGTAGTCCAGGACTCGTGTCCCTCACTTGTATCAAGCCCCATCCTCAACTCATACACAGGTGTAGCCCAAACAGTCTGTGACTCAGGTCACTTGGGTACTGCGTCCTTTTAGTTACCTGAGGTTGAAGATGGGGCCAGCATCAGTTACAGGAACTTTGTCATTGGCTCAACGGGTGTTACAATTGCTCACACAATGCCTGTAATCTGACATGTACTCTGTGTGTGCCATTAACATGTGTCCATGATACTGCTCAGACGCACCACACGTGTGGGGTATTTGCGACACACCCATGATGCAAGTGAGACCAATGTTGGAGCCTCTGACGTATGTACATCATGTGTGTCACACATGCATAGCCTGTCACACATGCATAGCCACCTGCCTAGTGTTCTGGGTAATACCATGTGTTAGGGTCTGGGGCTAGTCCTCTCTCAGTGACCATGTACTGACATCACATGACCAGTGGGCAGTGGAATAAAAGTTGGTCCTACCTTTGTCTCATTGCTTGATATTGCCATTGGATGGATTCCGGTATCCTGGTCTCCTGGTTGCTGTTTGCTGGAAGATACCTGCTGTCCTGGATTCTTTTTCCCACCTTTCTCACGGGCTCGTGAGATGAGTTTTTTTGTCCCTGCCCTTGCTTCCTCTGCTTGAGTTTCCTTTCCCTTCCCTAGATAGATAGTGGCTGTCCCGTTAATTACTTTTTCCTTTTTCCCCCCTCATTTTGTTCCCAGCGTTTGTTATAGGTTTTGGTTGTTCGGGGGCTCCCGTTCGCCGAATCTTGTTGTGTTTTCTGTGTTTACGGGGTTCCCGAGTGCCTCCTACCAATTACTTTTCCCTTTAACCCTTTTTTCAGGCATAGACAAAGCTTGTCATATTCCTTTTTCCCCTCGTAATCGTAACGCAATAACGAAGGATACAGTGCTAGTGAACTCCTGACTGGCCAGACGATTCAAGAGACGTTATCTTGAATTGCCTTCTTTTTTCTCCTGTGCCCAGTGCCTTCACGAAGCAGAGCCTGCGCCGCCCACTGGTAAGAGAGGTTGTGCATGTGTGTCAGGACGTGGTCACTGGTGTTGGGATAGTGCAGTGTGGAACATTTACATATGAAGGGTATGTCTTTTTTCTGTTTTACATTGGCGCACTCATAGTGATTATTCTTGTGGGTGCTCAGTGGGCAGGGGAAGGGGACTGGTGCGTACTTCGTTCCTGTAGTGCTCGGGCTGGGTGGAATCCAACAGAATATCAAGCCCACGAAAAATAGCACTGCCCGGACGAGTATGGATGAGGACGGGAACCCATTAGGTGGGGGTACGGGTGGTCCCTCAATGCAGGACATAACGGGGGCTGTACACACGTTACAGGCACAGGTACAGGACCTACAGCAAGAGAACGTGGGTCTGAAACAAGAACTAGTGGCTGTAAGGGCCAGAGAGCAGCTGCAACACAGGGGGACGGATCCGGTTATACAGCCTGCCACCTTTCAGTATGGCGGTGGGGCGGGACAAAGTGCTGTTGGTGGTAGCAATTCTATAGTGGTGACAGTGACATCTCCGGTTGCTGTACCTCTGGCCCCTCCTGAGAGGTTTACTGGGGATAGCGGCAAATTCGGGATTTTTATGAACCAGTGCCAGCTACACTTTATGTGTAGACCGAGCGCCTTCCCCGATGACTCTGCGAAGGTAGCCTTCACGATATCTTATTTGGCTGGTAACGCTGCTCAGTGGTCTATCCCTTTGGTGGAAAGCGATGATCGTGTGCTGTATAACTATT
Organism: Lissotriton vulgaris; assembly: GCF_964263255.1. Classification (NCBI taxonomy): domain Eukaryota; kingdom Metazoa; phylum Chordata; class Amphibia; order Caudata; family Salamandridae; genus Lissotriton; species Lissotriton vulgaris. Next base: position 1,889,633,605 of record NC_141689.1, on the reverse strand, counting down.
CAGCGTTTAAGGAATTGATGCAGGGTTTGTTCGCCAAGCATGCATTCATGCAGGCGAGCGATGCAGAGCTCCTGAAGCTACGGCAGGGCAGGCAGGATTTGTTGTCTTATATATCCTCCTTTAATCGGTTGATATCCGAGACTCATTGGCCAATTGAAAAGAGGACGTCCCTGTTTTATCAGGGTCTTTGTGAAGAGCTAAAGGACATAGTATCACAGGTGGTGAACCCGCCTGAGGACTGTGCGGCATTTATTGACCTTGTGGTCAAGTTAAACCATCGGGTATCAGAGCGGTGTGGAGAACGCAGTCAGTTCCAGGCTTCCCGGGGTAGCTATGTGAGAGCTGAGGCAAAGCCAGTGGGGGAGAGTAAGACAGCGCCCGAGCCCATGGAAATAGGAGGGGTGAGGGGACCATTGACCCCGGAGGAGAAAAAGAGGAGGAGAGAGAAAAACCTATGTCTATATTGTGGACAGGGAGGTCATTTCGCAAGGGAATGTCCGGTAAAACCGTCAGGTGTAGGGTTTGGCAAAAAGGTAGCCTGTATACAGGTGGGCCGTCATACGTGTGAAGAACGGAACAAACAGTATGAGGTTATCGGAGCCTTAGACCAAGCCCCAAGACATTTCGTTATCAATGCCCATTTGTTGCTTTCGGTACAGAACCATGTCCCTGTGTCGGTGTTGCTGGATTCCGGTGCTACTGGAAACTTCATAGATATCTCCATGGCAGAGAAACTGATGATTCCTTGTCAACTTAAAGAACAACCGGAGCCAGTGAGGGCCATCGATGGTACAGAGTTAACCTCTGGTTGCATCACTCGTCAGACCGCTCCCCTGTAAATGTAAATGTAAATGTAAAGTAAATGTATGTGTCTTGTAAAGCGCACTGCTGCCCTGAGACGTCGTGGCGCTGTAGACCGCTGGGGAACCCGTCCTGGTTATCCCTGTGAGATGGTCCCTACTGGGTATCTCCAAGGTGAAACCAGGCATCCCCGGCGAATGTGGGGGGCCGTTGTAGAGATGAGGCAAGCTAATGCCCAGAGTTGCCGAATGTGATCCTTGGTTAGAGTAGGCACCGAGGCGAGAATTATCGAGTCCGCTGACCCTGGTCCACGACCCTGCCGCGTCGGGAATTGAACCCTGGTCCGAGTCCGTTCTCTGCTTCCGGGTCTGCCGCCTCTTACCAGTGAGCCACACCACTCTACACTTCGCTCTTATTGTGTGAGAATGGGCATTCTGAAGTGGTGATCTTCGATCTGATTGATGCCCCTTCTTTCGGGTTGGTGTTGGGGTTCCGTGGTTGCAGAAGCATAACCCTAAGATCGACTGGGTACAGAGACTGGTGACTTTAGATTCAGTGCATTGTCTGAGGAACTGTTATAATGTGGCTGGGGAGCGGATTAACCCTTTGTCCTGTGCTGTGGCTGATGTAAGATCCGTTCCGCCACAGTATTCTGCCTTTAAGGACGTTTTTGACAAAGGATGTGCTCAAGGTCTTCCTCCGCATCGGTCTTACGACTGTAAGATCGATTTGGTGCCAGGGGTTCCGCTACCATGTAGCCGCGTATATGCACTGTCAGAACCCGAAGAGTTACATCTGAAGGAATACATCGATGAGATGTTGCAGTTAGGTTTCATCCGTCCCTCCTCCTCGCCTGTGTCATCGGCCATATTTTTCATTCCAAAGAAGGAAGGGACATTGAGGGCTTGTGTGGATTATAGAACATTGAATATGGCCACAGTAAAGAACAGGTACCCTCTTCCACTCATCTCCGTGTTACTGGACCAGCTCCGCAAAGCAACGGTATTTACCAAACTAGATTTGCGGGGCGCCTACCATCTTATACGGGTTCGACCCGGTGATGAATGGAAGATGGCATTTAAAACCAAGTATGGCCTGTTTGAGTACACTGTTATGCCATTTGGCTTATGTAATGCGCCAGCGGCATTCCAGGTTGTTATCAACGAGGTCCTCAGCAAATATCTAGACCGAACAGTTATCCTCTATTTGGACGATATCCTTGTCTATTCTGAGATTGGGGCAGAGCATACTGAACACGTAATGCAAGTGTTACAGACATTAAAGGAACATCAATTGTACGCTAAGTTGGAAAACTGTCAGTTTTGTACCCCGGAGGTGGAGTTCTTGGGATTCAATATTTCGGCGGGAGGTATCCGGATGGACCCAAAGAAAATACAGGCCATTGTGACCTGGCCTGTGCCGACTACCGTGAAAGCAGATTCAGGTGCTCCTAGGCTTCGCGAATTTTTATCGGCGGCTTATATCACATTTCTCCGATATAGTGGCACCCATGACCCACCTCTTGAGGAAGGGTATCCCCTTTGATTGGACCAGTGAGACTCAGGACGCTTTTCGATTATTGCTGAGGCAGTTTACCTCGGCACCTGTGTTGGTGCATCCTGATCCTGCCCTGCCGTTTTTTGTAGAAACTGACGCGTCTATGTGTGCCGTGGGTGGGGTGTTATCCCAACGTGATGAAGCCTCTGGTCATATGCATCCCATCGCCTTTTTCTCTAAAACATTGTTGCCAGCGGAACGTAACTATACTGTGGCAGAACGGGAATTGTTGGCTGTAAAATTGGCTTTTGAGGAGTGGCGCCACTATTTATGGGGCGCTAGGCATGTTATTACCATCTATACTGACCACAAAAATCTAGAGTTTTTTCGTTCTGCAAGGGTGTTAACACCTCGACAGATGCGATGGGTTTCATTCTTCAATGAATATGACTTCATCATTACCTATAGACCTGCGGCTCAGTAGATTAAATCTGATGCTCTTTCTCGGATCCATGTTGATCCTAAGGAAGAAGGTTCCTTGAGTTAAGGCAGGGCTATGATTGAAGGAGAAAGGATTATAGGGGCTTTGATTATGGATGACTTCCCTGCACTAGTGAAAGAGCGGCTGAACCAGTTGGATCTGGCTCCTTGGTTGTCGTTGCCCCAGGTTACAGTAAATGAGGGGTTATTATATCATGAGAGTAAATTGTTTATTCCCCCCGTACTGAGGGATGTGGTTTTGGAGTGGTGTCATTCCTCCGCCTTGGTGGCGCATCCGGGGATACGGAAAACGAAGGACTTGTGTATGAGGTGGTTTTGGTGGGACTCCATGATCAGTGACATTCAGGGATATGTGCGTGCTTGTCCTATATGTGCCATCAGCAAGCCTTCGCACTGTAAGCCCTCTGGGCTCCTGCAACCCTTGGAGGTAACTCCTGCCCCTTGGCACACCATAAGTATGGATTTTGTGACCGAATTACCATCTGTCTCTGGATATACCGCCATAATGGTGGTGGTGGATTTATTCACCAAAATGGCGCATTTTATTCCGCTTTCCAAAATCCCTACGGCAAAAGAGATGGCTGTGTTTTTTATGTCCTCAGTCGTACGGTTACATGGGTTACCGCATGTGATAATATCTGACCGGGGGGCACAGTTCGTGTCTCATTTCTGGACTGAGCTTTGTTTGGTACTCAAGACGGAGATACGATTGTCTTCGGCATACCATCCTCAGTCTGATGGTCAGACTGAGCGAACGAATCAGACGATGGAGCAATATTTGAGATGTCTGGTTACGTCTTTGTCATGCGATTGGGTGACTGTCCTACCCATAGCGGAGTTTGCCTATAATAACAGTCTGCATTCCGCTCTGGGTATGACCCCTTTCTATTGTTCCCTTGGATACCATCCTAGAGCTGTAGCTATTCAACCTACAGGACGCGTACCAGCCATTGATGATGTGTGTGGGCGATTGAGAGACATCTGGGGTTTGGCCAGGGAAAGCTTAGTTGATGCCAAGGCTGCTATGAAGGTACAGGCAGACAAACATCGGGCCCCGGCTCCCTCATATAAGGTGGGTGATCTAGTGTGGCTGGCGTCTCGTAATCTGAGATTGCAGGGATCACGCAAATTGCAGCCTCGGTTTGTGGGTCCTTTTCCAGTAACTCAGGTTATTAATCCGGTGGCTATGAAGCTCAGGTTACCACAAGACTATGGGGTGCATCCTGTGTTTCAAACATCATTGCTGAAGCCCTACATACCCTCGGTTCAGGTGTTGCCCCCTCCTCCGCCGGTGGTGATTGATGGACAGGAGGAATTCGAGGTGCAGGCTATCCTAGATTCCAAGCAGGTCAGGGGTCGTCTTTACTATCTGGTGGATTGGAAGGGATACAAACAGGAGGACAGGACTTGGGAGCCAGCTGGGGGGGTGCATGCACCTCGTTTGGTTCGATTGTTTCATAGACAACATCCCCTGAAACCCCGCCCGGTGGGGAGGATCATTGGGGGGGGGGGGTACTGTTAGGGTCTGGGGCTAGTCCTCTCTCAGCGACCATGTACTGACATCACATGACCAGTGGGCAGTGGAATAAAAGTTGGTCCTACCTTTGTCTCATTGCTTGATATTGCCATTGGATGGATTCCGGTATCCTGGTCTCCTGGTTGCTGTTTGCTGGAAGATACCTGCTGTCCTGGATTCTTTTCCCCACCTTTCTCACGGGCTCGTGAGATGAGTTTTTTTTGTCCCTGCCATTGCTTCCTCTGCTTGAGTTTCCTTTCCCTTCCCTAGATAGATAGTGGCTGTCCCGTTAATTACTGTTCCCTTTTTCCCCCCTCATTTTGTTCCCAGCATTTGTTATAGGTTATGGTTGTTCGGGGGCTCCCGTTCGCCGAATCTTGTTGTGTTTTCTGTGCCCTTTATTGAGGTTGTTCAAAGAGGACGCAGTGGGTTTTCGAAGTGTTTAGCTTCGTTTCAGCGCCTCCACACTTAGACGCCTCTCGGCATCGTTTTAGGCGGAAATGACATTTCGGGTCATTCCGCGAAGGGCTTAGCTTACGAACGCTGGGATTTACGGGGTTCCCGAGTGCCTCCTACCATTTACTTTTCCCTTTAACCCGTGTATAGAAGACGAAGGTTTTTTTTTCAGGCATAGACAAAGGTTGTCATATTCCTTTTTCCCCTCGTAATCGTAACGCAATAACGAAGGATACAGTGCTAGTGAACTCCTGACTGGCCAGACGATTCAAGAGACGTTATCTTGAATTGACGTCTTTTTTTTCATGTGCCCAGTGCCTTCACGAAGCAGAGCCTGCGCCGCCCACTGGTAAGAGAGGTTGTGCATGTGTGTCAGGACGTGGTCACTGGTGTTGGGATAGTGCAGTGTGGAACATGTACCTATGAAGCGTATGTCTTTTTTCTGTTTTACATAGGTGCAGAAGCGTGGAGGAGGGAGCTGTATCCTAACGTTTCATAAGGGTGGAAGACTTAGTGTCTCCTCAAATACAACCCTCATTCCAGGCTCATTGGCGCACTCATAGTGATTATTCTTGTGGGTGCTCAGTGGGCAGGGGAAGGGGACTGGTGCATACTTCGTTCCTACAGTGCTCGGGCTGGGTGGAATCCAACACCATGTAACACATGCACCATGACAGTAATGCCTACTCCAGCCATCGAATGCTCTATGTTCTCCCATGTGTCAGCTCACATATTGGGCATTGTGAAAAGTGCCTTCATGTGTCTGCCTCTGTGTCATTGTGGTGTGGCCTCGCAGCGTGGACTCCTGGAGGGTTTTAACAGTTTGGGGGGGCAGCCATCTGAGATGTGTTGAGGGGAGAAAGGAGGCCCTCTGGGGTGTGGTCACGAGTCACAACCCACAAAGCACCCTGCTGTGGTCATGAGCCGTGTGCACGTGTCATCGACGCAACACTTCACTGAGGAATAAGGAACAATGATATGAGATGACAAAAGATCACAGTTGAGGTGTCATTTTATTGCACAAAACACATGTATTTCAATAAAACGCATTTCTAGTGAATACTTTTTAAGAAAACCTGGCTTCACTCTGCCAGGAGTACATGCTAAATAGAGCTTGCTTCTAAAATGCTGCGAGGCAAGCTGAAATGAGTAACTCCTAAAAATGCATAATGGAAAACTGCCAGAGATTCAAAGACATGGAGTACATTTTTTATGAAATCATAGTGCCTAGAATCAAGCCTTTCTGATGAGAACTACAAGGCAAGCTGGACTGAGGATCCATTAGAAATCACATTTAAATCAGCTAGAGACTTCAGAAAGACACAGAATACATTCTATGACAATGTAGAGAACTTGAAACAAGCCTTCATGAAGAGAATAATTCCTGCAGGTTAAACAGTTTAAAGAGACCCAGAATGTGAGGGGCCAGGATTATTGAAACGGCACAATTGAAATTGCTTAGGGAATGAAACCTACTCTTGACTGCAAAGCTATTAATGCACTTGTTAAGTGTAGGAGGAACAACGTTATTGCTTTGCAATTGCAATAATGTTTTTTAGAATAAGGGCGAAGCAGAGGAGAGAGAGAAGGACAATTTTAAAGTGCCAGAAACAATTAGAGCTTCAGCCAAAGATGCTTAGATAGGGGCTGAAGGAGGCCACACAGGCGTCAGTGACCCAATGGGTCACTGCCACGAGGTAGTCTCTTGAATGGTCTGAGGAACAGATTTTTATACTCTTTCACTGATGAACTATTGCCATGAGGATGACGACATTATCAGGTGTCCCTACAGGACATGACACATTTTGGTCTTGTCTGGAACATTTTTAAGAACACAGAAGTGTCACCCACGCTATAGGGCGTTTCTCAAAAGGTCACAGGATGTTTGACAATGAATCACAATGAAATTGCACATCTATTGACCATGATTTCCGTCACTTTGGGGAAACTTTTATAAGAAAGAGAAACATTTAGAACGTTGTTGGTTGCATGTCTTGGTTACATTAAGGCTAGCAACAGACACAATAATATGAAAGATGACAGATGGCAAGTGGCCACAACCATCAGGTATTGCGTTATGTCTCTTTTAGCTCGGGAAGTTCCCTGTTCTTGCGGTATTGCTATTCGTGCGGTATCTACGTGGGTGTAAGAGAAGAGGTGCAGATCGAGGAAGTGGGGGCTTCGGGGGAGCTGAGCCTCACTGAGAAGATTTGTATGAGAGAGACATTTTGGGGCCTTTTCATAGAAAAAGAACAGCTGGGACAGTTTGGTCAATTTAACAGATTCCTTTTATGCTAGCGGGTGGGGGCTTATCAGGGTCTCATGCCTCAAGGGTGGGCAGAATTGGCCCGGGGTAAAAAACAGACTCTGCGTCATCTCCCCCCTTTTCGTTCATTTCAAAAAGAATGAAATTATACGTGCTACGTGTCAATTCTGCCATTCGCAGGAGGTGCAGGAAGTGCTACGGACATGTGGTGCTGGCTGAGGAGCATAATGCTCATTAGGACACATCCCACATGTTTAGAGACAAGTATGACACATGCTCTTTTCTGTGACTGTAGGCCAGTGTGTGCAAACATAACATCCTGCCCTGTCAACTGTCCCCTTGTCCCATCTTTATCAATGGCTATTTATTCAGTTTGGTACAATATCCCTGTGTCATTTAAGCAGTATCTGAGGTATAGCAAGCACTGTGATCATGATACATTTATAATCATTATAATGGCAGTAATAGTATTCAATGCTACTAGTAGCCCACATTGTGCACACATTGTCATTTTTTTTCCTAATTGTTCAGAAAGTCTTGAGGCATTGTTCTAATCGTTGGTACGTGTGGTTAGTGTGACTAGTTGGAAGAATGTCTTATCTTCTGCTGTCCTTTAAGTCTTTAAAAAAAGGTCTGCTGAGTAATTATGTAGAGCCTCAGAGATGATACCTGGAAACAGAAAAATTAACCGCTGGTGCCTGTCTTCAAGTAATTTGAGAGGTTTTCAAGCACTTCTATTACCTAGGCACTTTCAAAAAATGAAGAAAACAAAGTGATGAAGAAGGAAAAGATATCTCGTCACAACTTGTAGACTGAGGGGTTGGGGCATTTGAAGTTCCAGACGTCTTTAGGTAATGTATTGTTGGGGTTCACTTACACTCTTCCCTTCTCTGCTGTGTAGCACCTGCAACCCATCAGGATGAACTTGGGATACCATCCCCACTTTGTACTTTTTCATGGGACGGACGTTGTAATGAGGCTGTCCTTGATGAGAAGCAGGGGACGGCAGTGGAGGTTTTCTTGTTGGGGCGGAGTCACTGCTTTCTTTGTATGAGAACCATGGATCAAGAAAGTCAGTCACTAGCACTTGAAGTGAACGTAGGGGTCCTTGGATGATAGTATCAAGAGGCTTGGCCTACTCTGGGTAGCACGGAGCTGCCTCAGTTGAGTTGTGCTTTCCTGGAGGAGGCCTGGCCTGCGGCGAGCAGGGATCTGCCTCTCCTCTAATCCTTCTTTGTTGTTGCTGGTCTGCTGGAGTGAACATTGTACCTGTGGGGTACCTCAGATGACACTATTGGTGCAGGTTGAGCTTGCCCTCCTTTGTCTGGCCATGCTCCTTTCTTGGTGTGGGAGCTGTGGATCCAGGATGTCACCTGGCTAGAGGCAGTGTTGTCTGGTGTCCCTTCTTCAGGAAGGGCTTACAGAACCTAACAATGTTAGTCTTTGCAGTGCTACTCATGGACAACAGAGCAAGTGGAAGTGCATCAATCCAGGTCAGTTCAGTGGATGCACAAATCTTCCTTATATGATCTTTCAACACTCAGTTCTTTCTCTCAACATTGCACCCTGCTTGCTGATGACAGGCACATTGTAGTCTCTTGTGTAGCTCCTTGCCCCTTGCACAACCCCTCAATCATGTGTGAGATGAACAGTGGTCAATTGTCAGAACACAACAGCATAGGCACTTAAAAGTGTGGAATGAACTCCTTCAGGAGGAATTTTGGCAATAATTTATACATTGCAGTTCTTGGATCGGTGTACCAATACGTACTTGCAGTTTCAATAGGGGGCTATGTTGAAGAAGTCCATTTCATGTGGGTAAAAAGTGGCCTGGGGTAGTGGAAGTACCCTTTTTTCCAATTTAGCCTTAGTACCAGCATTTAGAAAAACAGTCTGATCACATCCTACAAGTGATAAACAATGAAAAAGACGGGCCTTGGGAACAAGCATTATCATTGGTAAACATATCTTTCCATTTAAGCCCAGACTGCACTTCTGATAGTGGTTAGAGTATAAAAATTTGTACACTTATTTCCAATATTTAGCAATTTGACGCTATGCATATTGCTTACAGGATGTTCTCCAATTAGATGCAAATATTTGCAGAAGCTTCATAGCAAGACTGATAATTCTTTGCTTTCAAAATAAAATGTTCACAAAACAAAATGCTAAAATATTTCACTAAACTACTGGAATAAGTTAGGCACCAATTCTTTGCAACATAAAAATAAACAAGCGTTGTTAAATTCAGTAGGTCTCAAAATTATTTGTTACCCTCTTGGCTTTGTCAATGCACCCCAGTATTGTAGTCCCTGGCTTATGTACTGCTTAAAAAAGCATTCTAGTACATTCACCTTACAGTATAAATTACAAAATATTTCCTGCAACCTTGAAGAACCTAAAAAAAAAAAACTATTACATATTTTTTTTTTTTTTTTAATGCACACCTTCACCCAGAATTGTAATTTGGCGCTAGATACCAGATCCTTATTGTTCCTTACAACTCAAGTGTACTCCTTTCATCCACCTTGGATAGATCAGTAAACCTAGTTGCATATGAACCTGTGACTATCAAGTCAACCACAGACTCACGTTCTCTGTATGTCATGCATATTGTGTAAACGCCGTCCACAATTTCAAAAACCTAATTTTGTAATAGCAAACATCAACTGTGAGTGCTCTCTTCCGAAACCCTACCACATTAGTGCTGCATTCTGGCCATAAGCCTGTGCCTGCCTTAGCTGCTGCGAAATTCAGACGCAGGTAAGAATGAATTATTCTGTACTTAGTATCTTAGGGCTGCAGTATTTTGTTTAATCTTAGTATTGTTAATCTAGCTGACAAGGTAGGCTTTTGCATTTTGTACATTGAAATATGGATGCCAATAGACGTTCATCAGGTCTATAATGAAAAAGTATTTTCTGAATTATAATTGGTCTTCTAAATAGGGAGATATTCTTATGCATTTGAAACTGAAAGTATTTTCTTTTCTGCCAGGAAACTATTATTACTTATATTGATGGCATTTTTTGTCTTTTTAACATTGTGGGCCATAGAACATTATTTTGTAAATATCTATTTTCAATAAGGAAGAAGATATTTTGTATGTTACCAGCAAGGCACTTTACTCATTTTTACAATCTTTGTTCATTGCTCTATTTTTGTCAATCTAGATGTTGTGGGGCATGTTGAATAGAATGAGGATTCAAAAATAGAAAGGGAAAAGCTGCATTTTACCCTGTATTACATCTTCTACCATTGGGCTCTGGGAGGTCATGGATGACAGTCCTTGACCTCAAATTATTATGTCATTTTTTCTTTTGCGTGGCTGGCCTATTATTTGCTACTGGGCCAAGTCTAGGGTGTAATAGCAACCAGGAAACATAAAAAAGGTTGCTGTGTGATGTGGTCAATTAATGCCTGTAAAATCCTTCCTCCCCCTCTTCCTACCACTTGACTCAATATTCAAGTGGGAGGAACCTTTATCAAGTGGTCAAGTGCGCCAGAAATTTTTAGGTGAGAAGCGTGGGGTGTGGCAGTCAAAGTACAGAATGAACTTCAATCAGGGTGTAATGAGTTAAAACAAGGGAGCCTATGTAAAACCGTGCTCAAAAGACTTAATTAATAGCCTTGAAGGCAGCTACTTGGTAGCCAGACACAGTATATACTCAGTTACAGTGGGTGTGCTTGGCACGTACCCAGATGTTCCTGCTGATCACTTCTCACTGCAGTGCATAAGAGAGATGTAACCCCATAAATAAGATCTCGCTACACATGAGTGAAAGCCTGTGGTGTCACTGTGAGCAGAAGAGCTGAGAAAGGCCCATAAGCCAGGCAAGAGAGGTAGAGAGACTCTACATGTAAACTGAGGGAAGGAGAGGTAGCTGCTGAAAAAGGAGAAGAGCAGAGGGCACTTTCTATAATGTGGAGAGAGAAATCAAAAGGCGTCGGACGCTGCCAGGCCCGAGAGAGGAAACCACAAAGTGACTTGATGAAGGGGAAATTTGGTGACTGTCGTTATCTGAATGACAGGTGCAGCTAAAATGGCAACTTATTATGTCAGAAATTCCCAAATGCGGAAACTTTAACCATGCACGAATTTACAACTTCAAAGTACATTTAGATACACTGAAAGGGTGACATTTCACGGTCCTGGGACAATAAATCAAGGCATTCTAATTGGAGGGGGTGCTTTTGCAAATCCATGGCAAAATAGATGTACAAATGATAGAGAAAAATACCTCTCTCATTTATATGGTAGAAGAACCCTTTTCAACATTCAATGATGAGCATTGGCGAAGTCCTGGCATTTAAAGGCACATTTCTGGAGTGCAAATCAAACTCATGCAAATAATAATATTTTAAATCAATGGAAAGACTTAAAAAATGTGATTTACAATGAAAAACACACTACATGCTCATGTCAACCACCACTGCTATGTAATTGCAACAAGCTTCTCCAACCAGCAGCTCTTGAGCCACTGGTAGCTTTCTAGTATGTAGCTCAGTTTACGAAATTATAACCTATTTGTGCTTAGTTGAATTAATGTATGTATATCAATGTTGAAAAGCATGTATTTGATGAAAAAAAATGGAGTATTTTCAAAACGCGTAAGGCGATATTTGAAGGAACAATTGTTGAATTTGCCAATATATGTAAATCTTATTTTTGACTAATAAATCATGCAGCATTGGGAGCCTTATTCCCCATATTGTTTCCTTGGTGCGTTTTAATTATTATTATTTTTTTTTTTAACCTAGAAGCTTTCCATGTTAACCACCCACGTTGGGCACCAGCTGTTGAGGGGAGAAAGGAGGCCCTCTGGGGTGTGGTCACGAGTCACAACCCACAAACCACCCTGCTGTGGTCATGAGCCGTGTGCACGTGTCATCGACGCAACACTTCACTGAGGAATAAGGAACAATGATATGAGATGACAAAAGATCACAGTTGAGGTGTCATTTTATTGCACAAAACACATGTATTTCAATAAAACGCATTTCTAGTGAATACTTTTTAAGAAAACCTTGCTTCACTCTGCCAGGAGTACATGCTAAATAGAGCTTGCTTCTAAAATGCTGCGAGGCAAGCTGAAATGAGTAACTCCTTAAAATGCATAATGGAAAACTGCCAGAGATTCAAAGACATGGAGTACATTTTTTATGAAATCATAGTGCCTAGAATCAAGCCTTTCTGATGAGAACTACAAGGCAAGCTGGAGTGAGGATCCATTAGAAATCACATTTAAATCAGCTAGAGACTTCAGAAAGACACAGAATACATTCTATGACAATGTAGAGAACTTGAAACAAGCCTTTATGAAGAGAATAATTCCTACAGGTTAAACAGTTTAAAGAGACCCAGAATGTGAGGGGCCAGGATTATTGAAACGGCACAATTGAAGTTGCTTAGGGAATGAAACCTACTCTTGACTGCAAAGCTATTAATGCACTTGTTAAGTGTAGGAGGAACAACGTTATTGCTTTGCAATTGCAATAATGTTTTTTAGAATAAGGGCGAAGCAGAGGAGAGAGAGAAGGACAATTTTAAAGTGCCAGAAACAATTAGAGCTTCAGCCAAAGATGCTTAGATAGGGGCTGAAGGAGGCCACACAGGCGTCAGTGACCCAATGGGTCACTGCCACGAGGTAGTCTCTTGAATGGTCTGAGGAACAGATTTTTATACTCTTTCACTGATGAACTATTGACATGAGGATGACGACATTATCAGGTGTCCCTACAGGACATGACACATTTTGGTCTTGTCTGGAACATTTTTAAGAACACAAAAGTGTCACCCACGCTATAGGGCGTTTCTCAAAAGGTCACAGGATGTTTGACCATGAATCACAATGAAATTGCACATCTATTGACCAGGATTTCCGTCACTTTGGGGAAACTTTTATAAGAAAGAGAAACATTTAGAAAGTTGTTGGTTGCATGTCTTAGTTACATTAAGGCTAGCAGCAGACACAATAATATGAAAGATGACAGATGGCAAGTGGCCCCAACCATCAGGTATTGCGTTATGTCTCTTTTAGCTCGGGAAGTTCCCTGTTCTTGCGGTATTGCTATTCTTGCGGTATCTACGTGGGTGTAAGAGAAGAGGTGCAGATCGAGGAAGTGGGGGCTTTGGGGGAGCAGAGCCTCACTGAGAAGATTTGTATGAGAGAGACATTTTGGGGCCTTTTCATAGAAAAAGAACAGCTGGGACAGTTTGGTCAATTTAACAGATTCCTTTTATGCTAGCGGGTGAGGGCTTATCAGGGTCTCATGCCTCAAGGGTGGGCAGAATTGGCCTGGGGTAAAAAACAGACTCTGCGTCAGATGTGACTATAGGTTCTGCACATTGGTTCATACATAGGTGTGTCACCCCTTGACTGTGCACATTGGTGTATGCAACATCACGGTGCAGGCTGATTATGTAGAGTCTCATCAGACTGAAGTGCACATGTGTAGGGATTCTTGTTTCCAGTCACTGTAACGTCTCATTTCTTGAATTTGTGATAAACTGAGTCCTCATGATGTGGGTGGCAGAGTGTGAACATGTGTACCTGTTGTCTACAGAGCTTTCATTCCCCACAGACCTTTCATTGTTCCAAAGTGCAGACAGTTGTTGTGTGGATGCACTGTCCCTGTGACAGTAGACAGTGAAGTCTGACTCACCAGACAGGCCAGTGCCATGGCATTCAACTTGCAAACGTGTGATCTGGTAGCAGTGTAATCTGTCCTGCATGAACCCAATTGACTATCAGGACATGAGAACATCATTGTGTGTAGTGATGGAAGCATATCCCGCATATCGACATAGACTCTGCCCATCCCTTTTCCTGACACATGTACTGAGTAATTGGCAGGGGCTGGCATGTGTGTGGAGTGACACATTTCAATGTGTTATCTTGGATCTCCAACAACTGTCTATGTGGTGCACATGTGCACAAATGATTTGTGGCATCCAACATGCGCCAGATGGATGTCTCCATGGATAGGATATAAATGAGGGGAGTATTTGAGTGGCAGACTGTCAAAAGTCTTGTTCACATAGGTGTTTGCACGGTTGGCAAATGATGTGAAGACTTGCTCTGAGATGAGCGCAACTTACTGTGGTGTGTCAGGTCAATACAGTTGACTGATGGGGATCTGTTTCACCTGCTTACTTACAGATACATCGGAAGCCACGGGGGAGACAGCTCCATGGACCAGGAGGAGCAGCAGAGCCAGACTGGGCCATCCGCCGAGGATTCGGAGGGTGAGGGGAGCCACATCGATGGGACCTCAGCACCATCAACCTCAGCTGAGGAACACAGCTCGTCGGATGATGAGTCCCTTGTGAAGGTGGGTGCCAGCAGTCAGCAAATACCATCAAGCAGATCTGTCCCCGCAACCACCATCACCACCCTCCCATCTGCTCCAATCCCAGAGGTCCATGGAGGGTCCCATGTCAGGGACCATGTCTCCTGTGCACCAGGCACCGCATTCCCTGCCTCTGTCTCCCCTGGTGCCCTGAGTGTGGAGTATGTGGACTTGCTTAAGCAGATCCATGTAGGGCAGACATCTATGCTGAGTGTCCTCCATGCACACACCAGTTTGTTGACACAACTGGTGTCGTTCATGGAGGACATCTCTTCTAGCATGTCTGCCCTACAGCAGACCAACTAGTCCATGGACTCCTCACTGATGGCAGCAGTGTCCCTCCTCCAACAGTCCCTCACCCCTCCTACCTCTGCCACATCCTCAATCCCCACTACCCTACCTGTCACAAGCACACACATACCAACACAAACACGCACCACCACAGACACAGGCACCACACAGACATGCAAGCCACGATCAAAATGTACATGCAAGCACAGTCAGGGGAGTGAAACCTCACTCACAGTGGATGGAGAGCAGACACACACACATGCATCCACAAGCACTCCACAGTCCTTAGATACCTCCCCCTCCAAGACCCCGTCCATTGCCTCACCTGCAGACCCCTCATCCAAAAAGCTCTTCCTCTTTGACCTTGGGCTCTTCCCCGCAGACCCATCAGATAAGACTAGCAAGGGGAAGAGACAGTCAGCAAGATAAGAGGGGACTGCCCCTCACACCTGGACCCCCTCAACCAGGCACAGGCAGACTGAGGCCACCACTCACAAGTCCGCCCGGATTAGGAGGAGCTAGACCCCATCACCACCATGTAACTCCACCACACTGTCTCTGTCCTCCAGCCCCCAGCCCACTACTCCACAGGTTCCCCTGCCATACCCTGCCCCAAGTTCCAACACATACAGCATTCCCAAAATCATCCTGGCCTCCCCCCTGGCACAGGCACATCCATGCCCACACCAGGCGCTCTGCCTGTTTGTGCCACTGGTGTGGAGACCGTATCCCGCCCGTCTGTCCTGCCCAGCTCATCTACACCACCTTCCACTCCAGTGGAGTTCGGCACTGCAGTGGAGGCTGCAACGACCCTGTCTGACCAACCCACTGCAGTGGGGCCAGCACCCACATCTGAGTCATGCCCTACAGTGATGCCAGCGACAGTCACTCCTGACTTGTGCCCTGCAGTGATTGCTGGGACCACTGTGTCAGACACCTCCACTGTGATTGCCAGTAAGCCCCTTGCTCCCTATACCCCTCCCCTGACTCATTCTGCTATCCCCTCATCCTGTTCCCACGGTGACTGGCCTACCTTTATGTGTGCCCCTCCAAGGGGAGTTGTCCCCTAGCAGTAGCTGTGAAGGCAAGCAATGGGTGACAACTTGTTCCATGTCTCCCTGTTTGTACTTTACTAATGGACTGGCCATTGGCCTTTGTGTTTTCAGGCCAGCATGTTTGTCTTCCTGAATTGCTGATTAAAGTTTATTTTTTTTCATCTGGTGGTTTTCATTTTGATATACAAGATGTTGATGATGAGTAGCATGTACTTGCAGTTGAAATGATGATGTAAGTTTCTTAGTCTGGACTCATGGCCCTGTGTGCACAGGTGGCTGTGCTTCACAGTATGTGCCACATCTCCATTTCTCATCACTGAGGAATTAGCATGCAAGGTAGTTTCAGCAAATTGTGGGTTTCATGAGGGTAGTGCTGTGGTGGTCCTGTCTCTTGCTGAGTTGGTTGCTGTCCCGCCCAGCTTGTGTCACAATATTCTGACTGTATCTCACTCATCTGAGACTGCATGATTGATCACAAAGGGGTGCCCTGGAGATGTTTACTTGTTCATGGCACTATGTGGGGATCTGTGTAATTGGAGTTCAGCATCCCTCATGTGGTGTGTACTATCCTGTGGGTAGTTGCAAACACACACATGATGTGTTTGATATGCAGTGTGGGTGTTGAACAGCCTGTCGGTGTTTGTGCATATGCAGCACTGAATTGGTATGCGTTTTGTGTGCTATTGGGTGTATGTTGTTTGTAAGTTCTTCCCTACTGTCCATGGGACTCTTGCCTCATCAGTGTGCACATTTCTCCTGTTTGGTATGTCCCATTGCTGCCATGGTGTCTGAGTTTGTCCTATTGTACACATTGTGAACACCCATGTGCAATGCTTAGGTGCAAATGGCAGAGATTTGAGTCTGTCACAGTTCTGGGAGACATAAATTTCCACTTAGAAAATCCAGAGGAAAAAAACACCCTCTGCATCCTAGATACTTTATCTGCCTGTGGTTTGCAGCAATTAGTCAATGGTGCCACCCATCAGGCGGGCCATACTTTGGACGGAGTTTTTACAAATGATAGACGTCTGTCAGTTGAAGCACCTATGCCGCTCTCCTGGTCAGATCATTTTGCCATCCCACTGTCATTGGAGACCACTCCTATTAATAACATACCAACAGGTCCCAGCAAAATGGAACTCAAGCGGAATTTGAGGAAGGTGACTAATGACTCATTGGCTCCATTAATCTCTACTTTATTAATCTTAAGAGATGAGGACATTGACTCCGCGGTGCAGAGGTTTGAAGACGTTACCTCTGCAGCTGTGGATGAGCTTGCACCTCTCCCTTTGCGCTATAGTGCTAGAAAATGTTGGAGATCTAGTGGGAACATGCAGGATAGAGAGACTCACAAAATTCTTTTGAGGGATTATAGGACGGAGCTTATTAGAACTTAGCAAGAATATTTCTCAAACCTCACTGGGGCTCTTACCTCACCGAAAGAGCTCTTTAACATCGTAGACTCTCTTATCACTCTGAAGACCCCCGATCCTGTCACTAATTCACAGCAGCTCTGTGATAACATAGCAGAATTTTTTCACGACAAAATTGAGGGCATTGTCTCGGCTCTTGAGCTCCAAAGGATCCCTGCATCTTCACCTGCTCTTTCTGTTCCTCAGATCCCTCCCCTTACTGGGCCGGCTGGACCTACAAATTCGCTCTTGCTGTCCAGCTTTCCTTTACTTTCCGTACAGGAATTAGAAGTCCTCTTGATCAAGACCAAATCCGGGTCACCTCTTGATCCCTGTCCTCTTCTTCTCCTTAAACAATGTAAGGAAACTCTCCTGCCACCGTTACTTCAGATCATGAATAAGGCCCTGAGTGAAGGCACTTTCCCTTCCCAATGGAAGAAAGCGGTTGTGAAGCCGCTCTTGAAGAAGCCGTCATTGGACCCAGAAGTGCTGAAAAATTTCCGCCCCATTTCGCTGCTCCCAGCCCCAGCAAAGATGCTGGAAATCCATCTACACCATCATCTTTCTTCCTTTCTGGATTCCGCTGGCCTTTTGGATCAGGGGCAGCACGGTTTCCGGAAGGGTCATAGCACGGAATCCACCCTGACCGTGGTGCTTGACAACATCCGCACCACGGTTGATAAGGGCGGAAGTGCGTTGCTGATCCTTCTGGACCTCACAGCTGCGTTTGACACCCTGTCTCCCCTCGTTTTAACATCTCGTTTGAGGGAGATAGGGGTGGAGGGGCACGCTTTAAGCCTGTTGGCCTCCTTCTTGGACCAGAGGGAACAGAGAGTGAAGCTGGGAGAGTTCCTATCTCCATCCCGGCCGCTGAATTGGGGGGTCCCACAGGGGTCGGCGTTAAGCCCGACCCTGTTCAATATCTATGTGACCCCCCTGGCCAGGCCCATTAGATCTTTCGGGATGGAGGTAGTGTCGTACGCCGATGACACGCAGATCTTGCTGTCTCTCGCCCAGCCTGTCAGCTCCTCTGCCTCCAAATTTAGACTCTGCATGGAGGCAGTTGCCCTTTGGATGATCAACAATTCACTGCGGCTAAATGGCGAAAAGACGGAGATCCTCGTATTCGGCGAGAAGGAAGACATTTGGTCGGCGGAATGGTGGCCCAAATCCTTGGGGACCTGTCCGGCTCCAACTCGGGCAGCACGAAATCTGGGGGTTATGATCGATCCCTCCCTTGACATGGCTCTTCAAGTAAGGCGGACTATCTCCACCTGATGGGGCATCATTGCAATCCTGCGCAAAATCAAGTACTACCTGTCTGTGCAAGCTCGGAAACAAACTGTCGTAGCTCTGATAACATCTCGGCTCGATTATTGCAATGCTTTATATGCCGAAGCCAATAAAGGTCTGTTGCAAGGCCTTCAATCGGTGCAAAATGCTGCGGCGAAGTTTGTCCTGGACCTTCCGAAAAGGTCGTCAGCGACCGCTGCCAGGAAATCTTTGCACTGGCTCCCCATTGACGCCAGGATTTCATTTAAAGTGTTATGCCTGGTGTATGGTGCCTTAAACAGAAAAGAGACTGGAGGCATAAAAGATCTCCTCCTCCCGTATTCTCCTGCTAGGAACCTTCGTTCCTCGGCGAAACTGCTCCTTAGTGTTCCTCGAGTGCGAGAGCTAAATGGGGAGGCAGAGCCTTCTCCAACCTGGCTCCAAGATGGTGGAACATTGTTCCCTTAGAGATCAGGATTTCACCCTCAATGCAATCTTTTAGAAAAGCTTTGAAAACATGGCTCTTTGGTAAAGCATACCCTTAGCTTTTGGTTTTGCCTTTTCTTTTCTTTTCTGATCTCCTTTGGTAGGCGCCTTGATGCCTCTGGGCAAAGTTGCGCGTTTATAAGTTTAATTTCATTCATTCAGATTGTTTCTGTTGCAGTGCAAAGTTTGCCTCCCGACTGCTGTGTCAGTATGGGACACAACTGCAACTTTGCCATACATGTGATTGTGGTATTGGTACCAGTATTCATTAATGATATTTGCCTGTTGCATGTTTCACATTCCAACAATGACCTTATGCTCACTGTGATGATGGGGGGCTTAGAACCCATTACCACAGTGTGCATGGACTGCTGTAGTATTGAACCCCACAATTACCTTTTGCTCACTGTGATGATTGGGGGCTTAGACCCCATTACCACAGTGGGCATGGACTGCTGTAGTATTGAACCCCACACTTACCTTTTGCTCACTGTGATGATGGGGGGCTTAGGCCCCATTACCACAGTGTGCATGGACTACTGTAGTTTTGAACCCCATACTTACCTTTTGCTCACTGTGATGATAAGGGGCTTAGACCCCATTACCACAGGGGGCATGGACTGCTGTAGTTTTTAACCCCACACTTACCTTTTGCTCACTGTGATGATGGGGGTCTTAGACCCCATTACCACAGTGTGAATGGACTGCTGTAGTATTGAACCCCACACTTACCTTTTGCTCACTGTGATGATGGGGGGCGTAGACCCCATTACCACAGTGTAAATGGACTGCTGTAGGTTTGAACCCCACACTTACCTTTTGCTCACTGTGATGATGGGGGGCTTAGGCCCCATTACCACAGTGTGCATGGACTGCTCTAGTTTTGAACCCCACACTTACCTTTTGCTCACTGTGATGATGAGCGGCTTAGACCCCATTACCACAGTGTGCATGGACTGCTGTAGTTTTGAACCCCACACTTACCTTTTGCTCACTGTGATGATGGGGTCTTAGACCCCATTACCACAGTGTGAATGGACTGCTGTAGTATAGAACCCCACCCTTACCTTTTGCTCACTGTGATGATGGGGGGCTTAGACCCCTTTACCACAGTGTGCATGGATTGCTGTCGTTTTGAACCCCGCACTTACCTTTTGCTCACTGTGATGATGGGGGGCTCAGACCCCATTACCACAGTGTGCATGTTATGGTAGAATTGTGAATCACACAGCCAACTTTTGGCTCACACATGTGATGTGATTCACATTGTATGTGCCCTGTCAGATTCAATGTTGTGGGAATTAAGACACAAGTAATACACTTATGACATGATGGGGGGTGCTTTATTTCAAAAGACGTGGGGAGGGTGGTAGTGTTATAAATCACACATCCCATATGTGGGGACGGCTAATAGTGGTAGTCATCCTGCCCCCTATTGGGTGGACAATGCTGGGGATTGTGATAGACATCCAGCCTCCATGGGGTGGACAATGCTGGGGGTAGTGATAGGCATCCACCTACTATGGGGTGGACAATGCTGGGGGTAGTGATAGGCATCCACCCCCTATGGGGTGGACAATGCTGGGGGTGTGATAGACATCCAGCCCCCTATGGGGTGGACAATGCTGGTAGTGATAGGCATCACCCACCATGGGGTAGACAATGCTGGGGTGAGAAAGGCATCCAGCCCCCTGTGGGGTGGACAATGCTGGTAGTGATAGGCATCCACCCACCATGGGGTGGGCAATGCTGGAGTTAGTGATAGGCATCCACCCCCGTAGGGGCTGGACAATGCTGGGGGTAGTCATAGGCATCCAGCCCCCTATGGGGTGGACAATGCTGGGGGTAGTGATAGGCATCCACCCACCATGGGGTGGACAATGCTGGGGGTAGTGATAGGCATCCAGCCCCCTATGGGGTGGACAATGCTGGGGGTAGTGATAGCAATCGACCCACCATGGGGTGGACAATGCTGGGGGGAGTAATAGGCACCCAGACCCTCATGAGGTGGACAATGCTGGAGGTAGTGATAGGCATCCACCCACCATTGGGTGGACAATGCTGGGGGTAGTGATGGGCATCCACCCCATATGGGGTGAACAATGCTGGGGGTAGTGCTAGGCATCCAGCCCCCTAAGGAGTGCATAATGCTGGGAGTAGTAAAAGGCATCCATCCCCCTATGGGGTGGACAATGCAGGGGGGAGTGATAGGCACCCAGCCCACTATGGGGTGGACAATGCTGGAGGTAGTGACAGGCATCCAGCCCCCTATGGGGTGGACAATGCTAGGGGGAGTGATAGGCATCCAGCCCCCTATGGGGTGGACTATGCTGGTAGTGATAGGCATCCATCCACCATGGGGTGGACAATGCTGGGGGTAGTGATAGGCATCTAGCCCCCTAGGGGGTGAACAATGCTGGTTGTGATAGGCATCCACCCACCATGGGGTGGACAATGCTGGTGGTAGTGATAGGCATCCAGCCCCCTATGGGGTGGATAATGCTGGGGGGTAGTGATAGGCATCCAGCACCCTATGGGTGGGGGTAGTGGTAGGCATGAGGCCCCTATGGGTATGTATTGTACTGGTGATAGCCATCCCGCCCCTATGGTTCAACTGTTGATGGTGTACATTATTTCTGCATCCCTATGTGTGTGCGACATCAGTCGGGTACGTGTCGTTTGTTTGAGTGGTGGGTGTTTGACTTACCGTCTGCTCCGTAATTGTCTGTTTCTGATCCGCTGATAGATGTAGAGCACTGGGAGGACCAGCACGGCGGGATTCATGGTTGGTGCATCTCCAACGTGTTGATTGTTCCTTCAACTCGTACTGGGTGCTGGCTAGCCCGTTTCGTAACCTTGGTTCATGTTGTGGTGCAAATCTTACATAATATGCAACTCTTCCGGATACTTTGACGTGCTGTACGTGGCGATCCGTTCGGCGCGCAGGAAGTACGCATTGTACTTGTCCGGCCGGAAACTGCTGGTTAATTAACGCCCATGCGACTCAAATCAGCATCTACGGATCCGTTTCGACCGGGTAACTGTGGCTGTCATCAGAGCTTACGGCTCGGTCGGGATTTTTGCACTGATTTGCATTGTACTGCTTCGCCCGGACGGACCAGCTCCAGGACGGGGTCGGTCGTAAGGTAAGGCTCCGGCCTACTCTGTCAGGGCATTCTGGCCGAGATCGGAATCGGCTCCTTATTTGTTAAATTATTATATATTTGAAAACTTATAAAACACATTTAAAATAATAGGTCATTAATTGTTCCACAGTAATTATATATATAATAATTATTATATGTGTGTTTAACTTTTTAAAGTTAAGTTTATTTGTTTTTGTTAAAATGTATATTAATTCTATTTTTTTACTTGTTTAATATTTAATATATTTAGTATTTATTAGTTTATTATATATATATATATATATATATATATATATATATATATATATATATATATAAACATTACTTTTTTACATCTATATTTAGTCATCAATATTTTTTTCTCGATATTTTTGTACTTACATTTATAAATATAGGATGTATGGGGATGTTTCGGGTGTCGATGTTTTGTCAGTGAACCATACCATCACCGTCACTGAGAGAATAATGGTGGATGGCTTGATTAGCATGAACCAAAGATCTGACCCAGCAAAATCTTTAATAAGGTTCAAGCTGCACAGACCAACCTCTGAAAAAGAATGTCCATCGAGACATAGCTATTCCCTGACTAACACAACAACTCAGAGTCTAAACACACCAGAACTTAAGGCAGTAGATTGACTTACTATACCCGCACTAGTCATTTGCAGCAACACAGAGCTACTACTAGACCAGTGTCAGGATTCGATGGGAGTGCATGTTTTAAACCCCAAGAGTTAACTCAACAGAGAGAACGGATTAAGGAAACAGGGAGTTGAACAATATCCCCGAGACAAAGGACAGGCGAAAAGTCGTACCAAACATCCCTAGTAAACTGGACAAGGAACTGACGACCATGATCTCATGGAATATCGCAGGCTTACAAGGTAAGATTATGGATATTGGTGGCCATAAATATAGAGAACAATTCCATCCTTGCCTTTTCCAGGTGACACGACTATTAGATCTACTGCACAAGTTGGGGTATGAAACCTTTTATTTAAACGCAATCCCTTCCCAGAGCTGCAGGCCACGAGGGTGCTTGGTCCTATGGATAAAAATGATGCAAGTGTCCATCAAATAGATTCACCAGATATCCTTGGAGTGAGTTTAAGTACCAAAAATTCTACCCCCCTACATCTGTTAAATGTGTTTATCAGACCGAATAGAAGTAATTTGGAGTAACAGGCCATAAAAGTGCTAGATAGTGCTCTTAGACGCATAGCTCCCAACCGTACATTTATAATAGGAGGTCATTTTAATTGCACATATGAGCTGATAAATGGCTTGGGCCTAGTAAAGGAGGAAGAGAATATGACAAGAAGATCCCACAGCTCGAAGAAGGCCCACCCGTACAGTGTACTACAACAGCCATGTAATTAACAATGTTCAAACTGGAGCATGGCTTCTGGGTATTCAACAGTAGGATTATTAGTGGAAATAAAAATTATACATCCCTATACACATCTAAAAGGGGAAGTGCACAATCAAATATAGATTACGTTCTGCATAGTGCAATAACATTTCATAGGATCACTGCCTTCAAAAGTGATTATAGAGAAGACAGTGACTATTTTCCACTATGCTTAGAAATTACATGATTCTTCGTAGATGCTCAGGTAAGGTGCCCCCACGAATCCATCTGCCTTGTTGAAACAATTGTAGGATGGTTAAATGGCCTTGTATTATGAATAGGATTGAAACTATGACTAACATATGTAACACCTTTGCCGAGGTAGTAGGCCCCCATGTTGAAAGTGTTCTATGTGCAAATTCAATCATAGTTATGTATCAATCTCTAGTTACAACTTTAAGACCCCTTTTAACACAGGTGCCTAGCCATAATAATAGACAAAGGGCAATAAGAAAGCCCACACTTAACCCATGGTACAATGTGGCATACAAGGAGGCAACAAAGATGTAGTACAAAGCCTAAAAACTGGGCATTCATCAGTGGTAAGGGAGGCTAGAGCAAATTATAAGAAAGAATTATCCTGAGCACAAAGAGGATGTGATGAGACTAACAGGAATAATCTCCTCGAGGCAGCAAAATTCAAACACACTGTTATGTTCTGGAAAATAATTTCTCATGGAAGCAAAGATGCAATCTCCCTCGCAGAACATTATTTGGATCCTGCCACCTGGATTCGTCATTTTCCCGAACTCTACTCTGAAGCCAAGGAGTTCCCTATTGATCAATCATGGCCTTCGACTAATTGCATAAATGAAGATACGGAATGCACAGTCCTTTTTAGTTTAGAGGAAACACTGATGGCAATTGATGCCATTTAGACGGGCAACGCCCCTGGGCTGGATAACATTCAAGGAGACCCCCTCAAACATGTGTGGGCTCCCTATTCTAATTTAATCAGTAATGCAGTTGCATCAAGACCACCGGTCCCTCCCACATGGAAGGGAGCTGTGATAGTACCAATTTACAAAAAAGGGACTAATCATAAGTCGGGGAACTGTAGGCCAATCAGCCTTATAGATGTGATGCAAAAATGATATGCAGGCAAGTTTTTTGAATAAACTAAATGATTGGATTTATGATAATACCATTCTGACAGATTACCAAGCAGGGCTTAGGAGCCACACAAGTACGATTGATCATGTTTTCAAACTAACATTCATCATGTGGAAATATACTAAGATGAAGATTGGCCACATTTATATCGCATTCGTAGAACTACGGCAAGTGCTTAATTTTGCCACTAGAGGACCATTATGGACCTCACTAAAGAACCATGGTGTGCCATGCAACATCTTTAACAAGATAATCAGGTTACACCAAGGTATCTACGCCGCAGTCCATTGGGTTGCGTACTTTTACGTTACCGAACCAGTCCCTAATAATAGAGGAGTGAGGCAGGGGTGTGTGCTTGCACCTACCCTCTTCTCACTCTACATTAACAATGTTGTGATTACCTTAACAAGTGCAACCATGATTCCCTAAAGCTCTGTGGGACCCCTGTTCCTGCACTACTGTTTGTGGATGATACCATTTTGGTCACACAAATGCAGGGGGGCCTCCAAAATGTAATAGACAGTTTCAATACATACTGCATCTGAAAGAGTCTGGAAATAAACACCAACAAGACAAAATATATGGCCATAAAGCCCCATAGGATTCCTAGGAAAAACATCCCAATTGGCAATAAGAACTTGGAACACATATAAAATTTCAATTATCTGGGCATAACACTCAATTCTAGACTAATGTGGAACCCTCAAATAAAGCACGAAATATTGGCCTCATGCAAAAGTAACGCTCCAGCAGTGTAAAAGTGCTGCAGGGCATTGTAAATAAAAACACCCTGGTCTCATGAGTAGGTCATGCATGGAACTGGGAAACTTAAGAACAATACGAGAACAGACCCTTACCAAGCCACAAGTGGAATCTCTCGACTGGCTCCATCTGGAATTGAGGGTCAAGTTCAAAACACATATTTCGAGCATAAAATACAAAGGGTCCTATTTACAAGTGACGTATCTATAGAGTTTTGTCACTTCCTTGCGCCACCCTAAAAAATGCTTGTGCCACCATGGATGCGCCGTATGTACAATACTGTGCACCATGGTGGAAGGATTGACAGATGCGTCAGAAATTCTAACGCATCATTTGGGGCAAAAGTCACTGATTGCTGGAGTCGTGTTGCAAGCACGACACAACTCCAGCGATGCATTTTGTGGCCTATTCCCACTACACTGCATCACCCCGTACTCCTGTTTCAAGTAGGCGTAAGGTTTTAACGCATTGGTGGCCCAAAAGTGACGCATCTGCCTACATGCGTCATGTTGTAAATAGGGCGCATTGTTTGCGCCGCCGTTGCGTCAAAAAAAGTGACGCAATGGCGGCGCAAAGAGGCGCAAGGGGCTTGTAAATAAGCCCCAGAGTTCTGGCTTCCTTCGTACTAGCACATAACCTTGTTTCAGCTAGGAACTTACAACCTTTGTTCACTCACTTGATTCAACAAAGTTTCTTATAGTACGGGTAGAAAACATTGAAACAGCCTCATGGACTGTTGTTTCCTACCATACAGGAATCTTCTGCAAACTACACATGTCAAACAGGCATTCAATTAAGTCCTAAATGGCCTTGAGAATGTCCGAACTAGCTCCATACTTCATCAAGCTGGGCTTTAACTACCATGCCCCCAGAGCAGCATGCTCCTTGGACTTTTCTCCTTGTTCTGCAGAGATTTGAAGTGGCCTAATTGACCTGCGGGTTTTTACAAAAAATCCTAACTAGATACTAATTCGTTCTGTCACCCCTTTAGTCTGTTTTTGACTGTATAATCCTGTCATGGATAACTTTATTTGGGCTTGTTTCATTTTTAGAAAATAGACTCTAACCCTGCCCCGGTATTGCAATAATGTGTTATTCTCAAATTTACCATTTAATATTTCCCTATTAAAAAAATACGGTGTTACAATGTCCTTTTGAAAGTCGTATTTTTAATTGTTCATTGTTAAGAGCAAATATAGCACTAATATTTGTTTATTTTAACGTAGAAGATCCCTATTGTAATCCAGCATTGGCAGCTTGCATTAGTTACTTCAACAAACAAGCAATCAGCACTGCACGATAACATATTGAGGCCCTGGCATTTAAGAATGTCAAGTATCAAATTGCATAGGAACACAGATCTTCAAGCTGTTCTTTCGTGGCTGTTAGCCTCTGCCACCGAGCGCAAATCCATTATGGTAATGACCGATAATCTGCAATAGAAATTCATGGACAGCACCTGTTGTAGTAAGAGGGCACTGTGATTAGTTGCAGCACATTAAAAGAGGGGTAATATGAAAAAGGACCGCTATATTGCTAGACACAAGGCACAGTACATTATATTGTTTGCTCTCCTTCAAAAAATATATTAAAACACACTTTTAAACTCCGTTATCTCGTTTTCACATTATTTGAACATATAGCAAGGTGCTCACTAAAGACTACAATATGCAAATCATCGCACCACATACGTAAGAACACAGGAAATGATGTTAATGGAGCAGCATCATTTTGGCTCCACCCTTACACGTCACAAATCTGCAAGCCGATTTCAGACACGGGGCCTCATACCTTGGGGCCAGGCCTTTCCTTTTTTTGTCTTTAAAGGGAGGGAGGAAGTTTGGGTCCTGGTCGGCTTCCCGCCTCCTGCAACAGCCGCCATTACTTTTACACACAGAGAGCTGCTGACATGTAAGTTCCTGGGTGTAAAAACCAAAGTATGCTACGCTCTGAGAAAGCAAGAGAAAAATGCTCTCACTTGCAGAGTGCACTGTTTGCCATGGGAGGAGTTGTGCTCCCACCAAGCCATAGCAAACTGAAATGGCCTAGTGGTGACGGTTCCCAGGGCCACGTAGTGCTCACGGCCCTCCTCCTTTGTTCACATTTGCCCTGGGGAGGTGGTGGTCCCTGGGGCTGGAGATCAGCATTGGACCCCCATAATGATTGCATTTGTGTCCCAGGGAGGTATTGGCTCCCCGCATTACTTAAAAAAAACAGTGTGCCCCGGGCAGTGCTGATCCCCAGGGCAGGGGGTATGCGGAGCACCCCCCACATAATTGTAAATAGCCCAGGGAGGTGGCAGTCCCTGGGGCTGTGAGCGGGTCCAGTGGGCCCACCCACATTCATAACAAAAAGTGTCCCAAGTGCCTAAATTTACGAAATGCCCCTGGGACCTTGCCCACCCAGGGGATATTTTAAAGTAAGCATTGGAGCCCTCGCTTGATTTTTTAAAATGTTGCAGTGAATTCACACATCAGCTAACAAAAATTTCAAAAAAGATGCCTTTAACCCACGGCGGGTTCCCTCAGGGACTCCCTACCATAGCTGGGGGGTCAGGGTATTCCTACCCTGCCTCCTTTTTAGGTTTCGACCTGGCCGTAGCACTGAGCTACGCCCAGGCGAAAACATTTGTTTACAGTATGGGGGACTTGAATCCGCCCCTTCTTCCATTGGCTAGCTCCATAAATGGAGGCTAGCCATTGGAAGAGATTGGCTGTCAATCACGCTTTCCCCGTGAAAATGCGATTCTAGGGCGTTTCTGTGTCTTTTTTTAAGTACCGCCCTCTCCTCTTCCCATTGGCTGGAATTTTACCTTCCAGCCAATGGGAAGGGGAGAGCACGAAAAACACGCCCCGAATCCCTACAGGGCGCGCTGTGCTTTCTGAGCAGCGTCTACCGAGGACAGGAGGTAAGCCTCTGCCCCCCTGTTTGTGGGGGAGTGCCTGTATGAATCAATATATTTGATTATGGGGGAGTGCCTGTATGAATGAATGTATTTGTTTGAGGGGGAGTGCCTGTATGAATTAATGTATTTGTTTATATGGGGGCATGTCTGAGGGGGGAGTGTGCATGGCCCCCTGTTTCTCAGCACGCTAGTAGGCTTCTAAGCGCTTTGGGCAGAAGACTCTGCCTGATCAGACAGTGTCACTTGTCAGAGGCTTCAGCAGTAAAATACCACAGGCCGAGAGGTATGTTTGTGAAAGGCACATTTTGTGTCTATAACAGAAATGCCGCAAAATGTAGGGTTTGGGGCCACAAATGCTGCAAACTTCGGGGTGGGGTTGTCTGTCTGCAGCTTGTGTCATATCTTAGACATTCTCACTCATCCTAGACACACATGTGGCCTGTGTCTACCTCGCGCTGCGTCGTGCCTGCCCCCCCGCCCGTTTGCTTCCTCCTGCTCTAAATCTCGCCCTGTCATCCACGCTTGTGAAACCGGGAAGAGAAGTAAACACATGACCTCATCCCGTGCCTGGATCTGCACCAGATATGCTGACATCACCACTTCCTGCAGGGCTGGGTCTGCCTATCATGCTAGCTTCCGCCGAGGCAGCACGTGTGGCAAGCTGTGTGGTGCTGTGCGTGGGCTTAAGCTGTTACACAAACCTCTCCGTGACTCTGCCTGATCAGACAGTGTCACTTGTCAGAGGCTTCAGCAGTAAAATACCACAGGCTGAGAGGTATGTTTGTGAAAGGCACATTTTGTGTCTATAACAGAAATGCCGCAAAATGTAGGGTTTGGGGCCACAAATGCTGCAAACTCCGGGGTGGGGTTGTCTGTCTGCAGCTTGTGTCATATCTTAGACATTCTCACTCATCCTAGACACACATGCGGCCTGTGTCTACCTCGCGCTGCGCCGTGCCTGTCCCCCCCGCCCGTTTGCTTCCTCCTGCTCTAAATCTCGCCTTGTGTCATCCACGCTTGTGAAACCGGGAAGAGAAGTAAATACATGACCTCATCCTGAGCCTGGATCTGCACCAGATGTGCTGACATCACCACTTCCTGCAGGGCTGGGTCTGCCTATCATGCTAGCTTCCGCCGAGGCAGCACGTGTGGCAAGCTGTGTGGTGCTGTGCGTGGGCGGAGAAGGGGGTGCCACATGGGTGGCTTTTGTTGTTGTAAACATTGACGCACAGCGATGTGTTATTTGTATAGCATCTACATGGCCAAAGGCAGGACGCAGCAGTAAACGAGCAGTTAAAGGCCTGGGTGGGTCCCGGAAGTGGACTGTTACTACTACGTGATGAAATATTGTTGATTTTAAGAATGGCTGTTCTTTAGACTAGTTCATCAGGAGCCATATGTTGATGAGTGGATGTGGCATGCTATAGGGGTGTAAAAAAAAGAAAGTGTAATTTTTAGTGAAGTATCGAAGAAACGCTTTCAAACTACTCTTTCGTAACAACCTGTGGTTTACAGGTATCTTGAGTCACGTTTTAACTCATTCATGCACTTCACTTACAAAGGTTTATGAGATGCCAGCAGCAGACTGGTTCTGCAAGAAAATGTGAATCCAATTCATATTTAAAGGCCGGAAAGGTAGCCTGTGTAGTGAGTGCGCCAGTTGCAGGATTCTGATGCAACCAGCAGCTCATTGGTTCCAATCCCGCAAGGGTCGAATTTGCCTTTGCTGCCACTTCCCCGGGAAATAGCGTAAGCTGTTACACAAACCTGTCCGTAGCAGCACGACTGCAGCACAGTGCTGTATGAACACATCACATTCTAATCTAGACTGACACATGAGATATTTCAATAGTTCTAGCAGCATGTAAGAGTCCATGAATGGGAACAGAATTAGAAACTTGTTCTATTTATACAATTTTATGTATAGCAGACATACAACACCTGTGCATTGTGAGAATTTAATCCCAAAAATAATACAATATTATTTTAATGACTGGCGTTGTTTATTCTGTTAATATTCTTCTCATCACACCCCACAAAAAGGAGCAATAACGTGGAACACCCGGAGAGTGTGTATGGTTTTAGGTCTTGCTTATCAAACGTAAGCTGTGTGTCTGCAAAAGACCTATTGTCAGCTTACCAGTAGAGTAGTAAGGCTGCCACGTGCCCTAGTGCAAGCAAGGAAAATGACCCTTTGACTGTTCTTGGGGTAACGCATCAAGCAAGTATCAGGGTTTAGTGGGCCCAATCCCACTGCACTTGGTGCGCTAATGGTAGTTACGCTCATGCAGCATATAGTATAATTAGAGCCCGCCCATTGCTTACCTTTGGTTGGCTTTATTATCACTCATTTTCGGCTTTCTTATTCGTTACCTTGTGTGGCATTTCCTTCCTCTTCTTGTGTTTGTCCCTCCCCTGGAGCACAGACGCATTACTTGTGTCCTTCCACTGCTCACTTTTAAATTGCTACTTTTTTCATTTTTGGTTAAGCACGCCATTAGAGTGCATGTGTTTTCTAGCTGCCTCCCTTTTGTACTTCTCTCCACCCGCTGCGCTCTGTGTTGAACTCTCTTGTCTGCGTGCTTCTTCCAGCCACTCTGTGATGTGATCACCCTTGTCTGCTTTCCACCCCTGTGTAACTTTCGCGCCTGTTTTCGTCCCTACCCAGCTCCACATCTCTTTCTTTCTCCCCCATTTGCTTTTCTGCACAAGTCACTACGCGTTGCTCTCACTCGGTGTTGTTCGCTTTCCTTTGCACCCTCTGCGTTACATCTCACAGCTGTGTTTGCCAATGATCGGCACCGTTGCTTGTTTCCTAACACCGACAATTATTTAGAACAGTAAACCACAAGGCGACGCTGTCTCTCTATTTTTTAGCAAACCAATGCTATGTACTATAAAAACATAAATAGAAATGGCACTTTGGGGCCTTTCCTAAAGCTCGGGCGACCTGGAATTGTGCAAAATGTCAGCTTCTGTAAATAATGCTGCCACAGTAATACAGACACTGGCATTTGGAGGAGCTGTGGTTAATGCCAGCTGCAGTGGCAGACCTCTGGCCCTAGGACTTTTATTTGTACAAATGAAACTGGGGTCTCTGCAATATTTGTGATGCAAATTAAAGGCTTCAAAGTATGATGTTCACAATAACCAACACCCTCACATAAGAACATGCTTAAAACGATCCCTACAAATGAAAAGTGATTGTAATATAACTGATCGATAATATGCTTTTCGGGCATAATTCCAGCCAGAGGAACACAGTGTGTTGGTAAAAGAGTGGTAATTGCACAGCTTTTAGCAAAATTGAAACATCACCGTTTTTCCATTTTATGCAAACTGCTAGGACTTCCCGTCCATGCTGGCCCTGGAGGGTGCGTCCCAAATGGGGGGGAGTTGGGGGGGGGCTGTGTGTGCCTGTGGCTCTGTGTATGTGTGTGTGTGTGGCTCTGTGTGTCTGGCTCTGCGTGTGGCTCTGCAGGTATGGATGTGTGTGGGACTCTGTGGGTCTGTGTGTTTGTGTGTGGCATTTGCGAGAGATTAAGCTATTGGTATTGTAAATGACAGTGCCATTTATTTATCTGTTTTGAAAACCAACACATAAATAAAAATGTTGTCATTTACAGTGCCAATAGCTCTAACTTTTTCAAAGACGAAACCGTTGCATTGTAAATGCTTGTCTTATATAGTTATTAATATAAAATGTTGTAGTTAAATTCAGTACTGAAGTGTATTCACTGTAGAACTTGAAAATCATATATACGGTGTGTCTTAACTTTATTTAAATGATAAATATTCCTTAGGTCTTTGATGAAACCATCCTCACACTATTAAAATGCATTTACTTTAGAAATAAGACTGATTTATGTTAACATGTGCTCTAATGTTTTACACATGAATCTAGAATGAAGTTCACAATTGCATTCTGTTCATGTATTTAGATTACATTATCAATATTTATACTGTAACGTGAATCTAATTCTGAATGAAATGTACTGACATTTCTTATTCTGTTTGTATTTGTTTGTGCACAGGCATACTAAATGGGCATCATTGAGTTAACACGTTAAGTTAATATTAATGGGCATGTATTTCTTTCACTGCATAAACACTGTTTTTCCATTTATGCTTGTGTGACTTTTTTTGCAGGTAAGTTCACATGGTTTGTTCATTTGAGAATGGATATAACTGTGCATTAGCGATAGAGAGGCTGAGAAGAAGACCTTGACAAAGAACATAGAGAGCCAGCACAAGAACTGACAGTCTCAATTCAGTAATATTGTATTGAATTGCAGGTGACCAAGGACGATGTCCTTCTCAGGACTGGCCTGGGAGAGACAGCTAATGTTGTAGCTCTCATGGTGAGAATGGAAAGGACAATGGAGCCTCTGATGGTGTGATCAATGGGTGTTACCCAAAGATTCTTGTGGTATTAACTAGTGTCCCCACAAGTTAATGTTGGCTACTTTTTCTTTGGACTTTGAGAGGTAAAGACCTCTATGCTTACCCCTTTGATTCTTTGCTGAGTGTCGCTTAGGCACACACTTATTTCCTCATCCCTAGAAGACTCTTGACCGAGCTTCGGAAATACAACCACCTTCTCACAACTTCATACTGCATGTTTCTCATTGTCTGCAGTTTACCAACTTTTTGAGATCTTTTTAGACTCAATAATCCTCTTCATTGTTACAGCCTAAATTAGAGGACTTTCGATATTACTTATGCATAGGAGAGAAGATTGAAGACCTTTCTCTGAGCATTAGATTCTGCTGCTAATTCCTTGTATTGATATGACTGAAATGTTTGTTTGTCTCTTATTGATGCACTCAAACTTCATTAGGAGGTTTGGCTATCCAGTTGTTATTTCGTACCTTTACAGCATGGTATTGAGATTGATTCACATTAACGTGACTGCTAACTTGTAATAAAACCTTGTAACTTTATTCATTGATTCCTGGTCCTTATTGTGTAGCCAAATGGGTTACACTGTTTGTTAAATGTGAATCAGATAACTAATGGTAAGATGTTGGCCCAACACTGGAACACTAACAATTATTAATCCTACACAATCACACATCTACCAAGAGACCTCTTCTCATGTCTGAGACCTTCAGCCATTCCTGGCTCTTGAGTCAAATGTATTACGTGCTTTGGGATTTTTTTAACCTGCATTTATGATGTTAAACTATATTGCCGAAGTCACAGCTCTAACATTTCAAATACCTTTGTAAAATGTCTAAACAAAAATGGTATCCAGCTGCTCTGAGGTAAACAGAGGAGTTGATACAGCCGTACAGCCTAAGCTGCAGACTGCGGAACCATAGTTTGAGTTTCGGCGTCAGCTCACATTCTGTGGACAAATCTGAGTAAGACCTCTGACCTCCTGGTTTTCACTGTTTGCCTTTCTCCTTTTTTGCCTTCCCTTTCACTGCTGCCACTGTGGCCCCTCCCCCTGTGTGTTCCCGCCTTCAAGCAGCTCTCCCTCCCCGACCCCTACTTAATGGCGGCCTCTGCGCGATAGGGTGAGCAAGACCTCTGACCTCTTGGTCAGGAAAGTGCTCTCCCCTTGCGCAGCTCCATCCTTGAGTATCTGCCTCCAGTGCCTTTCTGGTTCCAGATAGGTGTTCAAGGCCCTCCTCCACCCGCAAGCTCCTGCCTGCACCTCATCCCTGGTGGTCCAGTGGGAGAGCCTTGCCCTTCTGTTGGTCAGCTCTGGCTGCCATTTCTGTCTGTGCCTTTTTGCCTAATTTTTCAGTTTTTTGCCTTCTGTCTTCTGCTTTCACTGTTTGTTTTCACTTTTTTCCTTTTTAATCTTTAGGTTGAGCCCTGAGCCAGTGCACAAGCGCTGCTCTGGGGTTGATCCAGGATAGTTCAGTACGGTAGAGAATCCCGCCCATATGTTTAATTGGCTTGTGTGTGTTGTCCTTCGTAAATGCTGTCTTCTAATTGATTATGAGGCTTGTTAGTTCCTCGGAATTATGGCAATATCGTCATCAGTACCATCCCATGGCTACTGGCCCCTTTACTTCGAGTGTTACACCGAATGGTACGTGTTATTAAGACTATGAGCACTATCTTTTTCCGTGCCTTCTCACCCCTCCCGCGCTCAAACTCCTGTTGTCCGTGCCTCCCCCGTTGTCCGTTATGCAATGCAATAGGTCTCGAGTCCTATTGTAAATTGTAAATTGATACTTGTATAGCGCACTACTCACCCGCAAGGGTCTCAAGGCGCTTGTATGAATACCGCTGTAGAACCCATCCTGGCTTTTCCTGTGAGTCGTCCACTCCTGGGCACCCCCAAGGTGGAGGCCAGGCATCCTTAGTGTTTGTGGGGCCGTTGTGGAGATTAAGCAAGCTATTGCCCAGAGTTGCAGAGTGGGACTCCATGATTGAAAAGGCACCGAGGTGAGAATTATCAGGTCCGTGGAATTTTGAGCCCAAGACCCGCCGAGGCGGGGAATTGAACCCTGGTCCTGGGCTAGACCTCTGCATCAGGGTCTGCCGCTCTAATCATTGAGCCACACTTCTCCACTATTGCATTGCAAATGCTTGTTATTGGGGAAGGCATGTCCGTATTCATGTGTATTGGTTGAGTATAGCATGTCAGATATGGGGAAAATTGAGGCTCTCGTGCTCCTTGTGGGGTCACCACTGGTATATCGGCTAAAGTTTGAAGAAGAAAAAAAAGCAATGATTAAAACTACAGCTCTCCTCTTAGCACCGAGGTAGGGAAAGGGGACACTCGATTTTCACGTGGATCAGTCAAGCACAGCATTATTGTCCAGTCACAACGTTTTAGCCAGCAGCATTTTACATGGTGTGTTTTTAAGACAATACTGCTATAACAGTGATACCACAACCCCTAGAATGCAACTGACTGTTGGCTAAACACCAGGAGTCACTGAATGTCACTGAGGACATGGAGATACTATTCAGATATGCCGCCAGCACTTACAGGGGCATGAGCCGATAAGGGTAAGTTGTGAGGAAAGACGATATGCATCTTAAGGGGGAGGAACCCATTTCTCGTCTCTACAGACTCGCATAGGTACTGTCCCTTTGCCCAGTGTTTGCTCTCCTGACACCTTACTCCCGTGGGTATATCACCCTTTAAGACAAGTAGTCTCCGAGGGAGTGACAAGACTGCACTGGGACTGGCGGTGACGTTCCAGGTAGTCATGTGGCTGCTGATAGCTTCTGCCTGGTTCCCAGGGAGCAGATAAGTCAATGCATCGCCGGCTCCGAGAGGCAGGAGTATGTGCCTGGGCCAGTCCGGAAGGATCTGGAAGAGTGGAGGAGTGCGGACCCTAGCAGCATCTGTGCACCTGGAGACCTGAGAAGATGCGCATGTGCCAGGTACCATCACACATCTTCCCCTACTGGCACCAGCGTCACCTGAAACGAAAACCCATCTCATGGGAGGCTCACAGGGTCCGCACCTCACCAGATACTGCCACCCAACCACAATCACCTCACACCCAACCCCCATCACCTCACACCCTTCCCCCAAGACAATCACCTCATACCCAACCTACTGAGACAATCACCCAAACATAGCACAAACCTCACCAGAGACTGACACTCAATCACCTGAGACAATCACTTCACACCAACCAACACTATCACCTCACACCCAGCCCCCTGAGACTATCACCTCACAAACAGCCCCCTGAGAGTATCACCTCACACCCAACCTCCTAGGCAATCACCTCATACGCAAACGCCTTAGACAATCACCTCATACCCAACCTACTGAGTCAATCACCCCTACAGAGCACACACCTCGCCAGAG
This sequence comes from Lissotriton vulgaris, assembly GCF_964263255.1. Classification (NCBI taxonomy): domain Eukaryota; kingdom Metazoa; phylum Chordata; class Amphibia; order Caudata; family Salamandridae; genus Lissotriton; species Lissotriton vulgaris. Next base: position 1,889,597,570 of record NC_141689.1, on the reverse strand, counting down.
ACAGACATTCAATCACCTGATACAATCACTTAACACCAACCAATGCAGACGGGGAACAGCATTTACACTACCTTTACCACGCAACTTTTATAACGCAAGTCGTTACAACGATGACTTGCGCTGGGGGGCGGTGTAGGACAGGGAACGGTTTAATTTACTATCCAAAACCTTCCCTCTTATCCACGGGGACTGGAGTTGGAATAGTAAATTAAATTATTCACTATCCAGCGCCCCCAACGCAAGTCGTTGTAACGACTTGCTTTGTAAAAGTTGCGTGGTAAAGGCATGCGTTGTAAAAGCGTGCGTAGTAACGACTTACATCTAATGTAGACTATCACCCTTGGAGCCAGGGCACCTCACCTCACCTGAGACTCCCTTCTAACCATCTGTGACAATCACCTCACACCCAACCACCTGAGACAATCACCTCACACCCAACCACCTGCAACTGTCACCTCATACCCAACCACCTGAGAAAATCACCTCACACCCAACCACCTGAGACAATCACCTCACACCCAACCACCTGCAACTTTCACCTCACACCCAACCACCTGCAACAGTCACCTCACACCCAACCACCTGTAACAGTCACCTCACACCCAGCCACCTGTGACACTCACCTCACACCCAACCACCTGCAACAATCACCTCACACCCAATCACCTCATGCCCAACCACCTGTGACAATCACCTCACACTCAATCACCTGTGACAGTCACCTCACACCCCACCGCCTGGGACAGTCACCTCACATCCAACCGCCTGCGACAATCACCTCACACTCAACCATTTGCGACAATCACCTCACACCCACCCACATGCGACAATCACCTCACGTTGTTCCGAGTCTCATGTCTGAGTAGCATCTACCACTTCATGTGGCACCAGCACACCTCACAGCATAGGAGTGGAGCAGTGGCCAAGCTACCTTTTCCAAGCCCTATCTGGTTCCATATGGACTTCATTTTATCCACCTAATGTGAGGCCAGCTCTCAGGTCCAGCTGACAGCAAGGCCGAGCTTATCCTTGCACCGCACTCACCTGAGTCTATCACCCCACAGTTTGGTGCCACCACCCACCTAAGAACAGCATCTACTCCATTTAGGATCATATTAGTCATCAGCACTCACCCAACATGAGGCCAGCAGCAAACAAAGATTAGGTCAGCACTTCCATGCTGTAGAACAGCACCCATCTGTGACCAGTGAAGACCATTTCCCCAGGGACCAGTACCCAGGTCAAGCAATGCCCGCCGGCACCCAAAATGAGGCTAGCACCCATTTGCGAACAGCATCTACCACCTTGTATGGAAACTTCCACACATCACCTTTGGGCGCTGACACCCTAACCCATGACTATTTGTAGAGCTTGTGTGGGCTTACCAGCTTTTCTGCTTGGAGGCAGTATCTACCTCTGACTAGCACCTACTGCCTCATCTGGAGACTCCCACACATCACCGGTGGCCACTGACAACTTTACACATGCCCATTTGGAATCCCCATGTGGCCTCAATAGCCTCCCCACTTGGAGGCTGCATCTACCTCCGACCACCACCTACACCACATTGGCTGTTGACTTCAACATCAGGAGTGAATGCTCACGTGTGTTGAGGGCTACACAACACCGTAGCATTCACCACCCTTAGGCTTGGGACACTCTCCTAAGTGGCAGGCATACGCCTTAATGGAGGCAAGATGTTTGTTTTGTTCTCTCACCAAGACCGGTTTCAGTCTTTCCTGACAGCCAGTGTGTAGAGGGGTTGTGGTCACCTAGGGACTGCTACACTTTTGACATCAGAGGTTTAAGTGGGATGAAAAAATTGGGAGGGGTATGGCCAAGTAGCGTGGCCTAAAACACATAAAAACCTTTACTGAGCAAAGTGTGTTGCCCGAATTGTATTTTGCTGCTTTCGTCATTGCATCCAGATATATGATACAACAAGTAACACTACACCTACAATAAGCTGGGACTTTTGGCTTTGTCAATAGGTGTTAGTTGCCTAGGAGAAATAAGCAACAAATTGTATATATTAATAAAAATGCTTCAGTTCTGATACGGTGAAACTGTGAAAGAACTATAACGAGTCTCTTTGAAGTTTCATCACAGGCAGTGAAGGGTGGTACTGCTGCAGAGTTAAGTTTTTTTTTACACCCTGAGGATGAGGGCAAAAATGGAGAGCCCGCTAGGAACCCGTCTCAGCACCTGCTTTTTAGAACTGCTGGTACTAAGCACCAGCAGTACCCGGCCCACTGACATGTACAACCTTCCAGCCCACTTGGTTCCAGTGTGCACCCTGCTCCATGGACAGACTCATTCACCCCACCTTTCCCTGGTTCTTGTTCATAATGCTCACTCTGGAATGGATTTTAGCTGGCAGACGTCCTCAACTTGGAGCTGTTCATGCATACCCCCAATCATGGGCTAACGTCCAACCCATTTACGCTGAATTTACTCACACATGACATTTGGGGGTGGAGCTCTCCTCACGTTTTTTTTGTCTGGCCCTCAGTCACCAATAACCCACCCAGCATTTAACACAAAACTTAACACAGGCTGGAAATGACTCGTACTTCCCTGAACTGTGGTGAACATATACCCGTTTGTATAGCTTTATCTTTAGCGTCAGGACAGCGCTTGGAGCAGCTGTGCATTTTATAAATGTCTGTTCATCATCATCTTAACAAAGAACCTGAAAGCACCTGGTGCACTATGAACTGATTCCCACATCACATGGTGCTGGTGCATATTACACCAGGCACTTGCCTGTTCCATCTTCCATCTTCCCTCTACCTCACCTAGGCATGCCCTTGCAAACTCCTTGAGTCTTGTCGGATTAACATGGTGCCAGGCCTCATCATACGTAATGTCATGAGGTGTCTTGCACAAGTAGCCTAGCACCGTCACCTTACGTGGAAGGGGGTTCTACTCTTGTTGCCACCTTCCGCACCTTACTCTTAGATCTTACTTTTAACTCTTAATATGGGGTAGGCCTCAACCTTGGGACACTGTCTCTCCAGTGACTGCTTTGCCGACCAGTTCTCCTTCCTTGGTCTTGGGCCTGCATGCCCACCTTCCTCTGGATCTTACCTCTTTGGGTAAAAGAATTTTTCTTTTTTTGCTCTTTTATTTATTGCCAACTCAGAGGGCATTGGAACGCTTTACTTGAGCACCAGTTAAGTTACACATGGTCAGGTTCATTTGCATTTTTCAGGAAACGGAGATTAAGCGATTTACACAGAATCACAGTACATTGAGCTGAAGCCGGGATTAGAACCTGGTTCCCCAGTTCCAAAGTCGGTAGTGTAGTGTAGTTCCTATATTCCCAATAGGCTCTGCGCATTGGAAAAACATAAACAATAGTTTAGATGTAGGACTTGGGTCGACTAGGTTTCTAGTGAATATGTAAGACTTAATTGTGTGTGCCAGCTAGCTCAGAGGTCACTAGAAACTTTCTCAAATACACAAGAAGGGATTAGCTTCTGACAACCATATAACATGACAACTTTGTTACCCCTGAAATACGGAATATCTCCAGAGTCGCGGAAACAATAGATAGCTATTTCACTCAGTCAATCGTGCATGCTTCGTTTCACCAGAAGTGCAGAGAAATAGAGAGACGGGCGTTTTCAATAAAGGGGTTATTTATTGAGCAGTCTTTTTTCTCATGCAAGAGAAGTGAATTGCCACAATTGCAATACTTGTCAAAAAGTAAAGTGCGTACAGTAAAATGAGTATTATGAAATAAAACTGTAAAAGCATTTATATGGTTTCTAAGCCATAAGATACTTAAAATGGATAAAATACATACAATGATAAAAATAATAACTAAACATACTCAACTGGTGTTTCTTAAGATACGCCTACTCCGGTGTACCTAACCTAAGCCTAGTACGTGGGAAGGAGTAGATGAGTAATAGTTCTTGCCAAGAATCTGAATCAAGAATTCTCTAAGGGTCTAATCAGCTTCGTACCCTGGGTATAGAATGAAGGAGGTCTTGTATCTCTCTCTCAGGACTCGATCTCCCAGTAACCAGCAAGGGTAGCAGGGAAACACTGGAGCTGGATTTCTCAGCAGAAGAAAAGACAGCGTCTCTCTCAGTGCGTCAGCAGGGAGGGTCGGCTTCCTTCGGCACTCGCATCAGCAGGGCGTCGGGCAAGTAGATAGCTGATCTGCGCCAAACCACTGTGTGTTGCTTGAGGCAGATGTTGGTATATTTATACCTGGAATGTGCCGAGTTTGACGTAAGGTTGGACATAATACGTCACTAAGAACTCGCAGTTCTCTCAGGACTCCAGGAGTTCTAGGACAAATCAAATACCGAAGCAGGGGGAATTCCCGGGGTGCTGGAGGCTTGGTTTGTTTAAGAATGCGTTGTGCTTTCTAGGAGTCTATGGGAGTAGCCTTGCCGTATTTGGACTGCATTGGCTATGACTTAATATGGATATGATTCTTATGCCTTTATAAGGATGTGATTTGATATAACCACATAAGGGCATAAATCGGGAATGTTTTAAATAGGGTCCTAGATTCGTTCACAACACCCACTCCATGTATAATGTCCATCATTTCCTAAATACTAAGCAATACTAAACATATAACAATGCATGTGTTTTTCAGCCCACCCCAAAATACATAATAAGCATTTGAAATGGTATATACACGAAAAATGAGTATAATAATGTACGTTTTTTGTAAGCAGTGGTGTCATTCAGATAATTCATATTTTGTACTTTTAGAATGTTGACTGAATGAATCATGAAATTTACATTTATGAAATGGCTCTTAATACAGAAGAGAAGGTCAAGACCATTTCATCACATATTTATACAAGACTGTACATGTGCTAGAGGCTAAGTCAAAATATTGTCTCTAGAGATTTTTAAAATAGAAATCTAAGAATAGTTCTACTCTAAGCAGAGTATCATGTGCCAAACATTTCAATATTTTGGGAACTGGAGAAAAATAATTTCGTTTTCAGGGAAGAAAAATAGTTCCAATGTTTTTTAGAAGTTCTGTTTATCAAAATTTAAGGCCGAATCAGAGTTCAGGGAACGCTGTGTGCTCGCTATTTCAGAAGTTATTCTCGTTGTTAGGAGTGAACATTAACTCAGATAGGCTGGTAAAAAATTTGTCTACAACAGTAGGTGAAAGTTGGAACAGGTCCGAAAAAATAGAAATAGTGCATATGTGCGAAGCATTGCCATCATCGGTGTCTAGATCAGCAATGGTCACGGAAGGTTGTACCTGTGTGCCGCTTTCATCTCGTACCTCACCGCCACCTTATCGTAATGGTGAGGTCTCAACAAATGCCGTCATCAGAATGGGTAGCCACTGGGGACAACACGTTGCATGAGCCGTTACCAAAACCAAGCAAAGTATCGACATCCATAGGTACTGCTGATGGGAGTGTGAGACAGACATCTAACGCGCATTCTTCTCCGCAAAGCAGGCATCGTAGAACAGGTAAGATGCAATCTTTCCAGATTGGTCTGAATGAAAGAAACCAGGTAGAATTCAGATCTCTTAGCCGAGCCAAGCAGAGGACTTTAGTAGTCCGCTCTTGGTATTGCATTGCTAGGATTGTGTCTTCCATTGTAGCCTGAGTTTTGTCTGTGACTTGACTTGCCATATCGGAGCAGAAGGAACAACAATAGGATTCCTGCTACGAGTCCCAAGATGAGAGACAGGCCGCCGAACACAGAGTGCACAAAATTAGGGAAGATGCTCAGGACTGCTTCAAAGGGTTCTAACAGTCCCGAAAAAATTGTCTTAAATACATGTGCGATGCCACTGGTATCTGACATGTTTAAGATTTGACTTAACATTTCTATGAAATGCACGGGGCAATTTGTTGAAAAATAATGCATGTATCTCTGCTGCTGTCCTTGCAACTTGCAGATCATACGTTTCTCTAGATGAGGTTAAAGGCACAGTTGTTCGTAAAAGAATAGACTTCATTCTGCTTAAAGTATTAATTTGAATAGAAGAGATATTCCAATAAGGCCATATTGCTGCATCAATGTCTGGTTTGCTGTTTGGATATAATACTTGCATACAGCAAGTGACCCTGGAAGTAACGCTCACGAGATAGGCCGTTCCTTGCACCATGTCACAACAGCTGTGGTCATTTATTATAACGTAGCTGCCGTTGGAAAGTTGTCTGAAAAAGGGCTCTATCTGTGTAGCAGGGGTGCCATGCAGGTGGCATGAAAGGTTATTTGATGAACCTTCGCAGGCTCCATGCAAGTTAATTCCTTGACACAGAAGTGTACCTCTTAGTGAATTTTTACAGTTGTTACCACTAAGAAATACTTCTTTCTCGCCCCCACTCCAACATCTATGGGGAAATCAGGGATTAAAAAGGGTGTAAGTTACTTAAAAAAAAAAAAGTGGGGGTGCAAGAGGGAAAAAAGAAAAAAAAGAAAGGGAAAAAAAACAACAAAAAAAAACAAACACATAGCTACACTTACATTACTCGCACTTAAGTCAAATATAGAAGGTAATGGCGAGTCACATTGTAGATACTAAAGGCACATGGTGACGAGATGGGGAAGAGCTAGGGGCACTTACTTCCGGAAGTTTTCCGGTTGGTGAGTACGGGGTTTTCCCAGGGTGGGTTTAGGGGAGGGAATGGGGAGGTAAGGGGGCACAATTATATTTCTGAAAAAGAGCTTGAATTCTCCAGTTTCTTCTTCTTACAGTCAGCCTTAATAATTTACTTTCTTTTCATAACTCAATGGGTAATTTAAAAATATTATCCTGGAATGTTAACGGTCTCCGCACCAAACCGCGGGCTAACAAAATTATGCAGTATCTCCGAGACTGCGATGCGGGGATCATTATCCTCCAGGAAACGCACTTACTCGAGACTGAGATGCTCGATCTGGTTCGTAGAAATAGATGGATAGAATCAGCTATCTCAACAACACAAGGTTCTAACACACGGGGGGTCTCGATCATATTCAAAAAATCAGTGGCATTTAAACTAAGACAGCAGAAAGTAGACACCCGAGGGAGATGGGCTATTGTAGCAGTAGAATTAGGCGACACTAAGCTAACTCTTGTAGGATATTATGGTCCCAACATAGATGACCCCTCAGTATTAGAAGCCCTTTTTAGCCATCTGCTTAGTTTCCCAGACCCTGTTATTATAGCAGGGGATTTCAACATAACTTTGAATCCACTTTTGGATAAATCCCCTAATAGTAGGCAGAAAAGCATCTCTAAATCCAGAAACTGTCTACTAGGTTTAATGAACCAATATGATTACATAGATATTTGGCGATTCAAAGAGGGTCTAAAGCAAGAATTCTCGTTTAGAAATTGGAAATACAGACACAGATCCAGAATTGATTTCATTCTTACAAGTAGAGCTTTAGCTGATAACATCACCGCAATACAGCACAATCCAATACATCTCTCCGACCATTCTGCATTAGTGTTAGATCTAAAACTGGCGATGACACCTCTTACTAGAATATGGTCTTTTGACAGATCTCTTCTCTCTTCAACAGAAGATATTACATTCTTACAATCAGAGACAAGATACTTCTTTAGTACTAATAAGGATACAGCCCCCATAGGAATTATTTGGGACGCGTTCAAAAGTACCTTAAGAGGTCTTATTAAAAATAAAGTAGTTTATCGTGCTAGACAATATACAGACGAAGTAACCTCTATCGAAATAAATATTTTGAATGTACAAAGGGATATAGATAACACCACCCCTACAGATAATCCATCCCTTAGCATCAAACAAGCTGAATTGAATAGGTTGAAGCTTTTATTGTCAGCAGTTCTGGAGAAGCGGGTCATACAGAGATGGGAGGCAAGTAAACTCTCGCATTTCCAATATGGGGAGGGGGCAGGAAAGTTACTTGCCTGGAAAACAAAATCTGACCAGGTCCGTAACAATATTTGTTCTGTCACTTCTGCACAGGGCACCGTTTCCAGGGATGAGGAAATTAGAGCAGTCTTTAGGGATTTTTTTGAGTCCATATACCAAGACGATCTTAAGCCCAAACAGAGTGACATAATTAATTGGCTTGAAGGTATATCTCTTCCGTCCTTAACTACCGAGCAGTCTTGCTCATTAGATAAAGAAATAACCATAACAGAGGTTGAGGAGGCCATTAAGAAAGCTAAGAGCGGAAAGGCGGTAGGTACTGATGGGATGCCGTGCGAGATCTATAAAAAACTTGTCTCGGAGGTCGCTCCAGCGCTGGCCACTTTGTTCAAGCAAATTCTTAGAGAAGGCGAATTACCACCAGAGTCATGGAATAATGCCTCTATAACCCTCATCCTGAAACCTGGTAAACCCGCTTCTGACTGTGGCTCATACAGACCCATCTCCATATTAAATGCCGATTACAAAATTTTTACATCTATATTAGCTAATCGGCTAGGTCAGGTGACCCCGGATATTATAGATTCGACCCAAAAGGGGTTTATTAAAGGGAGACAGCTTGGTGAACTTACATATGAATTGATTGGCTCAATAGATATTGCTATAAAGGAGGAAGTCCCACTGGTTGTTCTTACCCTTGACGCCACCAAGGCCTTCGATAGGGTGAATTGGTTATACCTATCGGAGGCTTTGAAGAGGTTTAACGTTGGGGACAGATTTCGGAGAACCATAGAGCTCCTGTATCGTAATCCATCTGCCTCATTGTTAATTAATGGTGGTTTGACAGAACCCTTCAAGGTCATGAGAGGAACCAGACAGGGTTGCCCCCTGTCCCCTCTTCTCTTTGACGTTTACATAGAACCTTTTGCTCAGACTCTTAGGGATAACAGACTTATTAAACCCTTTAGTTTTGGTGGCTGGGATAAGAAGGTGGCACTTTATGCTGATGACATTATGATTTTTTCCACAAGCTATGAAGAGGCATACCCTGAGATAATTGAACAGGCCCTTACATTTGGGAAAGTGTCAGGGTACGAAATCAATGCCCTCAAAACAGA